>NC_134699.1:22101856-22713860 GCF_050947455.1 Rhinoderma darwinii
TCCAGCCTCAGGCCCTGGGCACTTGCCCATATTGCCCTCATTGTAATCCGCCCCTGGCTGTATAACACAGCGTCACTTGCGGAGTATGGAGCAAGCTCAGCCCGCTCCATACTTCCTCTTAACGGCTGTCACGTACACTAATAAGACATTATGCCAAATTAATAAAAATTACCTTAAACCGCTTGAGTATCCATTCCATATTTGCAACATTTTATGTTTTAACCCCTTAACGACATACCACTGACACATACGTGGCAGCTGCTAAGGGGATGTATGGAGCAGGCTCACAAGCAGAGTTATACCTAGCGGGTGTCTGTTGTGTAATACAGCCGAAACCTCACTGCAACAGGCAGAATAAAAAATCACTTTGATTCTGCCTGTTTATCCCTTTAGACGTTGCAGTCAATCACGACCACAGCATCTAAGCCTTTAGAATTAGCAAGTGGCCCCTACGATGTGCCATAGGCCACCCCGTGACTCAATCACGGGATGCCGATGGTCTTCTATAAAAAAAATGTTAACGTTTTTTTTAATGTGCCAAAGAGAAGATATATTAACCCCTTAATGACCGCCGATACGTCTTTTTACGGCGGTCATTAGTGGGCTTTATTCTAGAGCGCCGCTATTCTACGTCGCTGCTGTAGAATAAAGTAAACAGAGCAGGGAGCCGTGAAATCTCCCTGCTCTCAGCTGCCAGAGGCAGCTGAGGGCTGGGGGCGTCCATGCTCTGCCGGGTGAGATCGATATTAGTATCGATCTCACCCGTTTAACCCATCAGATGCGGTGCACAATAGCGAGCACCGCATCTGAGTGGTTTTGGAGAGAGGGAGGGAGCTCCCTCTCATCTCACTGACACCCGGCGATAAAATCGCAGAGTGTCTGTGTCTTCTATGGCAGCCGGGGGTCTAATAAAGACCCCCAGGTCTGCCTGGAGCGAATGCCTGCTAGATCATGCCGCAGGCATGACCTAGCAGATGCCTGTCCGTTTTAAACGGACAGGCAGTAATACACTGCAATACAAAAGTATTGTAGTGTATTATAATAGCGATCGGAGGATAGTGAAGTCCCCTAGTGGGACTAGTAAAAAAGTAAAAAAGTTTAATAAAGTTAATAAAAAAAAAAAAAGTGAAACAAAAAAAAAAATGAAAAACCCAGCTTTTCCCCTTACAAAATGCTTTACTATTAAAAAAAACTACAATAAAGCAAAAAAGTTGCACATATTTGGTATCGCCGCGTCCGTAACGACCTCGACTATAAAGCTGTTACATTATTTAACCCGCACTGTGAACGCCGTAAAAAATAAAATAAAAAACAATGGAAAAATTGCTGTTTTCTGTTAATCCTGACTTAAAAAAAATGTGATAAAAAGTGATCAAAAAGTCGCATCTACTCTCAAATGGTACCAATAAAAACTGCAAGTCGTCCCACAAAAAACAAGACCTTATACAGCTATGCCGACGCAAAAATAAAAAAGTTACAGCTCTTCGAATGTGACAATGGAAAAATGTAAAAAATGGCTTGGACATTAGGGCCCAGAATGCAAGCAGGGGGAAGGGGTTAAAAGTTAAAAAAACAAACTTTTATAAACAATGTTAAAAAAAAAGGAAGTTAACATAGCTGACATCCCCGCGTCCGAAAAAGGTCAGAACTATTACAATTTAACCAGTTAGTGACCGCCAATACCCCTTTTCAAGTCTTTACATGTACGTGACATGTCGTTAAGGGCTTAATTTCTTTCACAAGATCATCTTGTACTGCAAGTGGTACAATATTTTAGAAAACTTCTAAAATAAAATTGTTCATACATCCAAAATAGGCAATGATCAAGTTATCATATTCTATGAACCCAAGTAACACAAGTGAGTCCCCGCAAATATTAACATCGGATAGGTCTCTACAATCTACATTACTTCAGCTTACATCTGTTAGCTGCAATGAAAGAGTCAGGCTTCATTTGGGAGTGGTATGACACAAGCGCTGTGTAAATGTGCCTGTGATTACATTTTTGCATGGAACATTTTAAACAAAACCTGAATGTACGATATTAACTGTTCTTCCTGTCCTAATAATATAGAGAGCAGATGTTGGGCATCACTTCCACTGACAATCTTATTAGTCTTATTAGTTTGTCTCCTGGCATGTCCTTTAGGTACAACCTAGGAACAATACAGGACTGAAATCCATGGAGATTACTGATCTGTGTAACTATTTGAAGAGGCTCTGTCACCACATTATAAGTGGCCTATATTGTACATGATGTAATCGGCGCTGTAATGTAGATTACAGAAGTGTTTTTTATTTAGAAAAATGATAATTTTTTACGTGGTTATGACCTATATTAGCTTTATGCTAATGAGTTTCTCAATGGACAACTGGGCGTGTTTTACTATATGACCAAGTGGGCGTTGTGGAGAGAAGTGTATGACGCTGACCAATCAGCATCATACACTTATCTCCATTCATTTACACTGCAGATAGCGATAAAGCTATATCGCCATCTGCAGCCTCATACACACACACACACACACTAACATTACTGCAGTTTCATGACAATGAATATACATTACCTCCAGCCAGGACGTGATGTGTATTCAGAATCCTGACCACTTCTCTGCACGTCTCTGTGAGACTACAGCACAGCACAGCGAGATCTTGCTGTGAGTGACAGCTTAATCTCGCAAGACTACGCCTGCTGTGCTGTAACTCACAAAGACGGTACAGAAGTGGTCAGGATTCTGAATACACATCACGTCCTGGCTGGAGGTAATGTATATTCATTATCAGGACACTGCAGTAATGTTAGTGTGTGTGTGTATGAGGCTGCAGATAGCGATATAGCTATATCGCTATCTGTAGTGTAAATGAATGGAGAGAAGTGTATGATGCCGATTGGTCCGCGTCATACACTTCTCTCTAAAACGCCCACTTGGTCATATAGTAAAACACGCCCAGTTGTCCATTGAGAAACTCATTAGCATAAAGCTAATATAGGTCATAACTCAGGCAAAAATGATAGTTTTTCTAAATAAAAAAACACCGCTGTAATCTACATTACAGCGCCGATCACATCATGTACAAGATAGGCCACTTATAATGTGGTGACAGAGCCTCTTTAAAAACTTAAAGGCAGCTATACATATTAGATGACCAATCATTCAGGAGTGACAGAATAACTTTGTTGGACTTCATGAGCTCTGAACGTTGCAGATTTGATAAACTATAGAGAACTCAAACTCCTTTAGATCCATTTAGATATTAATTAATGCTGCTTTGGTTAGATTGTTGTGTCAGAGGTTTCCGGTAGACCGTGCCAAGGAAGTTCTGCAGACGACCGTTCTGAAAACAAGTGGTGGTCCTAGTTCATAGACTTAACTGATGTGACCCGCCGAAATTTATTTATGGCCTGTCAGAAGTGGTTCGTTCTTTTTTAACTCAAAATATGGCACATAGGGGAGGATTGTTTAGTAGAAAAAATTGTTTCTCCGGGCTTTTTGAAAACGGTCATATTACAGATCCATGTTTTACAGATCTGTAATACGGAGTCCTTAGGCAAAGTTCACACATGCGTTGTATTACTCAGATCCATTTTTATATTAAAATAACTGATAAAAACGGATACGTCAAAAATCCCATTGAAATCAATGGGATTTTGACTTGCAAGCGTTTGCTTCCGCTATGTTAGTCATCCATTTTTTTGAAGGATATAGAAGTGCAGAATACAGGACTTCTTTCAACGTTCAAAAAAAGGATGTCTAAGGGCCTGTTCACATCAGCGTTGCCCTTATGTTGAGGGGTTCAGTCTGAGGTTTCCGTCGGGTTAACCCCTCAACGGAAACCTTAGCTTTCGTTTGCATCACCATTAATCTCAGTGGTGATGGAAACATTGCTAATGGTTTCCGTTTGTCACCGTTGTGAACGGGTTCCGTTGTTTTGACGGAATCTGTAGCGCAGTCGAATGCGCTATTGATTTAGTCAAAACGGAACCCTGTCATAATGGTGACAAACGTAAACCATTAGCAATGTTTCCATCACCATTGAGAACAATGGTGAGGGAAATGGAAGCAAAGGTTTCAGTTTGCCTTTCCATTGAAGGGTTAATTTGACAAACCTCCGATGGAACCCCTCAACGGAAGGGCAACGCTGATGTGAACGCAGCCTTATCTAAAAACAGATCAGAGTAACGGATTATACAACGCAAGTGTGAACTTAGCCTAAGGCTTCGTTCACATCTGCATCAGGGCTCCGTTCCGTCTGAAGTTTCCGTCAGAATGGAGCCCTGACTGACACAAACGGAAACCATAGGTTTCCATCACCATTTATTTCAATGGTAATGGATCCGGTGCCAATAGTTTCCGTTTGTCTCCGTTGTGCAAGGGTTTCGCCGTTTTGATGGAATAAATTGCGCAGTCGAACATCGCCTTAGCCTTCTAATATAGATCTGTAGGGAGCCTGTGCTCTGTAAGAAAACCGGGGTGATACACTTCCTAATGCCAGTGTTTTAGACTGACAACAGTACTTAATATATTTTGCCCCCTAGTGACCTGATTTGCCTGGTTTCCGATGCACATGAGAATAATGACAATGAGATGTTTCATTGTGCAATTTCCAGGGGCTATGAAGAAATGAACAGCAGAATATGTTAGTTCAGGTACTGACATACTGTACAGAAATTTGAACATATAAACGCAGACAAACAAGACAGTATGTGAATGCTATTATTTTCTTTGTTAGTAACTGATGCACAGATAATAAAATTTATCTTAATCAGAATATGTAACTTGCAACATTTTTTTTAGAGAGCATATTAGCGGTTGAAAAAAAAAAAAAAGTCACCATTTCCCATCCACATCATTTAGCGGAATTAACAAGCATTGCATGACAAACTGCTCCACTAAAGCACGAGCTACAATTCAGCCTCCTGGGTATTTTCCCTCCATATTACGAAGAAAAAAAGATATCTGACCAAGACAGATATATGATACCCAGAGTGTGCAGCCTGCCCGCCTCTCTTGTTATGCTCCATTTCCTTCACATGTCTAGGATCGTCTCATGAGCACCCTGAAGGAATCTGTAACCCAGAAAGGACAGAGCAATATTATTTATAAGGAAGTACCCACGTGCAGCAGAAGGAGATGATCTATGAAGCATTATGGGATAAAGATAGATAAAGGTAAATGCTACTGGGAGCAATAAAATATTAGAAACAGAGCTATGGGGTGTTGAAAGAGGTTAGGTGGAAAAAAATCCACAATGAAAATATAGATCCTCATCCTGTTCTGGAATTCCTAACTGCTCAACATCCAGGATGGATGGACGGACAACAACCATTACCCCTTTGTGCATCCAGCCCCTCTGAAGACCTATTTGTCACTAAAGAAATAGACTACAAGGAAACCCAGTATGTAGTCTGGTCCTACAGTCATGTGTTACTTTATTCCTGTGTCCTCTCTCCTAAAGTCTGCAGATTAGCAAGAAGAGGGGGCAAATGAGTACCACATGACTGTGGGATCAGTCTACACACAGGGTCTAATATGACCGAAAAGCACAGCATGGATCTGATCAGCCCAAAAACAAGTACACTGCGGCTGTCAGCAAGCAAGTAATCAGGTGTGAGCGAGATCCTGGGGCATGTACCCACAAAAGCATCCAAAGCATGAATACATAACCTAAAAAAGAAGATGCCAATAGACTAGAGGTATAAGAAATTGAAAAAGTACTTTATTGAAAATGACAGACGTACTATGATAAAAAACGAATCCATAAACCAACAGGTTAAAAGGACATACAAGCCATGCAGCTCATGAAGTAAACAGGTAGTATAAGTTAACCCCTTCCCTCTTTAGCCACTTTTGACCTTCCTGACAGAGCCTCATTTTTCAAATCTGACATGTTTCACTTTATGTGGTAATAACGTCGGAATGCTTGTACCTATCCAAGCGATTCTGAGACCGTTTTCTCGTCACCCATTGGACTTTAAGATAGTGGTAAAATTTGGTCGATACATTCAGTATTTAATTGTGAAAAACACCAAAATAGTGAAAAATTGCAAAAATTAGCATTTTTATCAATTTAAATGTATCTGCTTGTAAGACAGGCAGTTATAACACACAAAATTGTTGCTAACTAACATCCCCCATATGTCTACTATAGTTTGGCATCGTTTTTTGAACATCCTTTTATTTTTCTATGACCTCACAAGGCTTAGAACTTTAGCAGCAATTTCTCACATTTTCAAGAAAATTTCAAAAGGCTATTTTTACAGGGGGCAGTTCAGTTCTGAAGTGGCTTTGAGGGCCTTATATATTAGAAACCCCCAATAAGTCACCCCATTTTAAAAACTGCACCCCGTCCCAAATGCAACACACCCCTAACGAATTTATGGCATGGAGTATGGGGGTGTGTACATACGAAGCGATTTTGGGGGATGATACACAAATATATTGCGGATCATTGGAAAACGAACCTCCCAATGACGCCTCAAGCGCTATTGTTCCATCGGACGCGGCCACCGGAGGAAGAGGGTGCTCAAGGGGTGAGATCACCTCCCCTGCTGGTGCACACGATTTTACTGGTGGCCTTGAGATGCCTCCTGAGTAAATGGCTGGAAACAGACACGCCGGGGTTAGAACTGATTGTGTCTCGTCTGAAACAGTTATTAGTTCTGGAGAGGGTGGAGGTGGAAAGACGAAAGGAAACGGGAACAAAGAAGCTATTCGATAAATGGCAAATATTCATAGAATCGCAATGCACAGCAGCCGAGGTAGTGGAAATTGTTACGCCTTTCAGGCACACAAAGTGGTATTATACGCAGCTCTTGGCAGGCACTTTAGGGGGTTTGCAAATTTGATCTAGTCGGGGGATAAATGATAAGTAGATACTCATTGATGACCTAAGTCGTGGCAGGGATGGGGAAGTCATGTTTTCGGTCTATATGAAGATCGAAACTTATGCCATGTTTGTATGTTATGTTATGTTGAATTTAATTCAAGGTTAATTCAATGACAGTTGAGTGCTGCGCACTCATGATGTAACCTTTGCGTGAAATGTTTGTAAGAAAATGTGAAAACTGTTAATAAAAATGATGTTCTAAAAAAAACAAAAAACTGCACCCCTCAAAGAATTCAAAACAGCATTTAGAAAGTTTCTTAACCCTTTAGACGTTTCACTGGAATTAAAGCAAAGTAGGGGTGAAATTTACAAATTTCGGGTTTTTTTGCAGAAATTCATTTTTAATCCATTTTTTTTTGTAACACAAAGTTTCACCAGAAATATGCAACTCAATATTTATTGCCAAGATTCTGCAATTTTTAGAAATATCCCACATGTGGCTGTAGCGTGCTTATGGACTGAAGCACCGGCCTCAGAAGCAAAGGAGCACCTAGAGGATTTTGGGGCCTTGTTTTCATTACAATATATTTTAGGCACCATATCAGGTTTGAAGGACTCTTGCGGTGCCAAAACAGTAGAAACCCCCCACAAGTGACCCCATTTTGGAAACTAAACCCCTTGAGGAAATTATCTAGGGGTATAGTGAGCATTTTGACCCCACAGGATTTTTGCAGAAATTATTGGAAGTAGGACGTGAAAATGAAAATCTACATTTTTCCCAATAATACGTAGGTTTAGCTAATTTTCTTTCATTCCCACAAGGACTTAAGGAAAAAAAGCACCACAAAATTTGTAGAGCAGTTTGTCCCGAGTAAAACAGTACCCCACATGTGGTCAGACTGCTGTTTGGACACACGGCAGGGCTTAGAAGGGAAGGAACGCCATTTGACTTTTGGAGCTCAAATTTAGCAGGAATGGTTTGCGGAGGCCATGTCGCATTTGCAAAGCCCCTGAGGGGACAAAACAGTGGAATCCCCCCACAAGTGACCCCATTTTGGAAACTACACCCCTTCAGGAAATTATCTAGGGGTATAGTGAGCATTTTGACCCCACAGGATTTTTGCAGAAATTATTGGAAGTAGGTCGTGAAAATGAAAATCGACATTTTTTAAAATAAAATGTAGGCTTAGCTATATATTTTTTCATTTCCACAAAGACAAAAGGAGAAAAAGCTCTACAAAATTTGTAAAGCTATTTCTACCAAGTAAAACAGTACCCCACATGGTCATAAACAGCTGTTTTTACACACGGCAAGGCTGAGAAGGGAAAGAACGCCATTTGGAGCTCAAATTTAGCAGGAATGGTTTGCTGAGGCCATGTCGCATTTGCAAAGCCCTGAGGGGACAAAACAGTGGAAACCCCCCAAAATTGACCCCTTTTGGGAAATCATGCCGCTCAAGGAAATTATTTAGGGGTATAGTGAGCATTTAAATAAATGATCCAATTAAAAATCCATGGATGTGTGATAAACTTTGAAGCACTCCTTTATACACAGGGCAGGTTTGTCGGGGCAGGTTTCACAATGATAAACGGTGTCTCGTCTTCTCCCCCTTTTGTAACAGACTTTGCACCTTTTTTGGCTCCTTCCCTTTTTACCAGTGGAGGGGATTTCGCCGGGAAAGCGTTGCCCTGGTACAATACGTGGACCATCACATCTAGAAGTACTGGGGCCCTCCCCTTCCTGGTTCCCAAATACAAGGGCCTTGATAACCACCTCTTGAAAATTAAGGAATGTCCCTGTCCGGCCTGCACATTGGTATAGCACGTAAGCGTTATAAAATGCCATCTGTACCATGTGCACGGCCAGTTTTTTATACCACACCTTTGTTTTCCGCATGGCACTGTATGGCTTTAGTACTTGATCAGAGAGATCAACCCCTCCCATGTACTTATTGTAGCTGAGGATGCAGTCTGGCTTGGAGGTCATTGTGGTGGTACCTCGGACAGGTACAGAGGTGCTGCCGCAACCATGTATTGTGGTCAACATAAGGACATCCCTCTTGTCCTTATACTTGACCAGCAACAAGTTATCGCTGTGCAGTGCCCTGCTTTCTCCCTTTCTTAGTGGTTGCGCAATCAGATATTTAGAGAGGCCTCTCTGTTTTTTGCGCACGGTGCCGCATGCTGAAGTATTTCTGGTGGAGAGGCATTTAAATAGTGGGATGCTGGTATAGAACTTATCCACGTAAAGCCGTCGGATGAAGACGTCACAGCAGGATCGCAGCACAGAAGGCCTCAGATTCGGTAAGTATGGCTCACAGACGGTCACACCAGCTCTGCTCACCATTCCTAACCGGAATGAGGTGGGCAGGGCTGGTGAAGGGTGTTTCAAACACCCGCCATGGCTGCGATTGGTCGGTCGGTGCAGACCAACCAACCGTAGCGATCGGGGGGCTGGCATCACCGCCATTTTTTACGTGGAAGATAGTAGTGATTGGTGCTGTCCTAGACAGCACCAATCGCCACCATATCACTGTGCCCTGTGGCACAGTAATAGGCTAAAGCCGCAAACGGACGGAATTGGCGGGTCTGAATTGACCGGCCAATGGCGGCGATCGCCGATGCGGGGGGGAGGCGACACCCCCCTGGGCATCGTGTACAGATGGCCTGCTGTTATGAACAGCAGCCATATTTACTTAAAACCTTCTCATTTTTTTTTTATAACTGTTTTTCCGTTTGACGTAAATGTACGGCATTTTGCGGGAAGTCAATGCTTTCCATGACGTACATTTACGTCAAATGTCGGGAAGGGGTTAAAGGAATAAATAAGTAAAGAATGCCTGGTTGTATAGACTATCACCATGAGTGTTAGCACGCTAAGTCCTGCCCACAACAGTCTGAAGCAACATCAAATGGACACATGCCACATAGAGTAGTTAAAGTAACAAATATGTATGAAGATGGCAGGAAATAAACCTTGCTAACAAGTGGAACAATATTGGAACAAATTGCGATAGTTAAACATACCCATGGTAAGTCCAGGACTAGATGCACAGCAAGATGTCCACCCCACAGGGTCTGTCTGTAACCATGGAGACACATAGGTGTAAACATAAAACACTAGGATATTTTAGGAACAATTATGGCAAACTTTTGGCAAACAATTATGCCAAACTTTTGGCAAAGTTTCTTAATTTATTATTTTGGATGCAATGGGGCAATAAAGAATTGAAGCCAACAGAGCATATAGTCTTAAAAAGCTAATAAGACATTATGGCAAATTAATAAAAATTACCTTAAACCGCTTGAGTATCCATTCCATATTTGCAACATTTAATGTTTTAACCCCTTAACGACATACCACTGACACATACGTGGCAGCTGCTAAGGGCATGTATGGAGCAGGCTCACAAGCAGAGTGTGCTCCATACCTAGCGGGTGTCTGCTGTGTAAATACAGCCGAAACCTCACTGCAACAGGCAGAATAAAAAAATCACTTTGATTCTGCCTGTTTATCCCTTTAGACGTTGCAGTCAATCACGACCACGGCATCTAAGCCTTTAGAATTAGCGAGTGGCCCCTACGATGTGCCATAGGCCACCCCGTGACTCAATCATTAACATAAAGGACATCGCCGCATCCGAAAAAGGTCAGAACTATTACAATTTAACCTGTTAGTGACCGCTAATCCGCCTTTTCAAGTCGGCCACTAATGGACTTTATTCTGAAGCATAAGCCTTTTTACGGCACTGCATCCGGATAAATAAACAGAGCAGGGAGTTGTCAAATCTCCCTGCTCTCAGCTGCCAGATGTAGCAGAGAGCTGGGGGCGTCCCTGCTCGAACGTGTGAGATCGATATAAGTATCGATTCTCACCCTTTAACCCCTCAGATGCGGTGCTCAATAGCGTGCGCCACATCGGAGTTGTTTTTGGGAGAGGGAGGGAGCTCCCTCTCTCCCCCACCGACACCCGGCGATAAGATCTCCGAGTGTCTGTGTCTCCGATGGCAGCCGGGGGCCTAATAAAGGCCCCCAGGTCTGCCTGTAGCGAATGCCTACTAGGTCATGCCGAAGGCATGTCCTAGCAGATGCCTGTCTGTTTTAAACAGACAGGCAGTAATACAAAAGTATTGAAGTGTATTATAATAGTGATCGGATGATCGCATATTAAAGTCCGATAGTAGGACTAGTAAAAAAAAAAAAAAAAAAGTGAAAAAAAAAATTACAACTTTTTCCCCTTACAAACTGCTTTACTATTAAAAAAACAAAATAAAAAGTAAAAAAGTTACGCATATTTGGTATCGCCGCGTCCGTAATGACCCCGACTATAAATCTATTACATTATTTAACCCGCACGGTGAACGCCGTAAAAATTAAATAAAAAACTATGGAAAAATTACTGTTTTCTATGAATCCTGACTTAAAAAAAATTTCATAAAAAGTGATCAAAAAGTCGCATCTACTCAAAAATGGTACCAATAAAAACTACGTCTTCCCGCAAAAAAAATCCCTCATACAACTGCATCGGCGGAATAAAAAAAAAGTTATGGCTCTTCAAATATGGAGACACAAAAACAAATAATTTTGAAAAAAAAAAAGGGTTTTTACTGTGTAAAAGTAGTAAAACATACAAAAACTATACAAATTTGGTATCGTTGCAATCGTAACAACCCGCTGAATAAAGTTAGTGTTATTTACATCACACGGTAAACGGCGTAGATTTAGGACGCGAAAAAGAGTGGCGAAATTTCAGGTTTTTTTCTATTCCCCCCCAAAAAAAAAAGTTAATAAAAGTTAATCAATAAATAATATGTACCTCAAAATGGTGCTATTAAAAAATATAACTTGTAAAATTAACCCTGATAAATCTGTAGCACTCAACATAACATGCTCTGAAGAGGTGGTGGCAGCAGCCCAACTCTCGTCTCCATTTAAGTGGTAATCACGTTCTTTTAAATATTTAGGCCTACAGATTGCTCCTTCCCCGGACTCCTGGTTTCTACTTAACCGGTTAAGGACTAGGCTGTTTTACAGCTAAATGACCAGAGCAAATTTCACAATTTTGCTATGCGCTTCTTTAGAGGACTATAACTCTGTAGGTGAATAAAGTTCATCTTTGAATTTTACACTCTTTTTAAAGGACAGATAGGGCTTTGTTTTAGTGGCATTTGTCAGTATATATCATTTTTATTTTTTTCTCTAAAGTGGGCAAAATTGGAAAAAAATGCAAGAATTTAGCAAATGCGTCAGTTTAGGCTAGTATTTTTCACACACGGTATAGACCACGGACATAATTCATCTCCTTTCACGTTCTTCCACTTCTCCCGTGCATGGGGATACCAAATATGTGTGCCTTATTCACTGTGCGGGCATGTGCCAGGGCTTGGCATAAAAGGAGGCTTTTTGGCCTTTTCGGTCCAGGAATTTTGCATTTGATTTTATAGCCGCATACTGTTTTCTGGTGGGCCTAATGCTGCTGAAACATTGGAAACACCCCATAAATGACTTCATTCACACAAGTAGACCCCACAAGGTTTCCTTCAAGGTGTTTATCATATTTTTAGACAGTCCAGTTTTCTTCTGAAAGTTTCTTGAATAAGATGGATCAAAATAAAATTAGCAATTTTTTAGCAAATGCGTCAGTTTATACCAGCATTTTTCACACACGGTACAGACCACGGTCAAAATTCATCTCCTTTCACATTCTGCCACTTCTCCCGTGCACGGGGATACCAAATATGTGGCCTTATTTATCACATAGAGATGTAGGAGGGCGGAGGATAGAAGAAGATTATTTCACATATCGCTTTTTTTCAAAGCTGGTTTTACAAAACTCAACAGAGTTGCTATAACACTTCCAAAATATCTGCTCTTGAAGCAGAAATCCCAAAATATTCATCTAGGGGTATAATGGGAATTTATTTTTTGGGGTTTTCTAAAATAAGAAATTGCAGGTTAATGCAAATGGAGCTCTCCAGCAGATGAACTTTAGAAAACATCAAACAGGACATCCACCCCCCACCCATTCCCTCCCTCACCCTTGGAGTAAAATCATGGGAAAAATAAAAACGTAATGTAGGGCAAATATATTTTCAACAAATTAACTAAAATCTAATAATTCAGAACAGTGTGGTATTTTTTAAAACATGGCTCAATGCACAGGCCTGGTTGCGAGGGACATGAGGGACAGAAATATCGGGAATCTTTGCGGTGCCCGTCTTTTCTGCAGACGCGGCACTTTTTCTGGGGGTTGCTTCTGGGGGAATCCGACTGATGAAGTGTCTTTCAGTCAGTCGCGTGACATCCTCAGACTGGGGGCATTCTCGGGTGTCCTGAACATCAAAAATGAGGCCTTCAATAATTTTTTCCTGGAAATCCAGGTATGTGTCTCTGCCTCTGTTTTTTTTGTAGAGCACAAATGAGTTGTGGATGGCCACCTGTAACAAATAAATGGCCACCTTTTTGTACCAGGTTTTAGTTTTGCGTTTTACTAAATAGGGCTGTAAAACCTGGTCGCTTAAATCCACCCCCCCCCATGTACTTGTTATATTCGGACACGCTCACTGGTTTGTGCTTGTCCGATGTTGCCCCTCTTTCCCTCACTGCCACTGTTCCTGCGGTATGAATCGTGCTTAGCACATACACGTCTTTGCGATCCCTGAACTTGACCGCCAGCAATTCTTCAGATGCATAAGCACAGGAGTCCCCCTTTACCATGCGCTTCCCCACTAATTGCTGTGGAAAACCAATTCTGTTTTTGCGCATGGTACCACATGCCCCAGTCCTTGCAGCATGCAAATGCCTAAACAGGGGCACACTCGAATAAAAATTATCACAGTACAGGTGGTACCCCTTGTGAAGCAGAGGCTGCATTATCTCCCACACGATCTTACTGCTGGTGGAAAGATCAGGGGGGCATCCAGGAACATTTATTGTGCGGTCCCGCCCTTCATAAATTCTGAAGGCGGTGGTATATCCTGACCCGCTTTCACACAATTTGTAGAGCTTAACGCCATATCTTGCCCTTTTGGAAGGTAGATATTGGCGAAAGCTAAGTCTGCCATGAAAGTTGAGGAGGGATTCGTCCACATTTACATTCTGCTCAGGGGTGTAGAGTTGCAGAAATAAATTATTCAGGGAATTTATTAGCGGTCTTATTTTGAACAACCGATCCCGGTTTGCATCGGTACTTGGGGGGGCCTGTGCGTTGTCATTGAAGTGGAGGAACCTCATTGTCTCATAACGAGACCTGGGCATTACTGCAGAATATACTGGGGTGGCTTGGGCGGGTCTTGTTGACCAGTAAGACCTAATGGAGGGCTTTTTGACAATACCCATATTTAGGGTGAGCCCCAAAAAAAATTTTAATTCCTGCAAATTGGTGGGCGTCCAATCTCTGGCATGGGTGGATGAAGGTTTCTGCCTTATATATTGCGTGGCATATAAATTTGTTTCGTGGACAATCTGATTTAGGATGTCGTCCGTTATAAATAAATGGAAGTAATCCATTTGGACAAAATTTGTATTGTCCACGGTTATGCCAGGAGTGGCCGTAAATCCGTGGATTCTAGGCCCAAAAGATGGGGCAGGTGCCCATACAAGAGCCTGGACTGGAGGGACCAGGCTGTCCCGTGCTACAGCGCTACTTGGCCCTGCGCTTTCATGTTCTGCAGTTTCGACTGCATCAGGGACAACGTCCCCTGAAGATGAACCTGAAGTGACGCTGTCATCGTCACTACCTAAAACAGGTTCCATCTCGGACGCCATCTCCGATGCGGTCTCCGACTCAGACCACAGCATGGCGTATGCCTCCTCGGCGCTAAACAACTTCCTCGCCATAACGTAACTAACACTAACACTAACTAAACAAATTTTTTTTTTTTTTTTTATAAAACACACAAACTAACTGCTATATATATATCTACACTACCGCTAACAAAAAAATAAACCGCTATTGCTATATATATTATATATATATAATTATATACTCCCTACCTGCCTATTCTAATAGAATAAAAGAAAGAAAGGTAGATAGATAGAAAAAAAGATAGATGGATAGATAGATTGTATAGATAGATAGAAATCTATCTATACAGAGAATGTTTTAGAGTGTAACTGTATTTTTTTGTAACTGTAATCTTCTGGCAGCAATTCTCCCGAGTCTCTTCTTCTCCTCAAACTGAAACAATGTTTGAGGAGAAGAAAAGAGGCAGGAGATTTACTGCCAGAAAAGTCAAAATAAAACAAATGTGGTCACAGCGCCCACATGTTCAGGGACCATCAGATTGGTCCCTGATACTCTGCCCAGTGCCCAGAGCTGTTGATAACAGCGAGGGCACAGGGCTGTGTGCACGCGATCGCGTGCACACTGTTTTCTATGCAGAAATGCATGTGATCGCTGTGATTGGTTGTCACAGCGATCACATGTTCAGGGGCCAAAAGATTGACCCCTGACATTCTGCCCAGTGCCCATGGCTGTTAGCAACAGCCAGGGCATAGAGCTGTGTGCACGCGATCCCGCGTGCACAGTCTCTGAAGTGCGGCCGTATATATACTATACGCCGGACTTTAGAGACCCTGACCGCTGGCCGTATAAATACGGCCAGCGGTCGGGAACCTGTTAATTATAAGCTTCTGGTCTCTCAAATTGACAGTATGCTGACAAACTGGAAAGTCCCATATATCTCCTGGCTGGGCAGATGTAACCTTCTAAAAATGTTGATAATACCCAAAATAACCTACTTGTTACAGACCATGCCTATTTTTCTTCCGCAACATTATCTCCATAGTATCAACTCTAAATTACTGAGTTTTGTTTGGGACAAGAAAGGGCATAGGTTGGCACATTGGCCTAGTCAGAGTTCTAAGATGTTAGGAGGTCTTAATTTCACGGACATACAAGTTTTTTATCAGGCTATTCAGTTGAATAGAATCCTTGACTGGTATGGGTTATCACGCTCCAAACTTTACGTATCTGTAGAAGAAGATATGTGTGATGGATCTTTAACTCAAACGCTGCTACGATCGGTATTACCCTGCCGAAAAGTTGCTCCTACTAATTTGCTTACAAAAGCGACATTGACGGTCTGGAAAAAACTGTCTTTGAAGGAGGACATTTGCCCCACTCCGTCGCTCTTGACAACATTAGGCGATCTAATAGGTCTTAAAGATGTGAGCAGTAGGGCTCATCCCTTATTAAGTTCAGACTTAAAGGATGTGGCCTTGGGTGACACTGTGCACAACGGAGACTTTCCGTCTTTGGAGTTTTTGAGAGCGAAGTTTCCGCACATACGACTACATTACTTAGATTATATGCAACTGCTCACGAACTACAATTTTCTTCTTAAGCAGGGTTATATTACTAGGCCATTAACATGGTTTGAGTCACTGTTGTCCTCGACAACACCAATACCAAAATCCATCTCCCTGCTATATTAAAAAATTGTATCTATAGATGAGGATAATGCCCTACCACATATTGCTTCTTGGGAGAAAGTTAAATGTTAAGTTTACACAATCTGAAATTCAACAAATTTATAGGTCTAGCTGTGGCCATTCTAGATGCATTAACCTGCAAGAGACCTCATATAAATTGGTGAGCAGGTGGTACAAAACTCCGGAACTACTTCACCGCATAGAGCCTGAGATATCTCCCCTATGATGGAGGTGCAACCAACAACTGGGTACGTACACACACATATGGTGGTCGTGCGCACTCATACAGCCCTATTGGAGAGAAGTGCAATGCATCCTGAAACTTATTTGCCCGTCAGCCCAAACATTATCGCTCACCTATTACTAGCAGCAAAGGCTATGATCCCGTTGTACTGGAGGAAGGCAACTCCCCCATCTATCACACACTGGTTAAATAAAGTGGCAGTTGTCCAGATTGGAAGAACTGAGCTACTGATCACATAGAAACATAGGCAAATATTACAGAATATGGCAGCCTTGGCTGGACTTTCTTAAAGATCCTGGGGGTTACAATGCCTATCTAGATGATTGATGTTAACTGCAAATGTAATGCCTTCTGAACTATGAGAATTGGAGCCAATTCCTAATTCCGGCACACCCAACGTCAAGTATTAGCATTTTTCCTAAGACATGTTAGAGAGAAGATAGATAAACTGGTTGAGTAGTCCTAGGTATTTCCCACAATTCTGCTTATCTATGAGTCTTGACACAATGTCATGTTTTCACCTCTCTGTTTTAGTATCTGTATAACTGTAAGGGTATGTGCACACACACTAATTACGTCCGTAATTGACGGACGTATTTCGGCCGCAAGTCCCGGACCGAACACTGTGCAGGGAGCCGGGCTCCTAGCATCATAGTTATGTACGATGCTAGGAGTCCCTGCCTCGCTGCAGGACCACTGTCACGTACTGAAAACATGATTACAGTACGGGACAGTTTTCCTGCAGAGAGGCAGGGACTCCTAGCATCGTACATCACTATGATGCTAGGAGCCCGGCTCCCTGCACTGTGATCGGTCCGGTACTTGCGGCCGAAATACGTCCGTCAATTACGGACGTAATTAGTGTGTGTGCACATACCCTTAAAGTTCGATTCACCCTGTATGTGATGTATAACATGTTTGATGGAAAAAATGAAAAAAATGAAAAAAAAAAAGTTTTGAAAAAAAAATAAAAAAATACAACTTGTCCCGCAAAAAACAAGACCTTATACAGCTACGTCAATGCAAAAATAAAAAAGTTATAGCTCTTGGAATGAGACGACGGAAAAACTTAAAAAATGCCTTGGTCATTAAGGTTTAAAATAGGCTGGTCACTAAGGGGATAACATTACTAAACCAAGTCAGTAAATGCCATTAAATAAAAAAAAATTGCCCAACTTGCTGGTTTTTGTTCACCATAGCAAAAAAAAATTACAAAAATAAAAATAAAAAATTGCATCTACCACGAAATGGTAACAAAAACTATAGCTCACCCTGCAAAAAATAAGCCATCACACCGCTAAATTGACAGAAAAATACAAAAGTGGCTCTCAAGATGATGGCACAATTTTTTTAATCATAAGATTTTTTTAAAAAGTGGTAAAACATAAAAAACACAAATTTGGTATCACCGAAATCGTATCCACCCATAGACTGAAGTGAACATGTAGTTTTTACCGCACTATGAACGCCATAAAAATGGCCAATTTGCACCTGGGCGGGACCCGTTTTCACGGATCCCTAATAAACTTGAGGGATCCGGGAAAAAACTGGCAAACACAGAACATGTCCAGTCCATTAAAAAAACAGTCACACGGCCGACTTTCCATGGGCAGCACGGTGGCTCAGTGGTTAGCACTATTGCCTTGCAACGCTGGGGTCCTGGGTTCAACCGAGGACAACATCTGCATGGAGTTTGTATTATGCTAATGAGCTTTCTTAATGCCCAAGTGGGCGTACTTTTACTTTCGACCAAGTGGGCGTTGTACAGAGGAGTGCATGACGCTGACCAATCGGCATCATGCACTCCTCTCCATTCATTTACACTAGCGATATAGATATATCGCTATGTGCAGCCTCATACACAAACCCTAACATTACTAGACTCTTTTTTGTGAGATTCCGGCAAGTGAAACCAAATCTCGTTTAGCTCCGTAATCTCGCGAGATTTACTTAAAAGGGATATTCCAACAAAATAAGTCTACATCCAGGAGACTAAATGCAGAAGAGGCCACACAGATGCGGCTTTCTCAACTGAATTTTATCAGAATTCCTGAAACAGTTGAGCACGTTTTTTTCTCCTCTTGGACTTGGGAGCGTAAGCTTTCATGGCTGTGTCAGTAACGCCCATGGCCTTCTAAAAAGAAAGCAGCGCAAATGCGCTCCCACCTCCTATATAGTGTCCTCCTGGACGTAGCAGCCTCGACTTGCAGAAAATGGATGAGTAACCACGTTCTTCCAATGAAGTCCCAGAGGTGGGACACTAGGGTGGTCACAAGGTATAGGGGGGAATTTTATTTTCGATCTATCTTCCGGGGCACAACCCTAAAAGTTGTCAATTGGCTAGAAAATTTGATTGGCAAAGTTTCAGCTCAACTTCATAACATTAACCTGTGCCTCATTGAGGTAAGAGTTTAGAAAAACTGCTATTTTTATCAACAAAATAAAAATCGCTGTTTTTCCTCCTTAACCGGTTAAGGACTAGGCTGTTTTACAGCTAAATGACCAGAGCAAATTTAAAAATTTTGCTATGCGCTTCTTTAGATGACTATAACTCTGTAGGTGAATAAAGTTCATATTTGAATTTTACACTCTTTTTAAAGGACAGATAGGGCTTTATTTTAGTGGCATTTGTCAGTATATATAATTTTTATTTTTTTCTCTAAAGTGGGCAAAATTGGAAAAAAATGCAAGAATTTTGCAATTTCGTCAGTTTATGCTAGTATTTTTCACACACAGTATGGACCACGGACAAAATTAATCTCCTTTCACATTCTTCCACTTCTCCCGTGCATGGGGATACCAAATATGTGTGCTATATTCACTGTGCGGGCATGTGCCAGGGCTTGGCATAAAAGGAGGCTTTTTGGCCTTTTCGGTCAAGGAATTCTGCATTTGATTTTATAGCCGCATACTGTTTTCTTAGGGGCCTAATGCTGCTGAAACATTGGAAACACCCCATAAATGACTTCATTCACAGAAGTAGACCCCACAAGGTTTCCTTCAAGGGGTTTATCATATTTTTAGCAAGTCCAGTTTTCTTCTGAAAGTTTCTTGAATAAGATGGAACAAAATAAAATTAGCTTTTTTTTAACAAATGCGTCAGTTTATGCTAGCTTTTTCACACACAGAATGAACCACGGACAAAATTCATCCCATTTCACATTCTGCCACTTCTCCTGTGCATGGGGATACCAAATATGTGGCCTTATTTATCACATAGAGAAGTAGGAGGGCGGACGATAGAAGAAGCTTATTTCACAAATCGCTTTTTTTCAAAGCTGGTTTTACAAAACTCAGAGTTTCTATAACACTTCCAAAATATCTGCTCTTGAAGCAGAAATCTCAAAATATTCATCTAGGGGTATAATGGGAATTTTGGGGGGTTTTCTAAAATAAGAAATTGCAGGTTTATGCAAATGAAGCTATCCAGCAGATGAACTTTAGAAAACATGCAAACATGGCATCCACCCCCCACCCATTCCCTCCCTCACACTTGGAGTAAAATCAGGGGGAAAATAAAAAAGTAATGTAGGGCAAATATATTTTCAACAAATTAACTAAAATCTAATAATGCAGAACAGTGTGGTATTTTTTAAAACATGGCTCAATGCACAGGCCTGGTTGCGAGGGACATGAGGGACAGAAATATCGGGAATCTTTGCGGTGCCCGTCTTTTCAGCAGACGCGGCACTTTTTCTGGGGGTTGCTTCTGGTTGGTGTTGGGGGAATCCGACTAATGAAGTGTCTTTCAGTCAGTCGCGTGACATCCTCAGACTGGGGGCATTCTCTGGTGTCCTGAAGATCAAAAATGAGGCCTTCAATAATTTTCTCCTGGAAATCCAGGTATGTGTCTCTGCCTCTGTTTTTTTTGTAGAGCACAAATGAGTTGTGGATGGCCACCTGTAACAAATAAATGGCCACTTTTTTGTACCAGGTTTTTGTTTTTCGCTTTACTAAATAGGGCTGTAAAACCTGGTCGCTGAAATCCACCCCCCCTCCCATGTACTTGTTATATTCGGACACGCTCACTGGTTTGTGCTTGTCCAATGTTGCCCCTCTTTCCCTCACTGCCACTGTTCCTGCGGTATGAATCGTGCTTAGCACATACACGTCTTTGCGATCCCTGAACTTGACCGCCAGCAATTCCTCAGATGCATAAGCACAGGAGTCCCCCTTTACCATGCGCTTCCCCACTAATTGCTGTGGAAAACCAATTCGGTTTTTGCTCATGGTACCACATGCCCCAGTCCTTGCAGCATGCAAATGCCTAAACATGGGCACACTGGAATAAAAATTGTCGCAGTACAGGTGGTACCCCTTGTGAAGCAGAGGCTGCATTATCTCCCACACAATTTTGCTGCTGGTGGAAAGATCAGGGGGGCATCCAGGAACATTTATTGAGCGGTCCCGCCCTTCATAAATCCTGAAGGCGGTGGTATATCCTGACCCGCTATCGCACAGATTATAAAGCTTAACGCCATATCTTGCCCTTTTGGAAGGTAGATATTGGCGAAAGCTAAGTCTGCCATGGAAGTTGAGGAGGGATTCGTCCACATTTACATTCTGCTCAGGGGTGTAGAGTTGCAGAAATAAATTATTCAGGGAATTTATTAGCGGTCTTATTTTGAACAACCGATCCCGGTTTGCATCGGTACTTGGGGGGGCCTGTGCGTTGTCGTTGAAGTGGAGGAACCTCATTATTGTCTCATAACGAGACCTGGGCATTACTGCAGAATATACTGGGGTGGCTTGGGCGGCTCTTGTTGACCAGTAAGACCTAATGGAGGGCTTTTTGACAATACCCATATTTAGGGTGAGCCCAAAAAAATTTTTAATTCCTGCAAATTGGTGGGCGTCCAATCTCTGGCATGGGTGGATGAAGGTTTCTGCCTTATATATTGAGTGGCATATAAATTTGTTTTGTGGACAATCTGATTTAGGATGTCGTCCGTTATAAATAAATGGAAGTAATCCATTTGGACAAAATTTGTATTGTCCACGGTTATGCCAGGAGTGGCAGTAAATTCGTGGATTCTAGGCCCAAAAGATAGGGGCAGGTGCCCATACAAGAGCCTGGACTGGAGGGACCAGGCTGTCCCGTGCTACAGCGCTACTTGGCCCTGCGCTTTCATGTTCTGCAGTTTCAACTGCATCAGGGACAACGTCCCCTGAAGATGAACCTGAAGTGACGCGGTCATCGTCACTGCCCAAAACAGGTTCCATCTCTGACGCCATCTCTGATGCGGTCTCCGTTTCAGACCACAGCATGGCGTATGCCTCCTCGGCGCTAAACAACTTCCTCGCCATAACGTCACTAACACTAACTAAACCAATTTTTATTTTTATTTTTTTATAAAACACACAAAAACTAACTGGTATATAGATCTACACTACCGCTAACAAAAAAATAAACCGCTATTGCTATATTATATAATTATATATATATATATATATATATATATATATATATATAATTATATACTCCCTACCTGCCTATTCTAATAGAATAAAAGAAAGAAAGGTTGATAGATAGATAGATTGTATAGATAGAAATCTATCTATACAGAGAATGTTTTATAGTGTAACTGTATTTTTTTTCACTGTATTCTTCTGGCAGCAATTCTCTCGAGTCTCTTCTTCTCCTCAAACTGAAACAATGTTTGAGGAGAAGAAAAGAGGCAGGAGATTTACTGCCAGAAATGTAAAAATAAAAAACAAATGTGGTCGCTGTGATAGGTTTTCACAGCGACCACATGTTCAGGGACCATCAGATTGGTCCCTGATACTCTGCCCAGTGCCCAGAGCTGATGGTAACAGCGTGGGCACAGGGCTGTGTGCACACGATCGCGTGCACACTGTTTTATACGCAGAAATGCATGCGATTGCTGTGATTGGTTGTCACAGCGATCACATGTTCAGGGGCCAAAAGATTGGCCCCTGACATTCTGCCCAGTCCCCATGGCTGTTAGCAACAGCCAGGGCATAGAGCTGTGTGCAGGCGATCGCGCGTGCAGAGTCTCTGAAGTACCGCCGTAATTAGTCTATACGCCGGACTTCAGAGACCCTGACCGCTGGCCGTATATATACAGCCAGCGGTCGGGAACCTGTTAAAATGGAAACCATTCATCCTAGAAACCTGATTCTGGTCTCATTTCATAGGAAGTTTTGTTGTGTTGAATTTTGATTCCCATGATTGTTGCTAAAACTTATAGATTTACTGGTATTTAGCATTTTTCAGGGTAGGTCGTAGTACATATCATCAAAATCGCAACAGAACTAAATTGAAATACTTGATGACCATCGGTTTTCCCTTATGTATTATTTGCATTAAAAGACTAAATCATTAAAATGTTTATTATAATTTGCATTTTCATTTGCATTGCAGGTTTTCAAGCAGTGAAGTTAGTTTAGTGCATTTTTTACCGTCAGATTTAAAAGGACCTTCGACTTCTACAGCATCAAAGAGCACGAGTTCAAGGCAGAGGGACAAGATTTTTTTAATTGGCCACGTCTCATCAAATCAGTGGCAGTAAGTTACCTTCTAATTGCAAAGTCTTACGCAGTGTATTTTATAATACACGCCGAGTGAAATTGAACAACAGAAGCTGCAATACAGGAAGTTCTCCTATTTTGGGAAGAAGCAAAGATACCAACCAGAAATATGAAAGATTGTGTTGCAAAGTAAGAAAAACTGTATGAGTAGAGAAAACTGCAAAAAAACGCTACCAGATCTGCAAGTGCCGCTCAAAATCCAAGAGTCTAAGCTTTTAAGTCAACCCGTAGCAACCTATTTGATGTTGCTCATGAGGATGCCACTGAAGACAGGCAGTTTTTGTTACTCCAGAGAGAAAAAGGACATCCTGGCTGCATGGGAGGCGTTGACATGAAATTTGTAACAGAAGAACGAAGAGAAAAGAGGCGAGCAGCGGAGATGGCAATATTAGAAAAAAATAAGAAAAAAATGTAGGTGAGTGACTTTTTCACTAATTTTTTCATGAAATTTAGTACTACTTAGGCAGATAGCTTGACAATTGACATGAACTAAAACTTATATTTTATTTTTAGAAGGTGTAGAACTGGAATCTGTACCAAGCACATCAGAGGAAGAGGAGCCGATGCAAGATGATACGGAGTATAATTTTCCACACCCAGAGGAAGCAGGACCAGAAATAAAGAGGAGGTACTGTCTAGGTACCGAAGAGATAACCGAAAAATTTTCTTTATTGTTAAATAGGTGTAGTATTTCTGATAGACGTGGTGCGAATAATAGTAGCGACAGCAGAGTCAGGAATTCCGATTTAGAGTGAGCTGTATGGGGATTACTCAGGCAAAAGATGTATTATCAGCAGTTGAACATTGGGGGGCAGTTGGGAAAATCCAGGCAATGTGTTTTGATACCATGGCAGTAAATACTGGTCGCCTTAAAGAGGCTCTGTCACCAGATTTTGCAACCCCTATCTGCTATTGCAGCAGATCGGCGCTGCAATGTAGATTACAGTAACGTTTTTATTTTAAAAAAACTAGCATTTTTGGCCAAGTTATGACCATTTTTGTATTTATGCAAATGAGGCTCGCAAAAGTCCAAGTGGGTGTGTTTAAAGTAAAAGTCCAAGTGGGCGTGTATTATGTGCGTACATCGGGGCGTTTTTACTACTTTTACTAGCTGGGCGTTCTGAAGAGAAGTATCATCCACTTCTCTTCAGAACGCCCAGCTTCTGGCAGTGCAGACACACAGCGTGTTCTCGAGAGATCACGCTGTGTCGTCACTCACAGGTCCTGCATCGTGTCGGCCACATCGGCACCAGAGGCTTCAGTTGATTCTGCAGCAGCATCGGCGTTTGCAGGTAAGTAGCTACATCGACTTACCTGCAAATGCCGATGCTGCTGCAGAATCAACTGTAGCCTCTGGTGCCGATGTGTCCTCGCTCGTCTGACACGATGCAGGACCTGTGAGTGACGACACAGCGTGATCTCTCGAGAACACGCTGTGTGTCTGCACTGCCAGAAGCTGGGCGTTCTGAAGAGAAGTGGATGATACTTCTCTTCAGAACGCCCAGCTAGTAAAAGTAGTAAAAACGCCCCGATGTACGCACCTAATACACGCCCACTTGGACTTTTACTTTAAACACACGAACTTGGACTTTTGCGAGCCTCATTTGCATAAATACAAAAATGGTCATAACTTGGCCAAAAATGCTAGTTTTTTTAAAATAAAACCGTTACTGTAATCTACATTGCAGCGCCGATCTGCTGCAATAGCAGATAGGGGTTGCAAAATCTGGTGACAGAGCCTCTTTAAGGGAACCTGTGTTTCGCTAGAGCAATTATTAGAGAAAAACCTTCTGTATTTAGCATGTTGCCACCATATTTTAGAAGTTATTCTAAAAGCAGTTTTTCATTGCAAAATGGGCATATCCACTGGTTCTCAGCCAGATATTTTTGGAAAATGCAAGACTGGGTGGTCTCAGCTAGACAAGACTAAATACAAAACAGGAATAGAAGATGAAAATATTAGACATAAAATTAATCAGGACCAAATTTCATGTTTTCTTTTCGAATAATTAAAAAACAAACAGCCCAGGGATGATTATAAAGAATTCATCCAACTTTACTTAACCCGTTAGTGACCGCCAATACGCCTTTTAACGGCGGCCACTAACGGGCTTTATTCTGATGCATATGCCTTTTTACGGCACTGCATCAGGATGAGTAAACAGAGCAGGGAGCCGTCAAATCTCCCTGCTCTCAGCTGCCAGAGGCAGCTGAGGGCTGGGAGCGTCCCTGCTCTGCCGTGTGAGATCGATATAAGTATCGATCTCACATGTTTAACCCCCTCAGATGCGGTGGGCAATAGCGAGCACCGCATCTGAGTGGTTTTGGAGAGACAGAGCTCCCTCTCTCTCCCACCGACACCCGGCGATACGATCGCCGAGTGTCAGTGTCTTCTATGGCAGCCGGGGGCCTAATAAAGGCCCCCAGGCCTGCCTGTCATGAATGCCTGCTAGATCATGCCTCTGGCATTACCTAGCAGATGCCTGTCCGTTTTAAACGGACAGGCAGTAATACACTGCAATACAGAAGTATTGCAGTGTATTATAATAGCGATCGGAGAATCGCATATTAAAGTCCCCTAGTGGGAGGAGTAAAAAAGTAAAAAAAAAGTTTAATAAAGTTAATTTTAAAAAAAATTTGAAAAAAATGAAAAACCCACCTTTTTCCCTTACAAACTCCTTTACTATTAAAAAACCAAAATAAATTAAAAAAGTTACACATATTTGGTATCGGCGCGTCCAGAACGACCCCGACTATAAATCTATTACATTATTTAACCCGCACGGTGAACGCCGTAAAAAATGTAATAAAAAAAACTATGGAAAAATTTCTGTGAATCCTGACTTAAAAAAAGTGATCAAAAAGTCGCATCTACTCCAAAATGGTACCAATAAAAATGACAAGTCTTCCCGCAAAAAAAAAAGCCCTCATACAACTGCATCGGCGGAACAATAAAAACGTTACGGCTCTTCAAACATGGAGACACAAAAACAAATAATTTTGAAAAAAAAGCGTTTTTACTGTGTAAAAGTAGGAAAACATACAAAAACTATACAAATTTGGTATCGTTGCAATCGTAACAACCCGCTGAATAAAGTTAGTGTTATTTATATCACACGGTAAACGGCGTAGATTTAAGACGCGAAAAAGCATGGCGAAATTTCAGGTTTTTTTCTATTCCCCCCCCCAAAAAAAAAGTTAATAATAGTTAATCAACAAATAGTATGTCCCCAAAAATGGTACTATTAAAAAATACAACTTGTCCCTCAAAAAACAAGACCTTATACAGCTATGTCGACGCAAAAATGAAAGAGTTATAGCTCTTGGAATGCGACGATGGAAAAACGTAAAAAATGGCTTGGTCATTAAGGTCTAAAATAGGCTGCTCATTAAGGGGTTAAAGAGGCTCTGTCACCACATTATAAGTGGCCTATATTGTACATGATGTGATCGGCGCTGTAATGTAGATAACAGCAGTGCTTTTCATTTTTGACGGAGTTATGACCTATATTAGCTTTATGCTAATGAGTTTCTCAATGGACAACTGGGCGTTTTACTTTTTGACCACATGGGCGTTGTACAGAGGAGTGTATGACGCTGACCAATCAGTGACCAATCCGCGTCATACACTTCGTTCCATTCATTTACACTGCAGAAAGCGATACAGCTATATCGCTATGTGCAGCCACATACACACACTATAACGTTACTGCAGTGACCTGACAATGAATATACATTACCTCCAGCCAGGACGTGATGTGTATTCAGAATCCTGAATAAACATACACACACACACACACACACACACACACACACACACACACACACACACACACACACTTATTGTTTACTATGCATTTTTATTGCATTACTGCTACAGTTATGTTAATAAATGTGAGGTTCTTAGCGCTCAGTTTGATCAAAATGTGCGAGCCCACTTGCCACAACAAGGCGACCATTGTTACTGGTCTTCCTCAAAAATACATTTCTTTTACAGTACCTGGTGCTATTCATCACGCCAGATGGATGGCAAAGGTAATTTATTCTCTCAAAATATATATTTTCAGAGATCAATTTTCATTAACTGATTGAGAAAAAAAAAAGTGTATGGTTTCATTATAATCCATATTTATGTAAAAGAATGGTTCAACGCCTCACCAAACCCACTTTGGCCCCCAACCAAGACCTACAATTATTGAAATCTTTAGTTAAATACAGGAAAATTGATAAAGAGGTTGCAGACAGAGCACTGTCTAAAATGATAAACCATCTGTGGTATCTCAACTCGGCGCAAGTTGCATTATCATTTTTCGGTGATACACTGGGAAAAAATTTCAAAACAAGCATGGTTGGAAATGTAAGGTCCAAAGTAGAAAATGATGAAGATTATTGTGATGACAGGGATGTTAAAGCAACACTCAGTCTCAAACAAGTTGATCATTTATTGGACAAAAGTTGATTTTTTTGTTTCTCCTCTAACTCTAAATTTTTTTAAGAGATTTAAAATAGATACTGAATTTTTAAATACTGATCCCGATGTATGGTGTGAAAATCTAGATTATTTAAAAGCTAAAAAAATTACCACCATATCTAAGCAATTACCACCTTAATCTGAAAATTTAAAATAATAAATGTAATATGTATAATATAATAAAATGCATTTCAACACTTATTTTTACACCTTCCTTGCTCTTCTTTTCCAATAATTCCTTCATTTTCAATTTGGATTTTGTTGCATTTACTTTTGAAAACACCTCCAACAAACCATGTTTAATGTACAAAATGAAAAATACAAAAAGCAAAATCTGGAAAGCAGATGTAATTGAATGTTATAATGTTTTTAGGGATTTGCATGAAAAGTCATTTTTGAGGATAAGCACCACGACCTGACCCGAAAAATGCTAAACACCACGAAATCTATACGTTTTAGCAACAAAGTCATGATCAAACTTCAAGGCAACAACATTTCTTATGAAATGACAATAATCAGGTTTCTAGGACGAATGGTTTCCATTTTAAATGAGGAAAAACTGAGATTTTATTGCTACAAATCGCAGTTTTTCTAAACTTTAACCTCAATGAGGCACAGGTTATCGTTATGAATTTGAGCTGAAACTTTGCCAATTTTCTAGCCAATTGACAACATTTAGGGGGGTCCCCCGGTAAAAATTCCAACATTGATTTGTTGTGACCAGCCTAGGGGGACACCCACCAATCAGGCAAAAAAAATAACTTTTTATGCCAAGAGATATTTCTGTTGACCATAAACTCTTAACAATATGAGTAAACATTTTTGATGACCTCTAACCTAGGCATTATTTGGCACACACCCTGGTCCTTTATATGATCATATTGTCTTTCATATTTGACAGTCTACTGTTAAATGTATTCGCTTATTAATTACAAGTGTCACTATTTTCACCGCCGCAGAGCCATAACTTAATTTTTCAGTCGAGGGCTTGGTTTTTGCGTGCCGAGATTAATTTATTTTGGGGGGAGTAATTCCAACTATGTTTCTTTTTTTTTTTATTTACGTCTATCACTTGTGTGGCAAAAAAATAAATGCATTCACTTTATTTAATGGGTTTGTACGATTAAGGCAATTTCAAAATATGAAAACTTGTTTACTACCTTTTTCACAATAAAAGCACTATTCAGACATTACGACTTCCGGTTCCGGCGCTGCCATGTGAGGAGGGTGGAAAGGAGCTCTCCAGACCTACGAGACAATAAATCGACTGCCATAGCCAGCAAACACACCATTGAGACCGGGAAGTGCAGACAGCAACCGTACAGACTACAAAGGGCGAGTACCGAATACCCCTATATTGAAAATAACCTTCCGGTGCTTACCGTAGAGCCCGTGGAGCGATCCAGTAAACGGGTGGGGAGACGCAGTGATACACTGCCCGCACAGCACCAGAGGTGATAAAATAAGGAAGCCCGACAGGATAAGGACCGGGAACGGTAGCTGGATCAGGGAACCGCGGTCAAAGCGTTTTGGCGCCAAAGACCCCGAGGCAGCGCAGAGAGAGAGGGAGGCGGCGCCATCTTGTGCCTGAATACAGCCCAGAGCACACACGGCGGCGGCAGCTCAGACAACAGGGAAAAACAGACGCTGGTCCAGCAGAGGCGCACACAAAAAGGGCATTGTGCACTAACTACTTACCGAGCAACATGGCCCCGATCACGCGGAAAGACAAGCAGGCAGCGAGTCGTCCGTCCTCAGGCCAAGAAGATTCAATGTCGGACGAGGAAGGGGGGGGGGGGGACCTCGACGACAATAAACTACAGAAAGCTGGCCAGGGAAGTAGCCAAGCGCATCACCCCTGACATACAGGACACCCTGGCTGCTACAATATCGGCCTCCCTGAAGGCGTTGCAGAGCGATGTTGTACAGCACGGCAAGCGGCTGGATGAAGCAGAGCAGAGAATCTCGATGTTAGAGGACGATGCAGCAGACACACATGGCACACTGCAGGAGCTGGTAGCCGAAAAACAAAAGATGCTTGCCAAAATAGATGACCTGGAGAACAGATCGAGACGAAACGACGTTCGTGTGGTAGGGATACCTGAGTCAGTGCCGGCCACGCAGTTGAAACGCATCTGTGAATATGACCTACCGAAGATACTGAACATGGAAAGTCCATGCAAAGTGGAAAGAGCACACAGAGTGGGACCTGACAGACAGAAGTCGACTCAGCTCCAAGGGCAGCCGCAGAGAGCCCGACAAGTCATAGTCCGCTACCTAGACTACTCCGACAAAGAAACGCTACTGCGACTATACAAAAACAGAAAGGGCCCGGTGAAATTAAATGGAATCACAATCATGTTGTTTGGCGACTATTCAGCGGAGGTATCAAAGAAACGCAAGTTATTTAGTAGAATCTGCACAGGGTTTCACAAGCAAGGCATGAAGTTTCAACTACAATATCCGGCGATTTTGAGAGTAACGACTCCAAGCGGCACACTACAAGTCTACACAGATCATCAGGAAGCAGAGGCCGTATACAGGGACATGCTCATTGTTCCAGGGTCCACTGAAGCGGATGAAACTTCTACAAGAGGGAGCGCACAGCAGAATGTATCGCAACTGAAGGGCCAGCCGCCAAAAGAACGAAGACCGCCGCAGACCCCACGACATGGATAGGAACCACCCAAAACCAGACGCTGGTTGAGTACTCGAGAGACGGGAGTCGTGAGTACTGCGGATGGTGGACTTTACAAATGTTTTATTTTGCCTGACAGGGAATATATGGGATACCAAATGTTATTTTGAGATAAACTGCGGTTGCCAGTGCAGAATAGACATATGTACTAGCATGTAGCCAGGTGATGTGATGGTAATCTCTATTAACCGTGTTATGCTGCTTAGGACAAACCCAAGAGTAGGTTAGAGGAAAGCACATGGCAGAAAAAAGAGAAGTCCTGAGTAATACTGAAAAGGAGAAATGGGTTTCTCCAAGGGTAACGGGGGGAGTTAAATTGTTGGTTAACAGTTGGGTGTTAAGGTTGAGTGGTAGTCGTGTTAAGCTAATTGGTTCACAATATGGGGAGCTTAGATCCCTCAGCTATGTCCTATCACAATACAACATCACATATGGGACAAGGGAATATTGCCCACTATCACAGATACATACCATAAAAGTCCTTTATGAGAGTAGTGACGTGGAATGTTAAGGGGCTCTTATCCCCACACAAGCGGTCAATGGTCCTACGACATCTTGGAAAACTAAAGGCGGATCTGGCCTTACTCCAGGAAACGCACCTAAAGGAAAGAGATTTTTGTAGGACGCGCAAATTCTGGGTGGGACAGGTTTATGGTTCTCCAGCAATTAAGAAAAAAAATGGGGTGCTGATTTTAGTAAATAAAAACTTTGCTGCCACATTGCGATCGAAACATGCAGACTCGGAGGGGCGCAGGATACAAGTCCTACTAGACACGCAATTGGGGGAGTTTAGTGTATATAGCATCTATGCACCCAAAACAAATAATCGCGCTTACTTTCAGAACTTACAAACTACACTACTAGCGGACACATGTGCACTGAAGTTAGTGGGGGGGGGGGGGACTTTAATTCAGTAAGTTGTATAGAGGAAGACAGGAAGAGAAGTGTGCAGACGTCGACACTCGCTACAGATGGCATTCTACCGGAATTCTCACAAGTCACGCAAATAACAGATAGCTGGAGGTATAGGCATCCTGACGATAGGGAATACACATATTACTCCCCATATCATAAGTCCTGGTCTAGATTAGATTACATTTACTTAAGCCGACAGCTCTTACAACGTGTAGAACAGGTAGATATCACGGACACGATCATATCTGATCATGCACCAGTGCGACTGGTACTGACAGATGCACATCCCAGGGGAGAATTTGTTCAGTGGAAATTCCCGGCTCACCTAGCAGAAGAGGATGACTTTCAACAGCTGATCAGGGGGTGGTGGTTAGAATACGCGACGGACAATGCAGAGCACACTGAAGATCAGACGCTATTTTGGGAAACGGCTAAAGCTGTCTTGAGAGGGAGACTCATCTCACACGTCACGTATAGGAAAAAGCAAACACAACAGAAATTTAGGGAGTGTAGTGAAAGCCTTAGAATGGCATATTCTGCCTTTCTAGCCAACCCAGTCACGGAAAAAAAACTTAAATGGATAGAGGCCAGGGGACATTTTGAAACATGGTTGGGCAATAAGGAGAAGTTTGGGAGATCACTTTATGAAGCTAAACTTTTTCGTTTTGGAAACAAGGCTGGAAGGATGCTGGCAGGACTGTCTAGGGGGTTTAGACCGCACACGCATATCACCAAATTAAGGGACCACGAGGGTGGAATTCACACTGATCCTGGAAAAATGAATGCTGTGTTACAGGCTTTCTATCAACAGTTATATGCATCCACAAAGGTACCTGGAGACACGCAGGGCAGTCAGTTCTTAACCAACCTCACCATGCCTACTTTAGAACAGGAACAATTAGCGGAATTGAATGCACCAATAACATTGGAAGAGTTGCAACAGACTATAAAATCACTACCAACGGGGAAGGCGCCAGGACCGGATGGTTACCCGGCGGAATTTTATAAAATATTGCAAGAACAAATAACCCCGACGCTGTTAACATACTTCAATTCACTATTACAGGGGGGGGGCCATTCCAGCAGCAGCAAATACAGCATACATAAAAGTACTACCCAAGGCGGGAAAAGATCTGTTACTACCGGGCTCATACAGACCCATATCCTTAATAAATCAAGATCTCAAACTGGTCTCCAAAATAATGGCAGCCAGGCTAGCCCAGCTGATGCCTCTCTTGGTGGGGAAATCACAAGTGGGGTTTATTAAGGGTAGATCGGCAGTCACGAACATCAGAAAAGTTCTGGGAGTCATGGATAGTATAGTAGCACAGCCAGAGTCACACAGCCAATCAGCGTTGGTACTGCTGGATGCTGAGAAAGCGTTCGATAATGTCGAATGGCGGTGGCTAGACATGGTCTTAGATAAATTCAACATACAAGGGGCTTTTAGGGTCTACCTGAAAACACTATATGACAATCCCACGGCTGCGGTCTGTACGCCGGGCATTAGATCAGCCACTTTTAAATTACATAAAGGCACCAGACAGGGGTGCCCATTGTCGCCGCTCCTATTTGATCTAGCATTAGAGCCATTGATACAGTTCTTGGAACATGGGCATATATATACTGGTGTTCGAGTGGGAGGAGTGGAGGTTAAAACTGCGGTTTTTGCAGATGATGTTCTGCTGTTCCTGTCTCACCCGTCCAGTCATCTGCCTAAGGTCTTTGAAGTGATTCAGGAATTTGGGCAATATGCAGGCCTAAAAATTAACCCACTCAAGAGCGAGCTACTAGGTCTAACGCAATATAATCACGCAGCAGACGGATACCTCCAGCAACTGGGTATAAAAATTGCGAAATCACAGATAACATATTTGGGGATACGGATAGGGAGGACCCCGGGAACCTTATATCGCCTTAATTATGAACCCATCTTCCACAAAATAAGGCTAGAATTACAGAGATGGAAGACATTGCCGCTTTCCATGTTCGGTAGATGCCATCTAGTCAAAATGATATCCTTTGCGAGGCTGTTGTATCCATTGCAAACACTGCCAATTCTGCTGAAGCATAGGGATGTCAATGCCTTTAATTCCGATGTAACAAAGTTCATATGGTTAAATAAGCGCCCCAGAATATCGTTGCTAAAATTGCAGGGATACCATTGGCAGGGGGGAGTGAACATACCACACTTGAGGGGATACAACATCGCTAGTCTTTTCCGACATGTCCTGGACTGGATACATAAGACAAACCACTATTCCAATCACGACTTAGAATCAGCATTGGCAGGAAAATGGGATCTACGAGTTTTATTGCACACAAAACTTGCAAATCTCCCGCACAGTGTTAAATCGTCAGTTATATTACGTGATACTATAATGTGCTGGAAAGAGGTGAGGAAAAAGCAGGGTCTCTCATTTCAATTGTCGAAATACTTACCTCTATGGTCGCATATGCAATTCCCGGCAGGGATGTCCAGTAGCCTATTTAGGACATGGAAGCAAAATGGGGTAGCCGCAGTGAAACAGCTGCTGCATGAGACGGAGCCGAGATTGAAGACGTTGCTAGAATTGGGCAGTGAATATGGGATTCCGCAAACGCATTTTCTGCAATATATGCAGGTTAAAACGTTCTGTACAAAGCTGGTGGGAAACTTAGAAAAGGAAATTGTTGATAATCCATTTGACACACTAGTAGGAGAAGACCCACATAGGAAATCTTTATCGGTATTATATCAGACAATGAAAGGTATTTATGTGCAAGTAGAGAAAAAAAAATCAATTTCCATACTGGAGACGTATCTTTAAAACACCAGAGATAAATGAGCAAATACTAGAGGGGTGGAAAACAGTGAGAAAGCATGTTATAAATGAAGTGTGGAGAGAGACGCAATTCAGGCTGATACATGCAGCCATTTATGCTTTTAACATACCGCCAAGCAGCAGAGAATCAGATCGGTTACATTCCTGTCCAAAGTGTGCCCAGCCACACACGGATCTATACCATGGCATTTGGTTGTGTTCTGCCACTCAGGGATATTGGTTAGAAATACTAAGATACATTAGGAAGCTCTGGGAAGGATCTATACCACTGAATCCTACACTTCTGTTATTTCATTCATCAGCGTCAGTAGACAATGAAGTGGAAGGGGCCTTGCAGCACATACCTCCGCTAGTACATATAATAATACTTATAGCCAAAAGATGTATTCTGAAAAATTGGCTGGAAACTAATGCGCCGACACTAGACCAACTAATTCAACAACTACAAAAATACCTATATTCAGATAGGAATGAGGCCTTGTTGCACAAAGAGGAAAAAACTGCAAAATTCTTCAAAAAATGGAAACAGTTCTTGGTACAAAATTAAAAAAAAAAAAAAAAAGCACTATTCATAGAAAAAAATAATTGTTTTTATGTCACTACATTCTGAAAGCTTTAACTTTTTCCTTGTCCCCATCCATGTAGCTGTATGAGGGCTTGTTTTATTACAGAACGATTCGTATTTTTGAATGCCACTATTTTTGGTTACATATAACTTATTCATTAACATTTAATAAATTTGGGGGGGAATGGGAAAAAAAAAGTGATGTGTTAACCCAGCCTTTAAATGACAGGCACTGTATTAGGACGTGCCTTTGGCATTGCCTAATAGGTAAATAGCCAGGGCAGGCTTGGGAGAAATTGTTAGGCTCCCGGCTGCTTGGCAACCCATCGGTTTCTCGTGTTTTTGTCGCTGGGCGCCGATAGGTTTAAAAACAGAGCTTCATCTGTAGCCGCTTAGAGGCTGCGGTTCCTATCAGTTTAAGAGACCGGAAATTGTGTTACCTCCGATCCTAGCCGTTGCAATAGAATATTGGCTATTAAAGGGAGTACCCATTGCTTGTGTAATCCACTGGGTGTACCATTATGTACTGTTGTGGTAAGAGCAAAGGAATTAGGATGTTATGCGGAAATGAAGCAAAAAGTAGGAATTCGACCTACCGGTTATTGTATTTCCAGGAATCCATTATGACAGCACTACAGGAGGTTGCCCTATTGACCTCTATAGGGACAGGAAGACAGAGGTTATAAGGTCCCTCTCACCACCCACTTGCCAGTTTTTTTCAATTACTACACCAGGATGGATGCAACCCTATTTTATTTATAGGGATAATAACTGACATGTTACTTGCACAAATCAGAATTTCAATAAAAAGGGAGGGAATGTAAGGATGCGGTCATGATGGATTTCTGGAAATACAATTACCGGTAGGTCTAATTCCTACTTTCCAGTACATCGCTCATGACTGCACCACAGGAGCAATACCAGATTATAATGCCCAGGGCGGGACTATGGATTAGAGGACTTTCCGTCCAAAACTTAAATCCGTATCTAACAAAACATCTAACCTATAATGCTTGCAAAGCGTATGATGGCTTGACCAAGTGGCAGCTCTGCAGATCTGGTCCATAGAGGCTTCTCTTCTTTTTGCCCAGGATGTTGAAACTGCCCTCGTTGAATGAGCTGTTATGCCTTTTGGGGCACAGAGTCCTTGGGACTTGTAGGCTTCTTGTATGGTAGTTTTTACCCATCTCGCTAGAGAGACTTTTGAGGCTTTAGTTTGCTCTATTCTTTACACCACACCGGACAAATGGATTTTTATCTGGTCTCCAAGAGGAGGTTCTATATGGATAATGAAGAATGGTTTGCCTGACATTCAGGCAATGGAATTTTTCTTCTTGTTGGTCTTTAGGATCTGGACAAAAGGAAGGTAGAATTATTTCTTGATCTCTATGGAAAGCAGTAGGCACTTTCGGAATAAAGGAAGGGTCTAGTTTTAGAATGATCTTGTTTTCTTAAATTTTTAGGTAGGGTTCTATGACCGGAAGAGATTGGATTTCTCCAATCCTTCTCGCTGATGTAATAGCGACTAGAAACACAGCTTTTAGCGTTAAAAAATGCATATTAATTGAGTCGAGAGGCTCAAAGGGAGGATCGCAAAGAGCCGTTAGAACTACATTTAAATCCCAGGTAGGTACTGATTTCTTTAGGGAAGGTTTCAATTTAAAAACTGCTTGAGCGAATCTTCTGATCCACTTATTTTCAGCTAAGGAAGTATTGAAAATATTGCTTAGGGCTGAAATTTGCACTTTTAAAAAGTTACTAGGGCTAAGCCCTTTTTTGAATTCCGGATTGTAAGAAATCTAGGATCTTCGCGATGTTGGGAAGAAAGGGGTCTGGTCCCGGACCTCCATACCAGGAACAGAATTTCTTCCAAATTTTTTGATAGATTCGGAGGTAATTTTTTTTATGGCTTAGAGAGATAGTTGAAATTACCTCATCTGACAGACCGTGGTTTCTCATCATCTGCCTTTCAGGATCCAAGCGGACAACTTCAGAGTTTCTACTCCTTGAATGAATAAGGGACCCTGGGAGAGAAGGTTCTTGACAGAGCATGATAGGGTCTTCCAATGCTAGGTACTTTAGGATTGGAAACTAGCTTATTTTTGGCCAATAGGGAAGAATGATAAGTTTTGTCAAATCTTCCTGGATTTTTCTTAATACCACTAGAATTAGAGGAAAGGCATAGGCCAGATCCATGTCCCAGAGTTGGGATAATGAATCTACCCCCAATGGGTTGTCTGAGATTTAGGGAGAAGAATGTCTCTACCTAGGAGTTTTATATTTGGAGAATAACCCCATCTTTGGGTTATGGCCTGAAAAATTACTTTGTTCAGGGACCATTCCCCGGGGTCTATTTTCTTCCGACATAGGAAGTCTGCCGATAGGTTCTCTGAGCCTTTTAGGTGGACCACGGAAACAGATAGGACATTTTCTTCTGCCCAACTGAAGATTTATACAGAGAGGGCCTTAAGAAGAGCGTGTCTTGTTCCCCCCTGATGGTAAAGAAAGGACACTGCCCTTAGATTGTCCGATAAAATTCTTACGTGCATCACTTTTATGATGGGCGTAGCTTTTATGAATGTCTCCCATACGGCCTTTAGTTCTCTGAAGTTTGAGGACATAATCTTCATCTGAGAAGGCCATGTGCCTTGAAAATGCATGTCTTGGACCACCGACCCCGAGCCATGTTTGCTGGCATCTGTGGTAATTACTACATAAGAAGTTTTCCATGGGACCCCCTTGCTTATATTGTTTGGGCAGAGCCACCAGTGGAGAGATTACTTCATTGTTTCGTGAATCCGAATCCTTGAATTCAGAGAGTCCGGTTTTCGATCCCACTGGGACAGGATTAGATTCTGTAAGGGTCGGGAGTGGAATTGACTCCATGGAATGGATTAGATGCCAGACGTCATCAATCCCAACATCCGCATTCCTTCCCTTATGGAACAGGTGTTTCTTCCCCAAAATGTCCTCACTTCGGCCTGTAGAAGTATTTGTTTCTCCCTTGGGAGTAAGGTATGTTGGAGGGAGGAGTCTAACAGCACTCCTAGGAAGATCTTGTGTTTTTGGAGAGGAAGACTTGACTTCTCGAAGTTGATTATCCATCCTAATTCCTGTAGTAGGGAAAGAACCTGTAACCGATGGCTGTTTAGGATAGAAAGAGTATCTGCTGTCAGCAGGAAACCGTCTAGATATGGGATAATCACTATGCTTAGACTCCTTAAAAATGGCATCATTTTTGTAAAAATTCTGGGGGCGGAGGAAATGCCGAAGAGGAGATAGACAAATTGGAAGTGAAAAACGGAAGGATAGTTCTGAATCGCGAATCTGAGGAATGTTTGGTAAGCTGGGTGGATAGGGACGTTAAAGTACGCATCCTTTAAATCTATCGCACACATTGATGCTACTTTACTTATTAGAGGAGAAGTCGATTAGATAGACTCCATTTCAATATTTCACCCATTTGTTCAATAATTTCAGGTGGATTATAGTCATGTAAGAACCGTTTGGTTTCTTGACCAAGAAGATTTTTGAGTAGTGGCCCTTGAATCTTTCGTTGTGTGGTACTGGAGTAATCGCTTTTAATTGTAGCAGTTTCTGGACATCCAGGATGAGAAATAGATGAAAATCTCTTGGTTAATAGAAACTTCTCTGGTGGAATGGAAGAGAACTCTATTTTGTACCCTCCTTCTATAATTCATAGAACCCAAAAGTTCTGGGTTATTCTGGTCCATTTGGAATAAAAATGTAGGAGCCGTCCCCCTACACGTCTGGCGTCATTGCTTTGAGGGCTGAAATTGGTTATTAGGGTTGAGGAGATATCCTAAGGGTGGAAGGGGTCGAGGATAACTCCAGCGGCCGGACTTCCATTTACATTTGTAGTTCTGTAAAGTGGTTTCCCTCGGTTGGCAAAACTTACGAAACTGAGGGGGTCTCTCTTTAGGCTTCTGGAAACCCCTTTTTTCTATCCGTTGCGCTTTCCAGCAACTATAACTATTTGTCTTACGAGCAGATACATTTAAATTGATAAAAATGCTAATTTTTCATTACATTTTGGTGTTTTCACAATTAAATACTGAATATATTGACCCAATTTTACCAGTAACAAAGTCCAATGTGTCACGAGAAAATAATCTCAGAATTTTTGGGATAGGTAAAAGCATTCAAAAGTTATTACCACAAAGTGAGATAAGTCAGGTTTGAAAAATAAGGTGCTGTCAGGAAAGTCAAAATTGGCCACAGAGGGAAGGGGTTAAAGGCTATATAAACCTTTGAAAGGCAAATTAATTAATTGCATAAAAAGGTGTATCAGTGTGTTTGGTGTAATTTTCTAAATACTTTATTAAAAATTAGTTTCACTTTTTTTTTTCTAGATACAGCTGCTCTGTATTCTCTATACAGAGCTGATGTATCTAGCGCTATTCACTTAATCTGTCAGTCTCGTGGACCTGAGGGTTTCAGTGTTAGTCTCGGACATGCAGAATCCACCTGTAAACTATCACATCTAAGTTATGAACTTCGCAATTGCGATTAGACCTCATGCAAATAATCCTACTATGGTTCAGTTTTGTACAGAACCCGGACACTGCTCCCACAAAAGGTGCATGGGGCCTTACTGTACCTAGGCATGCCTCCGATTCCCAACTTGGCATGGTCTATTAGAGGCCGTATGTATGGAGTTATTCTCTCCTAGAAGCACAGTTACGGTGGGACACAGACTTGGGCCTCATTCAGACCGCTGTACAGAATTTCAAATCTGTATAACAAGGATCCCAAATACAGTGCACAAATATTTCAAAGGGGCCATGCATACCGCTATATAAAGATTAAGCAGTATACAAAAGATTTTTTTTATATATGTGGAGTACGCATTTAAAGAAAATTAAATAACAGCATGCACCATCGGTTGCAGCATAATACCCTCTACGTAACTAGCTTCATAGAAAACTCTTAGACAGAGATATCCAATCTTCTTTGTGCAGCCTGCTTTGAAGTGGGTAGTGAAAGACCTTCCAAGAAATGTAAATCAGAACATGAGAATGTTGACAGAAGAGGACTGTGTTGATCTTTTTAGAAGCAGTGGCCAGTGCACTTATGAAGTTATCTTCGTGAAGAAAAAGCTGCATGTGAAAAAGCCATGCTTATGAGCAAAATAATGTGAAAAATGTCAGAAACAGTAAGTCCGTGTTCACACGGCGTGTATTTGACGAATTTTACGAGCCCAAAAACGCATGCTTTAAGCTTCCCATTGCCATCAATGGGAAAATTAATTGCAGTGCATACGATGTGATTTTTTTTACGTGCGCGTGTTTAAAACGCATCATGTGAAACATAAGAAGCGTTCGGTTAATTCTTGGCGTAAAACTAATTCCCATAGTCAATGGGAGTCCTGATTACGCGCCAAAAAAAAAGTGCAAAAAAAGCCTGTGTTTTATAAAGCGTTTTGACACGTTTACACGTTGGTTATTTTAGCACCATGTGAACAAGGCCTAACAATGGTTACCTGGGGGAGCCGCTCTTTTAGCGTCTCTTCGCTCTGGCTAATATAGGGTTCTGAGTGGATAACCCCCCTTCTTTGACGTCCGTATGAGCAAAGAGGGCACATTGAACAGGGTTGTCCTGTTGGGACACTGTGTAGTTTTTCAGACTCCCATGATCAGAGGATCAGGGGATGGTTTAGATGCACCCACTGACTTCCATTTATTAGTGCTTCTATGGGGACAGGTATTTACCCCCACCACATTCACTCTGTTCTGAACACTATGTACATGAACGAATAAGTACAGCGCTATAAAGTGAGTTTATCATGGTGAAGAAATGAACCACATGCCATACTCTGCTATTATCAAACCTTAAACCAATACTAATTCAAACACATAACACCTTTATTTTCCATACCTCCCACAAGAATGCCAGCGGTGCCCACATATACTGCACTGACTTCTCATACCAGCTTCAGCTTCCACCATATACAGGGTGAATTTTAAAAAAAGCCAGCTATTTACATGAAGGCACATTCCTGTGTCCCAGCATCAATCTCCTACTCCATTGACCATGATGCACATGATTAGTTACTATGACAACTGACATTCTCCACCTCTGCTTCAAAAACTAAATATAAAATATTGATTGGAATGATAAAGCAGTTTTGTTGCAAAATGATGTGCTGTATTTTGTATTCGCATAAAGAAAGGGTTAATGTTATTTTATTTTTTATAGATTCTGCTCATGTAAGTTAGCAAAAATTGTAACTCGTTTGCAATTTATAATGTTTTCGAACACAATATGATTAATATTATGTCTCTCAACTTTGGGACTGAATTGGGATATAGTGAAAAATAAGCCTGGAGAAAAAAGGAAAAAGATTGATTACTTACCGATAATCGTTTTTTCATGAACCCATGACAGCACCCCTGGAGAGACATCCCATTCGCTGGACAGGAAGCCTGAGGATAATGATATAAAAAAAAAAAAAAAAAAAAGAAGGACACCTCTCCACACACCGAGTCTTAGGAAGAACTCCGGATGAGAATTAATTACACACATACATATATATAATAATTTTTTTATGCCACCCAGTGGAATTACCTCACACCTTCATATATACAGTATTTACAAGGAATCCTTTTGTATTCATGTTGGCACTCGCTTTATGAGGACTATATACGCTGCTAGAATTAGGAAGGGTAACAGAGGGGTGCTGTCATAGATTCATGAAAAACCAATTACCGGTAAGTAATCAATCTTTTACCCTTTCAACTATGACAGCACCCCTGGAGATGTACAATAGAAGTCAAAATTTAGGGTGGGACCGCCAGCTTGTAGTACCTTTCTACCAAAGGCCAAGTCAGAGGCTGTATGCAGTTGTAATCGGTAATGTTTGAGGAAAGTGAGGAGAGCTCTATGTAGCAGCCTTGCATATCTGATCTAAGGATGCCTCTGCTCTCTCAGCCCAAGAATTGGACACAGCCCTGGTGGAGTGGGCTCAGAAGAACTTTGGAGGCTGGAGATTCTTACTTACATAGGCTAAATGTATGGCCTGTTTAAAGAGGCTCTGTCACCACATTATAAGTGGCCTATATTGTACATGATGTGATCGGCGCTGTAATGTAGATTACAGCAGTGTTTTTTATTTAGAAAAACTATCAATTTTGACGGAGTTATGACCTAATTTAGATTTATGCTAATGACTTTCTTAATGCCCAACTGGACGTTTTTTAGCTTTTGACCAAGTGGGCGTTGTGGAGAGAAGTGTATGACGCTAACCAATCAGCATCATACACTTCTTTCCATTCATGTACTCCGGACATGGTGCTCTTGCTAGATCACGATGTGCTGTCACTTACTCACACATGAACGTTACTCAAGTGTCTTGAGAGTGAAAAGACATAGCTTCCAGCCAGGACGCGAGGTCTATTCACAATCCCGTCACTTCGGTAACGTTTGTTTGGAACTTAAATTTAGGGTAGGGGTTGTGATCCATGGAATGCCCCGCCTGAGGTTTTCCTTGTTCAACCACCATCTGAGAGACAGCCTGGCTGCAGATGATATGTGGAGGGATTGATCTAGGGAGAGATTGTTCCTGTCCCAGATTTAGAATGTCCCATTGTAGAGCACTGGATCTGAAGTGAGCACATAATACTGCTGGGATGCATGACGTTATGAGGACGAGAACCGACATAGCTTTCCTGAAAGGTCATATGGTCTAAATATAGCCGAGACCCTGTCCATCAGGGGATTGAGCTTCCCTTCTGGGACAAAGGACATCTGCCTGGAGGAATCTAGCAGAATCCCTAGAAAGACACATCTGGTTGATGGGATTAAATTAGATTTTTTTAAATTTATCTTCCATCCTAAATTCGTTAGGATAGAGCAAATTATTTTTATCTGCTGGATCAGGGCCTGAGATGTTTCTGCCACGATCAGAAAATAGTACAGGTAGGGAATCAGGAGGATGTCCCTTGTCCTGATGTATGATGTAATTTCTGCAATTATTATTGTTGATAACACCCTTGGGGCTTGTGAAATGGCAAAAGGGGAGGACTCTGCACTGCAGGTAAAACAAGAATTTGTTGAGCGTCACGGCTACCCTTAGATATTTCTGGTGAGGACTGCATATGGGTACATGATAGTATGCATCCTCCAGGTCTAGTGATGCCATCACACAATCTTTGGAGAGGAGATTTATGGTAGAAGGAATGCTCTCCATACAAAAATTTTTGGATGTTAGATAAGCGTTCAAATCCTTTAGATTTATTATGACCCTGTATTTCCCTTCTGGTTTCTTCACCAGGAAGAGAGGGGAATAAAAGCCCTGGCCTGCCTCTGCACTTGGGATTTGAATTAGGACCCCTTTTCTTATAAGTGACAGAATTTCTGCCTCTAATACTTGTTGCTTGTCTAAAATTTTTAGGGTCTTTGTGGCAAAGAATCTGTTTGGGGGAAGAGATCTGAATTCCAGGACGTACCCTGTTTTTATAATTCCTAGGATCCATGGATTTTATGTGATTTCTCCCCAATTTCTGTAGTACCTGGAAAGATGACCCCCCACCATGGGTCTTCTGGCGTCATTGCTGGTGGTCTGTGTTTTTGGGGTCGTTTTGGAGGTCTGAAAAGAAAGCCCTTGTTTTGCCTAGACTCCTGTCCCCTAGGGTTAGGTCTTTTATTAAATCTCCTGGGACGAAAGGAATCCGTTAGTTTCCCTCGTGTAGGGAACCCCTTCTTCCTATCAGACACTTTTTCTAACAGGTCGTCTAGCGGGGGCCCAGACAGATAATCACCGGAGCAGGGAATAGCACATAGCTTTCCTTGGGACCCAGTGTCCACCTTCAAGGTTTTTAGCCAGATAGCCCTCGTGGCGGGGTTTGAGAGAGCCGCTGATCTGGCAGAGAGGCGCACAGAATCTACCGAGGCGTCGGCAAAAAAATCTGCTGCCTTTGATAACATTGGAAGGGAGGAGAGGATCTGATCCCTAGTAGTTTTATCTAAGGTAGAGCTCTAATTGCGCTAGCCATATCTTTAGAGACCGAGCCACGCAAGTGGCTGACACGCCCGGCTTAAAGGTCCCCGTAGAAGCTTCCCAGGTTCTCTTGAGGTAGTAATCGGATTTCCTATCCATGGGATCTGATAAAGAGCCTAGATCCTCAAATGGAAGAGCATTCTTCCTAGATATTTTTGCCTCTGGGGCGTCAAGTCTAGGGCTATTATCCCAGTCCTTGTAGACTTAGTCTTCAAATGGATATTTCCTCTTAAGAATTTTGGGAATACCGACTTTCCTATCCGGATTTTTCCATTCCCTTTTAAATGAGGCTTAATAACTTCTTATGAATGGGGAAGGTTTTCGGTTTTCTAAGCCCTAGGCCTTCAAACATTATGTCCTGGACGGAACAAGGTTTTTTGCGGTCATGAATGTTCATAGTTGCTCTTACAGTTTTAAGAAGCTGGTCTACATCTTCTGCTAAGAACAAACTCCCCCCGTCCTCGACTGAGGTATTATCCAAAAAGCTTAGCCCTCCCTCTAGCTGAGAATCCTCTTCAGCAGAGGAATCGTATAAATCTACCCGACTAGATGGAAGATCCGTCTTTTTCTTTAGGGACTTTAAGGCGTTCCTAACTTCTGCCCTCACAATCTCTTTAATGCTTGAGGCAAGACTTGCAGATTCTTCCGTGATGATTTTATCTAAACAATTCTGGCAAAGTCTTGTATTATAAGCGGCTGCTAGTTTCTTATTACAAACTGCGCAGCCTTTGTTACGGGTTTTATCCAATTTTTTGCTAGGACCTTCCCTGGCCTAAACATATGTACAAGAGAAGAGAACAGTATTAGCAAGAAAGAAGGTTTATTTTTTATGTTACCCTATGGTCCTGCCTTCTCCTCAAGTACCGGTTGCTGCTCCTGGCGTTTCCATTATGGAAGGAGATGCTGGAGACTGAGGCTCCATCTTGTTCAGGCCTAAATTGGCCTTGGATTGGCTGGGGAGGTCCTCTGCACCGAACGCCAGGAGTTGTCCTCCCCGTTTCGGCCGACGGAACACCGCCTCCTGAGTGTACGACGCGTCACCCCACTGGAAGTGACGCGTCGGGAAGTTTCGCACAGAGTACGCCGGAAGCCGCCAACATTAGGCATGCGTGCCGGCCACACGAGGGAACAGAGATGACCCCGGGAGAACCGCTCTCCCGCCAGAGGAAGGTCCCACCACGTGGGACCTAATCCCACATCCAGGGAGGGAGGCGATGGACCTGGAGAGGGGGGGGGGGGGGGGAGAGCAACCAACCCCAGGCTTTAGGTTGCTCCCTCTGAAGGAGACTTACACCTTCCACGGCACCCCTAGGGAAAAAATGTAAGACCTTGCTAGGGGGCCTGCAACCCATGGAGAAGTGCTGCTTTCCTAACAGAACAATCCCATCCGGAGGACAGGAAACCTGACTGGGTGTGTGGAGATGCGTGTCCTTTTATACATCCTCAGGCTTCATGTCAAGCGAATGGGATGTCTCTCCAGGGGTGCTGTCATAGTTGAAAGGATAAAACTGGTAGCAATGGCAATAGAAACCCTTCCAGCTCCATGGATCTGGCAGATGGGTGCTTCTACCCAATGCTTGGTGCTGGGCTATCACAGACCGCATCCAGCGTCATCTTTTCCAGCAGGGGCAGTCACAGTAAGACCTTGTTTACACAGCGCAGATTTGCTGCAAATTGTAAATGCAAGTAGGCCAAAAACAGAATTGGACCCAGGAGAGCAGACGTATAAGGCTTTCCTTTATGTATTTCTTCTGTTTAGGCTCCAATCAAGGTTTGGGTTTAAAGACATACATGAAGCAAATCTGCAATGTGTGAACAAGGCCATTTTGAGACAAGGCATACATATTGCATAGATACCAGAATTTGAACTTCGATACCAATACTTTGTGTAGTATTGCGATTTGATATACCAAAACGATACTTCACCAATAATAAAAAAAAATAATAAGTTCTTCCATTTTCCGATGTGAGACGCGAGGTGTGATGAATTTTGAATGTGCCTCACTTTAATAGTAATTAACCCCATAATGTTTCTCAGTCATAATGGACAGCATTGGGTTAATGTGTGAGGTACATGATGGGGTTAATTACTATTAATGCGAGGCACATGGAGGTTAAATTCATCACATATCGTGCCTTACATTAATAAGTACAAAGTTTTTTTCATAGCCTACACGTGACGTAAAAAATTTGTTGTGCATGTTATTACGGCCGCGCCAATACCGAATATGTGTATTTATGTATTGAGACACAATTGTGTATGTATATTTTTTTATTTAACATTATTATGTTTTAACTTTTGTATTTTTATAAATTAATGTATGGGCATATATCTATATGCCAGTACATTAGCTTGTGTACGGATAGTACACAGGCAGTTGTTAGGACACACCGAAGTATGACCTAACAGGAAATATGGTAAGACAGCCCTGGGGTCCTTCAATGTCTGCCCATGTGGATTCCCTGTGACGCGATCCAAGGGTCATCCCCCTTTCTCATTTTCCCCTTCAATGCTGCGGTCAGCTTTGATCGCAGCATTCAGGGGAATAGCGGCAGAGATCAGAGATTTCTCTCATCTCCACCGTTACAGCAGGGCAGCGGCTGTGGAATACAGCCATTGCCCCGCTCCTGTGCACACGCGGTCAGCATCAGGTGATGCGGCCGGCGCTGCACTAATGAGGTGGCGCAGGCACTGAAGACAGAGAACATGTTCTGTCTTCAGTGCCGCCACTCATTAGCGCAGTGCTGGTCGCACCACATGCTGACCACGCGCACTTGTGAGTACTCAGAAGCGGGGTAATGGCTGCATTACACTGCCGCAGCCCCGCTCATACATTCATGTGTTACAATGCTAAGCTGTGCGGCAGCACAGCTTAGTATCGAAATACATGAAATAACAGTATCGGACCGTTTCAGGGTGTGCGGCATCGAAACAGTATCGAAGTTTCGATGCATCATGCATCCCTAGTAGATATAATCAAACAGTGGAAGAGATGTATCAAACCTAGTGCAAAAGGAAAAAGTAGCCATGGGCAACTACTCCACTTTTTAGCAAACATGGTGCTAGAAAAAAAACAAAACACAATTACAAAAAAACTAATTTTAATCTGGCAGACATATTATAAGTCTAAGGCCCCATGCACACGAACGTGTTTTTGCGTCCGCAATGCCCCCAAAAATCCACGGGAGAATTGCGGACCCATACACACTATCCGTGTTTTCACGGGTCCCCGCATGTCCGTGCCGCACAAACTCAGGACATGTCTTATTACGGCCCGCAAATTAGATGCGGACATGCCCATAGAAGTCAATGGGTCCGTGGAAAATGCGGGTACACCTCCGTGTGTCAACCGCAGTTTGCGGAAGTGTTGCTAGGCGACAATCGGGAATGAGTTCTGTCGTCATCCTGTTTTACCTAGGTTTTTTTTTTTTTATCCGCATTTTGCGGATTACATACGGATGAACTGCGGATTACATACGGATGAACTGCGGAGGACATTTCACGGAACACGGTCCTGGAATTTGCGGACCAGAAAAACACTACAGTCGTGTGCATGAGGCCTAAGGGGAAAAGAGCAGTCACAAGTCCTATAAGAATAGAAGTTACTACGTCAGCGCGTGCCGTGTTTACATCTGCACTATGACTTCTTTTCCTAACAAAAGCTGTATTGTCGTGCAGGATTGGTCGTAAGATGAATCTCATCGTCGCCTGACAGACCCCATTGATTTATAATACTTTTCATGGCAAGAATAGCTCTGCATGTTTCGCTCTTCTTACTGTCAAAAGCTATGAAAACCTGAACGAAACTGCCAAAGGCAGGAGCCTAAATTTTACATACTTTTATCACCATAAGGGCTTACGCACTTGGTCATATTACGGCTCGGTTTTATAAAGAGCCGCAATAGGGCTGTCAGAGGTGGCTCTATTGTACCCGAGTATGCCTAAGACTTCAAACAGGTACGATACTCTGTGAAAAAGTATGCAACGTAAACCTAGAACCCTCAGGGAATCCTGGATGAAAGACCACAAAGTCAATACTTACCTTTACTGGCGTTGCCATAGCGACACATCCCGGCTCCCTACCACCTCGTCTTCTTGCAGCCTATGTAACCGCTACAGCATGTAGCAGAATATTTCTGTACATATAGTCTCTGACCGGTCCAGTACGGCAGCACATGGTGGCGATTCAGCTTTGCGCGAAGGAGATGTACAGCCTCCGTACACAGGTCTCTGCTGTGCAGAGTATATTCAGATGGTGCGGACAAAATACCGCAATATTGTGGCAAAACGACATGGTTTTTCAGAAATTAACTGCAATTTGCTCACACGCCTTAAAATGCCCATAGGGTATGATCCCACAGGCCAGATATGCAATACAATACTGTGCGGAAAATCCGCAGCATTTAGGCCATGTTCACACAACGTTTTTTTTTGCAGGCAGAAAAAATCTGCCGCAAGGAATTTTGAGGCAGATTTTGACCTGCCTGCACTTTCCTTTTTGCCGCAGCCATTGAGTGCCGCATGCCAAAAACGCAGCGAAAAATGTTTTCTCTGCTTCCCATTGATTTCAACAGGAGGTCAGAGGCAGAACCGCAGCAAGAAACAGAACACTGCTCTTCTTTCTTTTTACTGCGAGCGGCTAAAAGCCGACGTGGAAAAAAACCGCCTCTCTCTCATTGAAATCAATGGGAGGCGGTTTCGGATGTCTTTTGGTACCTATTCCGACGCGGTTTCTTCGGCAAAAAAACACGTGAACTTGGTCTTACATTAGCAGCAAAGTGGATGAGATCTTAGCAAAGCTCAGTCACACGCTGCTGAAAAAATACTGAAGTCGTGCAGAAAGTGTTCAGTGATGTGGCTTTCAAATACGCATGTCAATTTATGCTGCGGGTTCTGCGCGAAGATGCTGCGCGTTTGAGCAATAGAATTGAATGGCGAGTATAATTTCGTTTTGTGGTAGTTTTTATTGCGATTCCGTAGTTAAAAGCACAGCTCCATATTAACTTTCCTACAATTAATGCTTCACACTAAATCTGCAGGTAAAACCGATGCAGAAAATCTGCAATGATTTCTGCAGCTACATCGCGTTTCCGCATCAAAAACGCAAAGAATTTGCTGCAGATTTCTGTGACTGGTTTACCTGCGGATTCATGAAATTCCACTGCAGATTTCCTGTGGCAGAAAATCTGCATCATATACGGTCTGTTGGAAAATACACTTTAGGGCTAGTCCACATGTAGTATCTTTGAGGTGATTTGATCAGTTTTGTAAATGGCTGACATTTTGCTGCAACTTTTTTTGTGGTATTCATTGCAACAATAGTACCTGCATATAAACAGTATTTTCATCTAAAAACACGTTCTCCAGCATCTTCTATTCAGTGGTTATATCGGGAGCTGGGAGAAAACAAACATGTCCACCATTACAGGTCCCACAGGGAACGTCATCCAGCTTTCTGAACATCAAATCTTCCTAGCTATAGGACAGTGAGGGATTTATGACAGGAATATGGTAAAGCTGGGTGATAAGAAATGGAAAACATAGCTAAAGAAAACGTATAAGCATGATAATCACGATATATAATTAATACGCTGTTATTTCATATACAATGCTCTGAAATCCTAAAGTACTTTTTACCTCACGATAGACTTACTAAACGACAACTATTTTCACAGATTAAATTCTATAAAGAAACAAACTCAACAATCCTTTTCCTGTTTGAAGCACTTCATTCCTCTGTAAGAAAATCATCTTCCCTCACAAGAATGTAACTACGACACACCTTCCATTTTCCCGCCGCGTCTCATGCGGAAGAAACTACAGTTCCCAAGATGCTTCGCGGCCAGGTATGACGTCATTCCTCTGCGACTCAGCCAATCTATTGCTGGGAGCTGTCATGGCGGCTGCTAATTTAGAGGCTTGATTGTGTTGTGATCGTCGGTAAGGAGGGTTATAATCGTGAAGATTTATGTTATAATGAATGAGGACGTAGAATTATTATTTGTGGTTACTAGGAAATTATAGCGCTGCTATATATGATCTCTCATTCAGTGTATATAGTCATCCATACATGGATCCAGATTACTTACGAGCTTCCCTATGTAATGCATCATATGTGGGTTGATAAAACAGTTGACACTATAAGTAATCAGTAGTTTATCCACCTTTGCAACCAATTTTTTTTTTATTGCTTCAATCCATCAAAAACAAGAAATAGAGCAACTTTACCAATAGTCTTCATTGAAAAATATTCTTTTTTGTGTATACAGCTCCTTTGCAGACCTATGTGTGTTCATGGTTACAGACTACAAGCAAACCCTGTGTAGTCTGATCCTGCAGTCCTACTCCTTGATACTTACCAAATGTACTTTAGCAATAAGTATGTTGACTATGGATGATGTCCCAAAACTGTATCTGTCCTTGACCGCTCAAAGGAAAATTAGTTGTTCTGTTTAGATAACTTCTGCGTAGAATGCCGGACCCCCAGACTTATAGGGGTATCTATTGATGATCTATCTTTAGGATAGTCCATCAAGGTGTGATCAGTGGGGTTAAATTAATTAGTTGTCCAAATGTGTATCTGTGCCGGATACTGCAGCCCAGCTACATTCACGTTAATGTGGGTGAGCTGCAGTACCTGGCACAGCCGCACATAGAGACAAGCTGCTGTGTCTGAATAGATATTGAAGAGGCCCCTTCATTCTGCGGATTATTACCTTCACCAAATGTGGCCCCATTGTGGGAGCTTTATATTTGGAGCCAAAACAAGGATTGGATTCTGTGACGGGTAATTGTGAAATCTTTTTCTTGAAAAGGCTTTTCTAATTACTCATGATGGGATGAGATACAGTTCTTCTATAGCTCTTAATAAATAGATAACACATTAAATAGCAATTTAATTCTCATGATTGCTCAGCAGATCTGTCAGCAGAATTGATAATCTGCAGGCAGTGATGGGGAATTTAAACTTTCATGCAGCCCTACAGGTTATTATTGAAGTGTCGCTACAGCTAAAGGGTGCTATTCCCATAAAACATATTAGGGGATTGATTATATTTAATTTCTATACTCTTTAAAGTAACCCCCGTCAGTTTCATCTTTTATTCAATCTAGCATACAGATTTGTCAGATTATGGCACTTATAGGCGTGGGATCGCCTCTGATGCCATGTCCTGTTTAGTTCAGTTCATTTCTATGGCAGCATTACTTTTGAGATCACATAGCTAAAAGCCAAGGGGGTCTTATTATTGGGCCTTGGGAGAATATGTTGCCAGCTCTACCCCTTGTCCCGTCTGTGTGAGTCCATTATAGTATAGCAAGTTAAGCATCACCAGTATAACTTCTTGATTTCTGTTGACGGCAGAGAAGAATAGTGCACTGTGATTATATCATCTTTTCCAAAAATAAAAGTTTAAAAAAAACAAATATATATATATTTTTTTACAGAATTGCGAAATGAAGCTGGTAAACTTGAAACAGGCCATTCTACAGGCCTGGAAAGAGAGATGGAGCGATTACCAATGGGCTATCAACATGAAGAGATTCTTCCCCAAAGGAGTTACCTGGGATATCTTGAATTTAGCAGGTTAGTCAAATCAATTTCTCTTACGCTTCTTAGTAAAAAGTTAAAAGCAAAATGTCTGCCTGGTGTTCATTGCACCTCGCCTGTGACTCTTCAGCTATTTCATTGAATAGCCTCAGTTTTGCTATTTCTGCACCATGAAATGTCATACAAAATTGCAGATGAAGATATATCTGCATCTATGTGTTTCAATTCTTTCATATGGATGATAATTAAAGGCCGTTTTAAGTTGACAGGTCCCTCTAGAACAGACCTTTTCTGGTTTGAGGACCACATTGTCAGATGGTCTCACTCCCAAGGGCCGCAATAAAACTTAAAGGGGTATTCGTATCTGAAAAATGGATGGCTTATCCACAGTATATGGTATAAATATCTGACAGATGAAGTTTTCCTGCTCCAAGGGAAGTGGCCGCTCATGCATTAGACTACCCCCATTGCAGTTTATAGGAGTGACGGAAAGAAGCTGAGCATTTTTATATCTCTTATTATTTGCTATGGAGAGAGGCGCATGCGTGTGCGACCATCTCCAACTCTTCTACATTCTGGAGTGCTGAACCTATTAGACATTTATGGTAAAAGCAGCAGGCACAAGAAATATGTCTGTGTCCTGATGGTTGTGGGCCGCACAGAAAGGTATCGCAGCCGCCTGTTAGCCGCAGGTATGCACCACTGCTCTAGAGGGATGTCTCATGATCAGGAACCCCCCTCTATTAGCTGCTGCTGGTGAACTTTTAATACCGTGAGCATTTACAGTGAGATTCCTTGATTGTTGGGGGGTTCCCAGTAGCTGGACCCCTCCCTCAATTAGCTAGTCCTCTACGGCCTCATGCACACATCCTTCACAGTTTTCCTGTCCGTTTAAAACGGATCCGTGTGTCGGTTGTGAAATCCGTGAGGATTCTATTGTAACTCCCCGTCCGTTCCGTTTTACGGACGTTGTGCTTCCATTTGTCCTCGTTTTAAACAGTCCGTTAAAATCCATATTGTGTGTTGACTGCAGGGAACTTTGGCACGCCTTGACGTTGCTTGCCAATGAATCCGTGAAAAACGTACGGCCCACAGGTGCCTTCCGTGTACAGTCCGTTGTTTTTACGGACCCATAGGCTTCAATGGGTGAAACGGACACTGAATAACGGACAGAAGTAGGACATGGTCTACTTTTGACGGAATGTATGCATGGAACCGTTAAAACAACGGAAGTGTGCATGGCCCCATAGAAATGAATGTGTCCGTGTGCTATCCGTTAAAAAAACGGATAGCACCCTGAAGAAAATAACTAAAGTGGGCATAAGGCCTTGGGATCCGAAGCATGAAAATTGCGTATTTAAAGCAGATTACTTTACATGACTGACACATTGTCAATATTTTATTGTTACCCTTCATGTTGTGCACACCTGCTTTAGAGAAACCTCAATGTTATAAATTGTTTAACATTTATCAGTCCACTTGACGATTTTTTTGTGTGCAGATGTTTTAGCTAAAGTCTATTTTTTTTTACCCCCCTTTAGAAGCACTTTTAGATCAAGCCATGATCGGACCGGCACCAAACCCTCTTATCCTCTCCTATCTGAAGTACGCTATCAACTCTCAGGTATGTCAATACAGTTCACGAACAACTACAAAAGTTTTGAGGCCCTTTTACTCGGGCCAATGATCGGGTGAAGAATTGCTCGTACGAACACTAATTCCCAATCATTGCCGTGTCGTCGGCCGATCGCGGTTTTTTATGCCGACAAAAATATGGTCGTTAGCACAACACCTTGTGTAAACCGGCATATGTGCAACCAACAAGATGCAAATGCATGGGGATGAATGATCATATTAACGAGCGCTCGTCTCCATTGAGCGCGATCAGCGTACTTTATTGACGATCGGCGCTCGTTGCCGGCCAGGAAACCTGCCCATGTAAGACCACCCTTAGACACAACATGGTCAGATTGGGGTGCTCCAGGTAATTGTTGTAGTTTTTGGGGCTCCTCTGTGATGGAGAAGTAAAGACTGCACACTTTGTCTGATTCTGTTCATTTCCAGTCTTTATTGATGCCTTATTTAATGTCAGATTTTAAAATCGCCATTTCTTTTTATCCATGAATAAATCTCTAGCTGGTTTGTTACAGAACTACCAAAAATTCACCAGAGCCCCATTGTGTATGTGTAATTACATGAAACAGTTTTGTCATTCATCTCCATGCGTTTGCATCTTGTCGGCTGCATGTCGCCCATTGTTGAGTTTTGTGAATTGTATTAGGCCTCATGCACACGACCGTAGCCGTGTGCACGGCCGTGATTTTCGGGTCAGCCGGCTGCGGACTGTCAGCCGCAGGCTGCCCGCAAATCGCGGGACATGCACATGGCCGCGGCCATTGTTTTCAATGAGCCCGGACCGCAGAACCGGGCCGTAATAAGACATGCCCGTTCTTTCTGCGGTCCGGGCTCCCGGGCCATGCAAGGACCGCAAAAACTACGGTCGTGTGCACGGCCCCATAGAAAAGAATGGGGCCGCAATTCTCCCGTGGATTTTCGGGGGAATTGCGGCCGCAAAAACACGGTCGTGTGCATGAGGCCTTACTGTTAGTAAATGCGATGAGTAAGATATTTCTTGCCTCATTTGTCAAAACTGCCTATAAGTAAAACTGTCCTTGTAACCCATAGCAACCAATCAGAGGTCGGCTTCTATTTCTTAAACTGCTCTGAAAAAATGAAAGCTGCGCTGTAATTGGATATTTATGAGCAACAAGGCCTGTGTTCCTGTTATACAGTTTTGATAAATGAGGCTGTTTCTGTTTATGAAAATAGCATCCGCATAAATTAATAATTTTTTTTACTTACAAGAATATTATATTCAGTCCAGTTAAAAGATAAAGTGAACCAAAACCATAGACCATGATACCACATAAAAGCAACTGTATATAGAATTCATTACTTATTATTACATCTCCAGCCTGTATTACAGTCCAGAGCTCCATTCAAAATTTTCGTCCAGTGATTCTTGCTGGCGCAATGTCTGTACCGAATTTGCTCTGGTGATTTTGTGTTAAAGCTGTGTCTAAAGTCCCTTTTATATGAGCCAATGATCAGGCGAACAAGCTTCCGCATGATCGCTCATCCCTGATCATTGCATTGCGTAAACAGGGCAGTGAACACCCGATAGATAAACAAACGCTCGTTCGTCTGCTGATCGGATCTTTTACGCAGCCAAAAAAATGGTCGCTTGTTGGCAGCACATCTCCTTGTGTAAACAGGGGATGTGGTGACAACAGGACACAAAATGTATGGGAACTAACGATCGTTTGTCCCCATATGTTTCGATTAAATGGAGAAAATGAGCGCCGAACGACGTGCTGTTTACCGGGCGAAAATCTGCCCGTGTCAAAGCACCTTTAGAGTAAGCTTGTTTACAGTGATGACCAACAGAATTGTGAATGCTGCGCTGGACTGTAAAGCCCCCTGATGTTCTGTTTGGATTTGCGGGCGGATAATCTCATCCACATTGCTGCTGAATGTATTCCGCACAGAAATCTGAGCATTCTGAAGACTTTCAAATCAGCAGCATGCACATTCTCTTCTGGATGTCCCCTGCGAATTTCACCCTTTGCAATCAGTAGCAAAATCTACACGTAACGCGTGCGTATTTTACTGCGAATGGGCTGCAGGAAATCTGCTACATGTGTGGGTACCCTTCTACAGGCTTTGTCCTCATTCACACTTGCTTATTTAGCATCAGTATTTCTAAGCTAAAACCAGGAACATCAACAGAGGGAACCTTAAATGGAATGATTTGCACCTCAAGTTTTGGACCCACTCCTGGTTTTAGCTTGCAAATATAGATTCAAAATGCGCTAGTGTAAATGAGGTCTTTAACTTAGGACCAGTGTAAAAGAAGTCGTGAAATGTATTTATAGAGTTATATAATGTAGAAGCTGTAAAAGGATCCTCAAAACTGGACGTGCTCTTTCTAGATAAATGTTATATTACAGAAACTGTGGACTAAAATTAACTGTCTTTTCTTTAGATGGTGTCATACGCTACAGTCCTGACAGCGATCAGTAAGGTATGCCGTACAGCTTAGTTTGTCCAGAAAGATACTAAGGCTCTGTTCACATCTGCATTGGATGCTCCCCTAGGGACCTCCGTCGCAGATCCAGCAGAGATCACCAGAAACAATAGCGCAGTTCCGTCGGCCGCCGGAGGTGTCCATGGTGCACAGGAACCGTTGCTTCCGGTTTTCCCTTGTTCTGCTCCTCTGACGGAGCAGAACAACTGAAAGCAGCGACACGGGTGTGTTTTTTTGTGGGTCATGTATAAGGTGCAAAGTTACAATTTGTTGTGTGTAAACCCACCTGTAAATAACTCCATGCACAGCCGAGAGTCATTCATTTTTTTGACCCACTGCAAAGGATGATGATCAGAATTGTTACCATTCTTCAAGATACTAGGAAAATGTTGGCTGATTTCCCTAGCATTAGACATGCTTCTGACATGATGACCTAAGATTAAGAAATTCATGGTCACGGCCCTCGGTAGCTGAGGCGCATTTACCATGTTACAGGAGATGTAATAAAAGCATTTACACGTAAGAATCTCTATTAGGTGTCTGCGTTCACGGACAAAAAAAAAATGGCAGATTTTTGTGTTTGAGGTTTGTTTTTTTTGTTTCCCTGACACCATTGTACGTACTAATCTGGCAAAATAAGAATTGTCATCTATGTTCCTGTAGTAGCTGCTGATGCTATACATTAAAATGGCTCTGTAAAAGTAAGATCAGAGAGTATTACTCGACGGTAACTAGGTACCAGTAAACATTAGACTTGAATGTGAAGCTCGACAAGTTGGAGTACTTTAAGTACAGATAAAGCTCCATCAGGGTTTCCAGTATTTTAGATAACAAGAATAGCACTATTCTTGCTGTCAAAAATATGGGAAAGCTGATGGCCCGCACTACAAGTCATTGTGATCGCTCAGGAATTGCTGGTATCCATTTGACAAAGTATACGCCATACCTATCATGGCTCCATTATAAACAGAAGCCGTAACACTAGTATGAACAGAGCCTAGCTTATTTCCAAGAAGAATGACTGCAAGATGGGCACAGCATCTCCTTTATGGACAGCTTCCTGGGATTTAATGTGTATTATTATGTTTATCGATCTGTTCCTCCTGATGAATATTTGTTTAGGTTGTGTGCTAATACTGAACCGCTGCGATTGGAGAATTTGAGAATTTAATGTGACTTATAAGAGAATACATATAAATTATATTTTAAAGAGGTTGTCCACCTTCTGACAACTGATGACCTATCCACTGCATCGGTCATCAGTATATCATCGGTGCGGGTCCCGACACCCGGACCACCGATAAGCCGCCCCGGTGGCCTGCGGGCCCCGGATGTTATTGCACGGAGCCCGGAAGCAGTTGGCTCCATACATAGCATAGTGGCCGTGCTTCAGAACTGCAGGTCCGCTCCTATTCACTTAAATAAGAGCAGAGCTGCAGTATTGCAGCTCGGCCGCTATTCCAAGGCCGGAGCTAACTGCTTGCGGCATGTACGTCCGGTGCACGGAGGCACCGGACCAGCTGATGTGTGCGGGGCCCAGGTGTCGGGGATGGGTCATCTGTTGTCAGAAGGTGGAAAACCCCTTTAATTATATCAAAATGCTTTGCTAAAGGGAGGAGGTTTCTGTGACTTTTGTTTGGTATGTTGTCAGTTTATGCCCTTCTGACAGCCAGCATCCCAATAATGAAAGTATCAGAACGCTGGTTTGGTGGGTATTTTGGTTTTCTCATGTTGCCAGACACATCTCCCGCTAACAGTTAAAAAGTAACAACGGGAGAATCTGCGAGTATGGTTACCTAGGCAACCGTACAACAGCGAAAGCCTTTCTTTCAAGGCTCCTTTGCATGAGAGGCCTCCGGCATTGTACAGTAGCCTAAGCAACAGGACCAAACGGGAGACAGAAGATAGAGACTATAGACAAATCCTATCCATACGCCCTATTCGATTGGATAGGCCATCAAAATCTGATCGGTGGGGGTCCGACTCCTGGATCCTTCGCTGATCAGCTGATTGAAGGGACCGTGGCACATCGGTGATTGCCGTGTCCCCTTTCTTGTTTAACAAGCACAGCTCTGAACATTTGGTAGTGGCTGTGTCTGTTACTGCAGCTCAATTCCATTTAACTATATGGGACTGAGCTGCAAAACCAGGCACAGCCACGGCCCCTTCAATCAGCTGATCGGTGGGAGTGCCGGGAGTTGGACCCCTGCCGATCTGATATTAATGGCCTATCCTAATCATAGGCCTTCAATATAAAAGTCCTGCAAAATCCCTTTAAGGCATATGGATGTAATAGACAGGAACCCCACACACAGGATCCCCTCTATTAAACAGTGCGGAGAGCCACTGTAAAGAGCAGCTCTATCCCTAAAACAGTGTTTCTCAGCATTCTTAAAGGGTAACTAAACTTTTGACATGTCCTAGTGAGCACTGAGACCCCCAACGATCACTAAAACGAAGCGGCAGAAGCGATTGGGTAAGCTGTGCCACTTTTTTTCTGATCGGCTTTCCTCGGACTGAATATAAATTGTATGAGTCCGTACAGAAACGATGCGATTCTGCCCCGATGGGGGCTCAGTGCTCAGAGTACCCCCTACTTAAATAAATTGCATTAAACTACCTCATTGCCTATGATTATACACAGAGCTGTACATCAAGTTTTAAAGGTCCCTGCGTGCTATCATTTAGATTCTTTATATCTGAAATAAATCAAAGGAAGAAGCGCCTCAATACTGAACAGAAATGCGGGTGTAAGAATTATCCTCACCTGGGAAAGTTGTGCAGTGTCCAGGCACAACGCTGTTGAAAGGCATACATACAATGGATGAAGTTGCTGCTGCTTCCCAGCCAATGGGACCAAAAAAGTTCCACCGCGTGAAGGCGCCAGTCTGGCGTTGAAACGCGTGACCTTAATAAATACTCCTTAAATACTTAACTCAATTTCTTTCCACCTACGGATGGAGTAGCGCTTTTTGACTTCATCTAATATATATATATATAATATTTACTTTTTTTTCGCACTGATCCATCATTCAGATTCTGTCCATCATGATGTGATGGATACACAGGTGCTGGAATGGCTAGAGGACACCGCTCTGATACACATACTGTAGGGCTGGGTTGACACGGGGCGGATACGCTGCGTAAATGCATGCAGCGTATCCTGTGCTGTGCACCGCAGGGAATTCTGGGCGAAAATCCGCACCAAACTGGTGCCGTTTTTGGCCCGGAATTTCCACTGCGGAAAACTGCAGCACCAGCCGCAAGCCAGCCTCCTGGGATGAGACTTCGTGATTGGCTGCAGGCCGGCCTCCTGCGATGACGTTTTATCCCATGCGCCCGCCGCTACAGCCTGTGATTGTCTGCAGCGGTCACATGGGATGAAACGTCATCCCAGGTGGTCAGGCTGAACGAAGGAACACAGACTTCTGGTTAAGGCCTTATGCACACTGTAGGGGTGCACGGCCCGCAAAAGCCGAAAAGTAGGACATGCTCTATATTTCCTGATACGGTTCTACGGCACGGACACCTTTCCGTAGCGCTACGGAAAGGTGTCCGTGGCCAATAGAACTGGGCGGTTTCCGGAATTGCAGACCATGTTGTATCAGGCTTTTTTTTTTTTGAGTTGCGTTTTTTGTGGCGAGATTGTTGCGAACCAGCTGCAAAAAACGCAACAACTGCTATTTCTTGCAGGATTTAGGTCCCCATTGAAGTCAATGGGGAATTCCCGCAACAAGTAAGCAGCATTTCCGCAAATACTGTTGACATGCTGCAGAATAAATTTCCGCACCGCAGGTCAATTTCTGAGCGTTTTTTCATCTCAGTATAATTACGCAGCGTGTGGATGAGATTTCTTTAATCTGCTGCGTTTTTTCCATTCGCAATTTGCTACGTGTGGACAAGCTCTAACTGTAACGATCCCAGCACCTGTGTGTCCATCACATGACCATGGACAGAATTCTATCCACTAGAAGTAAACAATATGTTCCTACTGAATAACAACAAGCAGAGATCTTGAAAACCGTGAGGAATTAATACAAAAAGTATATTGGAAAATTGTATCACTTTTAATTATAAAAAAAAATAACATTAATTTGTGGAAACTGAACAAACCCTTAAGGCCCCATGCACACGACCGTAAAAAACCTCCATTTTTGAGGACCGCAATTGCGGTCCGCAATAACGGAGCCATTCACTTTCATTGAACGCTGACACCTTTCCGTAGCACTACGGAGGGGGGCCGGGCCGTGGAAATGTTCCGGGAATTATGGAACATGTCCATTCTTTTGCATTTTGCGGGCCGTGCTCCCATACTTTGTATGGGAGCACAGCCCGAAAATGCGGCTGTCAGTCGGCGGCCGGCCGTGCCCGCAATCGCGGGCCGTGATTGCGGGCACGGTCGTGTGCATGGGGCCTTAACCATCGGACCGGAGGAGATAAAGAGCAATCCTTCATGGACAGAAAAGTTTTTATCCTGAGGGACCAAACTGTTTCCAAATAGTACAATGTTTGGAGCATTAACTAAAAATAGTCTGAGAATTTCTGTACTTAAATAAATACCATAACTGGTTAAGGTCTCTATTTTTCCATCTCAAGTAAACCAGACGAGATTGAAGATGAAATAAGCAGCCTGACCATATTATATATATATATATGTCATAGAGCAGGAACTACAGAAAGGAGACTGTTTTTCCCTTTTACAAAGAAACATTGGATGGTCGGAGGCAAATGAGGACTGCGTGTTTACACTTTTATGTATACGTTTACGTGTACATAATATCGCTCTCTGGTCACCGCGCCTCCAGAGCGGAAAAAAAAAATCAAGTCTCTAGCTGAGAAACGCAAATATTTACATTAGCGGAAGAAATATGGTCATCAGCGAGGGAGATGTATGTACCAGGAATTTAACCCCATAGGGTCTGCGGCCTGCAGCGAGCAGAAGGTTAGGTGGGGTTTCTCATAGACCGAAGTAATGTGGGGAAATATACATTTTTGTGGTTGGGAATACACACCAGAAATGACATAAATATGTGGTAAACAGTGAAGTCTTTGAAAGGGAACACGTTTAGCAAGTAAATTGGAAATTAGGCCTGCGAACTAGACAGTATGGAGGGAGTATAATAAACGCAAAAAAAAAGTATTGGGACACCGACACATTAATCCTACAGGAGCTTGATTTTATACACCTGTGGGACTGAAAGATAGGCCTAAGTTCAATGATTAAGAAGTGTGTCCCAATACATCTGTCCATATAGTGTTCGATAAAGGGGTTGTTTTAGGATAGACACTAGGCCACCAATGTCCGATCAGCGGGGGTCCGGCCACAGATCCGAACTTGGTTTCCACAGAAAACTTGCGTTATCCTCCGCTATTTCTTGATAACCTCTTTCCTCATTGACTGCTTTCCAAATGTGACAACAGGAAATAGCCACCATTACAGCGCCCACAGTGTTTGTCACCCAGCTTTTTCAGATACCTGAACGACAACTCTGCCTAGTTATACAGTGATACTCCCTTTATCCCAATATTACTGTATAATAAGGTAGATATAACGTTTTGGCGTATGGGGTACTCTGGGGAAGGCTGCCCACCTTTGCAGCTCCTCTAAGGGGTGTCCACCTCAACTTACCAGGCTCCTAAGCAGAAAACCTGCTAAGTAGTGCAGCAATATGGGAGTGTAGGGTGTCCCTTCTTAAGCATTTTTTATGTTCAGGGGTAAGGGAAAGCTGGGTGATGACACTTGAGGCAGCTGACATTTGCTGTTGGAAAGCAGCTAGGGGCGTAATTTCTTCCAATAGGGAATACACATGTGATAATTATGGGTTTTATACTTATAATGATGTGTTTATAACGGTTTAATCTTCTCTTTTTTTTTCTCTTTAGTTTGATGACTTCTCAAGAGAGCTGTGTATCCAGTCTTTGTTGGAGATCATGGACATGTTCTGTGATAATCTGAGGTAATGTTTGTTGGTTTTGTCATAGACTTGGAGTGAGTCTTGTCGCTTTACACTTCACCCAAAACAATGGGTTTTCATAATAATACCATAAATAATCAGCAAAGAGGACAGATATAAAACATACATCAAGCAAAGATCCAAACAATGAGTACCTGGCTTTAAAGGGGTTGACTAGTTTAGATAACCTATTTTCCAATACGAAGTTAAAAGAGGGGGTCCCTCGTTCGATACCCTCGTCTTTTAGCCAGAGCTGAGAGCGGCTACAAAGATTGTCTTTTACTCTGGAGGACCCGGCATTACAATAATAGCCAATTGAATTTAATGGAAACTGTGTTATGCTTAATTTCTCCTGTAGTGGCGCTACAGGGAAATGGAACGCATTCTGCTATGTTCCCAAATAGATTACAGCTGATCGTTGGGGGTACCCAGAGCAGGATACCCTGTGATCAATGTAGTCGATGGGCTTTTAAGGCCCCATGCACACGACCGTGCCTGTAATCACGGTCTGTGATTACGGGCACTGACAGCCGCGGACAGCCATCCGTGTTTGCGATCCGTGCTCCCATATAATGTATGGGAGCAGGTAAAAAGAAAAAAATAGGACATGTCCTATCTTTTGCGGAGCCTTTCTACGACACGGACACCTTCCCGTAAATATACGGGAAGGTGTCTGTGGGCAATAAAAAATAATGGGTCCGTAATTACGGATGAATTCTACGATCGTGTTCATGGGGCCTCAATCTAAAATAGATTGACCCAAGTGGACAACCCCTTTAAAGGATTTTTCTCTCAAGTCAAAGAATTATCTGTTACTAGCAGTCCTTCAGTTTTCTTTCTGCATCACGTTGTTGACAATTGTAGTCACCTGTTTCTCAAATGTGCCTTTAGGAAAGCTTGTTGACTCCACTATGGCCATCATTAAACTCCCAATAGAGCTGTCATTGACCTTTACTAGAATCCAGAATGGCAAATCTGCATAGTTATGACAATTGGAAATGTGTTCATGCAGATGCGACAGGTTTGCCATTTCCCGGGCATGGGAAGGCTGAGTGAGGGCCCCTGTCGGGTCTGTAATGGTGGCCAAATGGTTTGTCTCCCAGTTCCCGAGAAACAGATCTAACTGAGATCAGGCCTAATAGGAGGAATCGAAGAATAATAGCTACGAGTGATTATTATTATATGATGAGATACTGATACATAACATCTTGTTTGTGACCACACTTTGCAGCACCTTTTTCTTAAAGAGCCTCTGTCACCACATTATAAGTGTCCTGTCTCCTACATAAGGAGATTGGCGCTATAATGTAGATGACAGCAGTTCTTTTTATTTAAAAAAACGATCTATTTTCACTATTTTATTAGCGATTTTAGATTTATGCTAATGAGTTGCTTAATGCCCAAGTGGGCTTGTTTTTACTTTAGACCAAGTGGGTGTTGTACAGAGGAGTGTATGACGCTGACCAATCAGTGACCAATCCGCGTCATGCACTCCTCTCCATTCATTTAGTCAGCGCATAGGGATCCTTTTAGATCCTTATGTGCTGTCTTATACTAACACATTAACAATACTGAAGTGTTTAGACAGTGAATAGACATTCCACAGGATGTCTATTCACAATCCCTGCACTTCGTTACTGTTTCTGTGGTAGTTACAGCAGATCAAGCGTAATCTCGTTATAACCTGTCTACAGCGTAATCTCGCGAGATTACGCTTGCTCTGCTGTAAGTACCACAGAAACAGTAAAGAAGTGCAGGGATTGTGAATAGACATCCCGTGGAATGTCTATTCACTGTCTAAACACTTCAGTATTGTTAATGTGTTAGTATAAGACAGCACATAGTGATCTAAAAGGATCCCTATGCGCTGAGTAAATGAATGGGGAGAAGTGCATGACGCTGATTGGTCACTGATTGGTCAGCGTCATACACTCCTCTGTACAACACCCACTTGGTCTAAAGTAAAAACAAGCCCACTTGGGCATTAAGCAACTCATTAGCATAAATCTAAAATCGCTAATAAAGTGGTGAAAATAGATCGTTTTTTTAAATAAAAAGCATTGCTGTCACCTACATTATAGCCCCCATCTCCTTATGTAGGAGACACTTATAATGTGGTGACAGAGACTCTTTAAGTGCTGAGTTTCATAGATGTTTATGTTTTTGGTCGCAGCTGTCATGGTAAAGCAGAGGAATGTCTAAGCCTATGTCGGGCCCTAATGAACGCTGTAAACTGGCTTCTGCGAGGCTCAGCGTTCTACGTGGAGAAGTTAAAGGAAGTTTTGGATCCTGTGACTGGAGAAAGTAACCTGTCAATGTGTCTGAAGAGGCTTGAGGCTGTACTTAGTAGTACCAAAAACCGGGCTCTGATCCATATCGCCAAGCTTGAGGAACCAGGTAAGTACACCTGTATTTTTGCCATAGCTCCATATGCGAATCTACAAACTTTTACTCTTTAAAGGTCAGTGAATGGAGCCAGGTAAATGTTTCATTTTTGTCAGTGTGTGCCACAAACTACTGGTGTATAAGTCAGATACAGCCTAGTATATCAGAGCCTCTTATTCCAGCCTGTATATAGGTTTTTCAGGCTTAACTTAATTATTTTGCATCATACTAATCGGGACCAATTTTAACCATGGCTAGCATAAGATAGAAACCAAGGCTAAAGGTAGTTTTTACACGGGCAGATATTCAACTGCGTTCACCACCTGCAAACGAGCGCCGATCGACAACACAGCTAGTTGATCGACGCTTGTTTGCTCCCTCAAACAGAGCAATGATCGCCCTTATGCGTTTGCATCGTGTCGGCAGCACATCTTTTTTATACAGGGAGATGTGCTACTGACTAGCAACCATTTTTTTTTTGCCGTATAAAAGATGCGAAAAGCAGATGGACGAGTGTTTGCTCGTTCATCGGCTGATCTTAAGCCCTGTTTACAATAAGCATTCGTATGATCGCTCGTTCACCTAATCATTGGCCCATGTAAAAGGGCTTTAGGACTAGTTTGATAACGGTTGGCGGTGATACTTTCATTGATCGGAGTAACTATGAGTGTTGACAAAAATGGGATGCAAATTAACTCTTCTCCACAAGGAAGAAAACCTGTCCCTATTAGCACCTATAGGGGGCTACACCGTAAGTCAATGTCCGACTTCTTAAAGAGCCCCTTAAACATGACTAGGGATATCAGCCAAACTAGACACCCATCTGTAGACAGCACTGTTTTGGCGTTTTTGCTCCTTGTCAGTACAAAGTAGGGTACTGGTTGGCTGTGTGATGCACCTGTCACTGTAGACACCTATCACTAGAGACACGTTTTTGTTTCATTCTGGAGCTGCATCTAAGGCGTCTCCCCTAGTCAACCAGAACCCTACTCTGTATTGACGAGGAGCAAAAACTCAGAAAAGTGCTGTCCACTGATGGGAGTCTGGTTTGGCTGATATCTTAGTCATGTGTAAGAGGCTCTTTAATAAATCGGACATTGACTGCAGGGTAGCCACCAATTGGGCACTAGTGAGACCATTTTCTTCCTTTTGGAGGAGAGCTATACGTTTCTCAGGGAGCATTGCCTGTAAGACTCCATACACCAGCTGGATCTCTGCAAGGAGAACCAGTAACTTCTAAGAAAAAAATGGGACCTATTTTTTTCAATACTGTTATCCCAGTTTTATGGTGTAATTGCAATGAAAATACTTTTTCATACTAGTACCATACATATTAGGCCTCCCCAACGTTTTCTGGCATCTACCAATTTTTTTATAAGTGACGGGAGAAAGGGGGCATGAGTTTCAAATCGCACACCTGGCTTATTTACAACCTATCATAGCTCAGTAGCTGCACCATATACCTGTTGAGAAAAACGGCACACGCCACAATAAAATTCCATACTGGCGTTACACCAGTGTTGTAAGGCATGAAAGAGAGAGTTTATAATTCTTCTTTAGGACTTTTGTAAGTTTCTTAAGTCCTTTTGAGATTCGCTCTAGGAAAGCTTTTAATTTTAAAGCCGAGTAGTTTTTGTTAAACCATAATAGTTGCCGTCCCTCATCTCTGTATCAGATCAGCAATGTCTTCTTCATCGTGGTTCTTGCACCCGGCTATACTCTCTAGCTGGCAGATATGTCAGACCTTGTTATCGTGTCTTCTTTACTTGTAGCCTCCTGGGCATCCATGGAACAATCATTGCTGCGACTTGCCGAGTGCGTAAATCTCCTTCCCAGTGTTCAGCTGCGGAGCAAAGCCGAAGATTGCATCTCACTAATCAAGAGGTATGTCCTTGTCTTAGAAGATTATTGTTCTGGATGTATAGTGCTTTCAGATAAGAACTATACATTTCTCCTCTTCTTTTTTTTTTTTTAAAACAAAAATAGTGAACATCTTGTATATGTAATCCCCGGAGTCTGTATAATATTCACTTTAACCAGATAAGATCAGACGTTTTAGATCTGCTCGGCTTATGTACAAGTAATACTTGCTATCTACTGACAAGCGTGTAGAAATTTTACATACTTGCCCTTATTCACATGAGTTTACTGACAACATGGTATTAGGAGTAGATCAATGTCTCATGATGGAGATCTCTCATATAGCTCTGTTTAAGAAAAAGCTTGTCACACTCTTTCCATAAGTATTTGTGCTTGGAAAATCTTCTTATAATTTAATAATTGTCACATATAAAGACTAGTTGTAGGCTACCTTTACAGTCAGGAGCTGTAGTGGAATATGCGGTTGAATCGCTGAATCATACGCGTTATTGATGCGTGTATAGTCATTTTTAAGATACAATAAAATAAAGGTTGTCTATTTTTAGCCCAATAGATATCTCCTAAAGTAATAAAGCATGGGTCTTCTCATTGAGGACGATGTTAGGGGGTATGATCTCTGACTCTTAGGGTGCCCATACACCTAGGATGAAAGTTGTCTGAACCCACCAACAGGGTGGTCGACTTTCTAATGTGTATGGGGTCGTCCTGACCCTTCCCCGACGGCAGATATGGGGGGAAAGTGTGATGGTGCATATTCCATTTCAACATGGCCATTCCTTTGTTCACGTGGGAGATAAGCTGCTGCCAGAGAATTCCACTCTCACTATTAAAAACACATGCACACTCGATCGAGCGTACATGAACGTTCGACCGAAAGCGATAGTAAGTGTTCGTGCACCTTTCATTTCTGTCAGTCCAGTGAGACCTGTCAGGGTGCAGGAACCTCTGGGTGACCGAGTGACAAGTAAAGTAGATTCACAAGAAGCTAGTATGGCTGACAATGGAAACTCAGGATGCTGCTTCTTTCCGATTTTGAAAATTGAAGGTATGAGTAGGAGATTGAAAATCTGAGTTTGCACAGTTCCTAGCTGGAGGTGCGCGTTAATTTTTGTTTGTTCCAAAGCCGGTTATAAGTTCCTTCCCTGAACTAGATCTTTCCTTTTCCATTAAAGAACACCTCCAAGGCTTTTTTTGTAAGCCCCACTGGAACAGGGTCTAATACCAATGAATGCAGAGTAATATTTTGGCACGGTGTATATAAATTATTAATAATAATCACATTTTGATATCCAACTTAACTAATTTAGCCTCAATAGATAGTCTCTCCAATCCAAATTCTGTATCCCAGAGTATTTTCCCAAGGGTTAAATAGATCTGCAGTTTCTTCCCTTTTACAATGAAGATTAGCCAAGTGGATCGGAAGTCTGGTTAACGTTGGTATGAGGCAATCCTTAGGCGTGTTAAACGTATGGGGAGAAAAAAAAAAAGTTGACTTGTTTGTGTGTACGATGTGACACTGTGCATGTGTTGCGTGTTGGAGTATCGCTGGCTGCGCGGTGTTTACATATACTGTATATTTGTATAGAGGAAGTCTGCAGATATGTTTACACTTTACGAGACGCTCTGAAGGAGAGAATGCGGTTCGTGGCTGCCCTGGGCTTGTACCCTCACCCATATGTCCTTTAAGAAAAAAAAAAGGAGATCTATATATATATATATATATATATATATATATATATATATATATATATAGATCTCCTTTTTTCTTTTTTTCCTTATTTAATATTTATATAATCTAAGCACTAATATTATAGTCTGAATAAAATGTTTCTGAGAAGTGTTGACCTCTCGAAGGTAACATTCCATGGGTTCCTAAATCCAATATAGCAAATTATGTCCATATTTAGGAGGCGCTTGTTTTCCAGTCTATTCGTAGTCTTCATTATTATGGATATTGGTGCGTATTGCAGAATTAAAGGCTACGTAAACCTTTTTTTTTTCAGTTAGTTTGGTGCAACATTCTAAATACATTTTATTAAAAAATTATTTTTACTTTTTGAAATACAGCTGCTTTGTATTCTGTATAGAGAGCAGCAGTATCGTGCACTAAGACCTGAATCGGTCAGGTCAGTGGGACTGACAGGTTCAGTGACAGCGGGTCCTGCAGGTCTTTGACACGCAACATCCACCTGTTATCTACCACATCTAAGTTATGAACTTAGATGTGATCAGTAACCGCTTGATCCTTCGTGTCAGATTCAGGTTTCAATGCTAGATACAGCTGCTCTGTATACAGGATACAAAGCAGCTGTATATCAAAAAGTAAATTTTTTTTAATAAGTATTTTAAAAGTTGCACCAAACACACTGATAGACCTTTTATATTTAAAAAAAAATAATAAAAACGACTTCAAAGGTGTGCCTTTAATGTCTCCTCTGCATGGATCTAAATGTCTATAGTATATCTAGTAGTGATAAGTCAAAAACAGCCGAACATTTTGACTATTACTGGTTTTAAACTCCGCTAACTTGCATGAATATATGTTTAAAGTAGCTCTATATGTGATTACTAAATGTACCTGATAAAATAGTAACTTGGTGTCTATAGTATACCAGCATATCCAGCGTACCGCCTTCCTACACTATATTATAAGGTTGCATATGTGTTTCTTTACAGCATCGCATCTATGTTATGTGCACATTCGGACCAGCTGCATCGGACTGGATTCCCTACAGTCCATGCTGTTGTTATGTTAGAAGGCACAATGAATCTGACAGGAGAGGCGCAGCCATTGGTGGAACAGCTGAACACGGTAAAGAGGATGCAGGTGAGAGTTGGACATACAGCTAGACTTTCTATCGCAGAACGCCAGCCTGGTGTTAGAAAGGAATCTTCTAGGGAAAAGGTCTCCAGCCAGTGACTCTCCAGCTGTTGCAAAACTACAACCCCAAGCATGCCCTGACTGGAGAGCCACAGGCTAGAGACCACTGTCCCACATTGTCTGTAGTTACTATTAGCCTTCATGATGTTCTCCTTTAACGGTGCATGGATGTCATGTCTGATCATGTCTTACCCTCCACAGCGAATACCATGTCACCTCTTCCTACTAGAAGTCTGGAAAGCTTGTATTGTGGGGTTAATAGAGTCCCCGGCAGGGACTGATGAGTTGAAGTGGACTGCATTTACGTTCCTTAAGGTATGTACTGGTAAAATGTTGCACTTAAAGAGGCTCTGTCACCAGATTATAAATGCTCTATCTCCTACATAATCTGATTGGCGCTGTAATGTAGATAACAGCAGTGGTTTTTATTTTGAAAAACGATCAGTTTTGAGCAAGTTATGAGCAATTTTAGATTTATGATAATGAGTTTCTCAATAGACAACTGGGCGTGTTGTTACTTTTTACCAACTGGGTGTTGTACAGAGGAGTGTATGACGCTGACCAATCAGTGACCAATCAGCGTCATACACTTCTCATTGTTCCAGCCCAGCATGATCCACAGCACAGTGTGATTATGCAGTGAAAGAAGTAAACACGCCCAGTTGCTAAAAACACAATACACGCCCAGTTGGAAATAAGAGAAAACACGCCCAGTTGTCCACTAGAAAGGCTCATTTGCATAAATATAAAATTGCTCATAACTTAGCCAAAAATGATCGTTTTTAAAAAAAAAAACAAAAAAACTTTACTGTTATCTACATTGCAGCGCCGATCACATGCAATAGGAGATAGGGATTTGATAATCTGGTGACAGAGCCTCTTTAAACAGGTTCTCAATGGCTCCCTGAACATACACGATCACCAATCCTCAGACATATCTTTAGGGTATTGTGTTCTTATCTATTCCCCACTACATTTCTTTTACCCTTATTGCTCCTTTTGCAAGCAGGAATGATTTCAATAATGGAGGGGGAGCAGCTGTAAAAACATCATTGCACCTGATCTCCCCCGCCGTTAATGGAGAGAACATAGGGGCTGCCATCGTGTCTGTCCTTCACTTTTTGGAAACTGCATGAGTGCCAATGTCCATTATGAGGAAAGAGGATTAGTTACTAAAGGAGCAATAAACCTTAAGTGTCCGATTTATAAAAGAGCTGCTATTCTCACGTACGCATATGTATACTCTATATACGGTCTTCTTCCTCAGATTCCACAAGTGCTATCAAAATTAAAGAAATTCTGGCAAGCAGATCAGGTAAGAAAGACATCTAAGATTCCCAGTTCTGCCATAATTCATAGATTGTTACATGGATTTTACAAAGTGCTATCACCATCTAATCTCCGGCAGGATTTTAATGAGGATATGAACAATGCTTTTGAGTATCTGCTCAAACTTACCCCATTATTGGATAAAGCTGACCAGAGATGCAAGTAAGTCGTATGCAGACATTTAAGTTTTTACCTTAACCACTTCTGGACCGCCCATTGGATATAAACATCCGGGCGGTCCTTAATTGACTCTGCAGGGCCGTTCTAGAACGTCCTGCAGAAATAGCCTGTTTGCCGCTCTGTAGCGGCATTTACCTCTGATACAGCTGTCTCTGGACAACTGACATCACGGAGCACTGCCCAGAGACCAATCACTGAGGTCTCTGGGCATGTGATCATTGTGAAAACTGTCACAATGATCGCTATACTTTCCCCATCCTTGCAGCACCCCCCACACCCCTTGTGGCGAACCGATCCAGAGAACAGGGTTACCTGGTCATCCCTGTGTGCAACATATGAACGGAGCGGTAGTGCGCATGCTCAGCCACTGCTCAATTCTATGGGGCTGCCGAGCTCTATCTCCAGCAGCCCCATAGGAATTGAATGGAGTGGTGGTCGAGCATGCACAGTACCGCTCCATTTTTCTGGGGCACACAGGGACGGCCAGGTAAGCCTGTTCTCGGGATTGGTGGGGGTCCCAGCAGATTTTGGGAGAAAACTCTTTTTAACATTTTTTTGTAAGATTTCTTCAAGCTACAAGGGTCAACCACATGAATCCATATTTCTTGTATTTATTGATTCTTTGTTAGTCCTTTAGAGATGTCATATTCCACAATACTCTTCCTGTTGCTTCAAGAGGATCTGTCACTAGTTTAGTAATGCCCAATCTCCTCGCTAATCTAATAGGCGCAGTTACACTGATAATGCTAGTGACAATTGTGTTCCAAAATGTTTATTATTTTTAAAGTTATGAGCTTTTTTCTAAATATGTAAATGAGGCTATACTAGACAAGTGGGAGGAAACACCAGCGATTCTCCGGAGGTGGAGCCTCCTCACAGCCTCTGACGCTGTCCTATCAACATGAAGCTGCTTCACACAGTGTCAGATTCTGAGGCTGGAGGGAAGGGGGATCACTTCAAATATCTCCGGCTGTGGACGATCTAGAACAGTTCTGGTGGCATTTGAATGATGAGATTCTAATTGCAGTTCTAGCTGTAAGACAACCAGAGGTATCACCAGTTAAAGACACAGTCGGGAATGGGAAATGTATAGGGATATAGTATACAGCTTCCATTCCTGACTGTGTTTTTAACTGGTGATATCTGTGGTTGTTTTACCGCTAGAACTGCAATCCACACAGCCGGAGATATGGTTATTTGAAGTGATCCCCCTTCCCTCCAGCCTCAGTCTCTCACACTGTGTGAAGCAGCTTCATGCTTATAGGATAGAGGCTGTAGCTCCACCTCAGGAGAATCACTGGTGTTGACGCCCATTTGGGAAATATTACCTCATTTGCATATCTCGGGAAAAAAAATCATCACTTTTAAAATAATAAACGTTTTTGGACACAATTTTCACTAGTATTATCAGTGTGGCAGCGCCAATTAGATTAGCTAAGGGATAGGGCATTACTAAACTAGTGACCGATCCTCTTTAAGTACCGATAACAAATTCTTCAGCACTATACAGAGATTGTCATCATTTCAATCAGTCTCTGTCATGTTTTGGGGCTCACAAACTAATCTCAGTCACACACACAGGGTCAACTTCATAGAAGCCAATTAATCACTGTTCTATTTGGAGTGTGGGGGGAACAAGGAGGTAACCCACGTAAACACTGGGAGAACATACAAATTTCATTGCAGATGTTGTCCTTGGTTGGATTCAAACCCAAGACCCCAGTACTGCAAGGCAAAAGTACTTACCCCTGAGCCACCGTGCTATATTTAGTCCTATCAGTATATGCACTCTTTTAGTATTAGATCTGATTTATTTAGGATGCTGGTTATAAAGAAAGCCCCTGACACCTCAAATCTGTGGGGTTGTTGCGCTCCTCATATGGGAAGATGTTTTCTTGATTTGTTGCTTGTATTATATGGCTCAGCTCACGCACTTTGCATTTTGATATAAACACTAGGACATGATCCAAAAGTAGGTTACATTTTATAGTTCACTCTTTTTAGTTCTCCGCTCCTGGTATTGGATAAATAACATCTCCATACAAAATGCATGGTGTGACCTTGACCTATACGAACCTGTTGTGACTAGTTAAAGGAACAGTGTCATCACAATTTTTTTTTTAATATGTTAAAGATGTTAGTGCTTTATTAAAAACGTTTATATTTATTTGTGCGTTTGTGTTTTACTTTTTCTTATTTTTACACTTTTTTCTTCCCTATGGGGGCTGCCATTTTTTTTTCCATTTCTGTATGTGTTGATTAACGACACATACAGACATGGAATACGGCAGCCACAGTCCCATAGGGACTGCGAACGGGTCCCGTCCCATCCACTTCTGTGTACGCCGTCTGTGTGGGAACTGCGCATGCGCCGCTCCCACACAGTCCAATTTGAAATTGGCGCCGTCCGGCGCCATTTTCCTGTGGACCGGAAGTCGCGGCCGGACAGTAAGATTACTACTTCCGGTCGCGGCTTCCGGTCTTGTGCACTTGGACCAGCGGCAGCAGACGGAGCGGACGGGCCGGAGGGAGCCGCGGCGGCAGGAGCAGGTAAGAGATTTCTATGTATGTTCGTGTTTGTGTGTGTTTACTACTGTATGTAAACCTACTACACTGTATGTTAGCTCAAAAAATGGCGACACACAGTGTAGGAGGTTAGACCGTTCAAACCCCTCGTTTATCCCGGCACAAGCCAGGATAAAGGAGGGGGGGATTCTCAGAGCTCACTAGAGCGAGTGCTTTTTTCCCAATTTTGCAGCAAAAAGCAATGTGGTTGCTTTACCACATGCAATGCTGCAATTTTGGGAATAGCTCCATCTAGTGACCAGCAATGGGAAATATTATAAATTAGAATCTAATTTATAATATTTCCTGACTCGTGAAAAAAAATAAAAAAAATTTGAACAATGTTTAATCACCTACACACTAAATGTTTAATAAAAAAAAAACAAAACATGTTTTGCTGGCAACACATTCCCTTTAAGTCCCTATTTTGGGCAAGTTATCTTAATCTTGTACCTGTGTCTCCTCAGCTGTGACTGTGTCAGTTTGTTACTCCAGGAATGTAATAAACTCGGTCTGCTCTCTGATCATCACTTGGATCACCTTGTGGCTAAGAGGTAACATCTGTCATCCCACGTGTCATCTTTATTTGCTTATCTTTCCACCCGTTTTACCATGATGATGATCAGTTCACATCTATTGTTGGCACATAGATCTGCAGATCGAGAGCAGGCTCCCCGGTCATCTGAAAGCTCTGCCATTCAGCCCAATCCTGGCCTAATTCTCCGGGCTGAACCCACTGTGACTAATATACTCAAGGTGAGACATCCCAGACAAGACTTATGTGATAAAGGTTGGAAAATAGTTTGTGCTGTATCATTGATGTAGGGTGCTTCCTCTAGTACCTTTTGTGTATGCAGGTTTTGTACTGTTTTGTTGGGTGAGTAATTTTTTATGAGGTTTTCTTTTATGCCGGACATGTAACTGAAATATAAATTTGGGTCTCCTAAGGATATGTCCTATGCAGGAGCACCCAAGCTTGCATAGAGAGTAGAGTGGCAATTTTGCAAATGCAATCTAAACCCCTATCCAATAAGTGTCAATTTGCATAGATGGATCCTAGGGAGAACGTATCGTTCACTTTAGCCATTTGTATGGCACCCCATTGGTAGGGAGCCCCTTTCTATGCTTTAGTGACACCATAACGCACTGATTATTCACATAAGTGTTCACTTAAAGATGGCGTTTGCTGCACCCACATGATGTGTGCAGTTTACATGTCAACGATTCTTAGTTATAATTGCATCAAGCAATTTAATGGCTACAGCTCCTATATAGTAGGTCCATTGGGACTTATTTCTCAGGGTTAGGCCTTCTGTACACAGCAGAGCGGAGTCCATACAGTTCCATACTAAGAAGCTGTAGACACATAGCATGCTTCTTGGTGAGAATAACTACAAAATACGGCATCCAATGGAACATGCCACAATTATGTTTCTCTCAGATTCCTATGTGGATCTGAGAGAAAAACCTCTATATGTCTCCATATGAAATTGGAGGTATATGGAGGGTACAGTATGGGCCCACAGATGTCTTTGGGTGCCATATTATTACTACATACGACTCAAAACTTGTATGGGTGCTGTAATATGCCATGTGCATGAGGCCACGAGACCTTGAACATCCGCTTGCAACAATGTCCAAAGTTTTGGAAACTGCAATGTAATGTCAAGCACCTGAAACAAGTCCGTTGCAAATTCAGAAAACACAAAATCTATTGATTTAAAGGGAACCTATCAGCGGTTTTGAGGCATCAAAACTGCTGACCGGGTGATATAGGGTAGGAGAAGGGCATTTTAAACTTAATATTTTTCTTGGTCATGCACAATGCATGACTGCAAAACCGTTGTTTTGTTCCTTCAGCGTGGCTGTCGCAAGTACCACTCTCTGCTCTGAGTGACGGCTCTAGCAGCCAATCAGGAGACCGCTAGAGCAGTTGAGGGGTGGGGTATGCAGCGTGCACATCAAGTCCCATCTCAACGGCACAGTGGGGGAATTAAACATAATTTTCATAAAGATAAGTTTCTAATGCACTTTTCCTCTCCTATATCACCCTGTCAGCTGTTTTAAGACCTTTAAAACTGCTGACAAGTTCCCTTTAGTTAAAATTCTGCCCCTAGTGGCAGTGAGATCATGATATTGTATTCACGTGTGTTACCATTGCATTATATTTGGAACAATCTGTGGCCTGGTGTTTCGTTACAGAGGATCTACTCATTTAGATGTGCTTTTTGTATTACAGACAATGGATGCAGATCATTCTAAGTCTCCAGAGGGTCTTTTGGGAGTCCTGGGACATATGTTGACTGGGAAGAGTCTGGATCTCTTATTGGCTGCAGCAGCTGCCACCGGCAAATTGAAATCTTTTGCTCGTAAATTCATCCAGTGAGTAATAATATATGAGAGAAACCAGGCAGCTGTAATGTGTTCGTAGATTAACCTATACATTACATTTTACTGTTCCTCCAGGCTGAATGAATTTACCCGGCATATCAGTGCTGAAAGCTGTAAGTTTCTGAAGTTAAATATTGATTTAGTTCTTTGCACTCAATATCTTCAGCTGGGATAGGATTAAAAGGAGGGGACACAAACATACATTTTTTTTTGTTGGTTTTTGCAGCAAAAGCCGCCTCTACCCGCGCACTCCTGTTTGATATCTCCTTTCTCATGCTTTGTCATGTGGCACAGACATATGGCTCAGAGGTACTTTATTAACCGCCCACTTCTTTCCAGTATGATGGCATTACAAGTTTATCAATGTGGACTTGCTATAATGTGATTATGATAAGTAATTTTATATTCCGTCCACCAGGGGGAGCCGTTGATCTTTAATTATCCTGTTGTCCGCATGTTGTTGGCAACAGTGTGCAATGAATCTGCACCTAAAATGTTTCCCTTATTGTTATTCAGTTTTCAAGGTGTCTTTGCAAGGGCTTATTGGGGCAGTATTTGGTTAGTAGGCCATCCACCCTAGAGTTCTTTTTTGTTTCTTTTTGAGGTTTGGGTGGAGAACGCCATTTAAAGGGTAACTAAACTTTAAAAAAACTTTTGACATGTGAGAAGTTTGTATCAGTGGGGTTCCGAGCACGGAGACCCCCACCAATTGCTAAAACGAAGCGGCAGAAGCACTTGGATGAGCGATGTGCCGCTTCGCTTCTGATTGGCTTTTCTCGGGAAAGCCGAACGAGAGGTGTACGGACCCATAGACTTTCTTTTGAGCCCGTACACCTCTCCGATGAAAGCCGATCAGAAACTAAGCGGCATGGCGTTCACCCGGGCCCTTCTACTGCTTCCTTTTAGTGAACGGTGGGGGTCTCGGTACTTGGACCCACACCGATCACAACTTCTGACATGTCAAACGTTTTTTTCAAGTTTTGTTACCTTTTAAGAATTTGAAGATAAAGCAGAAAAGTTTTTATTTTTTTATCTTACACACAAAATTTGTATTACAGATGATCCTGTCGGACGGGAGCGCTGGTGGAGAAACACCATTCTTTGAGAGCTGGATGCAGACGTGTATGCCAGGAGAGGGCAAAGTGCTAAACCCAGAGCACCCCTGCTTCCGCCATCCTGATATCCCCAAAGTGGAAGCCTTAGTAGCTCTGCTCAATACATCCACAGAGATGAAACTAGTGTATGTATTTTTGTGATGTGAAAACTTACTCTGGGTGTAGCCCAGTCTAGCATTACACTTACCAATACTTGCCCTTCTCCTGCAGAAATAACTTTATTTGCATGAACATGTTTAGAATGAAAACAAGGGCTGCATGAACTACCTTAACTTTACATTGACAAATTTTTTTCCTCCTTTTTTTTTTTTTGCAGTCAGACAAAATGGCATGAAGTTTGTCTCAGTATTCCTGCAGCAATTCTTGAGGTTCATAATGCCTGGGAGAACGGAGTCTTGTCCTTTGAAGCCATTCAGGTTAAAAAATCATTCTTTTATTAGCGATCAAGGCCTTTTACTTGCCATCGGGATTTCTTACTCTCCGTCTTAGTTTTCATTATAACATGTAGACATCAGATAAAACTTTATACTCGGTGGGTGGTAATGTTGTCTCATATTATTCTTATTATACAGATTCTAGGAAATCTACCATTCCTCCTAAAACAGACATCACAACATCTATAGCGGTCCTAATATACAGACAACTTATATGCAGACTTTAAAAGAACACTCCTCGAAAAACTGATATGCTGTGGGGACGGTGCATGACACGGACATGACACAGGGATTCAATTAGAGAAGTCATGCACTGCTCCTTTAAGTCCTGCGTTATGCCAGAATTGACTTTCACCTAATACTCTGACACCAAGACCCCAATCTCTTACCTAATACCTTCATCTCTTAATTAGATGCAAAAATATCCTACTCCTTCCTTCATATAGAGATATCAAGACCCCTAAAACACATACATCAAGCCTGCCCTTAACCCTCACCTACTACCATGCAGACATCAATACCCTTCCTTCCAATGCAGAGATCTCAAGCCACTTATCTCTTTTTTTTTTTTTTTTTTTTTTGTGTGTGCATTGTTATTTATTACAGAAAATCACAGACAACATTAAAGGCAAGGTTTGTAGCCTGGCCGTGTGTGCAGTTGCCTGGCTGGTGGCTCATGTTCGAATGCTGGGTCTAGACGAGAGGGATAAGTCCCTACAGATGATCCGGCAGCTGGGGACTCCCATGTATGGCGACAACATGCTACAGTTTTATAACGAGCGGTGAGCTTTTTTTATTCCCTATAGATTCACTTTGATATGGGTATTTCACTATCTTCTTACATATTCAATATCCCTTTAAGGACAGGATCTCACACACACACAGTTTTAATGCAGTTTTTCGCTCAGTTTTTTTAGGCAAAGCCAGAAGTGTATCAAAAATGAAGGAAAGGTATCAAGAAAAGACTGACACGTCTCCTTTTTTTGTGTCCACTACTGTGAATGGCAAAAAAAAAACGGAGCCAATAACTGCATCAAAAGTTTATGTGACCCTGGCCTAAAAGTTCTTCTTGATAGGCCTGGTGCATTTAATCCATCTGTATCAGCCAATATTCTCATCCTTTCTTGGCCCCTATTTATTTCTATTCTTTGCCGATGTGTTATTCTCTTGTCATCCATGTTGATCACTTACTTCCTTTATTCTCCAGAGTGATCATCATGAGTTCCATCCTGGAGAACATGTGTTCTGAGGTTCTACAGCAAACAGCCACTCCGATCAAATTTGCAGTGACGGGAAGTGAGCCTGTGCCTTATGTTCACCGCCTGCCTTCCAAAATGCCCATTAAAGAGGTCTTACATGGAGTCTTCAGCACCACATTAGAGAAGGGCTGGGTGGACATCAGATCTCTCCACATCTTTGACACCCTACTCCACATGGGAGGGGTATACTGGTTCTGCAACAACTTGGTAAAGGTGCGGACACTTTTATATGGTACTGGTTGCAGATTTTACTGGTAAATTCTTGATGTGGTTATAGTAATATCACAATTCAGTTTCTTCAAAACAACAATGGGGAGAGTGTGGCATATTCCTTTGCGGTAGAGCAGTTGGATTTGGCAGGGTGTCGTTTGTGGCATATCTAAAGGTGCTCACTTATTGGGGGAATATCGTGCACATTTTCGACCACTGCTCCAATCAGGCCTATGGCTGGGGGGAACAGGGGACACAGAATTTCCATTCTGGCGATGGGTGGGGGTCCCAGCTGTTGGCCCACACCGATCTATTAGTTATCACCTATCTACTGGATAGGATAAGTTGTAGTAACCAGAATACCCCTATAAGGAAAAGTTCCATAAATCCGCTGCATGCAGCTCAATTGGAAAGCCACGCCACTTATTACTGGGCCAGGCAACGACTGATTATTATGTCAGTGGTTCTTCACAAATCTGCATATGCGCTGTTTGTAATTACAACATTTGCGGAAATTGGACGTATAAATCTCCTGTATTGTGTTATGTATGGGTTACTAACCCCTACCCGACGTATGATGTAGACATACGTCATAGCCGGGTAAGGGAAGTATGATGTGGACTCAGCCAACACTTCACTGTAATGAGCGGGATCACGCTGCCGTGGTCGATAGCGACTGTTGCATCTAAAGAGTAGAAAGAGGGGGCAACCCCCTCTGACAGCCCATCTGCCCGCGGGCTGCCAATGGTTGGCATGGCAGCCTTGGGGGCCTAATAAAGGCCCCCAGGTCTGCCATCTTTGTACTCCTATTAAGCCCTGCCGGTGCCTGTCAGAAACACGATATACCGCAAAACATTGCAGTATAGAGTGGCAAAGACTAGTGACGTTTTTTTTTTTTATGTACAAAAAAATATTACAACTTTAAAAAGAAAAACAAAAAACTATTCCCATTTTCCCCCTAAAGCATTATAAAAAATTAAAATAATAGTAAACGTAATTGGCATCACTGCGTCCGTGAAAGTCTGAACTACTACAATATAACATTATTTAACACGCACGGTGAATGCTGTAAAAAAAAAAGTAAAACACCCGATTCGCTGTTTTTTGGTCAACTCATCTCCGACAAATAATGGAATAAAAAGTCATTAAAAACTTGAATGTACCCCAAATGGTACCATTAAAAACTACAACTTATCCCACAAAAAAAAATAAACCCTCATAACGCACCATCAACGGAAAAATAAAATTACGGCTCTCAGAATTTGGCGACACAAAATACATTTTTATTTTTTACAATCAGGTTTTTTTCCTTGTGAAAAGTAGTAAAACAAAAAAACTATATCAATTTGGTATTACCGTGATTGTATTGACCCGCAGAATAAAGTGAACATGTTTTAATTGCACACCTTTAAACGCCGTAAAAACTAAGTGCAATAAAACGGTGCAGGAATCGCTGTTTTTTTCCATCCCACAAATAATTTTTTTCCCCATTTCCTAGAACATTATATGGTACACTAAATGGTGCAAAAATCAAGCCCCCATACGACCATAGCAACGGAAAAATAAAAAAGTTATGGCTTTTGGATGGTGCGGAGGAAAAAATGTAAATCCGAAAAATTGCTCTGGCAGGAAGAGGTTAAAGGAACAAAACCGATACATTGCGTTATGTCTAGTGCAGGACTTGAGGCGCTAAATGACACGGATTCTTTCTTTAGTTCTCTGTAAAAAGAAAAAGGAACTTAAAACACTTAATTGCTGACGCTAATTTGCATTAACCATCAATGAGCCGGGAAGTGTGTAAATATATTTTAGTGTGTTTTCATATTAGGTGAGCCTACTTTATGCGCATACTGGCCCTTTAACAAAACGCTAATTTTCCTGCATAGGAAAGATTTCCATAATGAACGAGTTACACAATCCAGCAAATAGTCGTAGTAAAGCCAGCAGAGATTTGTCACCTTTTGCAAAGAACTATAGCTGTAGCTATTAATGTGATTCACCGCTCTGGAAAATTGAGCAATAATCAAAGTTTCACAAAGGACAGATTAATGGACAAAGAATAATGAAAATGGACAAATACTCGAATGGGAATTCCGAGATCTGGATTCACTATTCATGGTCTGCAACGAAAATAGATTAGGAACTGCAGCCCGAGTATAAATATCTCCGTTTATTATAATCATTTTATTAAGCCATGATAACCACCATGGGCATTACTTCATAAGCCAGAGGGTTTTTCGCTTCCCTTTACCCACACAAATGGTAAGGGAAAGGAAGCCCAGGTTGTAGACCCTCCAAGACTAGTAGATGTTTGGACCGTCAAGGGGACCTGGCAGCTCTGCTGACATGTCTGTTGTAGTAAATACTTGTATGACCCATGAAGTCACAATTCTGGAGCATCTTTTCTTAGCGCTCTGCATTGTGAGGTTCCAGTGTTAATCCTCCTGGAAATGTATGAATACTTTGACAACTGGGTGCTACCATTCATCTCGCCCAATCCGTACTGATATAGTGTCAAAATGTGTAAAAACCAACTCCATTATGGTCTAAAATATATCAGACAAATTACAACAAAATAGTCCATACTAAATCTTTCAAGAGGGAGGATAATGTGCAAGTGCAAAAAATAAGTAAACAAAGTGGCATCCAACACACAAATGTGCTAATAACTACAATAATAGTAGAAACATCATTATATACACAATAGAGATAAGTTGGTAACAACCAGTTGTCAATTTGTTCCCCCATTTCCAGGAGGATTAACAGAGGAACAACCCAATGCAGAGTTTTAAGAAAAGGTGCTGTATTTAAGGGCAAGATATTACAAAAACATGTAGGCTTTACTATTAGTTCAAACGATACAATTAAATATATGGCTAATATAGCCTACAAAAGTGATACAGCGTATTAATTAAGGGGGCGCTCCCCTTATCCCCCTCTCACCAGTGACTGACAGCTGCATGTATACATGGCAGCCGTCAGGTACCGATGAGGGGGCAGGAGGAGGTGGGGATGCGCTCCCCTCATGAACACAGCAGACTCGTTACTATGGGTCTGCTGTATTCTGGGTTTGGCTCTGATAGCCAGATGGCACAATTTTTATGTGCGATTTGCACTAATAGTACAGCAGACCTGATTTTTTTTTTTTTTTTTTTTTTTTTAAGGGCAGCATATTCAGGTGACAGATCCGCTTTAAAATATAAAATTATTATTAGGTTTTACTACCTCACCCTTCCCCCTCAGGGTGCTTGCCAAGGGCCCGTTGTTCCTTACTTGCGAGGATTCTCCAGCTGCGTGTCTCTTGCACAGCCTGGCAGGGATAACTGTATAATAAATGTTAGGATACTCGTAAGCCTAGAGGGATGACAGTGGGCAGTGTGCCTTCACAATTGAGGGGCGGGCAGTTCAAGACCTCAAACTTGAGTAATCCCTCTCTTCCCTGCAGGAGCTGCTTAAAGAAACTCGGATGGAATTTGCTTTGCGGGCAGTAGAGCTTCTGTATGCCATCTTCTGCCTGGACATGCAGCAGCTCACACTAACTCTCCTAGGACATGTATTACCTTCCCTTTTAACTGACTCTTCCAAATGGCACACACTGATGGACCCACCAGGCCGAGCGCTGGCAAAGTGAGTACTTTTCTTCCGTCGGCATTAATGTGTGCCACCATAACTATGTGGTGTTACCCTGACCCTCACCCTGCATCGTTGTAATGATCTTTTCTTGCAGACTATCTGTCTGGTGTGCAATGACCTCCTACTCCACCCATAATAAAGGACAGCCATCCCCCCGACAGAGGAAAAGACACAGAGAAGACATTGAGGTGAATACCAAACAATTGTCAACTTATAAAATATCATCATTGAAGAATAGGAAATGTGCGGTGCTAGTGCTAGACGCCTACTTGTGCCAACACCACAAAATAAAGGGATGTAGTGAGTGACACCACGGACACCTATGGAGGGTTTCATGTCGCAACTTTTTCTACAACTTCACAATTAAGTTCACAGCAACGAGGTCACCCTAAGGAAGTCAGTAGTGAGATTTATATTGACGAGTGAGGAGAAAAAGGGAAGTTATGCAACACAGATCTCAGACTCATACCAATGAAGTGGTGCCAGGCATCATTTGTGTTCCGTTGAGGGGTTCCGTCAGAGGTTTCCGTCGGGTTAACCCCACAGCGGAAAGCAAACGGAAACCTCAACTTCCGAATCCCTCACTATTGAACTCAATGGTGACGGAAACCTAGCTAATGGTTTCCGTCTGTCACCGTTGTGACAGGGTTCCGGCGGAATTAATAGTGCAGTCGACTGCGCTATTGGTTCCGCCAAGAACAACGGAACCCTGTCACAACGGTGACAGACGGAAACCATTAGCTAGGTTTCCGTCACCATTGAGTTCAATGGTGAGGGAAACTGAAGCTGAGGTTTCCGTTTGCCTTCCGCTGAGGGGTTAACTCAATGGAAACCTCCGACGGAACCCCTCAACGGAACACAGGCGGTGATGTGAACACAGCCTAAGAGACTGATTCAGTTCAGAATCCACCCTCAGAAGCACAGATTAGCAGCAGCACCAAGGGGGACACAGGGAAGCATAAGATAATGGAAACCGGTATATATTTATTTATTTTTTTTAATGCTAGAAACACTGCAAATTACTGCTATTAACAGCATTTCTGGACTTGATATGAAAATTATTCATAGGACAACCCCCGCCAGACCTTACTACATACTACTTATTCATTGAACTTAATAAAATAGTATGCAGTAAGCTTCTAAGCTCAACAAAATTGTATCCAAGTATGGAAATTCACTTCAAGTTATGTGTGTCAATTGTCATCACACAATGGAAGCCGCTATTTAAAGAGCTACTGTCATATTAATGCAAATCCATGCTTTCAGTTTATTATATATATTAGCGTGCAGCACAAAGTGAAATCTAATGGATATTGTCTTCTAATCAGTTCTCACAATCCCACAAGATTGAGCAGTGAAAGTTTAACTTAAAGGGGTTTTCCCAATGAACAACACTTATTCCTTATCCAAAGAATGGGGATAAGTGTCTAATCGCTGGTACCCCCAACAATTGCGTGGACGGGGGTCCTGGGAGTTGACGGGGGTCGGGAGGGATAGTGGTTGGCCAAACAGCTATCTGCAATGTATCGCTAGCTTTAGTGTTTCCTACATCATACTACTGTACAGTAGTGTAAAAATGACACTTCATGTGTTGTGTCTCGGCAGCTCAACCCCATTCCCTTGAAAGAGTACTGAACTGCAATACCAGATGCAGCCTATTGACAAGGGTGGTGCTATTTCTGGGACAAAGCAGACAGGTTTTTCTAATCTCATACAAGTTTTGCTGTACTTCGCATTACTTCTCGGTAGTCTGCACTGGACACTGTATCTGCCTCTTGCACTGCTTTTTCTTTAAACTACCGACAAAAATATTCTTCTGTCCATTTCATAACTCATTTTCATGAATGAGAAATGGTTGCCCGTATTATAGTGATGAGTCTTTATAGGCCCACGAAAGCTGAAGATTGTAAATGTTACATAGTTAGTACGGTTGAAAAAAAGACACATGTCCGTCATGTTATGTTCTTCCTTGTAGGATTACAGCTGTCTGTTTCCACTGGATGACAACCAGCAGTCTAAACTGATGCGTCTGCTCAGCTCCAATGAGGAGGAACATTCAGTGCAAGCCAACCCCAGTAAGTTCTTCCTGTAAATACAACAGTTCTTCTCTACCATGGTGTTCGTAACAGCAGACAGTCTTTCTGTGTAAAATGAAGGGGGTCAGTTTAAATAGCGATATCACATGACTAAAGGTAAATGTGGTTCGATATCTGGAACTACTATTCCCATCAGGTCCAGTTATACAGCTTTACGCATCACCATCATTGAGCTTTGATAATTGGATGAAGTTACTAGATTGGAAGGAATCGGGCCCTTTTCACTACGTTCGCAGTGTCTATTGGAGGTATAGGCCGGGAGATACTCCTGACGTAAACCCCTCCAAAGTAAGGGCATACATCGCCTATAGGCTTCCATTGTGGGAAAAAAACAGTATACCGTACGGCAGGGGTCAGTAACCTTCGGCACTCCAGCTATTGTGAAACTACAACTCCCAGCATGCTCTGACCTGTCAAAGGCTTTATTAATCCAGCCAAAGGTTGTTAGGGCATGCAGGGAATTGTAGTTTCACTACACCTGGAGTGCCGAAGGCTGCTGATCCCTGCCGTCCAGTATATACATATATTTGACTTCGCTATTCCATACAGCAGAAAAGAAGGTATAGGGACATGTACTAGCCTGTTTGAGGACAAAAGGACACTCTTTTGTCGTCCGTTGGGTGAATGGGTGCATATGGATACACTTGACATACGGTAAATGTAGACTGCAAACAAAGTATGAAAAGGGCCTAATTCAGCTCTGAATCTAGATATGATTTGGATCCTCTCTTGACATGTCTATATTGTAAATAATTGTATTCCCCATGAAATAATAATTCTGGTAGATATTTTCTTGGAATTCGGCATTCTACCGTTCCTCTGTTATTCTTCCTATATATTTATCAAAAAATCGACACCTGGGTTCCCCTTCAAAGGGGCGTGTCCCTGCACAGTCTCACTCTGTCGTCAGCACTGATTGGACAGTGTTGGTGTGTAGTCTGCCCCCCCCCCCCCAAATGCTTTCACCCAGCTGTCAATGTATTTATACATATTTAGGAGGAATCACAGAGGAATGGGACTATGAATAACTCTAAAAGCCCTATTACACTGGACGAATTTGGCCGGTGCAGCAAGCGCCGATCAACGAGACAGCTTGTTGATCGGCAATCATTTGCTCATGTCACAAGGAGCTAGTATGGGGATGAGTGGTCGTTACTCTGATCGCTCGTCCTCATACATTATTATCATGTCGGCAGCGCGTCTTCCTGTTTACACAGGAGATGTGCTGCCGACAACGATAATATTTTACTTTTTTTAAACGGTACGACCAGCAGATGATCGAGCGTTTGTTAGTTCATCTGCTGATCACTGCCCTGTTTACACGTTTGCCCGATAATTGCCCAGTGTAAATCCCCCTTTAGAAAAGGTGCTCCAATATTGCTATTTCATTGGGAATACAATTATTTACTTACAGATATGTCGGGACAGGTGACAGGTCCTCTTTATAGGGGTTGTCGGAGATTAGAAAAAAAGGTCTGCTTTTTGCTGATACAGTGGGTCAATGGGCTTAGTATTGGTTTTGCATCTTAGCCTCATTTACTTGATTGAGGATGTCCTGCAATACCAGACAGAGCCCATGGACAAGAGTGGCGCTGTTTTTGGACAAAACCTTGGGAACCCCTCTTAGGCTATGTTCACACGGGGTCTTTTGCCGAGTTTTTTTACGCGGAAACCGCGTCGCAAAACTCGGCAGAAACGGCCCGAGAACGCCTCCCATTGATTTCAATGGGAGGCGTCGGCGTCTTTTTCCCGCGAGCAGTAAAACTGCCTCGCGGGAAAAAGAAGCGACATGCCCTATCTTCGGGCGCTTCCGCCTCCGACCTCCCATTGACTTCAATGGGAGGCAGGAGAAAGCGTATATCTCGCTGTTTTATGCCCGCGCCGTTCAATGGCCGCGGGCGAAAAACGGCGCGATAATTGCCGCGAAAATCGGCGTGCAGGGAGAGGAATATCTGCCTCAAAGTTCCAAACGGAATTTTGAGGCAGATATTCCTCCCCCAAAATACTCCGTGTGAACATAGCCTTAGTGTTACTGTCTGATGTTATAAAGGTGGCCATACACATTAGATGTATGTCGGCCGAACCCGCTGATTTAAGCGGAAACCAACCAACCATCCATCTAATGTGTATGGCAGACTTTTCATAAACAGCAGAAGTTGGGGAAAGAAAAATCGGACTTGTTAGATTTCAACATGCACAATCCTTTTTGTTCGTAAGAAGATAAGCGGCTACCAGAGGAGTTTGGCAGCGGCTTTCTCTGTTCTCGCTATTGAGAACACAGCCAAGTGGGAATTTATATGGGGCGACGTCGAGAGGAATAGAATAGCTGTTTGTCGAACGAGCAATCAGCTGACATCTATCTAAAGTGTACGGACAGCTTAACCCTTGGTTCCCCAGAGTTTGAGGTTTTGGACACGAAGACATTCTTATAAGACTTCAACTGCTATAAAAAAAAGTCAATCATCTCTCCCCTATATAAACAAGCTCACGCGGTGATTCAGTTTGTCTTTGCAATGTTAATCTAGCAGGTGGTACTTCAGCTGACGTTGCTCGTGATGCTGTTGTGCAGCAATAGGTGTTAAATATCTTAATCCCGTTGCCCATTTTGAAATATTTTCGCATAACACGCTGCTGGAGTTAGAGACACACCCAGCCGCTGCCTCTTGAGAATTCCCCTCTGGAAAGACAATAGTCCTGGTTAATAGACTTGGCACCGTGACCTGGCAGGTTCATCCATCGCCATAGATAGTATATTCAATTTCCGCTTTCTTTTATTGTACAAATCCCTCGTCTCACCTGGGAGGATTTCGGTATCGTATTGTTTCTGACACGTGCACGGGCAAGTGTGACCCGGAAACTCTGGGATTTGAAAGTGTCACTTGTCTTTATAATACAAGTTTCTTATGAAGTCGCATACTTTCAGGTCTATAGGATACCGTTACCTGACTCAGTAATCACGGTTCATGCCATGCCATCAAGTACTGCATATATGGAATAGTCTCTATTTAATACCATGACCCTAGGGGTTAACATGCCACAGGTGCCACGTGTATGACTGCACAGGATTCCTATAGCTAAGGGGGTCCGCTGCCATCTTAAAAGTAAAATAACAGTGCTTCCCTTAGTCTACCCTACCACAAGATACTCCGCTAACAATGTCATGGCTGTTAGATTGGGCTCCACCAGAGAAATTATCGCACCGGAGAATCAAGACAAGCGTTTCACTCTTAACTAATTAAAATTTGGAAAGTAAGCGGCTCTATGCTGTTACAGGGACCTCCTCAGTCATTGTGCAACCAGGACATGAAGCTCTTTATTTAAAGAGGACCCTTTACGCCTCGTGACACGACTGTTTTAGTAAATACTTTAGTAAAAAGAGAATAATGTATTTTTTATTCATTTTCTGCAATGTGCCATTCCTCTGCTGTTCCTCCTGGAAATGTATGACTATACTGGCAATTGGGTGTTACCGTTCCACTTGTCAATGGGGCTTGTTCCTAACTCCATGATTCTATCAGGAGCCAGATGCCAGAGAACACTATTTGAACAGTGTTCTAGTGTGTAGGGACAAGCCCCATTGACAAAGGGAATGGTAACACCCAGTTGTTACTGTATTCATACATTTTCAGGAGGAACAACTGAGGAACTTCACAACGCAGAGAACTAATAAAAGATGCTTCATTCATTTTATTTTACGGGGAAATAAATTGTATACCAAAACAGGCATGTCAGGAGAGGTGAAGGTCCTCTTTAATGAAAGAGATCATTTGCGGTTGCACAATGACAGCCCCGTAACAGCATAGGGACTCTTGCTTTCTAATTGTTCATTTACACATTAAGTTTTATGTGGTGACTTAGAGAATGGACCATTTTTCCAGTCCATTAGTGGTCTTCATACCTCGCCCCACACTTTTGATAGAGATGGTGTTATCCACAGATATCCGCTTATACACATTTCTTCACCCCCTCACCCAGTGTGTCTATTATTACTAATTTTCCGGTCGTTTTGTACATTGAGTATTACAAACGGGGTAACCACAACAAGTGCGTATAGACATTATGAAAGCTTGGCATCACTGCAAGGAGCCCTGCAGATGTGACCTTATAGCCACGGGCATGATTCGCTGAAATAGCAGGAAAAAGTTGGTATTGTTCCAAAAATATTTTGGTAACTCCCTTTCCATGAGTTAATTCTGAGAAAGAAACTTTTGTGTCTTTCTTCTCCTTTCTCTTTAAACTTCGATTCGTGGTCAGGGAGGTGCGCTCTCTTTTTGATAAGTCATTATTGCTTTGTCAGAAGTTACTATGACTCTGCCTTTTTGTATCCTGGGGCTGTATAACGAATCGTTGGGCAGATAACCTCAGGGCGTTGATGGATGCCGAGTGCTGTAATCTTGGAATCTCGGTGTGTGAGACTTCCTGTGTATTGAGATGCTCATGTTTTACCATGTGAATGTTTTGGATGAGACGTGGACCACAATTACTGAACGTTTGTCATGATCATGTTTTTCCATGTTTCCCTATATGGCTAATAATATACTGTCTAGATAAAACATGGACGGCTGCGTTCCTTCAAGGTCCCTAAACCTCAAGGAGTATTTTGATTTGGTCATGAAATGATAGCCTTGTCTTTTGTATTCATCAATATTTCCTCTGATATTATAAGACGTAGTTCTGTGTATCATTAGTCCATTTTTGTTAGAAGGGTCCCTTGATGATAAGCTGATCATTGGGTTTTACGCTGCTGGGACCACTAGCGATCAGCTGTAAATCTTTGGGTTAATTCTGTAGTAAGTGTTCAATTTATCTGCAGCGCCACCACAGAGGAAATTAGGTATTACACAGTTCTCATTGAAATCATTGGGATTGTTTATGTAATGCATTGTGGACATTGTAGCCACTCTCCGTTTATAAGGGTCCTGAATGGGAACGGCCCTTGTTTTCTAAACCAAACAGCCCCTTTATCCACTTGTATGCAGAAACTTGATGTCAGTAGTCAATAATCCCAGATCAGTGCGGCAAGAAATTTGGTACTGAAACCTAATCTTTTTGGCTTATTTACTATTAGCCTGAGTTGAGACGTCGAGGATTTAACGCAGATTTCATCCATTTGTATTGCAAATGGTAAAATCTGCACTAAAAATTACTGACAAATCCGCGATGTGTGAACTCAGCCTTAAGGTCTACTAAAGTTTTTATTGCTGGTGAACTATCTAACGCTGGTCGCACACATTATATAGCTGGCAGATGAACACTCATTTGTCCGACACCAATCTCTCCTGGCCGGCTCGACCGAGCGTGCATGTTTATTTCAGTGGGGAAAAAGGAATAAACTGCTGATAGCGAATTCTCTCCTGGCAGAACAAAGGATTGGACGTGTCTAAATTTTAAACATACCTAATCCATTTTACTCAAAAAGGTAGATGTCAGGTTAAGGAGGGGAAAGAAGGATCAGGATTTTCAACTTGCCCGATTCTCTGTTCTGCCGGGCTGTAGACATATACCTTTAGGGTGAAGGGGGTTTTACACTGGGCAATTATTGGGCAGACAAGTGTTCATAGAACACTCGTTGCCGATAATTACCGTGTAAACAGGGCAGCGATCAGCAGATGAACGAGCAAACGCTCGATCATCTGCTGGTCGTATTGTTTTAAAAAAAGTGAAATATTATCGTTGTCGGCAGCACATCTCCTGTGTAAACAGGGAGTCGTGCTGCCGACATGATGATAATGTATGGGGATGAGCGATCGGAGTAACGACCACTTGTCCCCATCCATAGTTCCGATGATCGGCGCTCGTTTTCTCCTGTCACACAATGTCTCGTTGACCGGCGCTCGTTGCACCTGACAAAATTGGCCGGTGTAATAGGGCCTTAAGTTAACACGTTGCGTAAATACTGCAGGTTTTTTTTTGCAGCGGACATGCCACACAAAAAAAAACACGCAACTCTGGAAAAAAAAATATATCTTATACTTCCCCAGTATTATGTGCTTCTTCATCCAGGCCGGCCTCTTGGGATGACGTTTCAGCAGTCACATGGGATAAAACGTCCTCCCAGGAAGCCAGTCTGCAGGACGTCAGAGGGTAAGTATGTGTTTTTTTTTGTTTTTTGTTTTTTTTTAATGTGCAGTTTTCATCAGCAGGCATTCCGGCCGAAAAACTGCACCACAATTTGGTGCGGTTTTTCGGACTGACTTCCCTGTTGGCGCCCTAGAGTGGATACGCTGTGTACTTTTACTCAGTGTATCCGCCCTGTGTGAACATGGCCTTAAACTTTACTGGTTCAGCTAATGCGTAGAGCCAGCTGTAATGTGTACTGCCATATGCCCCGGGGTGGCTGCTCTCAGAGTTATTAGATTGGCCTTGTCTTCACGTTTGGTATGGTGGCATACAATTGACATCTGTTTGTCTTTCCATCTAACAGTAGATCGCCCCATGAACAACTCTCTCTCCGCCTCACAGATCCACAACATCAGCTCCAAAGAGCCCTTAAACCGAGTATTAGGTAAGTTCAGCCAAACTGAACCTTGGTCTCCGAGACTCCTTAGCAGAATGATAAATGGACCAGTATGTCTATTTCTAGTCATTTTATTATCTGGACAAATGACATTTTCCTTTATATTTACTTTCACTTTACATTTTCCAGATAAATTGACTAATATTTTATATTCTGAACGGTCATTCGGCTTGAATTGGAGCGGAGACAATCCGCCGGCTGTGAAGGTGTTTTCCAGTTTTAAAGCTTAATCATTTTATACAGAAAAGTTTTGCAACTTTCTTATACAGTTTATTTCCTCACTGTTTTCTTGATCCCTGCTGGCTCTGTGATTGGAATAATTCCTGTTTACATCCATAGCCTTAAAACCTGTTCAGATGGAATATTTCTCACAGCTGAGAGTTTGCTACAATTCTATCCGGTCTATGAAATACACTGAGCGCTAAATACATCAACAGCACAAAGTTCTCTCCCGTTCTGATGGGTTTGTTACAATATGTATCAGCCTCGATTCCAGTCCATCCAGAGTCTGTATGGGTTTTCAACCAGTGGATTTAAATAAGAATGTTTTCCATTTACTGACAGCAAGCCGAGATCTTGAGAATTAGGATTTTTTTTAATTATACAGTGATTAAGCTTTATTTACGCAAAACCAGAACAACCCCTTTAACTCCACTCAAATCCTGAAGTAAGCCTAAATTCACATTGGGCTCGGTGTCCACGCAGAAATGGTCCTATCCTATGTATGCAGCTGTATGCCTATACAGTTACATACATCTGAATTTTTTGCAAAAAGAATACCGGACTATATATGTTTTTTTCTGTTTTATTTTTTGGTATATACAGCTATGTTGGAAAGCACATAGAACAAAACTTTTCAGTACGGATCCTTTTTGGCATACATTTACCTATTAAAGCCAATGACGTGCTGTCAGCGTTTGTCGGGAGGCTTTCCCAATGTATAAACTGACAATGGTTGGAGTCAAGACTGACTACTTTTGCCCAGTCCTCCTATTTCTGTCCTAGACAAATAAAATAGTGACATTGACGGGTTAAAAAATGTTTTTCGACTTGCACCCGGCAGTGGGAAGTTACTAACATTTGAATCGAGTCAATGTGTTGTTATATTTATTGTGGTAGCTGAGACATCAGAGAGATCCGTTCTCCATATAGTTTATCATTCTCCGCTGTCCTATATACCTTCCATGATCTCTTGTATGGGGTAATACATTATATATTTAAATTCTCCATAATCCTACTGACATGGGTTTTTCCACTATTCATGTCTCGTATGTTTTCTCTCCAGAAAGGACATATAGTAGTTCTACTTGAGGTGCAATTATTGTCAAGATGTGGTGGAGGTAGTCATGATGTACTTTCGTGAAATAGTTGAAGGAAATGACCCATCTGGACAATCCCTTTAGCATCTCTGGCAATCAATGTCATCGGTGTGGGAAGCTGTGGGCGGCCACTGCAGGAAATATGTGGTATTACATGGTGCATATTTGAATGAATGGGCGGCCACGTAACGAATGGTCGAGCTGAGTCATTCAGAGCAGGAGCCATTTTTGCAATGGCTCTCCCCGACCGTCCGTTCACCCCATCTGGCCCCTTTCGATGACTTCCATGTGCACTAATAGTATGAATGGACTGGGAAATCCTTTTAATGCAGAATATCATGACCTATAGATGGGATGTTCTGATGATTATGATTTTTTTTCTGCATTGAACTTCTTCCAAGATGACTTCTATATTTGCCTAAGATGTGCTGATTTTAAGCTGCAATAAACTTTCTTCCTTAATAACTGAGAAATTTCATTAGAAACTATAGAATACAGTCCATTATTTTTTGCTATTCGTCCTGCATATTTCTACATACAGCCAACCTCTTCCTATTGATCTCATCCATTCTTGGTGCCCGGACGGCTGGTGCCCACACACAGTTTGTGCAGTGGTTTATGGAGGAGTGTGTAGAGAGCCTGGAGCAGGGAGGAAAAGGGGGGATTCTTCAGTTCATGCCTTTCAGTATGGTGAGTAAGACTGACTGTGGTACTTGTATTTGTGGGGGTCAGTGATTTGGCATACAATCTTCTGCCTGTTAAGAGATGAGAGGTAGGAGAGATTAGATTCCTTCTTAGTGTCCAATCTGTGGTACTTTAAGTCATAACTCCACATTTTGTCTGTATCAAAAAGCGTTTGTTTGCTGTATTTAAAGGGGCCCTGTCACGTTAAACATGCAGTCTGAACTGTAGACATCATGTTATAGAGCAGGAGGAGCTGAACAGTTTGATATATAGTATTATGGGAAAATATTTAGGATAACTAGTGATTTATGAATTGAATCCCCTTCTCTTTCTATGCTTAGGGGTCCAGTGGGCGGTCCTACTAAGTGATTGATGTCAGTCACTGATTAGCACCGCCCACTGGACTCAAGCATAGCAAGATAAGGGGATTCAATTCATAAATTACAAGTTATTTTAAATATTTTCCTATATATCAATCTGCTCAGCTTCTCCTGCTCTATAACATGCTGACTATAGATCAGACTACATGTTCAATGTGACAGGCTCCCTTTAGTAGGCCTGTTGTCGAATACCCTAGAGTACACGTGTCAAACCTGTGGCCCTCCAGCTGTTGCAAAACTACAACGAGTTGTAGTTTTGCAACAGCTGGAGGGCCACAGGTTTGACACCACTGCCCTAGACAATCGATGACTATTTTTTCTAACGTGAAATGTCCTGAAAGCAGTTGTCATGTCACTTCCCCCACTCAGGTCTCCTCTGACAGGCCTGCACAATCATTCTCCAGCTACCCTTATGCCTCATCCACACGACAGTGTGTGCCAACCAGGACCGTCCGTGATCTGTGTAAAGATAGGACATGTCCTATCTTTCCACGGACCCGATCCACCTGCTAAAGTGAATGGGTCCGTGAAAACTATCGGGTGTCGCTCAGATGCCGTGAAAAATTACCAGAGTGGCACTCGGTCGTGTGCAACTGCACTTAGGGTCCTTTCAGACATTGAGATGTGATTAAAACCGCATCCGGAAACTGCATGTGTTTTTACCGCGATTTGGTGAGTTTTTCTATGAAGTTGCATATTTTTAATGCAACTGCATTGAAAATCGCACCAAATCCCAGTAAAAATGCGTGCAGTTTTAATTGCACCTCAACCGCAACGTCTGAATGGACCCTTCACTCCATTTGTGTACACAATGCGTAGCAATTTCATGGAGATGTCCCCACGCTTGAGTTCACTTCCTACAAATCGGAAATATGAGACACATTGGGTAAAGTTTATCAAAGCTAATGCATAGGAAAAGTGGAGCAGCTGCCCACCAATCGGGTTGATGCTTTCCAGAGAGCCTCTGAAAAATAAGCTTCAGTCTGGTTGGTTACTGGGTAAGGGTGCAGTCACGCGTGGTGTAAAAATACGCTATAAAATAGGCAACAGTAATTCCACAGCGTAATTAATTTTGAGTATTTCGTGGCGAATTTGCTGCATATTTGAAAATGCTATGGGAAATATTTCCAAAGCGGTAACATTCGCCACGGAAATTTAAACCATGAATGTGTTGCAGATTTGTTGTCCCATGTTATCGCTGCCATGATCTCTATTGTAATTGCGTTTTATTATAGCCGCAAAAAGTGAAATGTAGTATTACATGCCAGCCATTCAAATGAATGGCCGACCATGTAATACATAGGCTGGGTCTTCCGGAGCAAGAGCCATTTTTAGTGAGCAGCCCTCTGCTCTGGGTAATAGAGGGGGTACCATACCCGTAGGACTTTTAGTTGTCTTCATGATACTTTTGATGCTCTATACCAAAAGGGTCACGACTTGTGCTTCATTTTAATATAATTTTACCTTTTTCTTCACAGGTTTCCGAATTTGTTAAAGTCTCCACACTTTCGAGCCCTAAAATTGTGTTGGCCATCACTGATCTGACCCTTCCTCTTGGGAGGAGAGTAGCTGCCAAAGCATTGACAGCGCTGTGAGCGTCTAGAAACATTCCTACTGCCTTATCGGTTGCCTTTCCTTATAGCTGACACATTTTCTGCCAGCTCAACACATCTGCAGCAGTAATACATCTTACATTGGGTTTTATAACCATGGTTATCCTGCCCCGCTTTATGCTGCTGGCAAAAGAATACCCATTTGTTGCTGACTGGAATATGAAACTCATAGATCACTTAAACCCACTCCTGATGGAAGACCCTGATACCACCATGTTTCAATTGCAGTAATCGCTGGATTCTGCCATCTATAAACATTACTTTTTTACCGAATCCACGTTATGTTGGTTGGGCCAGTGTTACATGGTCACAATCACGTTGATAGGCTTCATTCGAAAGAACACATTAAAGGGGTGTACATCTATGATCTGTCAGATGGCTTAGACCTAGATTGATGCCTAAGGGAAGGGTCTTCCATTTCTGGGGAAAACCTCTTTCCACAATTATGGTATTTCACCATTGGGTTTACTTGAATTGTGTTTGCTGACATCAGTGGTGACATGTGGTACTGCAGGTAGCAGTAATAACGGTAAATGATTTACTTATTTTTCTCACCATATAAAGCTTTAAAGAGGACACGTCACTAGGTCCTACAAAGTGAATTAGTAGTCTCGCCTAATAGCCACTGTGTCTTTTGAGTCCAGCGGTGTTTGTCCTGTACGTGTGCGTCCGCCCCGTTGCTGAGCTATGGACCCCTCTTTATTTCGCAACCAATATGCAAATGGCCCACTTGGCTGACCAACTCACTTTTGTAGGACCTAGTGACAGGACCTCTAAGTCAAAGTGATGATCTTATATTTCGTAGCTACAAGTAAGGATATCACGTTACCTGAGTCTGTGATCTTGGACTACCACTAATTTTCATAATAAAAGGGCTCGACAGTGTGCTCAAACAACTTTGGCACTGCTCAGAGATTTCTGACACAATATTCTAAGCAAAGGACCATTCAAATTAATGGGAGTTTGCTTCATATAGTATGTCCGATTTGTGCCGAAGGGGTTTGATCACTCTGTAGAGCCCTTTTATTCTGGAGATCGGTGGTGATCCCAAGATCGCAGACTTCACTAATGTGATTTCCTCACACGTATCTGTGACATATCTGAGGGTCACTTTGCCCGGCTTTCCCCTTTAAATAGGAACTGCACTTCCATCAAACTTTTTTAATATGACAGAGACCTATCAAAAGTTTGGATCGTTGGGGATCCCCGTGCTGAAACAAAAGCGCTCAGCTGATTGCTTTGCTCTTTTGGCTGTGATCAGCATTCATTGTCAGGCTGAAGCCCGCTCACATAAAACGTCTATGTACTCCGTCATCAGCCTGATGAGCGCGGATCACACCCGAAGGAGCAAAGCGATTAGCGGAGCACTTCTGCCTCTTCGATTAATCAACAGTGGGGGTCTCGGCAGCCGGACTCCCACCGACCCAAACCCTAAGTGATTTTATTCTGGAATTGAAAGCAAAATAAAAAAATCCTACCTGTGTTTTTATATCACTGTAAATATGTATATGTACAGCAAAGATCCACATTCTCGCCTATGTTTACACTCATCATCTGGTGGTGCGCGTAAGACCAGCTGCTTTGTTTCGCCTAAAGACTTGTTTCGATTTCTCATATGTTATTGCGCCCCGCTGTTCACAGGAAATTCTGAGTCAGATATTTAAGGGGTTGTCTGAGAAAATGAGAAACTGGCTGAAGGAAATGTAATAAAATAATAAATAAAACATTATTTACCTATTAAATCCCTTGCCGGTCCAGCGCCGGTGGTCCCCGCCAGTCATTCTTGACTTTCCTGTAGCCATGATATGCCGTTCTTCCACGTGACTGTGCCCCTTTTGTTGGCGTCCCCGCCGAGTCCAGTGATTTGGTGCAGCAATCACGTGGAAGAACGGCATATCATGTCTGCTGGGAAGTCAAGAATGACTGGCGGGGACCGTTGGCGCTGGAGTGGCGGGGGATTTAGTTGGTGAGTAATGTTTTAGTTTTTTATTTTATAACATTTCCTGCAGTCAGTTTATTTTCTTATTCTCTCGGACAGCCTTTTTCAGGGATTGTAAGATTTTTCATATTCTACCGTTGCTGTAATATATATTTTTTTGTATTCTTGAAGTAAAATTTCTTACGTGTATGATTTGTCAGAGACCATTTGTTTGCAAATTCTCATTTGCTAGCCATTCGTGTTGCGTGTATAGACCATTTCTTGAGAAAATTTCGTAAAAGGATCAGTGGGATTAAAGCTAATTGACGTGTTCTAAAACTATTTTCTGGCCCAACTCTTAGAACATTGGTAAATATTAGAGAAACCTGAGCAGTGTTAGGGATAGCTCACACAGTGTTTTATGTCTGGCAGAAAAAATCTGCCTCAAAATTCCCTCAGAAATGTTGAGGCAGATGTTGAAATGCTAGCGGGTTATTTTAGCCGTATGAATAGAATGCAAAAAACGTAGACCGTTTTAAGACGAAAACCGCGGCATAAAACGCTCCAAATGAGTGCCGCAGGTTTTTTCTGCCTCCCTTCGATTTAAATGGAGTTTCAGGGGCAGAAACAGTAACCAGCACCAAAAAACGCTGTTTGAACTACGCCTTGGGGCAGTACGAAGCAGTGCACTGCTATATAAGGCCTATAGGGGCAATATAAGACCGCGTATTCACCGTGAAGTTTAGAGTGGTTTTTGCATGTTTAATTGGGTATTCCAATGAAAGGTGTGGATGCTAGATGGGTTAAACAGTTACTTAAGAGGTCACGAATGGAGAATGTTGGTCACAGCCCGCAAATCGGTTGCATGTGATTAAATAAAAAAACAAGGGTGTTTTCTTCCAGAAACAGCGCCACTTCTGTCCATTAACTGTGCCTGGTATTTCAGCTCAACCACATTCAAGTGAACGAAGCTTAGCAGCAATCCATGGACAAGAAAGCAGACATATGTTCGGCACTATCCGGGGGTGATTCATGGGCATCTTTGTTTAATTTAGTTGCTCCATTAATTATTAAATTCTGCCTACAGTAGGTTATTCATTCAACAAATGGATGTGTAGGAGCTATTCAGAAATCTGACCTAGCAAGTATATGTTATATTATTATTCTGAGTAGACTTTATAGATACGTACATAATTATATCCAGACATCTTTCTGATAACATTCCTGGCACTGCAGTTACTTCATGTCCGTCATCTGGAGTCGATTTTGTTGAGGTTAAAAACGCAAACCTGCCATACACTTGACTTACCAAATTTTTTTTTTTACCCCCAAAGAAAAATATCTAATATTTTTTGTGACGTTCTTAGTGTCCACCCGGACATCTTAGTGGCGCTTCCGTAAAACTAATATCAAAGTGGAGAAGTTGGCCATAGTAACCCATGATATTCCAGGTTTCATTTTTCTAAGGCCCTTGGAAAATTAAAGCCATGTCCAGGTTAGTTGCAACTACTCCACGTTTAGTTTCCTTTACATTAGTTTTCATAAAACCCCTCCTTCAAGCTTCATAAAAAGTGGGGCAGGCAAATGAGTGTAGTAATTGCCCATAAAACCAATAAAAGGTGTACAAAGGCATAACTAAACATTAGTATATTACAGTAAACATAAAAACTTTTACGGAAGTTACCCCGTTATGGGGCAACAAGAACATAGGCGAGTTTGGGGGCCTTCCAGGCTCCCTATTTTGGCAAAAGTACCATATCACAAGAGTGTCACATCAATTTGATAATGCACAATTAAGAAGTTTCATGGAATTGCGGAGACTTTATAAGGTCCCTGATCACGGGCTCTTCAGGTATTTTCAAATAAAACGCCTTCTCGGCCATTAACTATAAATCAAGGTTTACCCTTAGGCTATGTTCACACGGCAAACTAAAAACATGGAGCTGTTTTCAAGGGAAAACAGCCCCTGATTTTCAGACGTTTTTAAAGCATCGAGTTTTTTGATGCGTTTTTTGGAGCTGTTTTTCTATTGAAACAATGAAAAACGGATCAAGAAGTGACATGCACTTCTTTTTACAGGGCGTTTTTACAAATGGCCGCCTAAAAAAACGCCCCGTCTAAATGAAATGCTGTTCTTCCCATTGAAATCAATGGGCAGATGTTTGGAGGCGTTTAGCTTCTGTATTTTCAGCCATTTTCCGGGGGGGTTTACGGGCCGAAAAACGGCTGAAAATAGGCTGTGTGAACATACCCTTACGCATTTTTTTGTCTTTAGAATGTTTAAAGAGTAACTAAACGTTCGTCAAAATTCTAACATGTCATAGTGACATGTCAGAAGTTTCGATTGGTTGGGGTCTGAGCACTGAGACCTCCACCAGTCGCTAAAACGAAGCGGCAGAAGCGCTTGTGTGAGAGCTCAGCTGCTTCGTTTCTATTCTGCTTTTTCCGGAAAGCCGATGTATCGGAGTACGGGCTCATAGACTTTCTATTGAGCCTGTACTTCGTTACATTGATTTCCAGAAAAAGCCAAACAGAAACGAAACGGCTGAGCTCTTCTGCCACTTTGTTTTAGCGCTTGGTAGGGGGTCTCAGTGCTTCGACCCCCACCGATCAAAACTTCTGGCATGTCACTATGATATGTCAGAAGTTTGTCGAACGTTTAGTTACCCTTTAAAAGCCAAGAAAGGACTTTTGTCCTCACTATATAAAACATTTTTGCTCTTTGATGAAGGAAATAATATTACAAAAGCACAAGACAAATGGGATAGGGATCTTGGAATTAGGATTGACAGAGTGAGTTTATAATATAAACACATTGGGAAAGTATCACTGAATCACTCACATTTGTTTTATTGTGAACCACAGACTTTATTAAACTCCGAAGCGTCTAGAAGTGATGGGGCTAAAAAACAATGATAAGTGTCAAAGATGTCTAGCACATCAAGCAGACCTTATTCACCTATTATGGCGATGCCCCAAACTCCGCGTACTGGAGGGGGGTGGCAGAAACGATTTCTAAGATGATCCAAAAGGAAGTACCTTTGGATCCGGATTTATTTATTTTTGGAATAATTGATTCAATAAAAGATTGTGGTTGTAGCGAATCAATCAGGAAGATTTTGTTCCTTGCAAGGTTGGTTATTATTCAATAGTAGACCTCAAAGAATTCTCAACGGGAAGGTGAATGGCACCACAGGGTGAATAGGGTCATGCTTTTTGAAAGAACTTATCTAAGGGGGGATTCACACGAACGTGTATTCGGTCCGTGCGGGCCGCGTGGTTTTCACGCGCCACGCAAAGACCAATACAAGTCTATGGGGCAGTACAGACAGTCCGTGCTTTTTGCGCAGCGTTTGTCTGCTGCGCAAGAAACGCGACAGGTTCAATATCTCCGCGTATTTCGCGCATCACGCACCCATTGAAGTCAATGGGTGCGTGAAAACCACGCAGGTCGCACGGAAGCACTTCCGTGCGAACCGACTGAAACAGCGCACCAGCTGTCAAAAGGATGAATGTAAACAGAAAAGCACCACGTGCTTTTCTGTTTCCAAACATCCAAATGGAGTGTCTTTGAGATGAGCGAACCCGGACAATCGAACCTCGAACCGAACTTAACCGGGTTCGGCCGAACTCATTTTGGCCGAACCCAGCAAAAAAATTTCCGGTACGCGACGTCAGGAGATAGTCACTGTCCAGGGTGCTGAAAGAGTTAAACTGTTTCAGCACCATGGACAGTGACTACCGATCCCAATAAACATGAACCTGTAAAAAAAAACGAAGTTCTCACTTACCGATAACTCCCGGCTTCTTCCTCCAGTCTGACCTCCCGGGATGACAATTCAGTCCAAGTGACAGCTCCAGCCAATCACAGGCCAAGCACAGGCTGCAGCGGTCACATGGACTGCCGCGTCATCCAGGGAGGTGGGGCCCGATGTCAAGAGAGGCGCGTCACCAAGGACGCGTCACCAAGGACGCGTCACCAAGGCAACGGCCGGGAAGTTCTCGGTAAGTACGAACTTTTTCTCTTTTTTTTTAACAGGTTGCTGTATATTGTGTTAGGCATTCACTGTCGAGGGTGCTGAAAGAGTTACTGCCGATCAGTTAGCTCTTTCAGCACCTTGGACAGTGACCGGCGTCGACTAGCCTCATCTCTATGATGGCGGCTGCGCGAAAATCACGCAGCCGCGCATCATACACGGATGACACACGCAGCTGTCAAATGTTTTTTGCGTGCGCAAAACGCTGCATTGATTGCGCGCGCAAAAACGCAACGTCCGTCTGTATCTGCCCTAACACTAACTAAAGCCCCCTGCACATGACCTTGCCCGTAATCACTGTCCGTGACTAGGGGTGCAGACAGCCACCCGCATTTCCGGGCTGTGCTCCCATATAAAGTATGGCAGCAGGGTCCGTAAAAGCAAAAAATAGGACATGTCCTATCTTTTGCAGAGCATCTCGATTGCCCGGACGCCTTCCCGTAAATAAGCAGTGGGATAGCTATACTATCCCCTGAACAGAAAGAAGACCTCTCAGTCTAAGGGTATGTGCACACACACTAATAACGTCCGTAATTGACGGACGTATTTCGGCCGCAAGTCCCGGACCGAACACAGTGCAGGGAGCCGGGCTCCTAGCATCATACTTATGTACGATGCTAGGAGTCCCTGCCTCGCTGCAGGACAACTGTCCCGTACTGAAAACATGATTACGGTACGGGACAGTTGTCCTGCAGCGAGGCAGAGACTCCTAGCATCGTACATAACTATGATGCTAGGAGCCCGGCTCCCTGCACTGTGTTCGGTCCGGGACTTGCGGCCGAAATACGTCCGTCAATTACGGACGTAATTAGTGTGTGTGCACATACCCTTAAGGTTAAAAAAGGAAGATGAAAGTATTAATTGCCCATTTACTGACTGGACATATTTAAGAAGTAATTTTTTGGTATAGTAGCCCCTCTTCGTGAGGGATCACTGCCAATCTGAGGGCAACATCTCTCATGAACATGGCCCCGGTTGCTTATACAGCAATATGGGCAAGAATCTGAGAGACTGTACCGGTAGATGGCGGGGAGGGGTGTGTGCGCGCGCGCGCGTTCCATAGCAGAAAGGAGCCATGCACTGGGAGGTTGAGGAGAAAGACCAGTTGGTAATTAGTCCATGGTGTGACTTTCTGATGCAGACGGGTATGGCTGCGGACACTGGCCATTCAAGGTTATAGATAGTTTTAGCTGAGTAAACCGCTACATTATAGGTGCTGCTATGGTCGGTTTGGTTTACAGAGGCTTCATGACTTAGGCCTCATGCACACTGCCGTACTGGTAATCACGGTTCATGATTATGAGCGGCCGCGGACAGCCACACAGATTTTTGGCCCGTGCTCCAATAAAAAGCGATGGGAGCACGGTCCGTAAAAAGCAAAAGATAGGATGTGTCCTATCTTGCAGATGCGTTCTACGGCCTGGACACCTTCCCGCAAATATACGGGAAGGTGTCCGTGGTCAATAGAAATAAATGGGTCCACAATTACGGACGAAATTTGCGGTCGTGTGCATGGGGTCTTAGGTAGCTCTGCCTTTTTAGCTGGTTACACGAGATGTATTGGTTGGATGGGTCCTTATTGATATTGTACGATGCCTGGTTTGTTTCTGTGTTTTCTATGAGTAAAGCCCCATGCACGCGGCCGTGCCTGTAATCACTGTCGGCCGCATTTTTGGGCCTTGCTCCAATACAAAGTATGGGTGCACGGCCTGTAAAATGCAAAAGAACAGACATGTTCCATAATTCTCTGAACATTTGTACAGCCCAGACACCTTCCCGTAAACAAACGGGAAGGTGTCCACGCACAATAGAAGCGAATGGGTCCATAATTGCGGAAGTTTTTACGGTCGTGTGCATGAGGCCTAAGATGAATGTTTTATTGAATTCATTCATTAAAAATACTCAAGTGATAAAAACAAACGTCCGTATAGTACTAATACTGGTCAATGCCTCAATGAGGTCCTACGGGCAAATGATCTGGTTCCAAAGTGAAGGTAGTCATTCCAAAAAAGTATAAAACCTTGTTCACACAGTGCACGCTTCTGCTGTTTCGCATAAACAGGGTGACATATACTTGCATTTGGCAGCCTTGACATCTGCAAGGAGTTTATAGGTTGTCCTTATGGCCGCTAAGCTTTCCATTAACATAGGGACCAAAGGGTTCAATGTTTTCCCATTAAATCAGTAGGACATATCTGGAGTTTTCAAAGGAAACCCGGGACAAAGTGGAAACAAGATACAAACACTAAACGAGTAATACCCTACATGTAACCTAATGGATGAGACCTACAATGTACGTTCATATTGAATCAGTGGCATATATAGAATGGAGGGGACGCCATAGCAAAGATCAAAATGGGCCCATTAGTATGGTTCTAGTTTTTGCCACCCAGGACAGAAGGGTCTGGTTTGGGGGTTTTTAGGGTTTTTTTGTTTTTTTTTACCTTCCATGATTTTGGGTCAATTCCCTGCCCCCTATTTTGCTCACAATGCAGTTCCTCTTGAGAGGGGAGTCCTGCACAGGTTTTTTTAATTAAATAGTAAAAAAGGATGGGACCATCGGGGCTTTGCCCCCACTCTACAAGGGCCTCATAGCAGTCACATATGGCATGTATACCCTTGTATTGAGCCCATATAGTAGTCCACAAGCCGTGCGCCACATTCAGAATTCAAGAATGAAATTTTCATTCAACATATTTTATTAATGCTATGAAGCTTTTTCCTTGAGGAATGGTTACTATTTTATCCTGCAGAAGATCTCATCTAACCCCTGACTTCCCAGAACTAAGAGCAAATATCAAGATTATCTCGAATGCCTTTAGGGTAGATAAGTCATGTTTTCTTGTGGTCTCAAGGGACAAATACAAGACTGTGGAGAACTAGGAGGAGGCCACTTGTGAAAGGTTGGGAATTCCAAAAATCACCTAACAATAGGTTAATGGCAAACGCAAAGTCATCACTAAACTACCCACTCAACCTTGGGAAATTACAAGATTACTAATATCCATCCCAATTTTTTTAATTTCCTTTTTAAACTATATGCACCATCGTGTGTTTTTGATCATATATAAAAAAATTTTTTTTTTTAAATGAGTCAGGCCAATGAATAAAGTGCAGGCCATTTTATATATGGTAATGAGGATGCGTCCATTGAGGTGTGAGTTTATACAAAATCATTCCTATCATTCTCTAAGGTCGGATTCAGAACGCCATGGGTATCTAAGTTCAGTGAAGTAGAGCTGCGGGTGGTCCGGGTATTGGGGCCATAACACACAAAATATGGACCTAATCTGGCCGTCAGAAATCATATTTCCGAGATCTGATGAGGGTAGTAACCATAACCAGTGCTTTATAATAGTAATATATAGCACTCTTATGCCTTGTAACCTATATAAGAAGTATACACCTGATACCCAGTCAAGTGAATGATAAACTAGTGTGGGGCTGCTGGGGTAATACATATTACATTGGGCTTCTTGCACCTCTTCTAAGGTATTAGTCACCTTGACATGATTACGTATCCATGTAACGACGATCCGTAATACGGTGCCCACAGCTATGGATCTTCACCCATAAGCATGGCATATGGAGAACATGGCACCTTACAAAACCAACATGGCAGCGTGCGTAGCGCCAATGGCTCCGTAATACAGCCCTGTAGGGACTCCATGTCATAGCCATTATAAAAAGTCATTGCTGCCAATAGCAACCAAATAAATCACCCCTTTAATTTTTAATATAAATCTGATGATGAAAGCTGGGACCTGATTGGTCACTATAGATAACAATTACATCACTTAGTTTGTCTGAGTTGCCTGCTGCAACTCAGAGGGACCAACATAGTGGTCACATTGCTGCCCGTATTGTTATGCCACACAGAAATGCGAAGAGGACTAATTTAAAACATAAAAACATGGTTCCCAAGGAACTTTGAAAGAAAGCAATAAGGGGGAAAGTTATTGTTCCCATGCCAGTTTTCTGGCGTAAAAATGACGCAAACGGACCAAAAGTCACAAAAATTTTACTTTTGGGTCGTTTCCACAAAAATATGGGCGGAGCTTAGAAGTGGGTGGGCTTGGCAGAAGGGTGTGGCCAATGCATTTACTATAATTTATGCCAAAATCTTGCGTAAATTATAACTGAAATCTACGCCAGCCAAGACTTCATGAGTCCAAGTTCCCACGTTGGGAAAACGCTGCAGAATTTCCGCAACAGAATTCTGTGTGGAAATTCCGCAGCATTTACAGTAGCAGCAAAGCGGATGAGATTTAGAAAATCTCATGCCCACGCTACGGGAAAAAAACAACTGCGTAAATGTTAAATAAATTGACCTGCGGTGCAGAATTTAAATTGCAGCATGTGAACATTTTTGTTGATTTTTCTGTTGCGGGCTTTCCTCATTTATTCAATGTGGATGCAAAACCCCCAACAACGCCAAATGTTGCGACTTGCATCTCATCTCAGGGAGAAAAATAAATAAATCAATCATACTCATCAAGAACTCTCTCCTTCCTGCAGTCCGGCCTTCTGGGAGGACGTTTCATCCCATGTGACCGCTGCAGCCAATCACAGGCTGCGGCATCACATGGCCAGCAAAGTCATCTTAGGAGGCCGGACTACACGCAGAGGGGATAAGTAGGAACGTTTTTGGTTGTTTTTTTTCCAAGCACTACTTTCCACAGTGGAAATTCCATCTGAAAAACGGTGCGGTATTTCGGATGGAAGGTGCTGCGAGTTCCAGGTCGGATACTCTGCACAGTTTTTACGCAGCGTTTCAAACCCGTAGGAACCCGGCCTTTGTGTCGCTCGGACAGCCGAAGATGCGACAAACTTATTGTCATATCTTACTTTAGATCGCTTTTTATTAAGACGGACGTAATCTTAACACATCTGCCCCAATGTGTTTTGCATAATAAGTGTCTTTCATCATTAATAGGAACCTAGCGAGAGACAATAACCGATCCCTGGCATTTGATTCCCTGTCTCTCTCTCCAGGGGCAGCAGCTGCCTGCCTGGGTGCTTTTTCCTAAAAACAAAGCCACACCTGTGCACAGGTTGTGTGTGGTATTTCAGCTCATTCCTAATCACCTCAGTAGATCGGAGCTGCAATACCAGGCACAACCCATGGACCATTGTGGCGCTGTTTTTAGAAAAAGGCAGCCTTTTATTTTTCTAATTCAGTACATCTCATTCAATCTCCATACATCACAATTATAGTCAATATTATATGGTATTGGAGGGATTAATGCCTGCTTACTAGGTGGTCTACAGTAGTGATGAAGATAAGTCTGCTTCTTTGGCGGTCTAGGGTAATGATGGATTTATTGCCAATTTCCCTGGTGGTCTAGGGTAGCGAAAGGGTTTGTAACCAGTGACCAGCAGTAGTTTACTCACTTCCCCAGGCTCCAGCAACATCTGCTTATCACATCTGGAATAGGAAGCTGAACCTTACTCTTCACTCCCTGCAATGATGGAAACTGATAAAAACGTCAATGCAGGCAGCAAAACAGAGAACTGCGATTACACTGTAGAACAGTTCTCTCTACGGACGGGCAGAGCGCTCGATGAGTCAATATACAAAGGGATGGTACCCCAGGTTGTGGCCCCTATACCCGCCCGAGACACGGCCCTGACTGCATGGTACAATCAGATCTTTCCTGCACTGTGCGATCCTGTCCTGATAATCTACAATCAGGAGATCAGCGTACATTATATAGAAGTGTATAATCTACGGTCAGGAGATCGGAGCTTTATATAGAAACCCAGCACTGTGTGAATAATGTGCAGATCTGATGCACATTTATTGGTCACATCCTAATAAAGTGTGTACGTCATGTACTTAGAAACAAATACTAAAGCAATACGGAAACTGTTGATATAATGTATTCCTTTGTTTAAGAAGTGATGTGAAACCAGGAAGTTTTTAGAGTTTATATAGTTACAGATCAAACAGTGGAAAGGAAACAAATTGAAGTACTTCAGAGGGGGTTCCCGATATTGTAACAATGATGACCTAAAGGCCCTTTTACACGACAAGCGCTCGTTCATCGGCTGATTGTATCGTTTATGCAGCCGAAAATATAGTTGGCAGTTTATCTCCCTGTGTAAACAGGGGGACGCGCTGTCAACATGTTAGAAATGTCTGGGGACGAGAGATCGTAGCATTGATCGCTCGTCCCCATCCACAGCTCTTTGTGAAAGGAGCAAACGAGCGCCGATCAATGAGCTGTCCCGTTGATCGGCGCTTGTTTAGACGGCCCATGTGTAAGACCCTTAGTATAGGGCGTAATTATCTGACCAATGGCGGCCTGACTCCCCACTGATCAGCTGAATGAAGGGACCCCCTGGTACTGCAGGAATGTAATGAAGAATGTTCAGGGTATAAGTAAATGTGCTACAAAAATGCAACAAAATATTGTAAAACAATTTATTTATTATATAAAATGAATCCTTTTCAACATTGTCATTATTTTTTATAATTTAATGTTCCCTGTCCCCAATGAGGCTCACAATCTAATTCGCCAGTACAACCAATTTTATCATAACACAAGAAATCCAATGTAATTATTAAATATATAAATAATAAAATATTAAATTATAACAAGGACGTTTATTACATAAATAATTACTATAAATATTATAAAAATATTACCAAATATTAAATATATGGAGACTTTAGTCCCACGTTTTAAATAAACAGAAGGATGACAGTTGTCTAGTGGAAAGATATTTTTTTTTCTCAGCGATCACATATTATTCAATCTTTTCTATATCAATCGGTCACTAGATTTTGTTTAGGAATTGAAGAACATTGTTTGCTTGGGAATATTAAAAAGTCAAATGTAGTGTTGGCCGACCAACACTCGGAAAGAAAGACTTAGGCCTCATGCACACGACCATAGTGGTGTGCACGGCCGTGATTTGCGGCTCGGGCAGCTGGGGAGTGTCACCCCAGGGCCGCCCGCAAATCGCGGGCTGTGCACATGGCCGTGTGCATTCATTTCTATGAGCCTGGACCGCAAAATGCGGCCGTAATAAGACATGTCCTATCTTGATGCGGTCCAGGCTCCTGGGCAATGCACGGACCGTGGAAACCACGGCTTTGTGCATGGGCCCATTGAAATGAATTGCGGCGGAAAAAAATAAGTTCGTGTGCGCCTAAGATGATTGCCCGACTGTCATAGGAAAAATGAACAACTCCGGTTTTTTTCTATTGTAGACAACTTGATATTGCGGTCACAGTTTGGGATTACAGGAAGAGGATAACAACCAAGCTGCACCCATGTGCAAATAATATGATGTCATTGTGACTCAGATTGCAAACAGCTTGCAGTAGCATCAGGGGTCTCTGGGTCTCCAGGTCTGCGATCGCTATGCCACTTGTTATAGTCCTACCAACTCATGCAGATGGCCAGAAGAACGGCGAAGAATAGGCACACAGACCCAACTTGCTGAGAAAATCCATCATCCTAAAAATATCCAGGAGAAAAGTCTGACACAAGAAAAGCTGCATTAAAAAAAAGTGGAATATCCACTACTTCGGTTTCTTCTATTGCAGACATTGCAATCGCAGGTTTTGGCCATAGATGTTGGTTTAGAAGATGATGTTTAAATATTAAACAGAAGATCCCCTTGAACCACTTCGTATTATTGGCGCAGGGCAGCAAGTCCTTCCTGGAATGCACTTAAGGCATTGCAGAGGTCATACAAGATGAGGAAGATCCCGGCTTTCTCTTGGAATTCGGTGATGTCATTGGGCAACTTCTGAACGACATGGTTAGCAATAGGAATGCCTTCCTTTATCATCTAGGAGAGGGAACAAGGGATGATCAGGACCAGAACTGCTTATATTGAATATCATCTTTAACGGCTATGTACAACTTTGAGGGCCTTCTTTTTTTTCGGGTTCAGAGCCAGGGTGTCTGATACGCAAAATCCACCTGTAATCTATCACATCTAAGTTATGAACTTAGGTCAACAGGTGGATCCTGCGTGTCGGAGACACCCAGGAGGTGCTGACGCTGAACCCGTAAGTCCCGTCCACCTGACGGGTACAGGATTTAGTTCTAGATACAGCTGCTGTGTATACAGAATACAGAACAGCTGTATCTAAAAATGTAAAACTAATTTTTAATAACTAATTAAGAAGTTAAGTGTAGCTAAACATTCGACAAACTTCTGACATGTGACATGTCAGAAGTTTTGATTGGTGGGGGTTCGAGCACTGAGACCCCTACCAATCGAGCTGAGCCACTTTGTTTCTGTTCGGCTTTTTCCGGATTTTTATCGGAGTACGGGATCATAGACTTTCTATTAAGCCCGTACTCCAATACATTAATTTCTGGAAAAAGCCGAACAGAAACGAAGCGGTTCACACGGGAAGTTCTGCCGCTTCGTTCTAGCGATTGGTGGGGGTCTCAGTGCTCTAACCCCCACCAATCAAAACTTCTGACACCTCACTATGACATGTCAGAAGTTTGTCAAACGTTTAGTTACTCTAATATGTTTTTAAAGAGGTTGGAGGATTATTTTTCTGTCCCCTGCATAGAAATAGATTTAAAATTATACAGTCCTGCCACCACTAGGGGGAGCTTAGGAGTTTACTTGCATACTATTTTATATATTGTACTCCATAATAAGACTATATGCTACATAGTGACCAAGCTTCAATGGATAATGGCTTACATAGTAAACTCAGCTGTAATAACGTTATTGTTTTGTAGAAGTTAGCTAAACGTAAATCCAAGCTGGTATTTTGGGCATGTACAAAAATAGTGTAACATTCTTTATTATAAGAATTACTACCTTTATGAGATGGAGCTAGCAGTCACAGTCACTTATATGTATTTTTGTATTACTGGTCTAAAATAGGGAGACAAAGCTGCAAATAAAGCAGTACTTATTGATACTTATGTATTACTAATCATGGATTTTAACTCGCTGCCTGTTCTTCATACAACAGATCACTCCAGATGGATAGAAAAATAAAAAGAGATTGCTGCTTACCATTTCCTCCATGTTGGAAATTAATTCTTGCAGGTCATACAGCAGATCCGTCAGATCAGTGTTGGTGTATAGACGAGTGGCGCTAAGTAAGGAGTTCATAGACTTCAAGCCAATTGACAACTGGGAGTAGCAAGCATCCTATATGACAAAAAAGATAAGCAGATCAGGAGGAGGTTTATAATGTATATTCGACACCATATTTCTAACCGCTATATATATATATATATATATATATATATATATATATATATGCCACCCTATACGGAGTGTGCAATCAGATGCTTGGTGTTCTATAAAGTAGCTATACATGGACAAATGTCATGTTCAACATCTTTGTTTTTGAGTTGCTGCTGGGACTCCCAGCGATCAGATAAAATCTGTGCTCAATTCCCTTGCAGCGCCACCACAGGGGAGATTGAGTATTATATGGTGTCCATTAAAATCAATGGGCCAATTGTGTTGTGCACTGACAAGCAGGGTCCTCCAGAGAGTGAAACGCTCTGTAGCTGCAAGTCCTGAACATGGGACCCCCTATATTAACGCAAAATACCCCAATAGGTTAATTGAAAATGGGTTTTCTATACAATGCATCATGCACGTTCATTACGTTTCAGTTTTCCTGAATCTATTATCAGCATCGTCTAATTCATAGACACTGACCTCACTATGTAGAGCAAATTAAAACCTTGTGTGATTGTAGAACTGTAAGTTCCAGCATGCACTGTAAGGGTGCTACCAGGGGATGCAGACGCCATGTGATATACATACATCTATTACTGTTGTAAGCTCACACTGAGCAGCGCAGATCAAGTTAGAGAATGTATACGGCTCGCAACCCCACAATCTGCGCCTCATTGCCTGCAGTTCAAAACTAGTACACTATTGTGGGGTCACTTAGCATCATTGTACAGAAGGTTCAGAGGCTGCTGACACTCACCTTGTTGAAGCCGTCACTTGTGCACTGTTCCAGAGGGATTGGGAAGATATTTAGTAGTCGTCGTATATATTTCAACATCTCCTCATTTAGCCCCTATAGGAGTTAATATTTAACATTAGTAATTTTATCATCTCATTCGTGTATAAATCTCATAGTTGACCATAGATTGCCTTTTGGAAAGCAAATTTGGGGACGCGTTCTATATTGGCAATGTGAGGCCAAAGACAGATTATGAACTGTATAGCAGGGAGGACATCGGGATATAAAGAACTATTAAGGAGGTCACTGTGGGACATGGCAAATCCGTGTACACAGAACCTATACTGCAGTACCTGTATTATGTTGTGTTTTCATATGCCTCCGAGAGGCGCTGTATTATCCTCTAGAAGAGAATACCTCCATAATCCCGCATTCAATGGAGCCAAATTTGGAGGCACACAGAGGTACAGTATGGGTCAATAGCCGGCTATGTGTGTCATGTTGCTGATCCGTAGTACAGCCATGTATAGGGGCTGTGACTGAAGACAATGGGGTACGTAGGACATTTAAAGGGAGAAAACATTGATATAAGGACAGTGGGGTATTATATACGTTCTAACAGAGGACACTGGTGTATATAGGATTACACATTAAGGATAATCATGAATGTAGGATTATAGGGAGATACGGTGATGGCAATAATATACATTTACTATCGACTATTAGAATCTCCCCATAGTCTTATGTAGCCCAGTGTCGCCTCTGTGACAGCGAGGACATAGTGGAAGCACTGCGACATTTGATGCAGTATATAGGATTGGACGGTCACTACTACTTATAGTTGTCACTGAATGGGCAGATTTCTGGTATTTGAGAGACATAAAGACGACAGTTATTGGTGCTCACCATTTTATTCTTCATTTCCGTTGCTCCCAGCTTGATTTTTCCAATAAGTTCTTGATTAATGTCCTTTGGTAAAGGAGCGGTCAGGACTGTGGCGATGAGGGCGAGACCGACGGCCAACGCTGGAAGTACAGAATACAGTGTCAGTCAGAACATAGTGACATTACGCACTGCTAACTCTGCTACAAGCCCTGCAAAAACTTGGATCTTTCCTGTGTCTCCTCCCTCTCGTTCTTTTGATTTTTCCCTCAGGACATGATCATACCTTACATTCCTCCCTCTAAAACTGTTAACCCCTTATATGCACAGGTTATATTAGACCAGACCTAGGCCTCAGTTATTCTTTAAACTCCGTTAAAGCACTGAAGTTCTAATGTACAGTAACCAGTGCTGTAGCATATATAACAGAGCTGCATTTGTGAGATGTAGCAGAGCTGGTTTTGTCATTTGGCATAAGTTAGCTTGCTATCACAATAAGTTTACACAAGCATCTAAACACATGCAGCACCCAAAAGTCACAATTTAGCTCTGCTATATCTGTAACTTTCATTGATGTACTAAAACAGCGAAAGCAAATAATTTATTGGAAGTTAAATTTCTTTATATGTTGCAAAAAAAATTACCTCCCTCTTACCAAATATTTAGCAGATTTCAATAAAATTAAATATATATTTCCTCTTCTAGAAATCAATGCCATACACTACCAATCTATGCCAGTGACACTTCCAAAAAGACTGCAGTGTATACAAGGGAATACAATACAAAAGAACAAAAAACAAAATAAAACAATGTCTTGCGTTTTACCCATAAAATACCCACCTCTGATTGAAAGAAATCCTGGAAGGATAAACATGGTATTAAGATCAGGGGAAATGACTGTTTTCTGTAGTCTTGTCTAGTAGTTAATGCTCCATTATCTACCCCATGGTGCTTTTATATACTTATCTACCCCATGATGCTTTTGGTTGGAATTGCCCTCATGACATAATCAGTACATTATTAAACACTGTGCGGTGAGTAATTGCCGGTAACAATATACTGTTTGTAAATGCACAGTGCTGCCACCCAGAGGCCACGGAGTAATAGGACTCAAAAAAACGGATTTCAAAAACCTAATTTTTATCAATCTAAATAAGAAACAATGATTTGCACAAGGTTATGCAACAAATTCACGATCATTCAAGGTGATAAAGTAAATTTCCTACGTAACATTGCACAACTTAAATATTTCCTGTAAAAAAAAAATACATAGGACAAAAAAATATGAATAATTAGCATAAGATAAGGGCGCATCATCCCTGCCCCCATACTTTCTCACATATCCCAACCAGATCCATTATTAGGGGCCAACTTTTATTTTAAGTGAATAATTAAACAATAAATTGTTACATGAAATACAGATGACTTCGCGATCCACTTTTTGTAATTTCAATTTGTAAGTTAACCCCTTCAGAATTTACTTGGTCCTTAGCAATAACTATTATAGCCAAAAGTACCCGAAAAACGTATTGTAACAGATCAGTGCTCTGCAAGCTGTAGATCTCCAGTGATTGCAAAACTACAACTCCCAACATGACCCGACAGCCTGCCATGCTGGCGTTTGTTGTTTCTCAACAGCTTTAGAGCCACAGGCTGGAGGGCAATGTTTAAATAGTAGAAAGCACAGAGACGGGTAAATGCTATTATAGAACCATTGGTATGTCTACTGTATGACTGCTATGGGGCCTGATTTAAGAGCGGGCCCAGCACTGAACTGATTCCTATGACAGTCATAGCAGCTACTTGCTGTCGCCACTAGGGGGAGCTCACTGCATACAGATATATCCATTGCCATTAATTTCGATACTACCTGTATAAATCCATATGCAGTTACCCCCCGGCTAGTGGTGGCTGGATGCAGTCAGAATTTTATAATTTATCAAGTCAGAGCTCTGTAATACAGATAGGTTATCAAATCGGAACCCCTCAGGCCCCGCATAGTGTATACATTTTGCCTTAAAGGGGTATTCCGCTTAGAACAAGTTACCCCCTATCCGTAGAATAAGGGGTAACTTGCCGATCGGTGGGTGTCCAACAGCTGGGACCCCCACCAATCAGCAAGTTACACCTTTATCCTAAGGATAGGGAGTAACTTGTTCTAACCAGAATACCCCTTTAAGTGCCCCTTTAAAAAGCTTATTTTTTCCCCAGAAACAGTGCCACTCCTATCTATGGCCTGTGTCCGGTATTGCTGCTTCAAATGAATAGGGCTGAGCTGCAATACCAGATACAGCCTATGAACTAGAGTGGCGCCGTTTCTGGGAAAAAGAAAGCAAACCCTTATTTCTTATCTCATCCAATCACTTTAACTGTTCGCTGAAAAATCTTTTTTGCTGACAATCATGTCTATGTCAGGTTTTTTCATGGGCATCTATTCAACACATGTACAGCCAACCTCTTAAAAAACTTGGCAAAAAAGGTTGACCAGTTTCCACGCAACGTACACGTCTAGATGGAACTTATTTTCTCTTCTTACCATATAATGACTCATTGATTTTACTGGTCAGAGAGAAATTCACATGGAAGAGGGGCCAGTGGATCTCAGTTTCCCGTTCTGCGTCTGGCTACTACCTCCTCTTTTCCATCCTCCTATTCCCGTGATATCAATAATAACATCTCTTCCTGCCAATGCACCGGATTCCTATTATATTATAGTCTCCTGCCTGGCTGCAGAACACGCTGTATTGGGGTATTTTTAAACTTTTAGGTCATGAATTTTCTTTGTCGATCATATACATGTCATCTATGAAATCACAGCGGAGGAAATGAATCAATAAGCATGGGAAATTACCATTTTCCCACTATAGTAAGTGATGGCATATCGCTAGGATATGGCATCACTTACGGCTTGTGGGGAAAGGGGGCCCTGACTGCTGTGACCCCGACTGATCCTCAACTCTTGTCCAGAGTGGAGAGTAATTTCAATAAGCGTATATCGCTCTAGAGGACTTGTCCCGCGTTACACAGAAAATACATTAACATGAAAGGACACTGTGTAATGACTAATTACCCCTGTGGTGGCGCTACAGGGAAATAGAACACTTACTACCCGGTTTCCCCTCAGATCATAGCTGATCACTGAGGTTCCAATAAGGGAACAACTTGTGATCAGCTCATTGTCAGGCTGGGTTCACACAACCTATTTTTAGACGTAAACGAGGCGTTTTATGCCTCGTTTTACGTCTGAAAATACGGCTACAATACGTCGGCAAACATCTGCCCATTCATTTGAATGGGTTTGCCGACGTACTGTGCAGACGACCTGTCATTTACGCGTCGTCGTTTGACAGCTGTCAAACGACGACGCGTAAATTGACTGCCTCGTCAAAGAAGTGCAGGACACTTATATACATTATATGCAGGGCACTTCTTTGCAACGTAATTTGAGCCGTTCTTCATTGAACTCAATGAAGAGCAGCTCAAGATTTACGAGCGTCACAGACGCCTCGCATAATACGAGGAGGAGCTTTTACGGCTGAAACGAGGCAGCTGTTTTCTCCTGAAAACAGTCTGTCATTTCAGCCGTAAAAGCCTGCTAGCGTGTGAACATACCCTCAAGGGTCCCTTCTAACTAGTAGGGATTGTCCAAAGTGGAGAACCCCTTTAAGTGCTACTGCTCCTTCATCTCCTGCTGTGATAGCCACCCACTGTCACTTGAGTAAATTTCCCTGCACCACGGTCTCTTCATTCTCGTGATCGGCAGGGCTGATCCCTCACTGATCATAATGTTAAAGGCATATCCTAGTGATCTGCTATAACATTATGAGATAGTAATACTCTTTTGAGGCTGACACCTCACAAGGGACAGTTGTAGTGAATTTTGCTTGAGAACTAGCTAATCCAACAAGCAGACAGTCCCCCTTGTGTTTAGATGGGGGGTACATTTGAAATAAGATGCCTCTTTATATTTCTTGCTTGTGAAGCCGTTTACTCCCCCCTAGGCACCATAGCAGGGACACCAATTCACATGTATCAATTCAGGACTTAAAGAACAGGGGATAATTCGGATTGGGGACATTAGGGCGGTACCCTGAGGCCCATGGCCAGAGGTAGCCCACAGCTCCAAAATTTGGGTATTAATTAGATAAGTGCTACTCAAATCCAATTTGTTACTCTAACCCAAGTGTATTATAGCCCTAGTGGTTTGTAAGGAGCCCATGAGTTTTAATACCTAGGGACCCAGATCACAGCCACAGCTAACGCATTATGTGCATAGAGATTGCATCATCTCCCTATGTATCTCTATTTATGATCTGCCCAGTGCTGTATACTGTATATAGTCACAGATATTGACCAGAGAATTTAATTTCCCTTAAAATTCCATTTATTGGGAGTTTTTTGGCTAAGGAATTTATAATGCTTATATAGTGTTCTATAAAAGATTACTTAAAGGCTATGTACACCTTTGAAAATTATTTATTTGTTTTTGTAATAAAAGTGTCTGTGTTTGATGCAACTTTCCAAATACTTTATTAAAAATAAATGTTTACTTTGAGATACAGCTGCTTTGCATTCTGTATACAGAGCAGCTGTATCTTGAGCTGAGGTCAACGGCACTGGCGGGTTCAGTGTCAGCGGGACTTGCGTGTGGATCCACCTGTAATCGATCACATCTAAGTTATGAACTTCGATGTGATAGGTGACAGCTCGATCCTGCAGGTCAGAAACCCGCAGAACCCGCTGACACTGAACTCGTCAGTGCTGTATACAGGATACAAAGCAGCTGTATCTAAAAAAGTGTGAATAATTTTTAAAACATTCCGCTCCACTGTCCAAGTAGTTGGGCGGAGCGCTCATTTACATAGAGACCGGCCTGACAATAGAGAAAAGGGCAGGGGTGGAAGGGGAAGTTGACCGCGATTTGACGAGGGTCTCAGTCTATAAAATGACTCTGATTGGTGGCGGTTCCACACTGGAGGGTGTCCAGCGATCAGCAGCACTTTGAGAGAGTTGAGGCCATTGTGTCAGGGACGCCTCTTTGTTCTCAATGATGGTGGTGGTCCTAGAGGTTGGAGACCCAACAGATCACACATTGATGGCCTATCCTATGGTGAGGGTCAAGAAGTATTGGGGGAAAAGTAGAATGGGGACCAGTAGGAGTAATTTATACGGATTACGTTTTGGAGGTAGAAGAGAAAATAAAATGCAGCTGTGCCAGCTGAATACAGTGGAGTGGCACAAGTTTGTCACATCTGGGTGCAGAGCCCTTTTGTTATATAAGACAACACTAACTATAGTATTACTAATGGGCAATGTAGAGGTCTTATATCAGAATACTAATAATCTTACTTTATAATAACTTCATATTAATTGTGCAATAATATAGTAGTATACAAATCCTTCCTCCTTATAATAGGGTCTACGTCTCTACAATAAAAAATAAATAAAAAATCAACCGCATATTTTATGTCAACTTCCCTGGAACACAGTTTTCATATATAATTAATAAAATCACTCTCAACAGATGCAATATTGTGTTGAACAGCTGCTAAAAAGCTTCTACTATGCAGTGAATAGGGCCAACAATAATGACATTTGTATATAACCCCATTAATATCAACAGGTGTAAATGTCTCCCCCCTCCATATCTGAAAAACACACCATCTGTAATTTAGAGCTGTCCAGTTTTATTTTATTGCAAAACAGCGCCATCTTTGTCTATAGGCCAATGCTGGTGTTGCAGCTCAGCCTCATTTAAAGGCTATGTGAACCTTTGAAAGGCATAAATATTTTTCAAATAAAAAGGTGTAGGAGTGTGTTTTGTGTAACTTTGTAAATACTTTATTAAAAATTCTTTACTTTTATAGTGACAGCGGCTTTGTATTCTCTATAGAGCAGCAGTATCCTTCACTATTCACTGAATCAGTCAGTCCCGCGGATCTGACGGGTTCAGTGACAGCAACTTAGGCTTCATTCACATCTGCGTCGAGGTTCCGTCAGACCTTTCCGTCAGCGGAACCCATGAATGGAAACCAAACGAAAATCATAGCTTTGCTAGTGGTTTCAGTTTGTCTCCGTTCCGTAAGGTTTCTGTTGTTTTGGTGGAATCGATAGCATAGTTGACTCTGCTATTGAATTCGCCATAAAAAAAATATGAAACTTTACGGAATGGAGACAAACGGAAACCATTAGAAACGGAAGCTTTACCATTAAAATCAATGGTAATACAAACAGATAATTATGGTTTCCGTTCATGAGTTCCCCTGGCAGAAAGGTCTGACGGAACCCAGATGCAGATGTGAACAAAGTCTCCGTTGTCACTAAACCCGTCAGGTCCACGGGACTGACGGATTTAGTGAAAAGCGCTAGATACAGCTGCTCTGTATAGAGAATACAGAGCAGCTGTATCTATAAAAGTAAAAATTATTTTTAATAAAAAGTTTTTTCTTTTGTTTTTTTTAAACTTTTAAAGGTTTACATAGCCTTTAAATGAATAAGGCTAAATAAGCTGCAATACCGGATACAGCCGATTGACAAGGGTGGTGCTGTAGTAGACCCTTTTTCTGAAACTCTTATCATTAACCCCTTAGACCCTCTTCACACTGAATTTTTTGCCACGTTTTTTGCCAAAATTGATTCCCATTGAGGTGGAGGCGTTTTTTTACCATGAGCAAAAAAAATGCTCGCGGTAAAAAGAAGCAAAATGCCCTATCTTGAGGTGTTTTCCGCCTCAAAAACCCCATTGAAATCAATGGGAGACGGAAATATACGTGTTTTTTGACGCCTTGTTTTACTGCTTTTTTTACGTGTTTTTCGGCAAAAAACGCTTCTGGTAATTCCATCTTTCTGTTGAAGAGAAAGAGAAAGCTAAAAAAAAAGCGGTTAGAAAACGCGACAAAACACGCGTGTGGTGCAAAACCACTAAAAAAAAAATGCACCTGATTTTTCCAGGCAGAATTTTCTGCCTGCAAATAACTCAGTGTGAACAGGGTCTTTAAGACCTCATAAATATTTTAATTTTTACCTAATCCTATTCTGTCAGCCACAATTATTTCAATTTTACATCTATGTAGCTATTTGACGTCTTGTAGATTTCTTTAGGCATCATTTTTGGGATACATATTATTAAGTAGTAACTTTTTATTTTTAATGACCGAAACGCATGAAAAAAGTAATTTGATAAAAAAGATTTTGTACTGTTTGTAACCTGTGGATTTCTTTGATAAATTAATTTAAAAAAAACAATGTTTAAAAATAAAGAATTAATTTGATCTTTGTTTTTTCTATTTTTGCAATTTGCAATTGCTTAACTATTTTTAATTTATTAATATTTGTAAAAATCTTATTTTTAATATAGTATTTTTTTTATTATGTGGCTCTATTTTTTTTAAGAGTTCTTTTTCCAATATTTATAAGCCTGTATAAGTGTTTTGTTCCTGGAGACCTGATTTTCCTGATTTAATCTTTTCTTTAACATTTTAACCCTTTTATCTGTGGTAAGCATGATCTCAGCAGGTATGAGAAATATCCTGCAATAACGTTGTTTTTGAAGTTTTTACCGAGCTGAATGACAACTTCCTGCATCGTGTCTTCTCAACGAGTTGCTTAAGAGGATCTGTCATTCCGCTGAAGCAATACCCAATCCACTTCTATCCGTTCCTCCAGCAGTGTGTTTCATGCACTGGAATTTCCACTTATGAACTGACACTACGGTTTTCTGATTGTTCACATGGAATGTGCAGAGTAACGACTGACGTAACAAATCCAATTTCTGTATTTCAGTAACCCATACTGGGACTGATTCCATATACTATTACAGAAGCAGATCCTCCCCAGGGGCAGGTCACATCCCGGTTATAACCTTTCCTCCTGTGTGCTCAATTCATTTCACACACACCCAGGGCCGGACTGAGACAAAAAAGCAGCCCTGGTACACAAGCCCCAGCAGTCAACACACTCTGTCTAAAACCGACCCTAAGCCCCCCAGTCACAGCACACAGCACACGTCAGTCGATTCGGTCCAAAGTGATTTCTGTCAGATTACAGCACTTTTTTTATGAGGTGAAAATGCGTTCCGGTGGAGCAGCGAGCGTACAGCTTATGTGGTCAACATTCAGCTTTCCCCCTTCCCCATAGAGCAACACCTACGGGGTGACGGAACGTGATACTTGATTGAGTGATAAGTATATTGCTGAAATCTGCAATAATGTTCTGTAAAAGAGAACTGGTTCAACCGCATAAGTAACTTTCTTATGCAGCAACCTCCTCACTACACCACCTCCACCCAGTGAGGTATCCTCTCAGACAAGGCCACGCTTCAGGAGTTGAACCAGGGTCCACACAGACGACACTGTTTAAGCACCAGAACACCAGCTCAGGCTGATCTATGAGCTTTCTTATTGTCCACATAAGACCAAATGTAAACGTCACTTCCAGCAGAAATAAGAACATGTCATCTTGTAAAGAATTTGTTGCCCACAGTTGAAAGCAGAGGTAGCGCACTGGTGAAGATCTGTGCTAATAAATTTGAGGTGTGAGGACCATGTGAGTTCTATCTCCAGGATCTCCAGCCTTAAAAGCAGTTAACCCCCAAGCCACTGTGCTGTCGCGTCCCAATGTCATTCAAGGTTTTTCTTGTTGAAGGTCCGATTACCCGTTTTGAAAAGAGTTGAAAAATAGTTCCTAGTAAGCTGCCGAGCAGCTAGCTCACAGCTTGCGTGATCCAAGTTGAGTGCAGGAATCACTTCTGTACAATGTGGGTTCTAATCCTGATGTTGTCCCCCTGGGGACTGAGGGCTGCTTCCCCCTTTCCCAAAGTGCCACCTATGGAGCAATGGATTATGATACCTGTTTGAGTGATGAGTATATTGCAGAAATCTCCAATAATCTAGTATATAAATACAGCTGTCTCAAAAGAGACAGCGGCATAAGTAACTTTCTTTACATAATTATGCAGCAACAATCTCACTGCACTGCCTCCACACTACTATAAACACCACACAGCAAAGTACCACTTTGGACAATGCACACACCAGGATTTGAACCAAGGACTGTACAGAAGACACCACTAAATCACCACACCACCAGCTCACATTGACATCTCAGCTTTACTTATTGCCCCCATAAGACCAAATATAATCATTACTAACAGCAGGAATAAGAACATGTCATCTTTGGAAAAGTTTGTGGTGGCACTCAACGGCAGAGGTAGTGCACTGGTAATGTTCTCTGCTGATGAATTAGAGGAGTCAGGGACATGTGGGCTCTATCCCCACTATCTCCTCCTTGCGTCTCAATTTTGAAAGTCTTTCACCAGTTTAGGTTCACAAGTCGAGGCATCCTTTTAAAGGAGAAATGCATTGCCCTGTTGAGCGTCAGCCGCTTGCCAAAATTGTTGGAAAAACTTCACCAAGCAACAAACTTGTATAAGCGAGGAGACCACCATCCACCACACAAGCAGCATGCAGGATGCTTTGAACCTAGGAACATGGGCTAACTCCATAGCAAAACAGGCAGAGGCACTTAAGCCCCAAGCCATCAAACTGTCATGTTGCCCCACCCTCCCCCAATGTGATCTAAAGTTTTTCTTGTTGAAGGTCCGATTACCCATTTTTAAAAGATGTGGAAAAAATGTGTCCTTGTAAAGCTGCTGTGCAGCTAGCTCACAGCTTGCGTGATCCGAGTTGAGCGCAGGGATCACTTCTATACAATGTGGGTTCTAATACCCATGTTGTTCTCCTGGTAGCCTTGGGCTGCTTCCCCCTTTCCCAAAGTGTTACATATGGAGAGATGGATTATGATACCTGTTTGAGTGATGAGTATATTGCCGTAATATGCAATAACCTACTATATAAATGCAGCTGTCTCAAAAGAGAAAGCTGCATAATTATCTTTCTTAATATAAGTAACTTTCTTAGGCCACAACATACTTACTGTGCTGCCTCCACCCCACTATAAGGACAACCCAGTAAGTCACACTTTTGGAGTAATGACCCCCAACTATCAGAACACAGTCAGGTACCCTTTTAGACAAGGCCACACATCAGAATTTGAACCAGGGTCTGCAGAGAAGACACACACTGTTTAGGGTGCAGCTTAAGCACTAGGCCACCAGCTCTGGTTGATACCTCTGGGCTTTCTTATTGTTCCTATAAGACCAAGTTAATTCATTAATTAGAGCAGGAATTAGAACATGTCATCTTTGGAAGAGTTTGTGGTTGGCTCTTGACAGCAGAAGTAGCCTACTGGTAATGTTTTCTGCTGATAAATTAGAAGTGTCAGCGATGTGTTGGTTCTATCCCCAGGTTTTCCTCCTTGTGTCTCAATTTTGAAAGTCTTTCACCAGTTTAGGTTCACAAGGCGAGGCATCCTTTTAAAGGAGAAATGCATTGCCCTGTTGAGCATTAGCTGCTTGCCAAAATTGTTGGAAAAACTTCATTCACTTGTATAAGTGAGGAGACCACCACCTACCACACAAGCAGGATGCAGGATGCAGGATGCAGGATGCTTTGAACCTAGGGACATGGGCTAACTTCATTTCAAACCAGGACTAGGCACTTAAGCCCCTAGCCACCATGCTGTCATACTGCCTGGCCCCTCCCCAATGTTATCTAAAGTTTTTCTTGTTAAAGGTCTGATTACCCATTTTTAAAAGATGTGAAAAATGCATCCTTGTAAGGCTGCCATGCAGCTAGCTCACAGCTTGCATGATCCGAGTTGAGTGCAAGAATCACTTCTTTACAATGTGGGTTCTATTGTCCTCATTGGGCTGCTTCCCTTTTCCCAAAGTGCCGTCTATGGAGTTATGGATTATGATACCTGTTTGAGTGACGAGTGATGAGTATATTGCTGAAATCTGCAATAATCTACTATATAAATGCAGCTCTCTCAAAAAAGATGGCTGCAAAAGTAACTTTCTTCATATAAGTAACTTTCTTATACAGCAACAATTTCACTGCACTGCCTCCACACCACTATAAACACCACCCAGCAAAGTTCCCTTTTAGGCAAGGCCACACATCAGGACTTGAACCAGGGTCTGCACAAAAGACACTCACTGTTTAGGGTGCCACTTAAGCACCAGACCAACAGACCAGGTTGACCTCAGTATTTTCTTATTGTCCCCCATAAGACCAAATGTAATCATTACTTCCAGCAGGAATAAGAACATGTCATCTTTGGAAGAGTTTGGGACTGGCTTTTGACAGCAGAGGTAGCACACTGGTAATCTTCTCTGCTGATAAGCTAGAAGTGCCAGGGACATGTTGGTTCTATCCCCAGGATCTCCTCCTTGTGTTTCAGTTTTGAAAGTCTTTCACCAGTGCAGGTTCACAAGGCGAGGAATCCTTTTAAAGGAGAAACGCATTGCCCTGTTGAGCGTCAGCCGCTTGCCATAATTGTTGGAAAAATGTTGTCACCTTCAAGCAACAAACACATATAAGTGAGGAGACCACCATCCACCACACATGCAGAGTGCTTTGAACCTAGGGACATGGGCTAACTCCATAGCAAACCAGGCTTAAGCACTTAAGCCCCAAGCCACCACACTGTCATGCTGCTGTGCTCCCCAATGTGATCTAAAGTTTTTCTTGTTGAAGGTCCGATTACCTTTTAAAAGAGGTGAAAAATGTGTTCTTGTAAGGCTGCTGTGCTGCTAGCTCACAGCTCGCGTGATTCAAGTTGTACAATGTGGGTTCTTGTCCTTGTGGTGACCTTGGCCTGTTCCCCCTTTCCCAAAGTGCCATCCATGGAGTGATGGATTATGATGCCTGTTTGAGTGCTGAAATCTAAAATATAAATAGATCTGTCTCAAAAGAGACACATGCATAAGTAACTTTCTCACTGTGCTGCCACCACACCACTATAAACTCCACCCAGCAGAGTTCCCTTTTAGACAAGGCCACCCATCAGGATTTGAACCAGGGTCTGCACAGAAGACACTCACTGTTTAGGGTGCAGCTTAAGCACCAGACCACCAGCTCAGGTTGATCTATGATCTTTCTTATTGTTCCCATAAGACCAAATGTAATCGTCATGTCCAGCAGGAATAAGAACATGTCATCTTTGGAAGAATTAGCAGCTGGCTCTTGACACCAAAAGTAGTGCACTGGTGAAGTTCTCTGCTAACAAACTAGGAGTGAGAAATGTGTGGGTTCTATCCCTGGGGTCTCCTCCTTGAAATCCTTTCACCAGTGCAGGTTCACAATGCGAGGCATCCTTTTAAAATTGAACAGGGCAATGCATTTCTGTGTCAGCCGCTTGCCAAAATAGTTGTCACCCTTAGGGTATGTTCACACGGCGGGGATCCGTAACGGCTGAAATTACGGGGATGTTTCAGCCTGAAAACATCCCCGTAATTTCAGCCGTACCGGCATGTGCAGGCGCTTGAACGCCGCGTCAATTACGGCCGTAATTAGCGCTGCTATTCATTGGAGTCAATGAATAGCGGCTCCAATTACGGCCAAAGAAGTGACAGGTCACTTCTTTGACGCGGGCGTCTATTTGCGCGCCGTCATTTGACAGCGGCGCGTAAATATACGCCTCGTGTGAACAGACAAACGTCTGCCCATTGCTTTCAATGGGCAGATGTTTGTCAGCGCTATTGAGGCGCTATTTTCGGGCGTAATTCGGGGCAAAAACGCCCGATTTACGTCCGTAAATAGGCCGTGTGAACATACCCTTAGGGTATGTTCACACGTAGTCAACCAAAACGTCTGAAAATCCAGAGCTGTTTTCAAGGGAAAACAGACCCTGCTTTTCAGACGTTTTTTACCAACTCGCATTTTTACCAACTCATTTTTTTACCAACTCGTTTTTGGAGCTGTTTTCATTGGAGTCTATGAGAAAACAGCTCCAAAAACGTCTGAAAGAAGTGTCCTGCACTTCTTTTGACGAGGCTGTATTTTTACGAGTCGTCGTTTGACAGCTGTCAAACGACGACGCGTAAATAACAGGTCGTCTGCACAGTACGTCGGCAAACCCATTCAAATGAATGGCCAGATGTTTGCCGACGTATTGCAGCCCTATTTTCAGACGTAAAACGAGGCATAATACGCCTCGTATACGTCTGAAATTTGGCCGTGTGAACATACCCTAAAGCACAAGCAGCAAACTCGTATAAATTAGAACGCCACCTACCACACAAGTTTCGAACCCAGGCACAAGGGAGAAATCCAAAGTAAACCTGGCCTAAGCACTTAAGCCCTATGCCACTGCATGGTCATGCCCCAATGAGATCTAAAGGTTTTTTTTTTTTAAAGAGGTGAAAAATATGTTCCTATGGAGCTGCTGTGACTTGAGCGCAGAAATTGCTTCTGTATAATGTGGGTTCTAACCCCCATGTTGTCCTCCTGGTGATCTTGGGCAGCTCCCCCTTTCCCAAAGTATGATCTATTGAGTGATGGATTATGATACCTGTTTGAGTGATGAGTATATTGCTGAAATCTGCACTAATATATATATATATATATATATATATATACATACATACACACACACACAGCTGTCTTAAAAGAGACAGCTGTAGAAGTAACTTTCTTATACAGCAACAATGGTACTGCGCTGCCTCCGCACCACTGTAAACACCACCAAGCAGAGTTCCCTGCAGCCATCTCTTGACAGCAGAGGTAGTAAACTGGTAAAATTCTCTGCTGATGAATTACATGAGTCAGGAACATGTAGGTGCTATTCCCAGGGTCTCCTCCTAGAAAGCCCCTCACAGTGCAAGTTTGCAAGCGAGGCGTTCATTTAACCCATTAGTGACCGCCAATACGCCTTTTCACAGCGGCCACTAATGGGCTTTATTCTGATGCATACGCCTTTTCACAGCGCTGCATCAGAATAAATAAACAGAGCAGGGAGCCGTTAAATCTCCCTGCTCTCAGCTGCCAGATGTAGCGGAGGGCTGGGGGCATCCCTGCTCCAATGAGTGAGATTGATATCAGTATCGATCTCACCCGTTTAACCCCTCAGATGCGGCGCTCAATAGCGAGCGCTGCATCTGAGTTGTTTAAGGCTGGGTTCACACGACCTATTTTCAGACGTAAACGAGGCGTATTATGCCTCGTTTTACGTCTGAAAATAGGGCTACAATACGTCGGCAAACATCAACAGCCATGATTAAGGACGTTTGACACGTCTGAGACGCGTAGGCTCCATCACTGGATCGATATTCCTTCCTGCACACTAGGATTCCATACCTTTGGACCTTTTTAAATAGAAGACTAGTAAAACTTGGAAATAGTTTCCGTTTTATTCCAATCAGCGCTGGATCCATTTTTCTGTTACCCTTTGCTATAAAGCTATTACATTATTTAACCCGCACGGTGAACGGCGTAAAAAAGATGAAAAAAAAATGCTGTTTTCTGGGAATCCTGCCTTCAAAAAATGTGATTAAGTGTTCAAAAAGTTGCATCTATTCCAAAATGGTACCAATAAAAACTACAAGTCGTCCCGCAAAAAAAAAGCCCTCATACAACTGCATCGGCGGAACAATAAAAAAGTTATGGCTCTTCAAATATGGAGACAAAAAAACAAATCATTTTGAAAAAAAAGCGTTTTTACTGTGTAAACGTAGTAAAACATACAAAATCTATACAAATTTGGTATCGTTGCAATCGTAACAACCCGCTGAATAAAGTTATTGTTATTTATATCACATGGTAAACGGCGTAGATTTAGGACGCAAAAAAGAGTGGCAAAATGTCAGTTTTTTTTCTAATTTCCCCAAACAGTAAATAAAAGTAATCAATAAATTATATGTACCCCAAAATGGTGCTATTAAAAAATACAAAAGAAGAAGTCCTTATACAGCTATGTCGACGCAAAAATAAAAAAGCTATAGCTCTTGGAATGGGACGATGGAAAAACATAAAAAATAGCTTGGTCATTGAGGTTTAAAATAGGCTGGTCACTAAGGGGTTAAAAGAGAAATGCATTGCCCTGTTGAGCGCCAGCCGCTTGCAAAAATTGTCAGGAAACGGCTGTCACTTTTAAACACAAGCAGCTCACTCGTATAAGTAAGGAGACTGCCATTTACCACACAAGCAGCATGCGGCAAACCCAGGTACATAGGCTAACACCGTAGTGTTCCAGAACTCCGCACTTTAGCCCCCAGTCACAGCGCTCTCACGAGACGATGTGGTCAAAAGTGACTTCTGTTGAAAGTCAGATTACCGTGCTTTTTTTTTATGAGGTGAAAAATATGATCTGGTGGAGCCGTCGTCCTGCAGCTTATGTGTTGAAACACAACAGTAAATGCCACTAACACCTTATTAGTAAAACGCTTTTTCGCCGGCCACTGAGAAAGATATTCGCAGGACTGACGGGCTTTTTTTTAAATGTATATTTCTTGTTAAAGAATGGCAGAAGGGGACATCATGTCTCCACAGCGTTTCTTTAAGGGGCGTAGGAACCTCAAAATAAATCAAGTAGAAAAATAAATGACACAATCAAATTACAAAAACATGATATTTTTTCTTTCTTTATAAAGACTATCTTGACAGAGCAAATATAAAGCAAGAACATTTTTATTATTTTTACATGGAAAGAAAGCCATCATTTTAGGCACAACTCCGAGCAGTAAAGCTCATTTAAAGTGCAGACAGATGGTCTTGTTCCCCCCCCCCCCCATCACCTTCATTTATTAACCATTCTTCTCCACACTGTACAGTACTTTATACTTTCTTATTCTTACTAAAGATATTGCACAAATATTATACAAGAGAACGGTGTCAGTAACATCTAGAGAAGCCGAGTAGTTCATTAAAGGTGTCTTCCACCTTCTGACAACTGATGACCTATCCACCGGATAGGTCATCAGTACAATATCTGTGGGGGTCCGACCCCCCGACCCCGCACATATCAGCAGGTCCACTGGACTTACATGCCGGAAGCAGTTGTCTCCGGCCACGGAATAGCGGCCGAGCTTCTACAGCACGGCCACTATGCTATGTATTGAGCCAAACTGCTTCCGGCTCTGTACATCGCATTATGTGCCATAACATCCGGTGCCCGCAGGCCACTGGAGCGGTTTAACGGTGCAGGGTCAGGGTGGTTGGGGGAAGTTGCTCCTGGGTGGTTGGGGGAAGTTGCTCCTGGGTGGTTGGGAGAAGTTGCTCCTGGGTGGTTGGGAGAAGTTGCTCCTGGATGGTTGGGAGAAGTTGCTCCTGGATGGTTGGGAGAAGTTGCTCCTGGATGGTTGGGAGAAGTTGCTCTTAGAGGATGCTTAGATACCATTCTTTATTCATGGTAGTGTTCTTAGGCAAAAGTTTTGAGCCCACTCCCTTGGATGAAAAGCGAGTCCCCACATGAATGGCTTTACTGTTGGCATGACGCAGAACTCATGGTAGCGCCCACCCTTTCTTCTCTGGACAATCATTCTTCCAAATGTCCCTAACAGTCTGAAGAGGGCTTCATCAGAGAAAATAACTTTACCCCAGTCCTCTGCAGTCCAGTCCCGGTACTTCCTGCAGAGGACTGTCCTCAATGTTTTTCTTGGAGAGAAGTGGCTTCTTTGCTGCCCTCTGTGACACCAGGCCGGCCTCCATAAGCTTTCACCTCACTGTGCGTGCAGATACACTGACACCTGCCTGCTGCCATTCCTGAGCACGCTCTGCACTGGTGTAGAACCAATCCCGTAGCTTAATCCTGTTTAGGAGACGGTCCTGGCACTTGCTGGACTATCTTGGGCTCCCTGAAGCTTTCTTCACAGCAATCGAACCTCTCTTCTTGAAGTTATTGATGATCCGATAAATGGTTAAAGTGGTTTTCCTAGCAGGGACATTTATGACATCTCCACATTATATGTCATAAATGTCAGATAGATGAGGGACCCGCACCTATCTCTAGAACGGGGCCCCCTAAACTCTGTTCTACTGCTCTGTGTTGCGGCTGAATGAGGTGAATTCTGACCATAAAAAAGGTTATATGGTCTTGAGTTACAAAAACAGCCTCTCTGAGCTACGCTGTTTCTGTAAGTACCATACAACTGAATGGTAGTTACGGAAACAGCCTAGCTCGCATGATACACTGCTTACATAACTGCCATTCACTACTATGGGAGTTATGGAAGTCGTGTAGCTCAGCAAGCTACGCTGTTTTCTTCTTCATGATCGAAAAATCACACGCATTAGCCGCATCACAGATCAGAAGAACAGGGTTTAGGGTGTCCCGTTCTAAAGAGACACAGGCGTGGGTCCGTTCGGGAAACAACTTACCTAAAAAGAACAAAAACCACCCTAGCCTCCGCGCAAGACAGAATTTTAAACAGAAATTTAAACAGGAGGATGAGACTGAAAGCCTAAGCCACTCGCTGCTCCAGTGATGCCGAAACATCCAAATATGACTCCCTCAATAGCGCCACCTCTACTAGGGAGGAAGCAGCACACCCTACCTGTCCACAGAACAGAAGAAAAGAACCACACTTGGTTTTCTGTGTGATCAGGTGTTATTGATTAGTAATTACTGCTACTTAGCACAGTAATGGGTTAAGTTGACTTCAGCCCTAATTGGACAGAGAATTGTTGCCATAGGACGACCAGGATTAAGAAGTTATACGTTCCAGATTGTATGAAATAAGTCATTTATACAGGGGTTTTATTTTATTTTAGCATTACACTTGGTATTATACAGATCAATTACGTTTTATCAGCAACATTACACCTGGCACCGATAATTTTATATTGGTTATCAAGCATGGCACTACTGTATTTGCCTTCACATCTATTTACATAAAAATAACTTTTTAGGATTAAGCATGCTATCTCAAGACTCGAAAACCTCTGGACATGAAAAGTCGTATTCAATCCAACATTGTAATTCTAAAAAAAATACCAAAAGTGCAAGAAGTCGTCTTTCTGGTTATGGCGGTAGTCATGGCAAGCGACATAACTTTCGACTACTACTTTTTTACCCCATAGGACATGGATGAAAATGGTAGCATGAAACCGCCTTTAAAGACTGGGGTGAAGCCTAATATTAGACGTCATTCTCCTCTATTAAAAAGGTGGGTAAAGGCTGGTGACGTCATTCACCGACATCTACCCGCTCCCTCCACGCTGCTGTGTTGGGGAGCAATGGAGCGCTGGGTTAGAGACCTGGTGCTTTACTAGGTAGACATGATTTTATTTTCTTCATTATCAAGATTTTTATTTTGTAGCAACAAAATTACAGCATTTATACATTGCACAGTTTTGGCAGAAAAATTTGTATCATGTATAACATACAGATAACAGTTTATAAACATTATGAAGATGCATAAACCCAAATAGGTGGTAACCTCCCACTCATCTAAAGAGCATATGAATTAAAGTACAGTAGAACTAACTGTACCCCATATACAGTAATATAATACCATAGCCAAGAGGACCAGGCCTCAATAAAGTAAACATTGGTACATATAAGTGCCACCGAAAGATTATAACAACAACCCAAGACACTAGACCACAAAGGGAAACACAAACACACATAGCGCATAGAGAAAAAGATCACATAATTTGCTCAGAACCTACCATCAAGCCATAGAGGTAGATCAGTACCACCCCGGAATCCAGACCATACTGCCCAAGTTTGGACAAAGAGCACAGACTTGCCCCTGTCTGCTGACAGTAATTCCTCCATTCTCATTATCCCGTTCACCTCTGTCACCCATTCCGTCAAAGAGGGAACCGTATGAGATTTCCAGTGCCTAGGTATCACCGTTCTCGCTGCAGTCAGAAAATGTCGAAAGATACCCCTTTTGAGGTGTGTGAGAGATCCAGGAACCATGGAGAGTAACCCAATAGATGCCGAAGTCGGAACTTCAATGTGCAAGAGCTTCTTGCCCAAATCAAAAATCTTCCCCCAAAAGGTACGTATCCTGGGACAGTCCCACCAAATATGCAACATGGTTCCAGGAGCTTCCCCACACCTCCAACAATCAGCAGACACATCCGGAAATATCTTATGCAGCAAAGCAGGGCAACGATACCACCTAGTGAGTATTTTGTAGTTTTTTTCCTGGGCAAAACAAGACATTGGCAATTTATGGGCTAACAGGAAGGCAGTACCCCATTCCTCTTCAGTATGTTGAACCCCCAACTCTTCGTCCCATGCATTGGTGAAAGACAGTTGAGAAAAGGAACAGCTGGGCAGAAGAACTCCATGCAAATATGACAATACATGCGAAGGGGCCGTTGGTAAAGATAAATACTTTTCTAAAGGAGTCTTATCCTGTAATAACACCAGACAGTCCCCCAAAGAAGAGAGATAAGAACGCAGCTGTAAGTATGACCACCAGGTTGATCTTCTCCCCGGGCAAACCTCAGAGACTGCATTCATTGACAACATGACACCTTCAGAAGTAAGGGTCTCAGACAGATATCCACCTTTTCTTCTCTCCCAGCAGAGGAATGTATCCATACCCAACGCCGGAGGGAACGAGGGGTTGTCGAAAAGAGGAGTCATAGGACCCGGCCGATTCACCAGGCACGCAGCACCCATGATCCGCTCCCATACCACAAGAAACTGACGTGTGAGGAAAGGCAGAGATAGACTATGGCGCTGTAGGACAGTCAACCACGGCAAAGAGGACAATGCAAGAGGAGACATATCTCTTTCGATACGCACCCATTGCTTACCTGTTTCCCAGCGGAACCAATCCACTACCCTCATAATCAGTGCGGCTTGATGGTATCTTTTAAAGTCTGGAAGACCCTCGCCCCCGTCTATTTTTGGGCGACTAAGGACAGCAAAACGAATGCGAGGCTTAGAGGAACCCCACACAAATTTGGTTATAGCCCTATGTAAGGTCTTGAAAAAACCCGCTGGTATTACAATAGGGACAGTCTGGAAAAGGTATAAGAATTTGGGCAAAATATCCATTTTGACCGCATTAATTAGCCCAAACCATGACATGCGGTTCCCTCCATATTCTGCCAACTCCTTCAAAGTACGTTGAAGAATAGGTGTGTAGTTCAACGCGAACAAATCTGCCTGTTGCGTGGGCACCTGCACCCCCAAGTATTTTAAGGATGTAGATTGCCATTTGAATGGGAAAACCCGAGCGAGATGGGCAGCCATAGAAGCATCCAGAGATATATTCAAGGCCTCCGATTTGGAGTAATTAACTTTAAAATTGCTTAGATGACCAAAACGCTCAAATTCCTCAGTCAGAGATGGCAAAGAGATCATGGGAGTTGTTATAAATACCAGGAGATCGTCTGCATAAAGCGCTAATTTATGATGCTGTGATCCCACCCGTACACCATTAACATCAGGGTTGCCCCGCAGTGCCACTGCCAGGTGTTCCATAACCAGAACATATAATAGAGGCGATAGTGGGCACCCCTGTCTCGTGCCATTAGCAATAGACAAGGAATCAGATAGGAGTCCATTAACACGAACCCGAGCCGTAGGCCTATGGTATAATGCCATTATCCTATCCACCATAGTAGTGCCAAGGCCTACCTGTTTTAGGACACTGCGGAGGAACACCCAATGCACTCTGTCAAAAGCCTTCTCGGCATCAACCGACAGCAAGCACATCGATATCTTACGGGATTGGCAAAATGAAGTTAAAAGGAGAGTTTTGTTGGTGTTATCCCGTGCCTCCCGACCACATACAAACCCCACCTGATCATCCCGTATCAATCCAGGTAACAACGGTGACAAGCGAGATGCAAGCAACTTTGCGAAAAATTTTACATCTACATTAATTAATGAGATGGGTCTGAAGTTAGCGCAAGAGGTTGGGTCCTTGCCAGGCTTTGGTAACAGAGTAATGTGAGCCTCAAGGGACTGGGGTGCAAAGGGACACAAGGAAGACACGGAGTTAAAGACTTTCGTCAAAAAGGGAACCAGTTGAGCCTTAAATGTTTTATAAAATTTGTTGTTAAATCCATCAGGCCCTGGACTCTTGCCCAAGGGTGATTCCTTAATAACATGTTCCACTTCTGATTCCACAAAATCCTCCTCGAGTCCCGAAGCCTCCCCCTCCTCTAAAGGCGGTAAAGCCGTACTATTTACATAATGATCTATTTTGTCCCGCAAAGCCTCAGCCTGCATGTCGTGAAATTGCCCCTTGATGTTATATAAAGTCGAGTAATACTGTTTAAAGCACTCTGTAATACCCACTGGGTCATGAACTTCGCCCCCCGAAGAAGATAGTATTTTAGGGATGTAGGACGCTTGCGTTCGGGGATGTAACATACGCGCTAAAGATCTACCGCACTTGTCCGCAAATTCATATGAGTGTTTTCTCATCCGATCTCTAAACCGGGCGTGTGATTGGTCTATAAGAGATTGCAAGGACTCCCTTGCTGTGGTAAGATCCGCAAAAACCTGTGAAGATGGAATTTGTTTATGACATGATTCCAACTCCCTTATCTGAGTCAGGAGACGTGCAATAGAAATCCCTTTCTCTCGCTTCAAACGTGTCCCGTGCTGTATTAGGACTCCTCTAATGACACATTTCAGCGCCTTCCATTGGAGTGGTAAGGAGGTAGGGTCATGTTCATGTACTGCAATAAACCCATCAAGAGCGTCCTTGAGAGCCGACACACATACTGTATCCTTCAATAAATTATCATTAAGTTTCCAAGACCGAAAATTCGGTACCGAGTCAGGAAACGAAAGGGTCAGGAACACTGGGGCATGATCTGACCAGATCATGGGGCCCACATTAGTACTAGGATGCCAGGTAAGCAAATGGTGACTGATCAAAAAAGCATCTATCCGACTGTACATGTTATGCAAGGGGGAAAAGTACGTATACTCTCTCACCTGAGGGTGTAGAATCCTCCACACGTCAATCAATTGCATGGAATGCATCATAGCCTTTAGTGCCCCCAACTGTGATTTAGGAACAGCAGACCTGCCCGAGGAGGTATCAAGCCTAGGATCAAAGGTCAAGTTAAGATCTCCACCTACAATTAAGACGCCCTCTGTAAACTCTTCCAATTTCTTCAAGAACACTCGCCCCACTCTAGCCTGATCCTGATTGGGAAGGTACAAGTTAGCCAGGGTAAGAATCTTATTGCGCATAGACAATTTTAAAAAGACATATCGACCTCCCGGGTCAACCAAAACATCAATGATTTTATGGGAAAGTGACTTGTGGATACCTATGCTAGCCCCTTTGGACTTGGATTCCGGGTTGGCACTGTGAAACCAAGACGGGAAGTATCTGTTTGTAAATTGTGGCATATGGCCCACCTGAAAGTGAGTCTCCTGTAGGAACAAGATGTGTACTCGTTCTTTATGCATGTTATATAAAATTTGTGAGCGTTTTTCCGGGACATTGAGCCCCCTAGCATTGAAGGTACAGACCTTCAATTGCGCCATCAGAGTCTTTACCCCGAGGAGCTCAACAAAAGAATGCACTAAGGCAGAAGTAAATAGGACAAGACAGACGAGGAGGGGATATACAACAACAAAGACAAACGAACGGGCGAACTAATCGCCCTCTCCTTGAGCTACTCAAGGAGAAACACTCTAACAGACACCGGAATCAACCAGTGAGTCCCTAAGAGGAGAAGTGTCAGGACACAGACTAGCCAGTGCCCCGCACCCCCCCAACCCAGCAATTATATTCAAGCAAGTAATAATAAATTATTACAGTTAGGAAAACCAAGGCACTTTGCATAACACCCAATAGTAATGAGACAAAAGTATGCCGCATTAATATACACCTAGAAATACCTCAACGGAGCATATTCCTATATGCATTCTATGTTATCAAAAGTGCATATACTTGTAAGAGGTACAAGGGATTTTAGAAAACCTTAAGCATTCACGTCTGAAGCACAATGACATTAATCGAACCATACCAATGGACCCGCAGTGTCCAGCAAAAATAAAATCAGTTGCAACGAGCGGTAACACCAATGTGAGCGGCTATAAGAACACAGACTATATTTGCTTTAAATGAGAAACCCCAGAATTATTGCATTGAACTCTGATAACAGAACACAGAAAAGGATATCAGATCAGTTCAGCTAGGCGACCCTCATGCCTACGACCAGGAGAAGCAGGAGAACGACCTCGCCTACGCGCCCGTGGACGCGGCGGCGGAAAGGGAACATAAGGCCAATCAGGGATGGAGACTCGAGGTACACGGAGAGCAGCGCAGAAGTCCGGAACATCCCCTGGGTCCCGAACACTCAATAATGACCCATCTCTGCGGACCTGTAGCTGAAAGGGGTGACCCCAAGAATAAGAGATCTCATGCTCCCTCAATACATCCAACAGAGGACGAAGCACTCTGCGCTTATCCAGAGTCATTTTGGACAAATCCGATAGCAGTTGAATCTTGACCCCTTGCAATAAAACTTCCCCTTTATCACGGGCTTTTCTCATTATCTGCTCCTTGAGAGAGAAAAAATGGACACGACATAGCACATCTGGATCCGGGTTCCGAGGACCCAGGGTCCTGTGGGCTCTATCCAACTCAATAGGATCTGCAGCAGGGCGTCCCAGTAAGGTATTAAATAGAGATTGTAAAGTAGGGATAAGTTGACCCGGAGAGATATCCTCAGGAATGCCCCTCAGCCGAATGTTGTTGCGACGATTCCGATTCTCATGATCCTCAGCCAAATTAAATAATGCATGAATCTGATGAGAGTGCTGATCTAAACGGGCGTCCTGAGAAACTTGTTGCTGTGAAATAACTGAGACATCGCTCTCCATACGCTGCACCTGATCTGACAATTGGGATAGGTTAGTGGTGAGAGATTGTATCTCAGACTTGTATGTCGTTTCCAGACGATTAACATAACGCTCCATGTCCTGCTTAGTGGGTAAAGCTGATAACTGACGTCTCAAGCCCTGTAAATCATCCCCAAGGGCAGATGCACCTCCCATTGACGTTGATGGGTGAAGATCCATATCTATATGAGATGTGGAAGGCAGCAATGCAGGACCCAGCACATGCGGGAGGGAAGATGGAGAGACTCGGCCGCCATGACAGGCACCACGTGACACGCAATCCCGCGCAGGCAGCGCCATCACATCCCCAGCAGAACTCGGTGTGACCCCATCTAGCCTGGAGGGAACCATCCCCGATGCACCGGACAATGAAGGAAAGGTACCATCAGTACCTGAAGCAGCAACGCTGGCCGCAGATGAAATCCCCTCAGGGAGCAAGGACTCGGTGCCATCGCGTCTCTCCTCTGTCGGCGCCATCTTGGAGACTGCTCCTGCCCCGGCGTCGGTCAGAAAACGCTGAATAGACCCAGCTGCAGACATCTGCCGAGTATGATAATGAGTCCCCGAAGAGGCCCTGGACTTCCTAACCATCAGGTTAGTAAATATATGCGCTTTTGTTGCTTTTAAATTAGCTTATGATCGGGTTGAAAGGAGTGCAGGCGCGGAGCTCTCAGAAAGCACGTCCGGTCAGCGCCATGTCCAAGCCACGCCCCATGATTTTATTTTCCATGCATTATTATGATCTACATAGTAGATGTAATGTAAAACAGATCCCCAGTCCAGGAGCTGGAGTCCTGCTTTAGGACTTATTCACACAAACATATTTCTTCTCCTTGTGCAGTCCGTTTAAACAAAGAACAGCACACTGAACCATGCAACTCACAAATACGCTTTGTTTTTGTCATGGATCATGTGTCCGCTGTGAGAAACTCACAGCATATTGATTGTTTTCACGAACCAGACTCACCCATTAAAGTCTATGGGTGCGTGGGAAAAAAAAACCGAACAAACAAAAAAAAAACAAAAACGGACAGCACACTGACTACATTCATGTGCTGTCCGTTTTCCACGGATCAGCTGCTTAAGAAATGCAGAAACCAAAGTGAAACCAGGAAGGGCTTGCAGAGGAGACACTCGGATGCAACACAGACAATCATGGATGAAGAACATTCCGTTTTTGCAGACACAGATCAGACTCGCTCGTATGAATACGGTTTTAACTTGACACAAGATATGACACATGGCCAAAATGCTAGAAATTGGTTGTGGTTTTAGCAGAACCTCCTGAAAAGAAATGAAGAGCTGCTTTCGTATACAGTGCACGTCAGTGAGATTATGTCGGAGTGACGACTGCGTCATTCTGTCTAGTTGCGTGTACAAGCATGCTTCCAATGGGAAATAACACCGAGGAAATACACCCAGACCTGCCTGTCACTACTAATCTGCTTAATAAATACAACCTAGTTGTCCCAGGAAGGCCGCAGGGCATATTTTGTCAGAAAGAGTTACTTCAAACTCCAGACTGGTAGTACTGGATATTCTATGTACAATACATACTAATGACTCATTAGACTGGCACATCAAAGTGTGCCTATAGGAAACAAGCGTCATACAGGTACATTACACAGGAAGCCGGCATGGCATTGTAGGACATCACTGACATACATGTAATATAGCAGATGTAATAGGACACACGTAGACTTCAATGGGGCCCAGAATTGCCTCAGTATTTCTCAATTTCAGGATTTTTTTCTGTTGGATTTCGGTTTTTGGAAAAGCTGAGTGAAAGCCAATCTGGCCACCAATGTTGCTGCCAGATGGCTTGCCCCTCAGCTTTCCCAGAAATCTGTCTAGTTATGCAGTGATAAATAGTGTACCGATTTAGCATTCAGGGCTCTAGAAAAGATAAACACCCCAACATTACCCGATAGGTCACATATAACAGGATCCCTTGCTTACTTTGCCTCATCTTGAACTAGATTTCTGTATGGCCCCATGCACACGACTGTAAAAAATCTCCGTAATTGCAGACCGTAATTCGGTCCGCTATTACAGACCCGCTCGGTTCTATTGGCCGTGGACACCTTTCCGTACCACTATGGATAGGTGTCCGCGCCGCAGGTGCCGCCGTACCAGGAATGATGGAGCATGTCCTACTTTTCGCTTTTTAAAGGCTGTGCTCCCTTACTTAGTATGAGACCACGGCACAAAAATGCAGGCCCGCGGTCGTCCGTGCCTGCAATCGCATGCCAGGATTACGGGCATGGCCGTGTGCATGAGGCCTAAGAGATTGTTGTCCTGATGTATCCAGCAGTCTTTATCCAGCAGTCATGCTTATGACAACCTTGGCACACTGGTAACATTGCATATTGTTGGTCGATACCTGGTCCAACATAGAAGAAGCACATCTCTGGTGGCAGCTTTCAATGCTGAACGAACTAACAATTGTCCACTTGTAGCTCTAACAATATGGCTGTATTTACACACTACATTTTTCCACCATAATCTAATTTCAATTGCATCTAACCCAAATCACTGTTTGATAAAAATTCTTAATAGGGTTTTCCACATATTTACATTGATAGCCTATTCTAAAACTAGTGTGACACGTGAAATCCAACCCCCGTGCCTTATCAGTGTTGTACCAAGCACAATAGTGTTTCTGCACATGTGGCTGTCCCCGGTATTGCAGCTGAGAATGAGCTGCACTACCGGGCACTGCCACACGTACAGGAGCACCGGTGTTTGGTACAACAGTGAAGGCTGTGGTGCATCAACAATCGCCTTTGTTGTACTGATTTGACTGCAGTGACCCCAGCGGTCACACATTAATGGCCTATCCTAAGGCCAGAGCATTAATGTAAATTCCTGGAAAATCCCCCCCTAATGATTGCTGAAAATAAATGTTGTGGTGATTAGAAAGAGTTGGTCACGTTTAAGATTTTGACAATTTATGCAGAATTGGAATTCAAGTAGGATCTTTAGAGAATCGTAATGTGTCAACCCCTTATTATGTATAATTTAACAGAAGAAAAACACAGATTCTGTTAAAGGCAGGAAAACATTTTCCAAAAGGTTTCGTAGGGAAAGACTTTCCTGCTATCCATCTCAATAAAGCCTTAGGCCTCATGCACACGACCGTAGTGTTTTTCTGGTCCGCAAATTCCAGGACCGTGTTCCGTGAAATGTCATCCGCAGTTCATCCGTATGTAATCCGCAGTTCATCCGTATGTAATCCGCAAAATGCGGATGAAAAAAAAAAAGCCTAGGTAAAACAGGATGACGACAGAACTCATTCCCGGTCGTCGCCTAGCAACACTTCCGCAAATCCGCAAAACTGCGGATGACACACGGAGGTGTATCCGCAATTTCCACGGGCCCATTGACTTCTATTGGCATGTCCGCATCGAATTTGCGGCCCGTAATAAGACATGTCCTGAGTTTCTGCGGCACGGATTTGCGGACATGCGGAGACCTGTGAAAACACGGATAGTGTGTATGGGCCCATAGAAATGAATGGGTCCGCAATTCTCCCGTGGATTTGCGGACGCAAAAACACGGTCGTGTGCATGAGGCCTTACTCAGGGCTCTTTCTGTACATATCAAACCTGCACACGGGACAGAAATGCTGCAGATTTTCTATGCGTCAAATCTGCAGTGGAAACCAGTTCCAGCCATTTAGATGACATTAAACAAATCTCATCCAGCAGGACCTTTTCCATACGGCATCAGATTTTCAAATCCGCAGCATTCTTATTCTAGTGCAGATTATCACCCTTTTCAATGTAAAAGGGGCAAAATCCACTGTGAATCTGCAGCAAGATCTAAACGTAAGGCTTCGTTTACATCTGCGCTGGGGTCCCGTTCTGACGTACTGTCGGAGCTTCGATCGGATCCGCCGGGTCCGGTGCACAGCAGAGACAAACGGAAACCATGGGCACCGGATCCGTCACCATTGAAATCAATGGTGATGGAAACAGAAACCTCTGGCTTCCGTTTGTGTCTGTTCGGGGTCCCGTTCTGACAGGAAGCTCCGCCGGAACGTCATAACGGGACCCCAACATGTGCAGATTTACTACAGAAAATGATGCAACAATTCCTGTGTGGGTATCCTAAAGAGATTTTTCATTTTCAGCAAATACATCTTATGTGTTGTGAATAGTTTTGCAACTTTGTAATATACTGTGAAAATCAGTTTACTTCAGAATATGAAAATCTGTGCTGGTCATATAATGATCACATGGCTCATTACAAGGGAGAGCTCTGATAATGCTACTGTAACAAACCATGCACCTGTAAGATCGCCACATGACCAGCACAGGTTTTCATCCTCGGCTTGTAATGATTGAATAAGAAACTTCACGGTTTACATGCAGATATCTTGGCAATGATGAAGACTTGATAGACAAAGTGCATAACTTTTCATCAATGAGCTTTGAGGAAAATCGGAATATACCTTTATGCCAAGAAGCCTTCAGGCACTCGATGTAAGACCATTAGTGGAACAAAGCATGGAAATTCCAAGACTACACGACTAAGTACTCGTTTGTCACAGCACTACACCTTAAAACAAGTGCATGTCATCTCCCGGGGTGGAGGCAATTTACAATATGTAATAAATCTCTAAACAATCCTTCTGCTTTGTTATTTTTTTGTTCAGAAAGGTAAGGACTGCCACCCTGCTGCTTTTCTGGCTCCAGAGACAAAAAAGGAGTTTTTGGGCAGGACAATGTCTCACCGCCAGATTGTAACCCTGAGAAATCTGCCAGTCTCACTAAACTTTCAAAAAACTTCTCACATGTCAGTGACATGTCTGTAATTTTGATCAGTGGAGGTCCGAGCACTCAGACCCGCACCGAATGATAAAATGAAGCGGAAGAACCTCTCGGGTGAGCGCTGGGCCGCTTAGTTTTTGATCGGCTCTTCTCGGAAAGCCGAGCAATTGGTGTACAGGGCCATAGACTTTCTATTGAGCCCATACACCGTTACAATCGGCTATCCGAGAAAAGCCAATCAGAAGCGAAGCGCTCACGTGAGCACGTCTGCTGCTTTGTTTTAGCGATTGGTGGGGGTTTCAGTGCTCAGACACCCCCTGATCAAAACTTCTGACATCTCACGGTCACGTCAGAAGTGTTTTGAAAGTTTAGTTACCCTTCAATAACAAAAGCTTTTTCCACCAGATGGAATAGATAAACAAATTGTGTCCAATTTCAGCATACCATATCTATAGGTCCAGCACTAGTAATTATTGTATATTAATATAGTAGAAATAGTGTGCTAAAATGTTTTGATTTTACTTAACCTGCAAGATGTTGAGAAAATCTGTAATAGTGATTAAGTATAAAAAAAACAAACAAACCATAACACACAGATCTAAACTAGCGGAAAAAAGCAGCACTCACCAAGGGGAAAAATGTAAATATACACACACTATATATATATATATATATAGAGATAGATCACATGAGTAAGATACAGCAGGCAGAATATCCCCAACACCCTGATTTTTGTACGGTATTCCATCACAAAATATCAAGTTTCTGATAAGAGTATTAAATTGTCTACATCATATTTTCCATATTTCCTGCAGAGATTGCGAAACTCCCTGAAGATTAAATATCTAGACACATCCGTAAAAGAAGCGCAGAATGCCAACTGGTGTGTATATATCGCCCCCTGCTGGCAGGCGACAGCCATACACAAGTGATCTTACTTCATCATACCATGCAAATAAACGATAAACAAATTTGGATACAAACAGCTTTTAATGAATTACTAAAAAGGAAAATGAAAACATGATGCGTCTCTTTGACTCGCTGTCCTTATCATTAAAATAAAAAAAATATTGGATGTAATATTCGCTTTGTAATTAAGGACTCCCGGTCACCTGGCCAAGTTAACCCTTTACTGAAGTACAGTAACATAATCAGTACAATTTGTGTAACGGGTCATGTAAATGGGCAAAAACTAAGGAGAATGATGATATCAGGTGTCGACTACATGAAGGGCAATGATGAAAATAAACCCAAAGTTTAGGGCTAGCCAGGATGATCTTATTAGCACACCATATAGGACCAGCTTCATACAGTGCAGTTTGGAGCAGTTGGAAACGATGAGTGGATCCTTAGGAGAGGTGAAGGAAAGGAATACAATTCTCTTTACCAGATGCAATTTGTTAACCCCCCCCTCCACTATAACTGCATTGTGACAAGCCAGCCTAATAAGAGAAGCTGTCGGCGGTCCAGTTACAGTGGACCTGAATAGCCTGACAACTCTCCACAGAACGGACATGCAGTTATGTTAGTTTATACAATGACCAATACAGAGGAAAGGGGAGTGATGGCCGCACACGAAGAGGCTTGAAACCAAAACCAAAACCCCCGATTATAAACATAACATAAGCATAGCTAAAAGTGGGGGTCATGGGAATCCATCATCATCATCTTCTGCCATCTCTTTAGCAAACTCTAAATCCTGCTGTTCTCTTTCACGTCGCTCCTGTGGGAATATAGAGAACAGGTCAGTGCTGGAAGCGCAGTAGAAAGGAATACAAAGCAATAGGACACATACGGCCTAGTTCAGATCTGCGTTGGAGGCTTCATTAGGGGCCTCCGTAGCAGATTCCGCCGCGCCATTCTTTCTGGTAAAACCACGGACACATCGACGGAAAAGCGACAGAACCCATTAAATAGAATGGGTTCCGCTGGCGTGGTCTATGGTGCAACGGAACTGGCGCTTCTGGTTATTCCCTTGTTCTGCTCCTCTGAGCAGCACAACAGAATACTGAACGCAGATGTGAACATTACCTAAGAGAAGTAGATCTCAGCAAAAACCCTAGTGACTCAGAATAGATCGCTGGTATATTGGGCATGGGCTTATACGAGTGTTGCTCTCTAGATGCTGTACATTGCATAGCGCATTCTCCTGTCTGGACATCACAGTTGCTTTTCCAGTCTAAATCACTAAGGATTGTAAAGTTGCAAAAGAACCGCAGGAAAATCAGGAGTGGAGGGCTTGGACACACGGACTGTAATAACACCTGAATGTATATAGTCAGAAGCCGGACACTTCCTAACTACCTATAAGCATCTGGTGCTTCCAATTGGTATCTGGGCTTTAAAGAGGAAATACTAAAGGGAATATATAAACCTCAGGACGTATGCTGGAGTCTTACTGACCAGCGATGGAATACCTGTTTATAATAATACATCCAATGAGGCCATACCTGGTGGGAACGAGAGGGAAACTCAAATCAAATGTATAAGAAATATCCCTGGCAATAGTCCTTAAGGGGGATGTCTCATTAGAGACCACCCCTTTTATATTGATGCCGCCGTGGGTCCGGTTTCTGTCACTCCCCGGTAAACAGTTGATTTTGCCTGGGGGAACTTTCTATGGCCAGTATATTTTTATTCTGCAATAGCCGCTGCAGTGAAGATGTAGTAACACGATAACATGGTGGACATTTAGATGAATGTAATACATGAATGGCTCAAGTCCCTAAAACGGGAGCTGATCTCAGGGCATATGGAGAGGGGTTGGCTTTATGAGACAACACTTTTAAAGGTGTATTCTCATTTTAAGTATTTAAAAGGTATATCCTGTGGATATGCCATACATGCTTTAGATGGGAACACCCCTTTAACACTGATGAGGTATGGATATATATATATATATATATATATATATATATATATATATATATAGTGTGGTATATTTCACTACTAGATAAAGAGAAGCACATATTGCTCTGAACAATACTCTTACAATAGTTTGCTATTCAGCAATAGGAGATAAATCACTTTCCCATCAGTGCCATATACAGCGAGAACTCAAGAGCACCACTCAAATTTGCAGTGAAATATAGGGGTGGTCCTCTCAAAGAAATGGCCTCTAAGATATAAGAGAATTATAAAATCTGTCAGAGAATACTCTAGTCTAGGTTAGGGGTGGTCTACTTAAAGTGGTGGTCTTCTAGCGAAGTTTTCACTTTACACAAACCACAGTATCACCCTTTCCTATGACAGTTCTCCTGTATCAATGTGTCCATCCTGTGACGCTCACCTCAGCTGACTCCAAGTCTTTGTTGTAGGATTTGGGAGGGAATCTCATAGCCTATTGGGTGAGAATGGAGAGAAGCATTTGTAGAACATATAATTCAGGCACAAAATTTCACCTACAGATGTATTTATTGAATATTGAAGAGTATAACATTAAAGGGGGTTGTACAAAATAGGATAAACACGGCGGCTTTCTTCCTAAAACTGTGCCACACCTGTCAACAGGTCGTGTGGGGTATTCATGCCAATGAAACTGAGGTGCAATACCAGACAACTCGTGGACAGGTTTGCTGCTGTTTATGACAGAAAGCAGTCATGTTTTTCTAATACTGTAATTCTAGCAAATACAGCGGCACACATACTTTAATATGGCATAGAGTACATCAGGTAGAGTATAAAACACACATACACACATATATATATGTGTATGTTCCTTCCTCAATGTTTACCTTGACAGACATATTGTGTATGTCTAGACAGAATGAAATGCGTTGGTGAAAGGCCAGCTGAGGCTCCCTGGTAGAATAGATATCGGTCATCTCTTTGGACTGGACGCATCCCTTCTCGTGATTAATACTGGCCTCAATGACTCCATCACGGATTGCCTGCAGTAAAGAAGGTTCCATATATGACAAAAGGAATGTAAGTAGGCTTGTGAACGGTGATGCCAGTGTGTGAACAGCATGGTGAGGGGATTCAGAGCTGTTCATCATTGCGGTTGTTTGTCTGTATACCCCAGATTATTACGTTCACATCAGACTACATAACTAGGTGACTGACTTTACATCTATAAACATGGAACAGAATGTGTCCTATTTGTATGTCCGTAGCTATCCAGCCATGTCCCTGTGCACACACTCACTTTAGCCACTATGAACTCTGCGTCCTCTGGACTATCCAGCTGTAATTTCTGAGCAATGTCAGGCAATGAAATCCGGGAGTAGGACAAACTGATCATACGCACGCCTAAAACAGAAAAAACAACAACAAGATAAAAAGCTCAGACAACCGGCAGATATGAAGACAGTGCGTCTATAAGGAGTATTCTAGATTGCAGACTTTCTGGCGAGAAGTCTAGCAGCAGTATTACTCAAGAAGCACTGGAGGCAGGTGATGCAGCCAGTAATAGAACTGCCCACCATGGTGCCCAGGCATCCTGAGAGAATGGCAGAAGCACTGAGCATGCTTGACCACCGATTTATACAACGTCTTTACAGGCGGGTCCCCCGTTCTAGTGATTGATGAGGGACCGAGATGTTGGATGCAAACCAATCTAATATTTATCACGTATTCAGTGGATGGGTGATAAATGTCATTGGAAAACCCCATTAACTTGACCGCTGTAAAGTTTTATAGGCTCACACGGTTGCCTGTGTAACCATAGCCTTAATACAAAGAGAGACCTGGATATCTAAGAAAAATTTATTTATGCCGACCACACACACGGCACGTAGGGAATGGCTAGATGCTGGTTTGGTCGACTTCTCTGTCTCTTGACTAAGGGTAGGGGATGTAAAAGGTGTTTGACAGACACTTCTCCCGAGTAAAAATGATTGCATGTGTCAAAATTCAACTATGTCCCCATAAATGTCAGGTTGTCCGCAGATCCTGCTGGAATCGGCCAAATTTAATCTAATGAGTACGGCCAGCTTATCTTCAGAAATATCTCCTAATATCAAACCGTTTTATTTATTTAAAAAAAAAACAAAAAAAACCTATTGACACCTAAATAAATAGTCCTTCTACCTGTCTTGATGACATTATGTCTCAGCCGGATGATGAGGGTGTATGTACCATCAGCCTGGAACTTCTCACAGAACTGCTCCAGCTCCTGGTTGAATTTTGATAGGTTTCCCGTGCGCACAGCTGTGAAAGAAAACAGGTATTTTAGGGAATTCTCATCATAGTCTTATGAAAGATGACATGTAGCAGATGTGAAAGTGCTGCATAAACAGATAGTTAGTCAGGCACCTACAAGCAGTCATTGAGAATAAATCAGGTTTTTTTCCCCCCTATTCTTGCGAGAGATCTTCACGGTAATAAGGGCTCTTTATTCACAATTTTATTATCATTTTTTCTTTCAATGAATAATCACAGACCGCAGAAAAAGAATTGCATAATGATGTGTGTGGGTGGATAACGAATGAGCACCAGCGCGGCACCTCAGAGGTTTCCAATGCGCACATATTCTTTTTTGCAATTAAGATCTATTCAATGCTTTCACAGCTTATTCCTAGAAATGACAGTAAATGAATCACTTACCTTGAGTGAGTAGAAAATAAGGCATTAAAGACCTTTTCAGGGAGTGCTGTCTGAACTGAAGACGATCTGGAATTTCCCCCAACAACAGCTCCACCACAATCAGAAGTTTGTGAACCTGAGAAACAGGAAAATACATCAGATCGCACATATTTACACTGCAGCATCTAAAAGTACTTCAAATAAGACGTGAATAGAAAAGAACGACTCACCGTCTGTTTGAAGCCCACCGCTGTATGCTGGGGGGCCTTCCTTAGAGCATTGGTCAGGGTCCTTCTCGCTTCAGAATACTCCAACTGAATGGCTTTAATGCGACCTGGGAGGAGATATTGTGTAAGAGACAATACATGTAACATTACATATAGACCTATGTAGATTGGACTAACTTTCATTAAAGAATATTGCACGTTAGACAAATAAAACATCCAAAGAACGATTCCTATTTCCATGCATTTATTTTATGCAACACTGAACAGCGAATGTATTCATTCACCTCAGACTGCTCCATTGGGGCTTACGATTTATTTGGTTTCCTCAGGTCACATGATGTAGCCGATTTTACAGGAAGACAACTAAAAGAAAACATTTTGGATAGTCTTTATGTAGTTAATGCCATGGGCAAAATCGACTCCAGTCTAGAAGCAGGGCCGCCATCAAGGCAGTATGGCTGGTACTCCTATCAGGGGCCCAGCCACAGAAATAAAAGAAAGGGGCCTGCCCGCCGCACACCCATATAAAATTGTAAACTTTATAAGCAGGGCCCAGCGGTAATTAGTTTGGAGAAGAGAACTGGCCCTGCAATATAATGGGGCCTGTTCCTTTCTCCAAAGTAACTACCGCTGGGGCCCTGCTGTAGAAGGTCCTGACACTGGACAGCTCATAAGTGAAGGGGCAAGAGGGCCCGTGAGTGGTAACAACACAGAGGTAAGTCTGGTGTGTGTGTGTTTTAAAGGGATAGTACAAGAAACAACATTTATTTCCTATCCCCAGGATAGGAGATAATGGTCTCATGGCTAGGACCCCAAAAAAACATGAGTATGGGGGTCCGAGCCTGCCATTCCTCCACACTGCAAATCCCCCCGCCCGGAGGGAGGAGAATGGAGAAGCCGTTGAGCATGAACTTGTCAGTCCATTCAACATTTATGGGACTATAGGAAACAGCCGCACAATGTGCTCTGCTGCCTCCGTCATCCCCAGAGACTTTGAATGGAGCGGCAGCGCACATGCTTGACTGTCAATGTTATCCTCACTGCGGAACAGGAGTGTCTGAATTAATTTAGGGGTTTGTTTGGGAGTCTGAATTTATTTAAGGGTCTGGTCGGGGTTGTGAATTAATTTTGCCATCTGGTCAGGGGTCGGAATTAATTTTGCCATGTGGTCTGGGGTCTGTGCAGGTGACGTGGGTGCCATGTGTGAGGAGGAGGCGAAGAGCATCCGGGCGTGCTACAGCAGTGGAAGATCTTCGAGCCTGCAGGAGCCAGAAGCAGCTGCCAGCACTGCCACTTGGCGAGTGAATCTGCTGTGTAAAAGCAGCCGCTTCAGTGCAATTATTCTTTTTGATGTTGTCCCCCTGCACACCTACTGTCTTCCCCTTGGTCCCCCACAGAGCACTGCCGCCCCCACAGAGCCACTGCATCTCCCCCCTGGCCCCATTCCTGCCACTTCCCACTCTCTTAGCACTCTCAACAGACCATGCCACCTAATTTCTCCCCCTTGTCCCCTGACAAAGCCCATGCCCACCTGTCTCCGCCCTGGCCCACAATAGAGCCACTGGCAATTTGAATCATACCACTAACCCACTACTGCCACTTTTCATTGTCACCCGCAACAATGGGGGGGCAGACTACTTGACTATAAGAGGCCCAGAGATCTTTATGGTGGCCCTACTAGTGTCACTCAATATAAACCAAGCCTTGGTACCTTCTTGTCCTAATATTCATGGTCTTACTTACCCGTATAATACAAGTATCTGGCCCATTCGTTGTTGTTCGCTTGCTCAGGGAACACAGACTTAGACACCAGTTTTTCAGCCTGATCGTACAGATTGTAATGTAAGTAGTTTCTTAGTAGCAGGTTCAGCAGCGTGGCCTGTCCGTCTGCATCATGCCGGAGCGTGGCTGTGCGCAGTCTTGCATGCAGGAAGCTGTAATATGGTATCATTTATAATAACCAAGTTAACAATATTTTGTTTTCTAACAATCCTGAAAACGTATTTTTATTTTTCTCCTATAAATTGTGTATGCAAAGATATTAGGCTATATCTTTTTAAGAAAAATGTCTCTTTCTCCACTTATCAGACCCCTTATTCCCCTATACCGGGCTAGAACACTATAAATGCTCAGAACCTCAGCATTAACTGAAAAAGGTCAACTCTGAAAGTCGTTGGAGCAGACACACAGATCATATTATACAGAGCAGAATTGCTGAAAGTGTGTATATGTGGGATTGCACGGGGTTAGCGACTGCCTGACAAAGAAGTCTCACTTAACGAAGCATTAAATAACTTCTATGTTTCTAATATACAAGCTAAAATTCTTCCCAACAGTGCGGATCTTAGGCACGGAGGACGTAGACCGTGTTTATCAACTTAAATAAATTCATATAGAAGCTTTTATGGACAAGGTGTACACACGGATATCTATGCATGCACCACATCCATACTGAGCACTGTGATCACCCCGGCAGCCGTGATCTCTAGAAGCTAGACTTGGGGAATAAAATTAACACTTATTAAGGGAGATCTACGTTGCAAAATGTTCCAGAATTCCGGCACAAATTGTGCCAAAAAAGTGGTATACATGATGTGTTTTAGATAATTTTTACACCTTCCTTGACAGTTTTGAAAGTACAGCCACAATTTTTTCTGCATAATACTGGTGTAAAGTACGCCAGCCATGAAGTAGAGTAAGAAAGCGAAAAGTATCCAACATGTCTGGCTCCTAAATTATCATACACTACGTGTTTAGTCATAAATTTAGCGCAGTTCCTGCCAGTCAGAATGGGCAGATTTATTAATACCGTCCTAAATTCAATCAAAACGTAGACGATATTTTGTGCTCAGTTAAATGGGAAATAACTGAAGAATTCCTTTCAATATTCCAGTCGTATGCCAGATGAAGAGGTCTGGTGCACTGAGAAGTAGCAGATGATTGTTCTCTACATCTTTAAAGTGCCTCTGGCATAAGACATGTGTACTATGAATAAGGATACCCATAAAGGGAAAGGCTAGACACAGTGGATGCGAATAACTTCAACACTAAAGCTCCCACAACCAGAGTTTGGGGAGCCGGCATACTGTGCCTAGAATCCTGAAGACAAGGATATTTGGGAGGAGCATTGTAAGGACTATCAGCTGTCCTTAAAGGAACAGTGTCATCACCCAAAAAATTTTTCATATGTTCAAGATGTTAGTGCTTTATTAAAAACGTTTATATTTATTTGTGTGTTTGTGTTTTACTTTTTCTTATTTTTACACTTTTTCTTCCCTATGGGGGCTGCCATTTTTTGTTCCATTTCTGTCTGTGTCGATTAACGACACATACAGACATGGAATACGGCAGCCACAGTCCCATAGGGACTGCGAACGGCTCCCGTCCCATTGACTTCAGTGTACGGCGTCTGTGTGGGAACTGCGCATGCGCCGCTCCCACACAGTCCAATTCGAAATTGGCGCCGTCCGGTGCCATTTTCCTGTGGACCGGAAGTCGCGGCCGGACAGTAATATTACTACTTCCGGTCGCGGCTTCCAAATTTGTGCACTTGGACCAGCGGCAGCAAACGGAGCGGACGGGCCGGAGGGAGCCGCGGCGGCAGGAGCAGGTAAGAGATTTCAATGTATGTTCGTGTTTGTGTGTGTTTACTACTGTATGTAAACCTACTACACTGTGTGTTAGCTCAAAAAATGGCGACACACAGTGTAGCAGGTTACACCGTTCAAACCCCTCGTTTATCCCGGCACTAGCCAGGATAAAGGAGGGGGGGATGCTGAGAGCTCACTAGAGCGAGGGCTTTTAACCCAATGTTGCAATGCTGCAATTTTGGGAATAGCTCCATCTAGTGACCAAAAATGGGTAGTATTATAAATTAGAATTAATTTATAATATTTCCTGACTATTTCCTGACTCGTGAAAAAAATAAAAAAAATTTGAACAATGTTTAATCACCCACACACTAAATGTTTAATTTTTTAAAAAAAAACATGTTTTTCTGGCAACACATTCCCTTTAAGGTGTTTTCCCACTTAACACACACATCCCCTATCAACAGTGTGTGAATGCTGGGGGGTTTGTCTGCTGGGACCCCCAGCAATAAGGAGAACGGGGGAGCACATGCTCGGCCAGCGCTCCATTCATTTTTATGGGACTTCCGGTACCTCCATAGAAATGAATATAGCGCTGATAGAGCATGCGGACCAACGTTACATTCTCATAAAGCTCGTTGGGGGACTTTAGGTCCCCCCATTCTCCTCATTGCTAGGGGTCCCAGCGGTCGGACCCCAATGCGATCACACATGTATCCTTTATCCTGTGAATAGAGGATACAGGTGTTTTGTGGGAAAACCCCTTTAACCAAACAGAATTGCCAGTACACTACGAGTAACATTGAGTGTTCTCATCAATAATGTTTGGCTGAGAGCAGCTGACGGACAACAACAACATATTAGAGAGAGATTTATTAGGGGTACAATAAGAACTTACCTCCTGACAACATCCAGCTTGTTGAGGAATTCATAGATACGAGAGTGATAGTAATAGCATTTGGCCACTATTATGTCAAGAGCTCGCCGGTTCTGGGGGTTGATCTTCTGCATCAAATCATCTGACACCTTCTGTGCCTGAAAGTGAGAGAAACAGAAGGGAAATGTGACGGCTTGTGCTGCTAACGCACAAAAACAATCAGTGTGAAAGAAATAAAATATTCACATTTTCTGCTGTTTTTGCAAAACATTTCACAATTTGCTGGCCAAGATAAATTGGGAGAAACTATTTGCCTATTATTCTCTTAAAATGGCCACGATCTCAAACAATGCAAATAGATTTGAAACCTAATGGAAAATGAGTGAAAAGCGAATTAAAGGCATGTGTAATGTAAGAACGGCAGAAGGAATCTGCTCTTATGCAGGGGCCAGAATCCAATCAAGTTCCTGCGGACTCCAGTAGACTAGACACGTGTAGAAAAGTGTTGTAAAATTGTAATAATTGTGGAATTGAACAGCTTTACTTCATAATCTGGAGACCTAAATCAACATCTAATACGTTGCTTCTTTTAGGCTGGAATCGCACACAGCAGTTTGCTGCGTTTTTCGTGGTGTTTTGTTGTCAAAAACACTTCGGCCAGATGTTACTTTAAAGTCTATAGTGAAAAATAGGAAGAATTACATACAATGAATTTTGGTTTATGGCCTTTTTGCAGTGAGTGGTGTTTTTTTGCATATGCTCTGGGAAGGGTGTTTTATCTGCCGTTTTCCCATAGGACTTCAAAAACGTTTAAAAATAAATAAAATGCATGTCCAAAATGTGAGGTACCAAAAACGCGTTAAAATAGTTTGCGTGAAGAAGGCCGGAATTACACATGCAGTTCTTGAGATTAACCCCTTCCCGACATATGACATACTGTTACGTCATAGCCGGGTAGGGGGAAGTATGGAGCGGGCTCCCGGAGTGAACAATATATCATTATTTAACCTGTACGGTGAACACCGTCAAAAAAATAAAAATTGTAAACGCCAGAATCTCTATTTTTTGGTCACCTCGTCTCCCACAAAAAATGAAATAAAAAGTGATCAAACCGTCGCATGTGCACCAAAATGGTATTATTAAAAACTACAGCTTATCCCGCAAACAATGAGCCCTCATACCACTTAGACGGAAAAATAAAAAAGTTACGGCTCTCGGAATTTGGCGACACAAAATACATTTTTCTTTTTTACACTTAGGTTTTTACTTGTAAAAGTAGTAAAATATAGAAAAAACTATATATATTTGGTATCACCGTAATCTGATTGACCCACAGAATAAAGTTAACATGTTGTTTTAATTGCACAGTGAATTTCGTAAAAACGGTGCGCAGAAAACCATGGAGGAATCGCTGTTTTTTTCATTTTCTACCCCACTCGTCCCGCAAATAATCAAGCCCTCATAGGACTATATCGATGGAAAAATAAAGACGTTATGGCTTTTGGAAGGTGGGCAGGAAAAAACTAAAATTAAAATCTGAAATTTGTTTACGACGGGAAGGGGTTAAAATAGATTTCCTTCCTGTTGGATCCACTTCTAGGTTTGGTTCAAAACATTACATGTGTGATTCTATCCTAAAGCTTATGAGCACTCTTTCCTGTCGAAAGGACATATTATGGAGTCTGAGCCAAGGACTGCATGGCCATTCCAGGCCCTCCGAGATGTGGCGCTCTTACCTCAGTGTAGCGTTTGCTGTTCATCAGATATATCACCAGTAGTAGCTGTAGGTAAGCTTCCACCTCAGGGAGAAGAGGTGCTGAGGCAGCTTTGCCAGTTCGCGGTCTGAACTGCAAGTCACCCTCAGTGTCCATCAGCTGAGACGACGAAAGTAAAAGAAGATAAGGTTAACAGCTAAAAGGTATACAGATCACAACCATGTGATACCAACAACTTCTAATAGGCCAACACAAAATGTGTGTCCTAGCGCTCTCACCTCCTCCAGGAAGCTCAGCAGCATGTCACGGGTCGTAGGGTTGGATGTGAAGAAGCCGTTGATTGCTTTATGCAGAACATTGGGGTTCAGGCGTCGTGATGTGGAGGGCAATGCTCTGAGGGCACGTAGGACAAAGCGAGGCTCCTTCCCAGAAACGGCTTTCTCAATCTGCTTTACATGCTCCTTTATGTCTAGAGAAGAAGAAATGATTAAGGTGGATATCATAGTAGAAATATAAAACATATATACAGATACATCTCCCCTGACCCATTGTAATCAATGTCTCGGGGCATACATTCAGGGCATCAGTTGTAATTTTGCTCATTTATCAGAAATGACTACAATTAGAGTATCCCCTTTTATCTAGAATAATCCCACACTGTTTAGAAGGGATCTCCCACCACATCCGTTTAAGGTGTTTCAATAGGAAATGCAGTAAATGTCTGATCATCACGGGTGTAATTGTTAAAACGCAGGGACCGCTACATTTATTCTTCAATGCCTGTCCATTTATGACAGATCTTTATTACCTTTATTTCCACCTTGTCCTTCAGACCACAAATTCAAGCCCTTACCACCTAAAGCTAAAACCATTTCTCGAATCTGCTCTTCAACCTCGAAATGTTTATACATGCTTCATCATTTCCGCCTAGACTACTACAACATCCTTCTCTGTGCCCTTCCATTCACTTCTTGCATACCTGCAACCCATCCTCAACTCCATTGCCCAATGATTCTACCTTTTCCCCGTTCGTCTTCTGCTGCTCGTCTGTCAGTCACTTCACTGGCTCCCTAGTGCCCAAGTAATTCATTTCAAGATACTGACAATGGCATACAATGTCCATGACCTGTCCCCTCCATATATCTCTGCTTTAACCCCTCACATGTAATCTCCGGTCCTCCCAAGTTCTTTTTCTCTTCTCCAAGATTTCACTAGTGCGTCCCCCATCCTCTCACTATACACTTTCAAGTGCAACCTGAAAACCCAACGCTCTAGAAAAGCTTACAAAACGCAATAACCCTGTCCCCACTACCTAAGTGTATGAGCAGCTTCTACCCTCACCTACTGTGTTCTCCCACCTGCCTCATAGATAGTAACTTCTTGTGGGCAGCGTCCTTCTGTTCCAGTCTCTCAGTCAGTATGCTCAAGTTTATTGTACATGTGTTAGGTTTGTAAACCCCTCTGTAGGTCATATGTATACCGTCCCGGAAGTTTAGGTCGCTATAAAAATATAAATATTGGATATGACATCATGTCACCTAACTGCCGCAGACAATCAGTCCTGTTGGATAAATTTGATGGCCTATCCTTAGGACAGGCCGTCAATATTAGATCGGTGGGGGCCTGACTGTCGGCACCCCGGCCAATCAGCTGTTTGAAGGGGCCGCCGCGTTACATTTGTAGCGGCTGTGCATGTATGAACGGAGAGGAGAACCATGTAAACATTGAAGAGGCAGGGGGGGCTCATACAAGCACTGCGGCCCCTTCAAACTGGGTGCCGACATCGGACCCCCACTGATCTAATATTGATGGCCTATCCTAAGGATAGGCCATCAATTTTGATCACCCGGATATCCCCTTTAAAGAGACTATCACCACATTATAAGTGTCCTATCTCCTATCTATTTTTACCACGTTAGGAGCGATTTTAGCTTTATGCTAATTCGTTTCTTAATGCCCAAGTGGGCGTGTTTTTACTTTAGACCAAGTGGGCGTTGTACAGAGGAGTGTATGACGCTGACCAATCAGCGTCATGCACTCCTCTCCATTCAGTTAGTAAGCACATAGTGACACTGGATTGTTCACTATGTGCTGTCTTATACTGACATATTAACGTTACAGAAGTGTTTAGATAGTGAATAGACATTCCTTCCAGCCAGGACGGGATGTCTATTCACAATCACGGCACTTCGCTAATGTTTGTATGGTAATTACAGCAGAGCAAATCGTAATCTCCCTGTAACCTGTCATTTACAGCGAGATCTCGTGAGATTACGCTTTGCTCTGCTGTAATTACCATAGAAACGATAACGAAGAGCAGAAATTGTGAATAGACATCCCGTCCTGGCTGGACAGCACATAGTGAATAGCGCAGTGTCACTATGTGCTGACTAAATGAATGGAGAGGAGTGCATGATGCTGATTGGTCACTGTCCTACACTCCTCTGTACAACGCCCACTTGGTCTAAATTAAAAACACGCCCAGTTGGGCATTAAGAAACTAATTAGCATAAATATAAAAATCGCTAATAACGTGGTAAAAATAGATCGTTTTTCTAAATAAAAAAACACTGCTGTCACCTACATTACAGCGCCGATCTCCTTATGTAGGAGACAGGGCACTTATAATGTGGTGACAGAGCCTCTTTAAGGTGGGTTTACACAGGCAGATGTGTGCCCATAACGAGCACCGATTGGCGATAATCACAGGTTGATTGCCACTAGTTTAAAGGCCCTTTACAAGTGCCAATGTAAACTGTGGGGGACAATGTTAATATGATCGTTCAGGCCCCATAATGTCGGCAGCACATCCTGTTTACATGGCGAGATGGGCTGCAGAGCACGATGATTTTCAGGGCAGCATAAGAGATAAAAACGCTGATCACCGTTTACATAGGGCAATGATCAGGATCAAGCATTCATACTCGTTCGATCATTGATCCATGTAAATGGGACTTTAGTTTCTATTCACATCACGTCAGAAGCTTCTGTTGGAGTTATCTCATGGCATATACCTCGGACGTATGCCCCGGTTTAGGCATATACGTCGCCCATAAGCTCCCACTGTTAAAAAAAACGAATACTGCGCAGGATTTTTTACTGGATGCCGCTGTATTGAATTATGTAGTTCGCTATTCCATACAGTGAAAACATATATACCAAAACTACACTTTACGTATATGTTAAATGGGCCTTATGGATTCATTAGGAGTATGTACGGGAAGTACATGTTGAATGCTCAAATGTGATGTGACCAGAGCCCTAGTGTATAAAAATGATGTCATAAAAATAATCCTAAAAACACTTTAATATTATCAATAAAACGAAAACATCGAAACCAGCGAATGCGTAAAATCACATCACAGTGTCTGGCCATAAAGCTAAACAATAGCCAGTCATTAAGAGGTTAATTGTACAAACCCAGAGCAGCACAGGACATAGGGGCCCCGTGTATGAGGGAATATATATATATATATATATATATATATATATATATATACCTAAGTGCCCCTGGCTATGCTAACACAGATCCCATAACACGGGGGATACTATGCACAGGGGACAATGCAATATTATTTATACCTTCCAGGGTAACACTATCCAGCTCCTTCTTCCCTCCCTCCCCGGTTGCTGCCGCTGGTTCCTCCTCCTTCATCTCCACATCCTCCGGTTCTCGCCGTTTAACCGTGGCCTCCTTCATGGTGAGAACCCGGTGCCTGCTAAGGTTGGTTTCCGCTTCCGGTCCGGGAATGACTAGCAAGTCTCAGGCTAAGCCGTAGCGCAAAGGATGCTGGGAAGGGAAGCGCAGGCTTGTTAGTAGATTGTCGAGCGCATCGAACTGTCCGCTGAGTCACTGAGCCATGCTAATGTGCGACTAATGTCGTGACAGTGTAGCGACAGACAGTTCCGTATGCAGTGTGATAATGCAAACAAATACATTCTGGGATTACAAATCACTATTAATCAGTAATAAATTCTCGTCTTCTGTCAAATTATATGTCACTGAAAAAGCTGGCTGCAATTACAACTCACACCCAGCTGCCCAAAGCCCGGAATGACAATCTGCATACTTATGCAAGGATACAGTAATGGGTTGTGTCCGCATCACTAAACAGATTTGCCATTCAGGAGTCTAGGAAAGCTGGGATGTAAGGCCCTGTTCACACAGGGGTTTTCCACCTCTGACCTCTCATTGAAATCAACGGGAGGCAGAGAAAGCGTTTTTTTGTTGCGTTTTTTGCTTGCGGCGCTCAATGGCCACACGCAAAAAAAGCCACGAAAATCGTGGCAAGCATTTGCAGGCAAATCAAAATCTGCCTCAAAGTTCCTGCAAAAAAACTCAATGTGAACAGGGCCTAATGCCAACATTTGAAAAAAATTTCCAGGGACACTTAGGCCCCATGCACACACCCGAAAAAAATCGTCCGTAATTGCAGACCGCAATTACGGACCCAAAAACTTCTATTGTCCACGGACACCTTTCCGTTTATTTACGGGAAGGTGTCCGGCTCGTAGAAAGCCACCACAAAATATAGGACATGTCCTATCTTTTGCTTTTCACGGACCGTGCTACCATACTTTATATGGGAGCACAACCGCGGCCGTTGGGCCGTGATTACGGGTGTGGCGTCTTTGTTAGGAGTGTCTTATGGGGGCATGGCTTATCTGGTGGAAATGGGCGGAACAAAAATTTCTGCACTGGTTTGGCTGACAACTATTATGGTGGCCAGTACTCTGGTTATCCAGTTGTTTACAGGCAGGTGATGTATCACTAGGGCTAGGCGATACCTGCTATTATTGCCTAGCACATAAAAAACAGTGTAGATATTGCCGCACCCAGTGCCCCTTGTAGATGGTGCTCCACAATGCCCCAGTAGATATTACCACACACTGCTCCCTGTAGATATTGCCACACACTGCTCCCTGTAGATATTGCCACACACTGCTCCCTGTAGATATTGCCACACACTGCTCCCTGTAGATATTGCCACACTGTTTCCTGTAGATATTGCCACACACTGCTCCCTGTAGATATTGCCACTCACTGCTCCCTGTAGATATTGCCACACACTGCTCCCTGTAGATATTGCCACACACTGCTCCCTGTAGAAATTACCACACACTGCTCCCTGTAGATATTGCCACACACTGCTCCCTGTAGATATTGCCACACACTGCTCCCTGTAGATATTGCCACACACTGCTCCCTGTAGATATTGCCACACACTGCTCCCTGTAGATATTGCCACACACTGCTCCCTGTAGACATTGCCACACACTGCTCCCTGTAGATGATGCCACTCACTGCTCCCTGTAGATATTGCCACACACTGCTCCCAGAAGATATTGCCACATTGCTCCCTGTAGATATTACCACACACTGCTCCCTGTAGATATTGTCACACACTGCTCCCTGTAGATATTACCACACAGCCCCCCTGTAGATGATGCCACACATTGCTCCCTGTAGATATTACCACACACTGCTCCCTGTAGATATTGCCACACACTGCTCCCTTTAGATAATGTCACACACTGCTCCCTGTAGATATTACCACACACTGCTGCCTGAAGATATTGCCACACAGCCCCCTGTAGATGGTGCTCCACACTGCCCCAGTAGATAGTGCCACACGCTGTTCCCTGTAGACATTGCCACGCACTGCTACCTGTAGATAATGCCAGTGCCCTCTGTAGTTAGAGCCACAAAGACCCCTGTAGATGATGCCATACAGCCACCCTGTAGATGATGCCACACACACCTCTCTGGAGATAGTGTTGCACACGCCTCCCTGTAGATAGTGTTGCACACGCCTTCCTGTAGATAGTGTTGCACACGCCTCCCTGTAGATAGTGTTGCACACGCCTCCCTGTATATAGTGTTGCACACGCCTCCCTGTAGATAGTGTTGCACACGCCTTCCTGTAGATAGTGTTGCACACACCTCCCTGTATATAGTGTTGCACACGCCTCCCTGTAGATAATGCCACACAGTCCCCCTGTAGATGATGCGACATTCACCCCCTTGTAGATGATGCGACATCCCCTGTAAATAGTGCCCCACACACACCCCTGTAGATAGCGCCACCCCCCTTTCCTGTAGATAGAGCCATTGTGGCCCCCTCTAGGAGGGGAATCTCCAGCCAGAGCGTTGCCGACGCTCTGGTCGGGGATTCCTCTCCTGGAGGAGCCTTTGATGTCACTGTCCATATAGGTACAGGGACGCCAAGGGCTCCTCCAGTAGCAGAATCCCCGGCCAGAGCATCGGCATAGCTCTGGCCGGGGATTACGGTGCTCCAGGAGGTGTCCCTGACTCCCCTGCCCATATATGGACAGTGACGGCGTCAGTGGCTCCCTATATGAGTGGAATCCCCGGCCAGGGTGTCGTTAACGTTCTGGCTGGGGATTCCGCTCCAGGTGGAGTGAATGGCAGTGCAGGAAGCGGATAGTTTCCTGCTCTGCATAGTATTCAATTGTATCTGCATTCTGAGGACGCAGATACAATTGAATGTAGCAGTTGCCAGGATACGTCCTGGGACAGTAATTTGCTGGACTGTCTCTGTAAAATCGGGACAGTCTTGGCAAATTCGGGACTGTTGGCAACTATGCTATGGCAACTTTTACTTTCCTTACTTGCAATGCACACAGCTGGCGCAACACGGCGATCTTTGGCTGAGCAACCGGTGTTGTAGTCCATGTCGTCGTGAAGCTCTAGCCAACTGCTTGTCAGAGCTATAATGGTGGCAATATTGGTTGTCCGTCATTACAATTTCCCTTTTACCCAGAAATCCCTGGAACACATTTTAAACAACTTGACAGAAAAGGAAAAGTCAAGAAGCAATAAAGGGATTATTTGTGATTAGAAGAAAAAGTGTGTGATTGTTTTGATGGGAGGTATATCGATTACTTATGCCATCATGTCTGATATGAGGGGGTCCTACTGCTGGGAGCCCCACTGATGTCTAGAACAGAGGCTGCAGCACTTACAGCTTTTCTCGGGAATAGTGCCGCTCCTGATCTAGCACGGTGCAGAGATTCCCACCATAGACATTTACGCCATATCCGCCTCTGGGAACACCACCTATTGGCAGAACAGGGGTCCTGTGACCCATGCACCTCCACGTGAAGTGGCCACCATCCACTCCCATGGACTTGAATAGAGAGAGCCATGGACTGGCACCTCAACCCGGCCACGTCACCCGGCAGAACAGTAGTCATGGGACAGCAGTTCCTCCAGTAGGTAGAGGTCCCAGTGGTGAGAAAATCCCTTTAAAATCACTCAAGGTTGCAATTTTAAGTGTGCGACATGTTTGTGGTGATTCTAACAAAGGGGAAAACGTACAATGTAAAAAAAAAAATTCCACAGAAGCAGATTTCTATAGTAAGGGTATGTTCACACGGCTTAGCAAAATACGTCTGAAAATTCGGAGCTGTTTTCAGGCGAAAACAGCTCTTGATTTTCAGACGTTTTTGTAGCCACTCACGTTTTTCGCGGCGTATTTTACGGACGTTATTGGAGCTGTTTTTCAATAGAGTCAATGAAAAACGGATTCAAAAACGTCCCAAGAAGTGTCCTGCACTTCTTTTTCGCGGGCATCTTTTTACGTGCCATATTTTGACAGCGACATGTAAAATTACACCTCGTAGGAACAGAACACCGTAAAACCCATTGAAAGCAATGGGCAGATGTTTGTAGGCGTAACGGAGCCGTTTTTTCAGGTGTAATTCGAGGCGTAAAATGCTTGAATTACGTCTGGAAACAGTGCGTGTGAACATACCCTGACAGTTATAGGAGCATTTAGAACTGTTTCTTTTAATAATAAATCCCCTCCACCATTGGTAAACATAGGTTTTTGCTGCGGCTTTCTTAGGCCTTGTTCGCACCGTGCAGATTTTCTGCAGATTTTGCATGCATTTTTTAAGCCAAAACGGGATTTTAATCCAGGAGAGCAGACCTATAAGGCCTTCCTTTATATATTTCTTCTGTTTAGGTTCTGTTCCTAGTTTTGGCTTAAAAAATACATCCAAAATCTGCAGCAAATCTACACTGTGTGAACAAGGACTTGGAGTAATTTCACACACGGCAGATTTGTTGCAGACTGAAAATCACCTCCATACAAAACTTGACTAATAAGAAAAAACAAACAGCAGATACCCTAAGTGGATGACTCCTTACAATTGTAGTTACAGAGCAGAGCCCAGTAGAGTGCGCTAGAGGCATAAATATAAAATCTGCCATTGGTCCACAGCTGCAGCAGGTAGCAAATAGCTCAATGACACTGAAAAAAACCACGATGTAGTCAGGTGACCCAGCAATCGTGTGTAGAGCATTATTAAAATATTTGTTGTCGGATTGGCTAGAATGTTCTTCTGCAAAAACCACATGATGTCAAATTCAGAGTTGAATCACAGCATATGAATAATTGAAGTATGCAGTCAGTAACTTCAAGGGTCAGTAACTATAAGGGTATGTGCACACGACCTATTTTCAGACGTAATTCAGGCGTTTTACACCTCGAATTACGCCTAAAAAGACGGCTCCATAACGTCTGCAAACATCTGCCCATTGCTTGCAATGGGTTTTACGATGTTCTGTGCAGACGAGGTGTAATTTTACGCGTCGCTGTCAAAAGACGGCGCGTAAAAATACGCCTGCGTCAAAGAAGTGCAAGACACTTCTTGGGACGTTTTTGGAGCCGTTTTTCATTGACTCCAATGCAAAACTGGTCCAAATACGTCCGTAAAAGACGCCACGAAAAACGCGAGTACTTACAAAAAGGTCTGAAAATCAGTAAGCTGTTTTCGCCCGAAAACAGCTCCGTCATTTCAGACGTATTTTGCGTTTGCACATACCCTAAGTATATATTGTCCTGGATACTAGTCTTGAAGAATTAGCCTTATTTGAATATTAACCTCTTAAGTTCTGAATAATAGCTATGCTTCCTCCCTCCCCCGTTACTTGTAATTTAATGTCACTAAACACTTTACTGTACAATGGGGGAGATTTACTACTATTGGCGCACCGCACCGTTCTCTCATGAGAGCGGCGTGCACTAGGCTCATGAACGGTGCAGACACTAAAGCCCTGCCCTACTTTTCCAGTGGCGCGGGGGCTTCATAAATATGACATTTGGCCCGAATGCCATATTTTTAAATTAATTTATGTCAGACAACTCTCTATATGTCCAATCTATAGAGAATATGCAAAGCAATAAAAACATCACCACAATTGCCTATAAACCCCCTCAACCATTGTTAAATGTAGGTTTTTGCTGTGGCTTTCTTAGGCCTTGTTCACACAGTGCAGATTTTGCATGCATTTTTTACGCAGATTTTGCATTCCAGGAGAGTAGACCTATAACGCCCTTCTTTATATGATTCTTCTGTTTAGGTTCCGTTCCTGGTTTAGGCTTAAAAAAATACATGCAAAATCTGCAGCAAAACTGCACTGTGGGAATAAGGCCAAAGAGTAATTTCAGTTTATCAAAAAATATAGCAAGTTATGTACAGAAAAGTTAGGTAATTTGTATATTTCAGCAGTACACAAGTTACATTTTATATTTATGTACCATGCCAGATTTATTTGCTTATGCACTGGTTTGAGGATTTCTTATATATTATTTATTATGTATTTATATTGATTGCTCTCGCATAAAAAGCTTTATGGTTTGTTTACTATAGATCCATCAGTATTGCTGACTCCGCGAACAACAGCTGCCACAAACTAAAGCAAAGAACTGGGGAAACCTGAGATATTCTGACCCAATGGCATGACACCTCATCAGGGTCAAAATTTAGAGACAGCATTTTTTTTGGACACGTTGCTAAACCAGAAAAAAAAAATACCATACATTATATTAGATCTTTTTTGATCTCACATAATAATACTGGAACAAAAATGTATAAATTGCAATCTGGTGTATGGTTTTAGTGGTGGTTTATGAGAAGCTTCAGTCTGTATGACTTTATCTGGGTGAGGCTGTGTGATGGGGCAGTCTGTTCTTCTTCCCTCTATCCTTCTTTCTCAAGATCTGACGAGGTATGCACATATACAGATATTCTATGCAAATAAAACAGCACATACAGTGCCCAAATAAAACAGTATATACCATGCCCAGATAAAACAGTATATACTGTGCCCAGATAAGACAGCACATGTAGTGCCCAGATAAGACAGCACATGCAGTGCCCAGATAAGAGAGCACATGCAGTGCCCAGATAATATAGAACATACAGTGCCCAGATAATATAGCACATACAGTGCCCAGATAAGATAGCACATGTAGTGCCCAGATAAGATAGCACATGCAGTGCCCAGATAATATAGCACATACAGTGCCCAGATAATATAGCACATACAGTGCCCAGATAAGATAGCACATACAGTGCCCAGATAAGATAGCACATACAGTGCCCAGATAAGATAGCACATACAGTGCCCAGATAAAATAGAACACACTGCCCATATAAGACAGCAGATACAGTGCCCAAATAAGATAGTACATGCAGTGCCCAGATAAGACTGCACATACAGTGCCCAAATAAGGCTTAGTTCACACCTGTGCTTGGGCTCCGTTCTGGCGTTCTGTCTGAGCTTTCTGTTAGCACGAAGCCCTGATAGACACAAACGGAAACCATAGGCACCGCATCCGTCACCAGAAACGGAAACCTGTGGTCGGTCAGGGTTCCGTTCTGACTGAAAGCTCTGACGGAAGGTCGGAACAGGACCAGATGGCGCAGATGTGAACGAAGCCTAAGACAGTACATACAGTGCCCAGATAAGATAGCACATGGACAGTTGGCAACCCTTCCCCTCTTACTATATAGTAGCTGCACACAGGATCCTATGGTTGACCCAGATTGCAACATGATAATGAAGTTTAGCCACAATAGCAGCAGTCAACCCCATCTGAAACAGACAGGCGTGTAGATTATTTACTGCTGGGGTTTTGAGTGGATTATTCCACAAGCATCCTACTATTCCCTAGAAGAGTTTGTTAAGCGATTCAAAGTAGGCATCCATTTATCTCTACATAGCTGGAGAATGGATCCTCTACATCATTTCTCCGATGGGTCCAAGGTAACCCAATATCAAGCATTTCCAATTGATTACCCATGAACAGAAGTCTGGTTCTGTTGATGAACAGGGCCCCCAAACTGCCATGTGCCATTTATAATACTGGTGTCTACTTATGTGGTAGAAGGGCCTTTTGCCCCCTCTCAGGCACCAGGGCCATAGTGTGACTACTTTCTCTGCACCCCCTATAGCTACACCCCTGAAGGTAGCAATTCCGACTAAAGATCTATATTAGGGAATTCCCTTATTTACAATCATAGGTTACATAGTTACATAGTTACATAGTTACATAGTTACATAGTTAGTACGGCTGAAAAAAGACACATGTCCATCAAGTTCAACCAAGACAAGTTCATCAAAGACAAAATGGTTTTCCAAATAACTGTTTTTGTTTTGCAAAAAGGATCTGAGATCTCTTGTCTATGAATTCAGTTCTACAAGATGTGCAAATATGGGTTTATATAATATCTCTGACATAAACATTACCATGGCATCTCTTGTAATTTAATCACAGAGACAATCTCAGGGAACTAATGTCTTCATAATATCTTGGGCTGTGATGCTTGCCAGATCTCTCCCTGTCCCCGGGGCTCTTACATTCTGCACGTGTGGCTTTCTTGTTCAATATAAAGGGGTTCTTCTAGTATGTTTAGATAAACCTCAACAAGATTCCCATCATAAAGATTGTGTGTACAAGAAGACAAACACCCCTGTACGAGAGCAGTGGGGATTTACACCTGTAATCCCGAACACCAGTCCTCATTTCATTCCTGTCACATAAACATAGATATATATATATCTTGTTATGCAGAGAGTTCCGCAGATCACGAAACAACGACCCGTAAAGATTTATTGCCATAATATAACATGAAATTACAGAGACTATAGACACTGTGAAACTACTCCAGTGATGTATAAGGTTCTTTATGGTTCTCGTCACGCAATAGACGTGAGCATAAATCCCCATTATGTAATCTTTAGTCTTGTCTAATGCTTCATCTATTGCTGATCTCTCGGAGATCCTGAGATTGTATGAATTACAGCAGTTCACTGCATCTCATATTTGTAGCCCAGACATCAACCACAGCGACATGTAGAATGTGGGTTCACCATTGGTGAACCTATAGTAAGGCTTTGGAGAATAGCATAAATAGCAGTTCCCTAAAAAAATAAAAATAAAGCACTCCCATTATGTTCCGACCTGAGACTATGATGTAGGTTGGCAAAGCGCAAAATGTAAGCACATAATTTTTGTATGGGGGAAGGGAGGAGGCCAGCCCTATTGGGTCCTCAACAGGGTGTCCACATTAGTTGGCACTTAACCCATGGTACCTTTACCTAGGTTACCATTCAAGTGGTTCTCTAAGATTAGTTATTCTATTTCCTTTTCGCTTATATAGTGCCAATATATTTGCAAAATATGCACAATGATAAGGTTGTTACGTTCCGTTAATGATTCAAATTTACTGCCTGAAGTAGAACGATTAAAATATTGTTTAATTGATAAATCTTTAAAAATGAGCTATCCTAGCCCTCATTACAATAGAACAGGCTTCAGATACGGTGGTCAGTCATGAAGAGAGGAATACTCGTGTGATGATGTTATTCCAACCACCAAGCAAAAACTCTCCTCTTATAGTATATTGCACTGACACACCTCACTGAAATAGGGGATAATCCAACGCGTTTCCGTGCCACTAGTACAGGTGACACATCATCAGGGATTATCAATTCGGATTATTTATTGTTTCATCTATTACTGCCGTTAAGCACAGTTGTGTGCTAAATTGAACCTCACGGCGCGTGTACGACTCTAATGCATTGGCCGCACACGCGCCGGCGAAGTTCCGGTCTATTTGACAGGCCAAAGCCCACCCACTCAGCTGACGTAGCTGAGGCCAGGCACTAACCCGCAGTAGCCACGTCAGAATATGACGTTGCAGGAAGAATGCCGAGCCTCCTATCCAGCAGCCAATCAGCTATTCATTTCAACGCTACAGCGTCCCACGTTGCCTAGGAGATCTCCAGGCGGATCATATTCACTGCCGTATGAATTCAAAACCTATACACAGATGCAGCTCAGACGAGAGACACAGAAAGAACACACAACGCAACAAAATCGCCACACATAGACATAGGGGAGAAACTTAAAGACCTCTGATAGGCCCAAAGGGCCAATACCTGAGGGCACGCCGGAACTGCTCGACCATATCCGACTACAAGATTTCGGCTCATGAATTAGAAAACAGATTTTGGCGGAGAGGGTATCCGAGACAAGTACTTAAAGATGCATATCAGAATGCACTAGGTAGAAATCGGGATGATCTATTGAACCCTAAACCGAAGGAAGTGGAGGAGGAAATGGTTAGGGTCATCGGTACCTTTGACTCCTCTAGTGTGGAGGTTCGGTCCATCCTACAACGCTTTTGGGGCATTCTGCAAGCCGACCCAGACATTGGGGGTTTGGTAGGGAAATCTCCCATGATTACTTATAGACGTGGATGTAATGTCAAGGATCGGTTAGTTCATAGCCATTTAAATATCCAGGACCCTGTTGGCACCTGGTTGAATCGTGGCTTAAAAGGAAGCTTTAGATGTGGGTCCTGCAAAGCCTGTGAGTCAATACTATGCAGCAGCAAGTTTAGAAGTACCATTACGGGGAAAAGTTTTGAGAACAGGTCCTACATAAATTGCAAAACCAAGGGGTTGGTGTATCTAATTACCTGCGACTGTAAAAAGCAATATGTAGGGAAGACTAAAAGGGAATTCAGAAGGAGGATTAGAGAGCATATTGGGGATGTTAGGCGACAAGAGGATACTTCAGTGTCCCATCATGTCTGGGAGTGTCATGGGGGTTTCTCCTCAAACCTTAAATTTCAAGGGGTGGAATGCATCAGACAGACAATAAGAGGTGGTGACGTGGATAAAAGGATTATGCAAAAAGAAGCGCAATGGATCCATCGTCTTCAAACCATTTGTCCCCAAGGTTTAAATGAACAGATCTCCTTTGCCTGCTTCCTATAGTATTTCTCTAGTATGTTTATAATACTCGTTCAAATTCATATGTAAAATCCTACCACTTGTTGTATATCCCTAAGCTTTTTTCACGGTCTTTAGAGCTATATATTATCATAAGGATTAATATAAATCTTGCAGAATACTCCTTTGATATCTGACACAATATTCTGTCATTAAGGCCACCAATGTCACTCTAATATGTGTCCATAACCTTTTGGGTGCTCATTGGTTTTTTGTTTGTTGTTTTTTGTATGTAACTATACGGTAAAACATGGATCACATTAAACAACTAATCTCATCTAGCATAAGATCACACATTCCAACCAGCTATTATGTTGGTGGCGTTTTTTGCCAAGTATATTGAATACAGGTAATCTTGTGACAAGTGTTCAACATGCGGCGTGATATGCGGTTTTTCAGCGATATGTGGGCATGTCTCCCATTGTGGGAACGTGCCCATCTTCCTATCAGAGGTCTTTAAGTTTCTTCCCTATGTCTATGTGTGGCGATTTTGTTGCGTTGTGTGTTCTTTCTGTGTCTCTCGTCTGAGCTGCATCTGTGTATAGGTTTTGAATTCATACGGCAGTGAATATGATCCGCCTGGAGATCTCCTAGGCAACGTGGGACGCTGTAGCGTTGAAATGAATAGCTGATTGGCTGCTGGATAGGAGGCTCGGCATTCTTCCTGCAACGTCATATTCTGACGTGGCTACTGCGGGTTGGTGCCTGGCCTCAGCTACGTCAGCTGAGTGGGTGGGCTTTGGCCTGTCAAATAGACCGGAACTTCGCCGGCGCGTGTGCGGCCAATGCATTAGAGTCGTACACGCGCCGTGAGGTTCAATTTAGCACACAACTGTGCTTAACGGCAGTAATAGATGAAACAATAAATAATCCGAATTGATAATCCCTGATGATGTGTCACCTGTACTAGTGGCACGGAAACGCGTTGGATTATCCCCTATTTCAGTGAGGTGTGTCAGTGCAATATACTATAAGAGGAGAGTTTTTGCTTGGTGGTTGGAATAACATCATCACACGAGTATTCCTCTCTTCATGACTGACCACCGTATCTGAAGCCTGTTCTATTGTAATGAGGGCTAGGATAGCTCATTTTTAAAGATTTATCAATTAAACAATATTTTAATCGTTCTACTTCAGGCAGTAAATTAGTGCCAATATATTTGCAGCACTGCACTGAGAATGACATTCACATCAGTCCCTGTCCCCAGTGGGGCACACAAAATAATGGTCTGAAAACCTGTACATACCCAATAAAGTACTTCTCAAAGCTCAGAGTTTGCTACAATGGTATTCAGTCTAGACAATCCTCTGTGAGCTAAATACATCAGTAGCTCAAATCTCTCTCCTGGTAGGTAAAAATGTCTGTTTTGCCTAGAGTGGATACAATTTTAGCAAATTCTCAGCTTTGAAAAGTATTAGATCTGTATCTACATCTGGATGTAAACAATTTCCCCATTCACTGACAGCATACAGAGATCTTGAATATGGTAATACGCGAAACACAGCATATCAAAAAGTTGCAAAATGCAACATTATACAATTAATATTTACGTGAGACTGGAAATCCTCTTTAATGTTTAGTGTATTTGATTTAATAATTCCAATCCATGGCTGTGAACATAGACAATAATGTATGTGCATCATCTTTAGAGGAAGCTGTATGGGCAACTTTGTGTAAGGCAAAATACACGTTGCCCAACAGCACCAGTCCCTGAGATGTGGGCTCGGGGTACGGTACTATTATGCCTACACACTCTTGCCGATACAACTGCCTCTATGTTCTGTTAAAGGATTTTCCCATCAGGACAACCCCTACCCATATGCCTTATTATAACATATGGACGTCATAAGGGGATCCCTGATATCTGAGCGGCCGCCCATCAAAATTAGCTCTTTTCAGGTGGTCTCGGAAATTGAAAGTGACCCATTTCACCACCACAGTGGTCACTCAGATATTATTAAGGGACCAATAACGTCTCTGAAGCATACTTAATATTCATGGCTTTCTTATATTCATGAGGCAGTGATTCATTATGAATTGACAAGCTTCATACATATGAATATAACATGTACCGGGTGCAGATGACAGCGTGTGAATGTAAGACAGTGTTGGCACAGTATTGTCTTTATCTTGTATGGCATACATCTATTTTAATATGACATGCTTGTGTTTATTAGATTCATTCAGGCGTTTTATATGTTTGACCTTTTCAAAATAACTGATTAAATAAAAGAAAGATCTCTGAAAATCATTTAAAGGGCTCTCACGGTTTAATTGATGTGTCATTCACATATGGCAGAAAATGACATCCATTGGCAGCCAATAGCTCGAATTTGCATGTGAGGCCTATGTTAAATGAATGGGTTTCCATGCTGAGCAATGCTGACCTATGGAAATGCCGAGATGAGGACGCGGTGGGAGCATATGAATGTTTATCGAGTGACTGGAGAGGGGCCTGCACCCACATTGGGTCCTTGTGATGAGATCCAGGGAGTACTGCAGTATTGACCGCTGACTACATTGAAGTCAATGAATGCAGCACTTCCATAAATTGTGCCCCTATGTAAAGAAACACACCCTATCCATACAATAACAATGTAAGAGCTCAGAATAGGGATTAGATTGGTACAGCTAGTAAATTGTAATTGTTTAGCCATTCTCTTACTCTTGCTAAAAGTATAAAAACACCTTTACAAATGTAAAATGCAGTAGTGTAACGATCGCGCAGGCGGGGGTGCAAAAGCAACTTGGCCCGGAAGGAAAGGGGACATGCCCAGATACCCGGCAAGTACCACTTTCAGGTCTGCGTCCTCAGGGCGTGAATCGTGTGAAAAACTCTCTACTGTCCCTCTGTGCGTCTATTGCTGTGCCCACATCAAGTCACGGCACACAAGGCCTGCTGCATTGCATACAACATCCTAAAGCTGTCTGGTGGCAGAACGTTTTATGTTCCGTAGCACACACTTTGGATGCCGGGGCATGATGTGGCGGGGGGCCTTGTGTGCCAGGCTCTGAAGACAAATGGAGCGAGGAGTGGTGCGGGGAGCCAATGCTCAGGGAAAGGGAGAATTCAAAGGTGTGGCAGGGGCCCAGGGAACCCCTGGCACAAATGTTTCCTGTTAAATCTTTATTAGGGCTTATGCACACGACCATATTACAGTTCTGTACAACCTCTGAGTTGTAGAGCCATAATTAGGGTACCCATAGACTACAATTGTACCGCTTTTTTCCTACGTGAGTTTTTATTTGCTGGGTTCCATACAAATCTGCTGTATTATAAAAGTATTGTCTCTTAGAAGGCATATGGCACCGCACGGAGCACCATACTGCGGCACACAAACTCTGTGTGCCACCATACAGCTTCCCCCACACGTCTTGGCATACATTGACATGTGCACATGGCACTTCAGGGCCCCTGTAGCCCAGGGAAGAAGATGGTCACCAGTCCCCAAAGCTGGACGGCAAAGTCATTTACTCTGTTATATGAGAGAAGGCTTGGGAGGAACACAGAGTGTTTAAGCTGGATACACAGTTATAAATGAAGTCTCTACTCACTCATCATCATCTTGAGAAAACAAATTGTTCCTTGGCAAAGGGCACTGCAGCATCATAGCAGATGTATACATTATTAGATGCCACTACATGGAGTAATGGGTGTTACACTGTGTTGGAATAATGGGTGTTACACAAATGTTCATTCAACAAAGTTAAACCGTATGTGATTATTTAAAAACACTAACACGGTGGAGATGAAAGTGTTACTTCAATGTCTTTATGATGCTATAGCATGTACAGTGAAGGAAATAAGTATTTGATCCCTTGCTGATTTTGTAAGTTTGCCCACTGTCAAAGTCATGAACAGTCTAGAATTTTTAGGCTAGGTTAATTTTACCAGTGAGAGATAGATTATATATAAAAAAAAAAACAGAAAATCACATTGTCAAAATGATATATATTTATTTGCATTGTGCACAGAGAAATAAGTATTTGATCCCCTACCAACCATTAAGAGTTCAGCCTCCCCCAGACCAGTTACACGCTCCAAATCAACTTGGTGCCTGCATTAAAGACAGCTGTCTTACATGGTCACCTGTATAAAAGACTCCTGTCCACAGATTCAATTAATCAGTCTGACTCTAACCTCTACAACATGGGCAAGACCAAAGAGCTTTCTAAGGATGTCAGGGACAAGATCATAGACCTGCACAAGGCTGGAATGGGCTACAAAACCATAAGTAAGACGCTGGGTGAGAAGGAGACAACTGTTGGTGCAATAGTAAGAAAATGGAAGACATACAAAATGACTGTCAATAGACATCGATCTGGGGCTCCATGCAAAATCTCACATCGTGGGGTATCCTTGATCCTGAGGAAGGTGAGAGCTCAGCCGAAAACTACACGGGGGGAACTTGTTAATGATCTCAAGGCAGCTGGGACCACAGTCACCAAGAAAACCATTGGTAACACATTACGCCGTAATTGATTAAAATCCTGCAGTGCCCGCAAGGTCCCCCTGCTCAAGAAGGCACATGTACAGGCCCGTCTGAAGTTTGCAAATGAACATCTGGATGATTCTGAGAGTGATTGGGAGAAGGTGCTGTGGTCAGATGAGACTAAAATTGAGCTCTTTGGCATTAACTCAACTCGCCGTGTTTGGAGGAAGAGAAATGCTGCTTATGACCCAAAGAACACCGTCCCCACTGTCAAGCATGGAGGTGGAAACATTATGTTTTGGGGGTGTTTCTCTGCTAAGAGCACAGGACTACTTCACCGCATCAATGGGAGAATGGATGGAGCCATGTACCGTCAAATCCTGAGTGACAACCTCCTTCCCTCCACCAGGACATTAAAAATGTCTCGTGGCTGGGTCTTCCAGCACGACAATGACCCGAAACATACAGCCAAGGCAACAAAGGAGTGGCTCAAAAAGAAGCACATTAAGGTCATGGAGTGGCCTAGCCAGTCTCCAGACCTTAATCCCATCGAAAACTTATGGAGGGAGCTGAAGATCCGAGTTGCCAAGCGACAGCCTCGAAATCTTAATGATTTACAGATGATCTGCAAAGAGGAGTGGGCCAAAATTCCATCTCAAAATGTGTGCAAACCTCATCATCAACCACAAAAAAAGTCTGACTGCTGTGCTTGCCAACAAGGGTTTTGCCACCAAGTATTAAGTCTTGTTTGCCAAAGGGATCAAATACCTATTTCGCTGTGCACAATGCAAATAAATATATATAATTTTGACAATGTGATTTTCAGTTGTTTTTTTTAATATAATCTCTCTCTCACTGGTAAAATTAACCTAGCCTAAAAATTCTAGACTGTTCATGTCTTTGACAGTGGGCAAACTTACAAAATCAGCAAGGGATCAAATACTTATTTCCTTCACTGTATATTATATATTATATTAGCATTGCCAGCTATCCTGATCTCCTCGGAGCCCCCAGGCGCCTGCTTAGAAATATATGACCTGGTAATGACCCAATTTTTCAGTATTGACCATCTGTACAGCGCACGTCTCCTGATCCTGAGTATTGGATGAGATTCTAACCCTCTCCTCCAAGTCTATGGACATACTGAGTGTATTATTCGAGAATATATAAGATGCAATTATGATGGATTCAATAAACATGGGCTTCCAGCGCATACATTTGCAGCTAAACAGTATTGTATGTGACGTGCCCAAAAGCACATCCTCAGAAGATAAGTCTCCCTGGAAATGATATGGCTATATTGGCAATTATGGAAATGAGGTATATTGAACCAAAGGTGAACTCATGTGTCTATAAGGGCGCAGTTTACACAGCAATTCCCTTATATACCTCTATTATTAGAATAGATCCCTGTTAACCTAGAAAGATTGCTGTGACAGACTATTTTATGACTGCCTTTGTGATGTGCACAGGCTTGTTCTGCTGATGGACTTGCATAGCAGCGAGGAGGACTCACCATTGCCCGGCTCTTAGATTAGATCGCTCCTGCTCATAAAGAGTGATGTTGGTTAATTTCTGGGTAGGCAATTCCCTAATTATACAGGTGAAGAGCCCCATACTGGTGCTGGTTAACACTACCGACCACCTAACCACCTGGTGCCATCTTCTTTCCATGATCCTTGGGTTGCTGATGTCATAGGACCTGTGGAGAGGGAATCGCTGCACAGATTGTCACCCTTTTTAGAATAAGGGATGCCCCCTCTGGTCTGCCCCATCGGTACGTATGCCCATTATACCCTAATATACGAGAATATAATGCTATTAGATGTACCACATCCTTTGGATAATATTTGGCAAGTTGATTAAAGGGATTTTTCCCATCTGGACAACTCTTCTTTTAATGAAGACCCACTGGCGATCAGTTGATTGGCGTGGATCTGACAGCTAAATCCATGTAAGCAGTATGAAGCTGCAGGAGGCTGCAGATTTCTCCTGCAGTGGCCACTGCAGGAGAAGTGTGGTATTACATGGCACTCATTCAAATGAGTAAACAACATGGATATGTTGAGTCCTCCAGAGTGGGAGCTACCCCCAAACGGAATATGGACTAAGGTTTTTCCTACTGAGCCAACACTTTTAAATAGGAATTCCCTAATATATTGTTATTATGAGAACCATTACCATTAGCTGAATGAACACATTGTGTGTGAGCTGTGTTTTCCCTTATAACCTATTATTATAATCTAGGATAATATGGATGTTATGATGGATTACTCAACATTACCAAACAACCCACCCTGCAGCCATATAGCATTTAGGGATTGCTTCTGCTGCTAATGGGAGCGATTCTGGTAATATTATATTAAGGAATTGCTATTTAATAAATTATCTCATATTTTCTAAAAAAAACAAAACAGCTCCAAGCCGGAATCCCCCTCCCATGATTCATTGCTGTTTATTACCTACTCGACTGTCAGGCTTTTAACTGATTACATTCCTGGCTAGAAATTATTAAACTGTCCCTACGGAAATCTAATTTATTTGTGATAAATATAATGGAACAAAGGGTCACCCATTCCTGGGGAAATGAAGAAGGAATAATCAGCTTTGTTCTATTTATAATCCTCCACCAATGTAAAACTTGCTGAATAATTCAACGCAGTCGCTTGCTAAGCTAAAAATAGGCAGGCGAGCGTTTTGCGGGGGTGAGAGAGACAGCCAGCCGATACATGTGCGAATACGAAGTCATCGCGGCTGCAGCGTGACTAGGGGCAGGCAGCTCCCCAGGGCTATGTGTGAAAACATAACATCATTTATTCTTGTGAATTATTCCATCTTTGTGGTGCTTGCCAGCGACGACCCCCATTGTTTTTCTTGACCTTTACACGGTCCTCTTATTGATTCCCTTCTACTTGGTCCTATAGAAAAATGCGATGCTATAATGGATTAAATTGTGTTGTGTCTGAGTGCTGCCATCACAATGTCTGACACTCATTATTTCTCTCTCTGCTCAGAGATCTTCACCGTGACTACTTCAGCCGGTCTCCCTCCATGTACCTCCCCCACTTACAGCTTTATTCAGCTCTCTCCCATTATTTTTCTGTCAAAACGCATAAAATATCATAACATCTATCTATCTATCTATCTATCTATCTATCTATCTATCTATCTATCTATCTATCTATCTATCTATCTATCTATCTATCTATCTATCTATCTATCTATCTATCTATCTATCTATCTATCTATCGCGTAACTTGGAGCTCCTGGGCCCCAATGCAAAATCTATAACAGTGCCCCCCCCCCATACCATATATCATTTATAATACTGGTGTCTCCTTATGCGGCTGAGGGGCTTTTGGGCTTCTTCAGGCTCCGGGGCCCGGGTGTGACTGCTACTTCTGCACCTCCTATAGCTACACCACCATTGTCTATCTATCTATCTATCTATCTATCTATCTATCTATCTATCTATCTATCTATCTATCTATCTATCTATCTATCTATCTATCTATCTATCTATCTATCTATCTATCTATCTATCTATCTACTGTTATGCTTGCTGCAACCAATATGGTTGCAATTCCAGCTCCTGACTCTTAAAGGGGTTATCCGGGATGTGATTTTTTTGTATTAAGGGTGGGAAATTAAATAAATAAACCAAAAAAGAAACACTTACCCATACTTGCCCTTGGTGATCCAGCGCTGTCGCTTTGGCGGCACTCCCGGCGGTTGTTTACATGGATGTAGCATGTAACCGCTGCAGCCAATCGGAGAGCTCAGCGGGGTTCACTGGTGACGAATCGTATTTCTGGCATAATGCCAGAAATACAACATTATTCAGCTGAGTCCTCTGATTGGCATGTAAACAACCACTTGGAGTGCCGCCGGGGCATCAGCGATGGATCGCTGGTGATAAGGATAGGTACGTATCTCTTTTTTGGTTTATTTATTAAATTTCCAGCCCCATATAAAATATTTGTACATTCCGGATAACCGCTTTAAATTGAAAATCTGCTTTTTCATGCAGTTTCCTACCCCTGTATTGCTTTATAACTAGGACATCATACTGGATGTCATCCAGCTCTCTTAGATATGGATATAACTAAGAATTAGCAGTACAAGGTACAATGGGATTTGTGACCTGTTACTTTAAATTGGAGCAAAGGATGGAAATAAGTCCGGACACCCTTAGAAGAAAAAGAGTCGTTATAGCCGGCGGACACCAACCGACTATATATATATAGGGATCAATGATCCTTGATCTTGAGATAAATAAGTGTATAACCCAGTGAATAGCTTGTTAGATACATTTCTAATCCTTATGCAACCTCGTGGCTGGCGGACATTTCCACCAGAAAATGGTGCACGTCTTTAGTAAATCTGGCACATTTTACAAATTCTCTTAGCCACATGGCACATGCCGCGTATTAGCCTTTTTCAATGCAACCAGAGTGAGAATTCTGAATAAATAGTTTGACTTCGTACATCTTCCCCTCTAATGTTTTAACAGACATACTGAAAACTGTGTGCTATTCCTCTAAATTTAGTTATAAGTCAAATAAGTTCACTGCTGCCAGCTTCTCAACCTCATACATTTACTGAAAATGCCAGCGGAGTACAGCTTGGCATATAAAAAAAAAAAAAAAAAGACTTGGCATCTGCCAAGCAAATATTTATAGGACTCTCCTCACTCCCGCCAAGCAGTCAGGCTGTTGTCCAGCAGCTACAATGCCAGTGAGAATGTGTGGGAGTGAGAAAGCAGCAGCAGGCACATACAAGATTTTGGGATGCCCTCAGCCTGAATCTCTGAACTCAGGTAGGTTCTGGAATGGAAATGTCAGAGGCATGCAGTAATATCCTTTTGTGGAACTATCTGTATATCATTTTAAGTTGGCGTGAATACCTTACTTACAAAGTAGCAGAGCTGGGGTTGTCATATGTAGCAGAGGTGAGTCTGTCACTTTGATTGTGATCAGGATATAGTGGCAAAGATTTAACAGAGAATCTAACTCTGCTACATGTATAAATTCCATCCTAAATGATTTGACTTTTTTTGTCTGCATACCCTGGTTATTCATTCACCCCTATGCCACACCACACATAGGCAGTGTGCAGATAGGCATCATATTTCTTGTTTTGTACCATGTCCTTCGCCTTGTTCTCTACATGTGGAATAAAACGGTTATCAGTATAAAACATACATTTCTGGTCTTATATCTGATTCCTCCTGTCTCCTTTCATTTCCCATCTCCCCATCTCTCACCCCTGGGACCCCCTTTATGTCTATTACTACCAATATAAGTTTATTTTTAGCCTCTAATTTCCCAGGGGTGGGGGAGGGGAGTTGAGTCTTGCAGTTATTTTGAAACCAAAAAAATCAATACTTTTTCATTCTTTGTTGAGTGGAGAGTGATCATTGCATTTATAAACATTACTTCCGACTCCGGCTTATTTGCAGTGTATTCTTATCCGCTACCATCACTATCTACTAGTAAATCTTCCGTGTGCTGTAGATAGACAGTGGAGACATATGGCTGCCCAAAGAGCTTACAGTCCATCTAGTGTAGAATTAGACAGTGGGACATTGTAATAAATCAGAGGCAGCTTAACGTTAACTTTTGGCTTGGGGCCACTTTAAATATTATATTAGGGAACTGCATTATGTGCAATTACCTAATGTTACGCTATTACTGGAATTACTCTACTGACTGGGATTGCAGTCCATTAACAGAATACAGGCTAATGTAAGCGACACCTGCATTCTGCTAATGGTGCCTGCTCAAAACTGGGATAGGATGGGTATATGTGGCACTCACAGCATGTTATACTTGAATACTCTAGTCACATCGCCTGAACTACTTATGGTCATATCCTCAAGACCGTACTGATAGTAGCACCCATAGTGCAAGTATCATAGTAATAACCATAATGCCAGTCTCATAGTAATGCCCAACACATTTACCTGCACCACATTATCACATGGCTATCTCCTTGACAGTCGGCAATAACACGTGACCAGCTTATCAGCAGCTCTTGCAGGTAAGGCCCTGTTCACATAACCTTTTTTGTTTACGTTGGGAAGGCTCCCGACGTGTTTACTTAATGTGTCCATAGGGATCCATTGTCAGACGAAGGCCAAAAGAGTGTCCTTTGCCCAGTATACGTCAGTATACCACATACAAAGGGTACCTTATTCATTCCCACAAAGTCCAATTCAAAAACGTATACTTTTTTAACATGGTAACCTATGGGTGACGAATGCCACTATATGGCGTTTGTCACAGGAATCCGTTAAACAAATGCGTCATTAGCTTTTTAAATAGCTTTTCATGACGTTTACGTTAAACAGATGCCATTATCGACTATGGGTGATGGAGGTGTTAAACGGATGCCTAACATTGGCACTGATCACCTATAAGTTAAAACGGTATCCATTTAGCGAATATGTCAAGAAAAGAGTCATACGAGTTCATGACGTATCCGTTAGATGGATACCATTATAGGGTGACGGATGCCAATGGTAGGTCTGTCACATTTTATGTTTAACGTATACATTGGGAGCTTTTCCCAACGTATATGTCAAATGTAGGCAGAAACGTGATGTGAACTTAACCTTAACCTCTTCCTGTAACTAGGAAACACTGGGCCCCATAGCAAACTTTTGATTGGGCCCCCCCTGGGTGCCACACACAGCCTGCCCTTGCAGAAAGTTCCCCCCTGTAGATAGTGCCATCCAGCCCACTCCTGTAGATTGTGCCATACAGCCCCCCTGTAGACAGTGCTATACAGCCCCCACCTGTAGACAGTGCTATACAGCCCCCACTGTAGACAGTGCTATACAGCGCCCCCGTAGACAGGGCTATACAGTCTCCCTATACAGTGTTATACAGCCCACCCTGTAGATAGTGCTATGCTTTAAAGTATCACAAAAAGGAACAACCGATGCGACGCACAGCGCGTTGCGGCAAATTTTTCTTTTAAGCCATGCCTCTAATCCCACCCAATCCCCGCCCATACACACCTGGTTCAGACCACACAGTATCATGGTCCCATAGTGCCTTCCACACCATATAATACCAAATAGCTGCCCCGACACAGTATAATGCCCTCTAGTGGCCACCGTACAGTATAATGCCCCCATAACTGCCACTATACAGTATACAGACCCATAGATGACCCATACAGTATAATGCCAACACAGCATAATGCCCCATAGTTGTCCCATGCAGCATAATGCCCCCATAGCTGCCCCATACAGTATAATGCCTCACAGTTTCCCTATACAGCTTAATGCCCCCAAAGAAGCTCCCATACAGCATAATACCCCTTACCGGCCCCTAGTGCCAGTGCCCTTGTAGATAGTGACACAGTACCCATATAGATAGTGCCCCTATATAGTGCCACAGTGTCTATGTAGATAGTGCCACCCCACTTCAGGATAGCGCCATCCCCCCTGTAGATAGCACCATTGGGACTTCCTCTAGGAGCGGGAATCCCCAGCCAGAGCATAGGCCGGGGATTCCGCTCCTAGAGGGAAACCCTGATTTCACTGTTCATATATGGACAGTGACATCAGTGGCTACTCCTTGTACGGAATCCCCATTGCCAACTCTGGCCGAGGATTACACTCCAGGAGGAGCCCCTGATGTCAATGTCCATATACGGACAGTGACCTCAGCTGTTTCCTCTAGGAGTAGAATCCCCGGCCAGATCATCGGCAACAGGGATTCCACTCCAGGAGTAGCCACAGACGTCACTGTCCATACATGAACAGTGACATCAGGGCTTCCCCGAGCACAGCGCTTAAGGTAGCGCTGTGCATGGGGAGTCCTCGGCGAGCGGAGGAGCTCCATATGCTCCTCTGCTCTGAACTAATTCTGAAGCAGGGAGCTGAAGGTTCCCTGCTTCAGAATTGAGTTAGACAGTGGGTCATACCCCCAGCCACCCGGGACAGTGGCCAGACGGTTGGGAGGTCTGTGTAGCCTATGGCAGAGCAGGAAGATACCTCCCTGCTCTGTTATAGTGTTCAATAGTATCTGCGTCCGAATTACGCAGATACTATTGAATATGGCATCACAACCGAGGGTTAGATTGCACATTTGACAAAATGCTGCCCCCTGCAGTCAGTACAGGGCGCTGCCTAAATGAGATGGATGGTGCCAAAATATGTGGTATCTGCAACATGTTGCAAAGCAGGTCATGAATTTAATGGTGCTGAATTGGGGGGGGGGGGGGGCATTTGTTTTCCAGTTCCACTGTGTTTCCTTTGGGCTATATCTTTAATTGTCATTATTTAATATAAATCCATGTAGAATAAGACATAGCAGAGGCTGCGTAGTGACATCTTAATGTAGAATAAGACATAGCAGAGGCTGCGTAGTGACATCTTGTTGGATTGGCAGCAGTTATCATAGAGCTGCATACTATTTTGTATATATTTGTGTGCCTGTGGATGTAAATAACGGGCAAGGATTCCGTATCCCTATCACGTGACACGGCTGGTGGCATCTGGTCCAGGATAATCTTTGTTAGCGAGGGTTTCCTAGCAACGACGTGGTCCCTTAGCAACCTCAAGCTCCTGATGCTTATTTTTAAGGGAAAACCAGTGAGTCATTTCTCACTTTATATTTAGCAGGGGACACCACCAATGGGAGGAAGGGAGGCCCGAAATAACATCAGGGTGTGGAGATGTCATGTGAAATGCTGGTGGAGATTCAAAGATCAAATGCAGACACTATTTCGCATGAACAGGGTGTATATGAGTGTGCAGAATAGTACAATTATACCAAATACAGTAAAATTCCTTTAATCTGGCATCTGAAGGTCTGGAATTCATTCTACATAGAGTCCCAGCAACAGAGAGGCACCAAATAGTTACCAAAGAAGAGCTGCATCTGAAGGAGAAGTACGCAGGTCTGAGAGGTGGTCCGGGGTGGGGAACTCTTTCACTAACTGCCTAAGGATCATGTCCACCCGCTGCCTGATGTCCTTCATGGCATCTGTCACTGGACAGGCTACACTGTGAAGAATTGCTGCCTTCCTGCTAAAGCAAGAATAGTTTGAGTGAATTACTTTGGAGAAATATTTTTGGCATCCATACACATACTGTAGGAAATGATCACTTTTAGATTTTATGACCTATATTAGGTTCTCTGAGGAAATTATTCTCAAAATTTGAAGGGAGCTTCAGCATTGAAGTGAGATCGGCTAAAAGGGGTTTTCCAACCAAATAAAGTTATTACCTATCCACAAGATAGGTAGGAAATATTTGATCCCTGGGGGTCTCACCGATCACTAGAACAGGGGTCCTAAGTCCCCCATTTCTCCTTACCCACACAACTGCAGTGAGATTGATGGAAGACTTCTGGATAGGTGATAAATGTATTTGGTGGGAAATCACGTTTAAAAGGGAACTCTGGATAACAACAAGAGATTTTCTTGTAATGATAGGGGTAGGGAAACGGACAAGTGAGCCCTAATCTACCCGCCACTCTGTCCCTGCCTACTTGCAACGACCCGCCCTAGGCGACGGGGTACAACTGGGCGGCGGTCCCTACGCTCAGTAAGTGCACGAAACAAACATAAAAGGGAATATAAAGCAAAGGGAAAGGGGCAGTTGCCCACGGCAACACCGTGAGCAACAGAGTGGTGAACGAGCCAAGTCAAACCAGGAGAGCACGAGGTACCAAACGCAGAGCAGAAGAGTAGTCAGAAAGCCAAGGTCAGAATGGAGCAGGATCAAATTGTTAGGAGCTGTAGCTGGGCCAGGAAACCACACGGAAAGAATCACAAGCAAGGAGGAACAGGAAAGGCAGGTATAAATAGACAGAGGGCGGGAGCTAGCTGAGTCTGGCCAGGCTGCGATAGGCTCTCCCACTCCTAAGCCTGCCAGCCTGAGTGGTGGAAGCTGGAGTCAGTCTCAGAGAGATAGACTCAGGTGAAGACTGATTACCTATGGAAGTTAACCCCGAAGCTGTGCCTGGCAGATCCTTTACAGTACCCCCCTTTTATGAGGGGCCACCGGACCCTTTCTAAGTGGACCTGGTTTACTGGGGAAACGAAGGTGGAACTTCCTGACCAATACCCCAGTGTGAACATCCCGGGCGGGTACCCAAGTCCTCTCCTCAGGCCCGTAACCTCTCCAATGGACCAGGTACTGGAGGGAGCCTTGGACCATCTTGCTGTCCACAATCTTGGCCACCTCGAATTCCACCCCCTCAGGGGTGAGAATGGGAACAGGAGGTTTCCTCGAGGGAGCCAAGGACAGGGAGCAGCGTTTAAGGAGGGAGGCATGAAACACGTCGTGTATACGAAAAGATGGGGGTAACTCCAGCCGGAAGGAGACAGGATTGAGGACTTCAATGACCTTATACGGCCCAATAAACCGGGGAGCAAACTTCTTGGACGGGACCTTAAGACGCAAGTTCCTAGATGATAACCACACCAGATCCCCGACCATAAACAAGGGGTTAGCAGAACGTTTTCTATCAGCCTGAGTTTTTTGTACGCTCTGAGACGCCTCTAGGTTCTTCCGAACCTGGGCCCAGACTGTGCACAGTTCCCGATGAACGACCTCTACCTCGGGATTGTTGGAACTACCAGGTGAAACGGAGGAGAACCGTGGATTAAACCCAAAATTACAGAAAAAGGGGGAGACCCCTGACGAGTTACTGACCCGGTTATTAAGGGAAAATTCAGCGAGGGGAATGAATGAGACCCAATCATATTGACAGTCAGAGATAAAACACCTTAAATATTGTTCTAGAGATTGATTAGTCCTCTCAGTTTGGCCATTGGTTTCAGGATGGAAAGCAGAGGAGAAGGACAGATCAATCTCCAACTTCTTACAGAAGGCTCTCCAAAACAAAGAAACAAATTGTACCCCTCTGTCCGAAACAATATTGACAGGGACCCCATGGAGACGCAGGATGTGTTTGACAAACAAGGTAGCTAACGTCTTGGCGTTGGGTAGTTTCTTGAGGGGCACAAAGTGGCACATCTTACTGAAGCGGTCTACTACCGACTTGCCTTGGGATGGAGGCAAATCGGTGATAAAATCCATGGAGATATGTGTCCAAGGTCTCTGGGGAATGGGCAACGAACGTAGTAAGCCCGCTGGTCGGGACCTGGGAGTCTTGGACCTAGCACAAACCTCACAAGCGGCAACGTAGGCCTTAACGTCTTTAGGCAACCCAGGCCACCAATAGTTTCTGGCAATGAGGTGTTTGGTACCCAGGATGCCTGGATGACCAGATAGTGCGGAGTCATGATTTTCCCTAAGTACCCTTAGCCGGTATTGCAGGGGAACAAACAGCTTGTCCTCAGGAAGGTTCCCGGGAGCTGAAACTTGATCAGCTGCAATTTCAGAGACTAAATCAGAATCAATAGAAGAAATGATTATACCGGGAGGCAAAATACAAGCAGGATCTTCCTCCGAAGGAGGGCTGGCCATGAAGCTACGCGACAGTGCATTGGCCTTAATATTTTTAGACCCAGCCCTATAGGTAACCGAAAAGTTGAATCTGGTCAAAAATAGCGCCCATCGAGCTTGTCTCGGGTTTAGCCTCCGGGCAGATTCTAGGAAAACCAGATTCTTGTGGTCGGTAAGGACCGTTACCTGGTGCCTAGCCCCCTCCAGGAAGTGGCGCCACTCTTCAAATGCCCATTTAATGGCTAAGAGTTCGCGGTTGCCAATATCATAGTTACTCTCAGTGGGCGAAAACTTCCTGGAGAAGTAGGCACAGGGGCGGAGATGGGTGAGGGACCTGGTACCCTGGGACAAGACAGCCCCCACTCCCACCTCGGAATGCGTCAACTTCCACGATAAATGGCTCCATTTGGTTGGGCTGAACCAGCACCGGGGCCGAGATAAAGCACTTCTTAAGGACCTCAAAAGCCTGGACAGCCTCTGGAGACCAGTGGAGGAGATCAGCACCTTTGCGAGTGAGGTCCGTAAGAGGGTTAGCGATGAATCTCATGTAATAATTAGCGAACCCCAAAAAACACTGTAACGCCTTCAGGGAGGAAGGTTGGACCCATTCCGCCACAGCCTGAACCTTGGCGGGGCCCATGCGGAATTCATGAGGAGTGAGGATTTGACCCAAAAATGGTATCTCCTGTACCCCAAACACACATTTTTCGGTTTTTGCAAACAGTTTGTTTTCCCGAAGGACCTGGAGCACCTTCCTGACATGCTCAATGTGGGAGGGCCAGTCCTTGGAAAACACCAGTATGTCATCAAGGTACACTACAAGAAATATCCCCAGGTAATCTCTCAAAATCTCATTTATGAAATTCTGGAAGACCGCCGGCGCATTACACAACCCAAAGGGCATGACGAGGTATTCGAAATGACCTTCGGGCGTGTTAAACGCAGTCTTCCACTCATCCCCCTCTTTGATGCGGATAAGGTTATACGCCCCCCGTAGATCAAACTTAGAGAACCATTGGGCCCCCTGAACCTGATTAAAGAGATCAGGAATCAAAGGAAGGGGATACTGGTTCCTTACAGTGACCTTATTCAGGTTACGGTAGTCAATGCATGGCCTAAGACCACCATCCTTCTTCCCTACGAAGAAGAAGCCAGCACCTACCGGAGAAGTAGAGGGGCGAATGTAACCCTTGGCCAGGCATTCCTGGATATACTCTCTCATGGCTTCACGTTCGGGACAAGAAAGATTAAATATCCTACCCTTAGGAAGCTTAGCTCCTGGTACCAATTCGATAGCGCAATCGTATTCTCTATGAGGAGGTAACACTTCGGAGGCCTCCTTAGAGAAAACATCAGCGAAGTCCCAAACAAACTCAGGTAGCGTGTTCACCTCCTCAGGGGGAGAAATAGAATTAACAGAAAAAACATGACGTCAAACATTCATTACCCCATTTGGTAAGCTCCCCAGTATTCCAGTCAAACGTGGGATTATGCAACTGCAACCAGGGAAGGCCTAAAACCAAATCGGACGATAATCCCTGCATCAACAGTACAGAGCACTGCTCCAAATGCATGGAGCCAACAAGGAGTTCAAAAACAGGGGTATGCTGTGTAAAATAACCATTAGCAAGAGGAGTGGAGTCGATACCCACTACCGGGACAGGTTTAGGCCAACCAAGACATAGTAATTAGGTCCGCAGACAAAGGGGGAGGCATTGTCATACAAGACCGATCCGATTATTTGAAGGAAGCACAGAGATTAATATCAGATACTTTATATTACGAGGAACTTAAACATAACCCAATCCCTGAATTTGAAATAGAATACAAAGCCTTGATCGAAACTGCATTCACCGAAAACTTGATATGTAAAAAAGAAAAAATGTTTCTGACCGTTCCGTTTCCATCCATCCCATTCATGTATCATCTCCCCAAAATCCATAAATCTCTTCACAATCCGCCCGGCCGACCAATAATTTCAGGAATAGGTTCTTTGACAAGTAACCTATCACATTTCGTAGACATCCACCTCCAACCCCTAGTTTCCAAATTGCCATCCTTTCTAAAAGATTCAACACACCTCATAAGAGATCTCTTCCAATTACAGTCAACCTGCGATATTTCTAATATCAACTTTCTTACGGCGGACGTATCGTCTTTATACACCAATATCCCACACACACAGGGTACACAAGTTACCCTTGACTACCTTGCAACCGATTTACGGTATCCAAATACACAAATTAATTTTATCATAGAATGCGTAGATTTTATATTAACCCATAATACGTTTATTTCTGATGGGAAATTTTACAAACAAATAAAGGGATGTGCAATGGGGACAAGATTCGCACCCTCTTATGCAAACTTGTATATGGGGGCTTTCGAGGAAGCCCTCATTTTAAGTAAGCATGCTTTTAGAGACAGAATTTTATTTTATAAGCGATTCATTGATGACCTGTTTTTTATATGGAACGGCGACGTCAGTACAGCCAATGATTTTATGGAGGTTTTAAATAATAACGTTTTTGACCTCTCATTCACTCATAAATTCTCAGACACAAATATTGACTTTTTAGATCTGACAATTGGTAAGAAAAATGGCCTTTTTACAACCAAAACACATTTTAAAATGGTGGACGTGAACAGTTATCTAGATTTTAAAAGTGCCCACTACCCCCCGTGGCTCAAAAATATCCCGTTCGGACAATATAGAAGAATCAGAAAGAACTGCTCAGACAATTCAACCTTTAACCAGGAATGTAGGATTTTAAAGCAGAGATTCCATGAAAAAGGTTTTCCAAAAAGCCTCATCAAAGGTGCTGAAATAAAAGCCCAAAGCCTAACACAGAAAGATTGTATCGAATCGAAACTCACAAATACTAAGCCAAAATCGAGTAGTGAGAGGGCTAAAACCAATTTTATAACCACATTCAATAAAGAGAGTAAGACAATAGCCACCTTTTTTAAAAAACATTGGCATATTTTAACAAACGACCCTCTTCTAAAACCCCTAATACCAGAGAAACCTATTATTACATATAGACGGGCTAAAACAATAAAAAATCTAATAGCCCCGAGCAAACTACGGAATGTCAAAATAATAAATCACGGTTTACTCCCAAATCCTAAAGGTTCCTTTAGATGCGGCCAAAATAGATGCCTATGTTGTAATAACATCTCAAACAATTGCAGGGATTATCACTCCATAAAAACAGGGGAAAAATTTATGATCAAAGAGTTTTTAAATTGCGGTAGCTCCTATGTCATCTATCTACTGCAGTGCACTTGCAATCTGCAATATGTGGGCCGAACCACGCAAACCCTAAGGAAACGAATAAATAACCACAGGTTTAATGTCACGAGGGGCTTTTTAAAACAAAGTGTGTCCCGTCACTGTCTGTATAAACATAAGTGCAATTTCTCCGAGATTAAGGTCACCCCAATCGAACAGATATCAGTGGACCTACCAAATAGATTTGTTAAGCTTAAGCAAAGGGAGAATTATTGGATTTTTAAATTGGAAACCCTACATCCAAATGGTCTGAATGACCTTACTGAGTCATCTTTAGAATAAAAATAAAATTATAATAAAAATAAATAAAAAACCAATCAGCAAACATTACCGCAATTTTAAGAGGTTTTTTAACTATCTACCTTTGACATCTATGATTAGAGTAACTTTAGTCCATAATATTAATGAGATTGATCCCCGTTCCTCATTGTATGTACAAACTCTCTTAAAAGGTTATTTTGTTCTATTTTATTTTATTTTATAAAAGAAATTGTCGGCTTATCTGCAAACTTCTTTTAAAGAAAATATATGTTATCGACATACAAAATCAATTTAATCGTTACCAATTCAGACATAATTGCCACCGTCTTAACCTTGTAGATGGTTCTTAAATAATAACCATCTACCTAATCGGATATTAATGGAAGAGATCCATAGGAATTACTAATAACCAATATCCCATTAACATGACGTCCTGTCACTCACCAGCTCCGTTGCGGGTGCCTCTTTCAAGGTTCTCCAGCGCGGAGTCCCGCAACCCTATGTAGCTTACTGTGCGATCCAGCGTAATCCCTTTCTTTCCCCCTTGACATCCTTGTATTCATGACAACCGGTAACCAAGGACGCTCCCAACCATTATTGTATACCCGTGCGGTCCAAATATGCGGTCCATTGAAACCTTTTTGTTCCCCTTCAGCTCCCCGTAGTCTTCTCTTACTCCTAGTAACCAAGGACGCTATGACTCAGCATCTTTTGGGCCTCATTTGGTCCTTCCGTTAAACATTAGTTAAAACACATAAAAACTCAGACACAAGTAAATATTTAATATATTATTGTTTATTCACCCACAGTCCTATACATAAATAAAGGTTTTTGCTGTTATAGAAATTTCACTTTGAAAATACGGTACCGATCTGTCAGCATAACTGAGAGTTTTTTAAAACAGTTTCCAAACATGTTATTAATCCCGTTTATTCGTATTATATTATGATACTTGTAAATTGCTTTTAATGCTGCTTCTTTTTTCTGTGTTGTTTTTTTCTGTACCCCATGTGACCTTTGACCTTTAACAACTGGCGGTCTTTTTCCTGGCCCAGATGCTTAAATAAGGCAGGAACCGCACAGTCTGTATTGGCCTGAGGAAGACGTCAGTTCGACGTCGAAACGCGTAGCCTATCAACAATAAATACTCTATACACTTAACCCATCACGCTGGTTGTGTATCTATATTGACCAAAGATCGAAGCAGCGCCAGTGGTCCCGTTTTTCCTACCTCTAAACTACTGCATACCGACAGCAAACCTCGTTTAGCTGTGTTGCGGACCTGGCTGCAGCTTCCTAAGTTTTGTCGACACCCCTTTGGTGTCCATCACCCGAGGTGAGCGTAATTGTCTCATTGACCTAATTTTATTACCATTTATCAGAATCTGATTTGCGGCGCCGTGTTTCTTTTTTCTACCTCACCTAGGTTTAGGCAAATCAATCAAAGGCATAGCAAGAGACATAGCAAATTCCACAGACATGATATTAGCAGAGGACCCTGAATCCACGAAGGCGCTGCCGGTAGCAGACCTACCACCAAAAGAGACCTGAAAGGGAAGCAAGATCTTATTACGTTTCATATTTACGGGAAATACCTGTGCGCCCAAGTGACCTCCCCGATGATCACTTAGGCGCGGAAGTTCTCCGGCTGCATTCTTACGCTTAGGACAGTTGTTCACTTGATGCTTGTCATCCCCACAGTAGGAGCAGAGACCATTCTTGCTGCGGAAATCTCTACGTTGTTGGGGGGACACGAAGGCCCCGAGTTGCATAGGTACCTCTGAGTCTTCCGGGGAAGAATGAAGCAACGGAACCTCGGGAGGCATCATGGGGGAGTCGGAGGAGAAAACACATAAACGTTTGCGTTGTCGTTCCCTGAGACGTCGGTCAAGTCGTACCGCTAAAGCCATAACCTGGTCTAGGGAGTCAGAAGAGGGATAGCTAACTAGCAGGTCTTTCAGGGCATTCGACAGACCCAACCTAAACTGGCACCTTAAGGCAGGGTCATTCCACCGAGAAGCTACGCACCACTTCCTAAAGTCAGAACAATACTCCTCAACAGGTCTCTTACCCTGACGTAAGGTCACCAGCTGACTCTCGGCAAAGGCAGTCTTGTCAGTCTCGTCATAAATGAGTCCGAGAGCAGAAAAGAAAAGATCAACGGAGGAAAGTTCAGGGGCGTCAGGAGCCAAGGAGAAGGCCAATTCTTGGGGCTCGTCCTGGAGCCGGGACATAATTATACCCACTCGCTGGCTCTCAGAACCTGAGGAGTGGGGCTTTAAGCGAAAGTAAAGCCTGCAACTCTCCCGAAAGGAGAGAAAAGCCCTCCGGTCCCCTGAGAACCGGTCGGGCAACTTGAGGTGGGGTTCAGGAGTTGAGGTGAGGGGAACTACCAAGGTAGCATCAGGCTGGTTGACCTTCTGAGCCAGGGCCTGGACCTGTAGGGAGAGACCCTGCATTTGCTGAGCCAGGGTCTCAAGGGGGTCCATAGTAGTGTCAGGGACCAGGGTAGACTAGGTATATGGGCTTGTGATTATGTAATGATAGGGGTAGGGAAACGGACAAGTGAGCCCTAATCTACCCGCCACTCTGTCCCTGCCTACTTGCAACGACCCGCCCTAGGCGACGGGGTACAACTGGGCGGCGGTCCCTACGCACAGTAAGTGCACGAAACAAACATAAAAGGGAATATAAAGCAAAGGGAAAGGGGCAGTTGCCCACGGCAACACCGTGAGCAACAGAGTGGTGAACGAGCCAAGTCAAACCAGGAGAGCACGAGGTACCAAACACAGAGCAGAAGAGTAGTCAGAAAGCCAGGGTCAGAATGGAGCAGGATCAAATTGTTAGGAGCTGTAGCTGGGCCAGGAAACCACACGGAAAGAATCACAAGCAAGGAGGAACAGGAAAGGCAGGTATAAATAGACAGAGGGCGGGAGCTAGCTGAGTCTGGCCAGGCTGCGATAGGCTCTCCCACTCCTAAGCCTGCCAGCCTGAGTGGTGGAAGCTGGAGTCAGTCTCAGAGAGATAGACTCAGATGAAAACTGATTACCTATGGAAGTTAACCCCGAAGCTGTGCCTGGCAGATCCTTTACATTTCTATTGTAAATATTAATTAGGGATTCCCTTTTACTTCCTTACAGATCATTTTTACTAGTGTCGTGAAAGTCAATGGCTCAAAATATATATTAGACTGAAATTTAGACGAGTTTTCCAACAGACACTCACGCCAGGAACTTTATCCAGCATCCTAATCAAGATATTTCATACCGATATATATAGAGAGAGGAGAAATAACACACAGACGCTGCTGGTATGCTCAAAATACTCCTCTGAGGTTTATTGCCAAACTCAATTCCAATAATATCATTCAAAAGGGGTGTAGGCTTGAGGTTAACCAATCAGAGGCAATGTGACAATAATTCTTATTCAGCCAATAGCAGACCATAAGAATATTTCAAGTACATAATTATAATTCTGCATTAAAATGGTGAAATCATGTAACACCTGGAAACAAGCATACAATGGAGTGGTGTTAACTGTTCTTTCCCATGAAGGATTTGTTGTGATAATGACAAATAGTTGCATTTTTATGTCTGGGCATTCAGCCAACGCGCTAGCATGGATGTATGAAGGCCACATAGCGATAACACATTTCTTTGAGACTCGAGCACAACTATATAGAGGAAAGGTCATTAAAATAATGGAGAATACATATTTTAGTTTGACCTGTTTGCAGTTTACACAACTGTTGGTTGTCGCCTAGCAACAGGTGACTTAGCCAGTAGGTGACTACACTGGATCAACACATTCCTGTGGAGACCAGTGTAGTCACCCGATGTACTGCAGGAGTATATGGTGTAATGATCAGTCACTATTGCTTCTGGGGGAGATGATAACTGTAGAGGGTAATGTTAGGGTTTTTTATTCTATTATTTACACTTGCGCACTGGATGGCAGGAGCAAACTTGTCTCCATGGGTGAAGCTATCATGAGTACAGAGGTAGAAGACGCACCTGGGCCCTGGTGCCTGAGAAGGCCCAAAGGCCCCTCTGCCGCATAAGAACACACCAGTATTATAAATAGAACATAGTAGGTGAGGGCTCTGTTACGGAGTGTGCATTGGGGTCTAGGAGCTTCACATTACGCCTCTGCTTGTCTCCCTGTCAAAGTTTTTAATTAAAATGAAGCAATGTTTATTACCGGTATGATCCATTTATGAAAAACATAATTCTGAGGTTGCTACATATAGTCTTATACCAGCACTTACATCCAGGTAGTTCACAAGTTCTGGACTTTCTGGTAAATGTGACCAGGGTCGTGATGCCCGATTCTGCCCTTGGCATAGCCTAAGACTGATTCAGTGTGTGAAAACAGATGGAACATGGCAGGTTAGAGAGATCTGTGTAAAACCTGCAGAGTAACACAAGCACGGAAGCATGGACTGTTTGCATATTAATAAGCCAAGCTAACGTTGAATAAAAATGCACAGAGCTGCCTGGGTTCTGGATTAAATTACAGCTCAGTGCGTGCAACAAATCTGCTTGCACTGTTCATCAGATAAACCCTATGGTGGTGTTTACCAGTCTACATTTATATTAAAGGATATATCCACTTTTATAAACTATCTTGTATTACTCTAATGCAGCTCACAATGTTTTAAATATCCTTGATTTAAAAGAGCCTACCGTTTTGTGTTTGCAGCGCCTATGCAGACCTACGTGTCCCCATGGTTACAGGCTACAAACCAACCCTGTGTAGTCTGATCCTGCAGTCACACTCCCTTTCATCTGTCCCCTACTTTTTGCTAACCTACCAAATGTATGTAGGAGAAATAGGGGACAGAAGGAAGAGAGAAGTAGAGGACAAAAAGAAAGGAGTATGACTGCAGGATCGAACTACACAGTAATAGTATGTAACCATAAAATAGGACTGCATAAGAGCTGTACATACAAAATGTTTGGATATTTTTAATGAAGACTTATTGCAAAGTTGGTTCATTATGTATTTTTCATCCTCTACATTTACTGTTTTTATTTATTGTAAGGGAAAGTGCTCTCTAATTTACAATCTTCAATACTATACAAGTCATATAAAATATATATATATATATATATATATAATATCATCATTGGTGGTGTATGTCTGTATGTGAGAAATGATATGAAGGCGAGTGTGAAAGAGACAATAGTGGGTGAAGACTGTGAGGAGGTTGAAACCTTGTGGGTGGAACTAGAAAGGGAGGTAAACACTGAAAAAATTACTTTTGGTGTAATCTATAGACCCCCCAATATAACTGAGGAGATGGAAGTTCAGCTATATAAACAGATGGAGCGGGCTGCACAGGCGGGTACTGTAGTGATAATGGGAGATTTTAATTTCCGGGATATTAATTGGTGTCATGGTTCGGCTTCAACTGCAAAGGGGAGACATTTCCTCAACCTGTTGCAGGAAAATTTTATGGGCCAGTTTGTGGAAGACCCGACTAGAGGTGAAGCTCTGTTGGATCTGGTCATTTCTAATAATGCAGATCTTGTTGGGAATGTCAATGTTCGTGAAAACCTCGGTAACAGTGATCATAATATAGTTACATTTTACCTATACTGTAAAAAACAAACGCAGGCTGGGAGGGCAAAAACATTTAATTTTAAGAAAGCCAATTTCCCCAGGATGAGGGCTGCAATTCAGGATATAGACTGGCAAGAACTAATGTCAAATAATGGAACAAATGATAAATGGGAGATTTTCAAATCTACTTTGAGTTATTATAGTGCAAAATTTATTCCTATAGGTAACAAGTATAAACGACTCAAATTAAACCCCACATGGCTTACACCTTCTGTGACAGGGGCAATACACGACAAAAAAAGGGCATTTAAAAAATACAAATCTGAGGGTACAGCTGTAGCCTTTGTAAAATATAAAGATCTTAATAAAATCTGTAAAAAGGTAATAAAATTAGCAAAAATACAAAATGAAAGGCAGGTGGCCAAGGATAGTAAAACAAATCCCAAAAAATTCTTCAAGTATATAAATGCTAAAAAGCCAAGGTCTGAACATGTAGGACCCCTAGATAATGGTAATGGGGAGTTGATCACAGGGGATCAAGAGAAGGCAGAGTTACTAAATGGGTTCTTTAGCTCTGTATATACAACAGAAGAAAGAGCAGCTGATGTAGCCGGTGGCAGTGCTGTTAATATATCAGTTGATATACTGAATTGGATGAATGTAGATATGGTCCAAGCTAAATTAAATAAAATAAATGTGCACAAGGCCCCGGGACCAGATGGGTTACACCAGGGGTGGGCAAACTTTTTGACTCGCGGGCCACAATGGGTTCTAAAATTTGACAGAGGGGCCGGGCCAGGAGCATTTGGAGGGAGTGTTTGGGCCGGATATACTAAAGCATTAAATGTAGTGTGTGCAAACCTCATAGCACAGTAAGAACACTACAACCCAATTTATTAACGGTCTTTCAAATGTGAAAAATATCAGTTAATAAATTTGTCTCAAGGAATATGCAAGATATGGCATTTACATACTATTTCGCAGATACTGGGAGGAGGAAATGTAAATAGATTAAAATAACATACGCACTGTGATTTATCAAGAAAAAAGTTCTGTTGACTCTGTAAATTAGCTGCCAACCTCTGAGCAGTAGCCGCCCGTTCTTGTGTTGACTGCTTGCTAGCATAGTTTGCATGCTTCGTGGCAAAGTGACGGCTGATATTGTACTCTTTGAAAACCGAAGGGCTTAATGGTGACGTGAAACGAAGTGAAAATTAAAGTGAAATAAAGAGAAATACGCGCCACATTAACCCCTTAATGACCGGGCCATTTTGCACGTTAATGACCAAGGATTATTTTTTGTTTTTCCACGGTCGCATTCCAAGAGTCGTAACTCTTTTTTTATTCCGTCGACATAGCCGTATAAGGGCTTGTTTTTTCCGGGACGAGTTGTATTTTGTAATTGTACCATTTTTAGATGCTTATAACATATTGATTAACTTTTATTAACTTTATTTTAGGAGAGAATTGAAAATAAGCAGCTATTCCAGCATTAATTTTCACGTTATAAATTTACGCCATTTACTATGCAGCGTAAATAACATGTTAACTTTATTCTATGGGTCGGCACGATTACAGGGATACCAAATGTGTAAAGGTTTTATATGTTTTTTCTACGTTTGCACAATAAAAACCCTTTTAGAAAAAAATTACTTGTTTTTGCATCGCCGCGTTCCAAGAGGCGTAATTTTTTTATTTTTCCGTCGATGTGGCCGTACGTGGGATTGATTTTTGCGGGACAATGTGTAGTTTTCATTAGTACTATTTTGGGGTACATAGGACTTATAGATGAACTTTTATTTTATTTTTTATGGGGGGAATGGGAGAAAAGAGAGAATTTTGCCGTTGTTTTTTGCGTTTTCTTTGGACGCCGTTCATCCGGCGGTTTAATTAATGTGTTCAATTTATTGGTCAAGTTGTTACGATCGCGGGGATACCATATATGTGTATGTGTGATTTGTTTTGACCGTTTTATTAAATAAAACCACTTTTTGGGGCAAAAAAGTAGTTTTATTTGACTTTGACTGTAATTTTTTTTATTTTTTTTTTCACAAACTTTATTTAACGGTTTTACTTTTTTTTTTTTAGTCCCACCAGGGGACTTCACTATGCGATATGCCGATCGCATATATAATGCTTTGGTATACTTCGTATACCAAAGCATTATTGCCTGTAAAAACTGACAGGCATCCTGTTAGGTCATGCCTCTGGCATCGCCTAACAGGCAGATGCTGAAGACAGACCTGGGGGTCTTTGTTAGACCCCCGGCTGTCATGGAAACCCGACGGCGACCCGCGATTTGTTTGCGGGGGCGCCGATCGGGAGACAGAGGGAGTTCCCCCCTCTGTCAAACACATTAAATGCCGCTGTCACTGTTGACAGCGGCATTTAATGGGTTAAACTGCCGGAATCGGCGCGTGCTTCGATTCCGGCAGTTGCAGCAGGAGCCAGGCTGTGTATAACAGCCGTGCTCCTGCCGCTGATCGCGTGGGTAAACTGTCAGTACCCGCGCGATCACAGGACGGATATATCCGTCCTCCTGCGCGAACTAGCAGCTGCTGAGGACGGATATATCCGTCCTTCGGCGTTAAGGGGTTAACAACGGTCAATGTGTTTTGAGTGCGCCATCTATTGGGAAAACGTGGGCATTGCAGGGAAAGGGGAAAAAAAAGGAGGTTTTTACTATTATTTGGACAAGTTCGGCGGGCCGGATTAAAAAGCCTAACGGGCCGTATGTGGCCCGCGGGCCGTAGTTTGCCCATGTCTGGGTTACACCCTAGAATTCTTAAAGAGCTTAGTTCAGTTATTTCTGTCCCCCTTTTCATAATATTCAGAGAATCTCTAGTGACTGGTATAGTGCCAAGGGACTGGCGCAGCGCAAATGTGGTGCCTATTTTCAAAAAGGGCTCTAGGTCTTCCCCGGGTAATTATAGACCAGTAAGCTTAACATCCATCGTGGGGAAAATGTTTGAGGGGCTATTGAGGGACTATATACAGGATTATGTGACAATAAATAGCATTATAAGTGACAGCCAGCACGGTTTTACTAAGGACAGAAGTTGTCAAACTAACCTAATCTGTTTTTATGAAGAGGTGAGCAGAAGTCTAGACAGAGGGGCCGCTGTGGATTTAGTGTTTTTGGACTTTGCAAAGGCATTTGACACTGTCCCCCATAGACGCCTAATGGGTAAATTAAGGACTATAGGTTTAGAAAATATAGTTTGTAATTGGATTGAGAATTGGCTCAAGGACCGTATCCAGAGGGTTGTGGTCAATGATTCCTACTCTGAATGGTCACCGGTTATAAGTGGTGTACCCCAGGGTTCAGTGCTGGGACCACTATTATTCAACTTATTTATTAATGATATAGAGAATGGGATTAATAGCACTATTTCTATTTTTGCAGATGACACCAAGATATGTAATATAGTTCAGACTAAGGAAAATGTTCATGAATTGCAGGCAGATTTAAACAAACTAAGTGTTTGGGCGTCCACTTGGCAGATGAAGTTTAATGTAGATAAATGTAAAGTTATGCATCTGGGTACCAACAACCTGCATGCATCATATGTCCTAGGGGGAGCTACACTGGCGGATTCACTTGTTGAGAAGGATCTGGGTGTACTTGTAAATCATCGACTCAATAACAGCATCCAGTGTCAATCAGCTGCTTCAAAGGCCAGCAGGATATTGTCGTGTATTAAAAGAGGCATGGACTCACGGGACAGGGATGTAATATTACCACTTTACAAAGCATTAGTGAGGCCTCATCTAGAATATGCAGTTCAGATCTGGGCTCCAGTTCATAGAAAGGATGCCCTGGAGTTGGAAAAAATACAAAGAAGAGCAACGAAGCTAATAAGGGGCATGGAGAATTTAAGTTATGAGGAAAGATTGAAAGAATTAAACCTATTTAGCCTTGAAAAAAGACGACTAAGGGGGGACATGATTAACTTATATAAATATATTAATGGCACATACAAAAAATATGGTGAAATCCTGTTCCTTGTAAAACCCCCTCAAAAAACAAGGGGGCACTCCCTCCGTCTGGAGAAAAAAAGCTTCAAGCTGCAGAGGCGACAAGGCTTCTTTACAGTGAGAACTGTGAATCTATGGAATAGTCACCGCAGGAGCTGGTCACAGCAGGGACAGTAGATGGCTTTAAAAAAGGGTTAGATAATTTCCTAGAACAAAAAAATATTAGCTCCTATGTGTAGAAATTTTTCCTTCCCTTTTCCCGTCCCTTGGTTGAACTTGATGGACATGTGTCTTTTTTCAGCCGTACTAACTATCTAACTATGTAATATACACACACACACACACACACACACACACACACACACACTGTATATAGTATAAAATCCTGTAAAATCTATACTGATCTATGGAGACTGGGGATATCACACTTGCATGAGGACTTCTATTTGACAGGGCAATGTATTACTATTGAGTCCACAGGTTTGTTGCTGTCCTTGGTGCTGAAGACACGATATAATGTTATTTACTATCAGGAATTATAAATCTCACTTGAATCTTTTACATAGAGCTGAATGAAGGTTAGTGAAGACCCCGGACCCCAGTATCCTATGATGAGTGGCCAACTTAAAGAGGCTCTGTCACCAGATTTTGCAACCCCTATCTGCTATTGCAGCAGATAGGCGCTGCAATGTAGATTACAGTAACGTTTTTATTTTTAAAAAACGAGCATTTTTGGCCAAGTTATGACCTTTTTTGTAGTTATGCAAATGAGGCTTGCAAAAGTCCAAGTGGGTGTGTTTAAAAGTAAAAGTCCAAGTGGGCGTGTATTATGTGCGTACATCGGGGCGTTTTTACTACTTTTACTAGCTGGGTGCTCTGATGAGAAGTATCATCCACTTCTCTTCAGAACGCCCAGCTTCTGGCAGTGCAGACACAGCCGTGTTCTCCAGAGATCACGCTGTGTCGTCACTCACAGGTCCTGCATCGTGTCAGACGAGCGGGGACACATCGGCACCAGAGGCTACAGATGATTCTGCAGCAGAATCGGCGTTCGCAGGTAAGTAGCTACATCGACTTACCTGCAAACGCCGATGCTGCTGCAGAATCAACTGAAACCTCTGGTGCCGATGTGGCCGACAAGATGCAGGACCTGTGAGTGACGTCACAGATCTGCACTGCCAGAAGCTGGGCGTTCTGAAGAGAAGTGGATGATACTTCTCATCAGAACGGCCAGCTAGTAAAAGTATTAAAAACGCCCCGATGTACGCACATAATACACGCCCACTTGGACTTTTACTTTTAAACACACCCACTTGGACTTTTGCAAGCCTCATTTGCATAACTACAAAAAAGGTCATAACTTGGCCAAAAATGCTCGTTTTTTAAAAATAAAAACAACGTTACTGTAATCTACATTGCAGCGCCTATCTGCTGCAATAGCAGATAGGGGCTGCAAAATCTGGTGACAGAGCCTCTTTAAGCTGGACATAAACATTAGTTAATTGTTGGCAGATCGCATTGATCTCAAAAGGATCTGACAACAATCTAATGTGTACGGGGGAAATTCCACTGTCCCCCTTTATTCATCATGTTGAATTTTAATATGCCTGATACTCTGTTCAAATGGTAAATAAGCGGCACCATGTGTATCTGGCAACTGCTCATCATTCTCTCTCTATGGCATAATTTTTTTTTGCCCAACCACAGTTTCTTCTAGTTAATAGTACAAGTAAATGGAGCTTTAGAGGCGAGCCACATGGAAGGAGAGCGGAGATTTATATTGCTTGAGGTACGTTTAAGTCCAAGTTTTTACAAACTCCCAAGTCTTATGGCAGTGTCTGAACGGAAGTGGGTGGTGAGTGTCCCTGGCAATTGTCTCTTTTGCCCTCTGTATAATTCAGCCTTGTTTCTACTATAGTCAAAAATGGCTTCTGTGGCCGCAATCGTAATTGATAATCATTATTTCTTACAACAGAAGGACATTACAGAATGTTTTGCTTTGTCTAAATGTAGATCCTGAAAGTAGGAACAATTACTTTTTGGGGGGTCCCACAGGGTTCTTATAGAATCATTCCTGTTATTATTAAGAACACTTTGGATTATTATTGCCCATTATAACATTTTCTAATATCATCATTAACATTGCTACAATCACAAGGGATTGGACAAATTTGGTATTCATGTACAGGGGTACCAGAACTACAAGTTAAAGAATATTTCCCTTTAGTATTACAAAAATCAGCTGATTTGTTGATTTCTATAAAATTGTTAAAAATTCTAGTTAGACTTTTGGTCCAGAGTGTTGTCACCAGCACCAAATTGACATCTCCAGAGCCAGTAGGCACAGATTGTCAGGCACCTTAGGCTCCACTGATCAATTAGGCCGCGCCTTAAAGGCTATGTACATGTTTGTAAACTTTTTTTTAAAAAAATCAATATGTTTATCAGTGTGTTTGATGCAACTTTCTTGTTACTTTTTATTAAAAATTATTTTGTACTTTTTGAGATACAGCTGCTTTGTATCCTGTATACAGGGCAGCTGTATCTACCGGGACTTACGGGTTCAGTGACAGCGGGTCCTATGAATTTAGATGTGATCGGTAAGAGCTCGATCCGACCCGCTGACTCTGAACCCATCAGTCCCGTTGACCTGACAGATACAGGTTTCAGTGCTAGATATAGCTGCTCTGTATACAGGATACAAAGCAGCTGTATCTCAAAAAGTTGAAATTTTGAATAAAAAGTAATTAGAAAGTTCCCCCATCAAAATGATAGACATTTTTTATTTTAAAAAAAAACATTTTCAAAGCGATACATAGCCATTAAGTCATATATTCACATAAGTCACATATTCTAGTCTGTTAAAATATATATTCCTGAGAGGAATTGAAGTATTTGTTGGCATGAGCCGCTACTGGTAACGTAGGGAGTGTGGAGAGCAATCACTTTGTGTGGCATCTGCTGGACTAATAGCACTCACTATACAAGAACAGACGCTAATGAATTATTTAATGGGCAGCAGCTGGGTGGTAAAAATATTTAATAGCAACTAAGACCCAAATAAGATATAGAATGACCTGTAAATAATGCATCTCTCCAGGCATCGCTGTTTTATGGGACCATTTGTAACCTTCAGCTATTTATTAGCTGCCATCTAACATCTAATTTAACCTAATACGTGTCACCAACATATGGTGGAAGCCGCCATGTTGGGGGCCTAACCAATATTCTTCCTTTAAGTTTATCAGTATCTATTGAGACATGAGGCACTGGAAGTTGATGAGATTGATGCAGAAGAAAACATTAAGACATTGACTCCATAGGAGTATTGGTCAGCCACACAATGGCTTCTTCTGCGGACAGCCGGACGTTTTTACGGGCCATGCTCCCATTATAAAGTATAGGAGCATGGTCTGTAAAATAAAAAAAATAGGACGTCTTATTTTTTTCGTCAGGTTTCTACGGCACGGACACCTTCCCATAGATATACGGGAAGGTGTCAATCGGCCACAGAAATGAATGGGTCCGTAATTATGGGTGATTTTACAGTCGTGTGCATAGGGCCTCAGTGTTTAAGGCCTCGTGCACACGACTGTGCATTTGCGCTTGCAATAAATTGCGGCCCCATTCAATTCCATGGCCCCATACACATGACCGTAAATCCGAACTGCAAAAATTTAGGATATTTCATTTTACGATCCGGATTCACTACTGGTGAAATTGTTGTGAATTCTGATGACACACGGATGCACAACAAAGGTTTTTTGCGATGGACCGCAACGGACCCGTGTGCATGAGGCCAAAGTAATGTTTCTTTTTATCTATCGATGGGGACGTGGATGGAAGTGACATTAGTAAAGAGTGGGCAATAACCCTACTGGGATATAATAGTCCTCGCTAGGGGGATCCAGCACATAAGTCAGATAAGAAGTCCAAACTATATCAGGTGGGGAGGACTCCATAGCCAAACTTACATGGTTTTGGTTAAAGAGGTTGTCCAATGTTAAATAAAGCTTACATTGGTTGTCTTATGAAGGTTCATATGAACGTCATAGAGGGTGTTCCATGGTCAGTAAAAGAGACTGCTACTCTGGAGAACTTGGCTTAACCATATATTATAGGGTCACCCATTCATTTAAATGGGCACCATATAACTTTGTGGTGATTGTGGTGATCAGTCTTGATAAGAAAACCTCTTTAATCATTATATAATGAAAAGTTATGTCACTTTGTAATATAATTAAACGCCTCCACATTTTCAAGAAAGAAATCTTCGAATGGTTACATTGAGTCTGAAAGCCTATCTTGACCTAGTCCAGCTCACGTAGCTGCAGTTTGTTACAAAGTATCATTGTAGGTAAGAGGTGGACATTACAGGGATTAGCGCTTCTTCACTGCGTAACTTATAGAAGACAAAGTTTAAGTATCAGTGTAGCTTAAAATGCCTGCACTGATATATTGAAGCAAAATCTCAGCTGTATAAGCAGGACTAGGTTTTTGAACGTAAACAAATGTTTCTATTTACTGACAACAAACAGAAATCTTAAAAAAACGAGAACATTTTCCACAAGTCCCTTAGGGAATACACAGTATAATGACAGACACAGTGGATAATGTATGCATAATACACTTCTAAAAAAGAATGAGACACTACAACTCTCAGGATATGCTGGGAATAGTAGTTTCACAACCACTGCATTTGAGTTTAGGTAAACCCTGCCAAATGGGGTCACTGAACAGATTGTATGTTAATACAGAAATCCAATTTTTACAATCCAGATGTAATCCTGTTTTATGTACTATTAACCTGCGCGGTGCTGGACTGTGCTTCAGTCTTCTCATTATTGTCATAAACATAAATCCACGCTGTTCTTGACACCTGACTTCATATCGGAGGAGGGGAATTGACTAAAGTTCTCAGTTAACCAATCCTGTTTTGATTGTTTTGGCTCATAGTTACAGTAAACGGCAAATGCAAAAGTCGGCAAAATAAAATACACTAGTACGAGGAGAACAAAAAGAGCCTTGCCAACCAAATATTACAAAGCTTGTTGAAATGGTATGGTATGGTATGGTATAGCTATTTTTACAGTGATGGATTGTCATCTTTATAATGAAGACACCATTTCCAAACTTTGGTCACTAATCCAACTTCTAATTTTAATAAAATGTTGCCAATTTTTATTTCTTGGTAGAAATTCACTTTCTTCTTTTAGTTATTAAATATTATATTCAGCTGTTTCTTAGTTAGATCTGTCTCTGGGAATACTGGATAACACCCAATAGGTCAGCCAATAAAGGGGTTATCCGGGATATTAAAATTCATGGCCTATGCTTAGGATAGGCTATCAATATCAGATCGGGACCCCCCCCCCCCCCCCCCCGCTGACCAAATGGCAAATCTAGCTAGTTATGTTCCATACTATAGAGGCAGACCGTGTGGCTGCTATACGTGCCTTGGATAGTAGCGGCACAGCCATGGTTGGTTCCATCCACTTTGGTATTGGGTAGCGAGAACCTGTGCAGGACCCATCTCTCTATAGGAACTGCATTGTTAGCAAACAAGAAGGTGGAGAATTTGCCCACGGCACAAGGACTTTGATAAAGCTGCAATGGCTGATGTCACCCAGTATTTCCAGAAATAGATATAATAATCAATAACATGTTTGTTAAATAGCGATTACGTAATAAGTCGCTGTTTCAAATTCGATACTATCAGCTGTTTCTTTACTGCCAGAGAAATTTAATTCCCCATTTACAGACTTACAAAATTGTACTTTATGTCCTACTAGCGGGTAGAAAGGATTTTAATCCCCCCGTGATAGATCTTCATTGGATCTGCAGCTGATCAAAGCTTCTCCAACAATATAATGTATTAGGGAGTTGCTAGTTAAGCAGGAAACATGTGGAGCGTCATTGGCTGTGGAGGGGCTGCGTAATGTATAGGATTGATGCCGCCTGCTCTCACGTTGCTATGCTCAGCTCTGCTGCTTGGCTGTATAGCTAGAAGAACTGAGACCGGTCTCCACCAATAGCTCCGTGTATGAGAGGAGATTAATGGCGTTATGTACATTAATTATCGGATATATATCTCTGCACACTGTCATATTACAGGCTTGTATTGATTTATATAAAACAGTAAATAATATGGGAAGCTTAGACGGGAGACTGTATAAAGGGCTTCATTTAAAACGTAGCGTGAACGCTGCAAAATTTCCGAAATGGAATTCTGTGCGGAAATTCCACAGCATTTACAGTAGCAGCAAAGTGGATGAGAAAAACACGCAGCGAAAATGTTAATAAAATGACCTGCGGTGCAGAATTTAATTCTGCAGCATGTTAATTTATGCTGCGTTTTTTTGCTTTTCTGCTGCGTGTTTTCTCCATCGAATTCAATGGGGGTTCAAAACCCGTAACAAATAGCCAAGTGTTGAGTCTTTTGTGGCAGAATCGCAACGATTCCGCAGCAAAAATCGCATCTCAAAGAACAAAAAATTATACTTACCCAGAACGCTCTGCTTCTTCCTCCAGTTTCATCCCATGTGACTGCTGCAGCCAATACGACTACGATATTCATACGGTATACAGTACAGTCGACTACGGTATTCATCCGGTCAAAACGACGGAACCCTTGCTCAACAGAGACAAACTGAAACCATTGGCACCTGATCCGTCACCATTGAAATCAATGGTGATGGAAACGGAAACCTACGGTTTCAGTTTGTGTGAGTCAGGGCTCCGTTCCGACGGAAAGCTCAGACGGAACGGAGCCCTGACGCAGATGTGAACGAAGCCTTAACCCTTTAAACAAAGTCAAAGGAATTACAGGCGAGGGCATACATGTTATATAGGCAGCCCAGGCAACTGCTATGCACCTGGTGGAGAAGGGACCCCAACTCTGCGCCATCCCCCCTCCTCACAGGCAATGTTAACCTGCTCATGGATCCTCCTTACCACAGGCATCATTTTATCAATCAAGAAAAGAGGAATTAGACTCAGAGGTGACACTAGCCATCTGTCTTACAAGAAAAAGTTGGAGGCAGAAAAAACCGCTTTTACACCCTGTTCACACAGTGCAGATTTGCTGCAGAGTTTGAATGCATTTTTCAAGCCAAAACCAGTATTGGATCCTACAACAAAGACACTTTAAGGCATTCATTTATAAATTACTTCTGTTCACATTCTGTTTTTAGCTTAAAAATACAGGCAAAATCTGCATCAAATCTGCACTGTGTGAACAAGGCTTTATGGTTGTAAGCGGCACAACACTAGAGTAGAGAGAGTGGCAGCTCCTTCAAATACACGTGACCTCAGACTGGGGCATCATCAAAGTCGTACTTTATGTTGGAATAGGACCAAAGGAGTAAAGACTTTAACATTCTTTTACTTGAATGCAATTTTCCATAGAGGTAAACAATCCGAAACTTTGCTTTTGACTGAGGTTTCTTACAAGTAGCAGTCAACCTCACCCTCTCCCCTGCTACCCGAAAACGACTCTTATAGTCCTTCACCAGCCTCCAGTCTAGTCTTTTGGTCAACAAGGGATAGTTATGGGGAGCTGTAAGCACCCACTTATGCTGGGATATGGTGACATATACCAACACTAGGAAGGGGGCATATTCATACTGGTGCCACATGGAAGGATACAGACTCTCAGCTCAGCAGCCCTCACATCCCTGCAATATTATCTTATTACATAACTGTAATATAACATAACCCTGTTACATAATATCACATAGTTGTGCCTTCAGCCTCAAAACCCTGCCCTATTTTATTATATCACAGCACCCACATCCGCTTATGACATAGAGCAGAATATCAATTTGTGCAAAGTTCTGCTAGGGGCCCAGAGGGAGGCGCTCTATCATGAACACCTCACTCCTTAATAAATCACATGCATTGAGTCCACACACTATTCTTGCACAGTCGCCCTCTGCTGTCCGTGCTCTTGGGGGGCAACATTTTCTTTTGAACTTGGAATCTTTAAAGAGCAATTCCAATCAAGGTTGATCGCTGTAATCTGTATGTGTCTCTAATCAAGGAAATTTGACTTTCCTGAGATCAAGAGTGGCGAAGTTTGGGGAGAGCAGTGACTTTGGATTAAGATCACCTTCTCCTGCTGTCTCATTTCCTACCAATAGTGACTAGGAGAGGGGAATGTCACTCTCGACACCTCTCCTGTCACCGTCTGTGGACAAAAACGACAAGACATGCAGGATCCAGATATAAATAGCATATCCCGTGACACTGCTAAATAGCCTCAGTTACTGTGATTTATATCAGGGCACTATAGAGAATAACTAAGGTAATGTTAGATGGTAATTTCTATCATATATAAAGATCGCCCTATAATAATAGCGTTATTATGTTACAACGTTAACTATAATGATGTCAGGACAGGCCAATTAGTAGAATTATGCAGAATTGATGACTATTATACGATACGATGATAAATGATACGGACAATCTAAGAGCATATTGGCTGTAGGAAAACAAGGTAATGTATATAGACCTAGAGAGGATACAATATTAACAGTAATCCATCTGTTTCTTAACTATATGGGAAATCTAAGTGTATTCCCACTATAGATGTTCCCAAAGGGGTTGTCACCTAGCTTTCTCAGTCACCTGAATGGCAAATCTGCCTAGTTATACAACTATATTCTGTTGCATAACACGATCGATTTGTCATTCAGGGTGTCTGGAAAAGATGGATGACAACCCTTATGGGAGCTGCAATGGTTCTTTTTTTCTGTTGTCATTTTTGGATACTTGAGTCAACCCCAGAATCTACAAGGTGGAAAACTGAAACCCCAAAATAGTGTCATGTGCCATTTCTGTGGATCAGTCTTATTACATGACCCATGTAATAAGTCCTGTAAATAATCTTGTATTACAATATAATGTCTCTGGTTTAATTTGTTGGTATAACTTTAACAGTCACCATCCATCAGATGCCAGCAGTATACAGCAGTATACAGCAATGAATTGCATTACAAAGGTTTAAAGATTCCTATCAGAAGATTAAATAAAACAGCTCTTTAGTGCACATAAAAAAATGTGAAATAATTTTTTTAATATCTAACTTCTAGGCAGAGATATGATCACTTGACGTTACAGGCCCAAAGCCTGAGTCTGCACTACTGAGAGATCCTGATGACAAATTGTCCCCTTCTCCTGCAGTGTTGTCATACAACTGTGCCTGAAGTAGAAATTCGGAGCAGTAGACTTTTCATAGTGAGGCCCACTAAAAACATTGATGATCCATAGATATCCAATATGTGTCATACAAGTCCCAGACATTCTGTAGTAGAGACTGTTAGTAAGCCATTGTTGGCTAGAGGTTTGAATGTGGCCCTTTGCCACAAAGCATCATGGTCCCAAATTGAAAACACAAGATAAAAGTATATTTAGAAAGTAAACACAAAGTTCGTGCATAATAATAGTAATAATAATAATAATAATAATAATAATAATAATAATAAAAAAACAAAACTATTCTGCAGTGTCTTCCAGTTCTCTGACTGCAGGCAGCAATACGACAATAGAGATTTTCATTCTGGTTTCCATGACTACATCAAGGGACATGTATATATCTATGAAAATATATGTATATTAACTTTTGTCCAGTAACTCTATAACTTTTGTCCAAAAACAAAGGGCATTGGATATTTGACTTGTCAGAGCTGATAAGGAGAATAATGGTCTTGGCTCTGTCCAGTGTTACTTTTTCTTGATATCTACAGAATGTATATAAACACTTATAGTAGCGATATGTACACAAGTGCTGGGACGTAACCATGACAACCAGAATGGAAGCCTCCATTGTTTACAGCGCCGGCTGCATTGAGATAACTGAAAGTGCAGTAGAAAAAGGGTTTATATTACAACGTCACTTCTTGTATTTCCTAAATAATTGTAATTATTACAAGAAAAAATAATGGATAAAGCATTTAACAATCTGTAGTAGAGCACCATGAAAAACTGAGAATATAGAATATACACCATATAGGTAAACAGCAGCACAGTAACCAGGTCTATTGTTCATTATTTGGCAGCTGTATCCTTCAGGAGGACAGTTAAGGGCAGGTATTCTGAAGTATGACTGGGGGGGGGGGGGTGTCTATACAGCGCTTCAGTATATGGCTCATCATGCTGTCATACACACAATCTGTAGCCATGTAGATTTTGGTGAGATGAAAGATAGTGACATCCCCAAGTCATAAATTTATTCAAACTCATCTATCTCATACATATCCATCTAATCTATCGCTCTCTCTCTCTATATCTATATATCACTCATACTTATCTATCTCATACATATCTATCACTCATACATATCCATCTCAATCTCATACATACATAGCAAGGCCCCATGCATATGACCATAACCATGCCCGTAATCAGGGTCCGTGATTAAGGGCACGGCCGACCACGTACGGTCGCGGACAGTCATCCGCATTTGCGGGCTGTGCTCCCATTATAAAGAATGGGAGCACGGGCCGTGGAAAAAAAAAAATAGGACATGTCCTATTTTTTACAGAAGCTTTCTACGGGCCGGACACCTTCCCGTAAATATACTGGAAGGTGCCCGTCGGCCATAGAAATAAATGGGTCCATTATTACGGTCCGTATTTGCGAACAGTAATTACGGATAAAATCTACGGTTGTGTGCATGGGGCCTTACATAGTTACATAGTTGATAAGGTTGAAAAAAGACACAGGTCCATCAAGTCCAACCTATAATACTACCGTGTTAATCCAGAGGAAGGCAAAACCCCCATCAGGTTGATGCCAATTGGCTCATTAGGGAAAAAATTCCTCCCCGACTCCAAATATGTCAGTCAGAATGAATCCCTGGATAAACGTCCCATCTCCAGCATCTAGAACTCATAACTTGTAGTATTATATTTTTCAAGAAAGGCATGAAGGCCCTTCTTGAACATGTTCAAAGAATCAATCATCACAACATCCTGCAGCAGAGAGTTCCAGAGTCTCACTGCTCTTACAGTAAAGAATCCCCGTCTGTGATGATGGTGAAACCTATTCTCCTCTAGACTTAGAGGATGCCCCCTTGTCATTGTTACAGGCCTAGTTGTAAAAAGATCATTATAAAGATCTCTGTACTGTCCAGTTATATGTTTGTACATTATAATTAGATCGCCAATAAGTCGTCTTTTTTCTAAACCTAAGTTTGATAACCATTCTTGGTACTGCAATCTGCCCATTCCCTTAATTACCTTGGCTGCCCTTCTTTCCACCTGTTCTAGTTCAGCCATGTCCTACTTATACTCAGGTGCCCAAAATTGTACATAATATTCCATATGCGAGTAGTGATTTGTATAGAGGCAAAACTGTCATGAGCATATATGCCACTTTTGATGCATCTCATGATTTCATTTGGCTTGGCAGCAGCTGCCTGGCACTGGTTACTAAAGGTAAACGAACTATCCACCAATATACCCAAAACTTTTTCAGTACCAGTTTTACCCAGTGTTTTACCATGTAATGCATAATAGTAAGTGCATAATCTTACATTTGTCCACATTAAACTTAATCTAATCTATCTTATTTATCCTATCTATCTATCTATCTATCTATCTATCTATCTATCTATCTATCTATCTATCTATCTATCTATCTATCTATCTATCTATCTATCTATCTATCTATCTATCTATCTATCATATCTATCCATCCATTTATCCAATTCAAATTATATGGCTATAAGTAATATATATCAGATAAGTAATATATATCAGATGAGTCCAGGAACATTATTTGAGGTCCCCTGATGGCGGCTGTGAATAGGTTTATGAGTACGTGGTGCATTATGTTGTGTGGCATATATCGATCTGGAAATGCATGCTATAAAAACAACCCCTTCCTCTCCTCTGTGGCATATTAATTTTGGAACCCTAACTATTTTCCCATTCCCCTTTTTCTTGGGTTTTGTATCCCTGTACGGGCCTCCCCCTCTTCTCAGACACTATAGTGTTAGCAAACAAGGAGAGAGGAACCATTACAACGGTCATGTTGTAGGAGTGCGAGTAATGGGGAGTATTGTGACATGAACTATCATAACGAGATAGGGCAGATCTTTTATTTATCTTACTGGTCTAAGACTATATAGTTTTGATACTTATCCGAGTGTGTCACACTGGATGTGGGGAGGTCATTAGGTCTGGAGCAGCACTTTGGCGTATTTGTCCCCCTTGCTGTACATTTAAAGGGGTTGTCCACTACTGGACAACTGATGACCTATCCATCGGATAGGTCATCAGTACATGATCTGTGGGGCCCGACGTACATGCCGGAAACAGTTGACTCCGGCCACTGAATAGCGTCCAAGCTGCAGTACTATTCAATTTATAAGAGCAAAGCTGCAGTTCTGCAGCACAGCCACTATGCCATGTACGGAGCCAACTGCTTCCGGCTCCGTACATCACATAATGGGCTGTAACATCCGGTGCCCGGCGACAGCCTGGAGCAGCTTAACGTTGCGGGGTCCGGGTGTCGGACCTGCACCGATGATATACTGATGACCTATCCGGTAGATAGGTCATCAGTTGTTCAGTAGTGGCTAACCCCTTTAAGATAAATATATCTGTGGAAAATACATTGCAGGTTGTAATCATGCACACAGGCTTATTATGGCTCCGCACCACCTCTGGGTTGCACAGAGGTGTAATAAAGCACCCATAAAAGTGAATAGTGCCTTACTGAACCTCCATATGTCTCTGATTTTGGCATAAAAAAATGGTAGCGTGCTCCATCAGATGATATATTACAGAGCTATTCTTCCCTAGAAGCATTGCATCCAGGAGAAAATACTACCGACATACTGCGCTGAATAAAAAACCATACAGTGACACAGAGTCCCTGCTGCTCCATAGTACGGCCTCCTGCACTCAGCTCTGCTGTAATATCTCAGCAAATGCAGTCATTGACACAACCATGTTATGAACTGAAATAAGCGAAAGCAAAGTTACTTGTGTTCAATAAATAAAAAGCTCCATTAGCAGAAAGGTTTGTTACAGCCGACCAGACAAGAATTTTCTGAAAAGAGGGCAACTGCCAAGATTCATGCCTTGCAATTTTCCCCCTTCAATACTCATTTATTTAGTTTTGCTCCTCTCTCCAGTAACCCTTAATTAAAATAACAACGGCGCTTGGTAATTAACATACTAATTGCAGTCCGGATGCTCTTGTTATGGCAATCAGGGGTAGTCCTGCTAATGGCAGCTCCGAGCTGACCCAGCCAGCAGATGCAGCAAGTTCCTGATCCAGCCCAGCCAACCAACAACCTGCTAAATTAATTAAACCCACAATCTGAACAAAGTGTATTCCACGCTCGCAAATCTACCTAGAACAGGCACAATTTTAATCCCATCAATAATTTATTTTGTACAGTCTACTTACAGACAAATGCTTATTTTAATTTAGAGTGCTGGTTGCAGAAAATAAGGGGTTAATAGATTTCTCTCTATATGTTCAGTGAAGAAAGCTTTAAGCAAATTTCCCACTTTAATCTTTATGTCGTTTTACGTCCAGAAATCTACGATTTAATTTTTTAATATATCTTTATAGTGGTCAGATTCATATTTCTGATACAGTGCTACAAATTCCCTACATTGACAGATTAAAATTACCGCATTTTGGCGTCACTCAGCCGTAGCTTACTGCATAGAATGTTATTATTGAAATCAATGTACATACAGTATGCAGTAAGCTCCTAAGCTCCCCCTAGTGGTGGTTGCAGGCAGCCAGAATTTTACTATTTAGCAAAACATCTATTAAGAGGGGCCCTCTATATCAGAAAAACAGAGCTCCAACCGCTATTAAAATCATTAAGAAATGAATCAGCACAAGGATGAACATTCACTCTTAGCCAGCACTGGAGAATATACTACATTGGACAAATCGGGGCTCCATTCATGGGTTCAATCGGAGCTTTCCGTCAGGGGAACCCATGAACGGAAACCAAACACCATAGGTTTCCGTTTGCATCACCATTAATTTCAATGGTGACGGATCCATTGCAAATGGTTTCCGTTTGTCACCGTTGCGTAAGGTTTCCATTGTTTTGACGGAATCTATAGCGTAGTCGACTACGGTATTGATTCCGTCAAAACAACCTATAGTTTCTGTTTTAGTTTGGATTCCGTTCATGGGTTCCCCTGATGGAAAGCTCTGACGGAACCCATGAACGGAGTCCCAACTTAGATGTGAACGAAGCCCCAGTGAGATTAAACATCTGTTTTGTTACTAGAACATCTAGTGCATAAGATATGTGCAGGTCATCAGCCCTCTCTATCCATCTAACCTGCTCAATACAAGTTAATAATGGCAGTGAACTCTATCTGCATTACAATATGTGATAGATTCTTCTCCAATAATCAATACAATTAGTCAAGATATGGTTTTAGAGCTGGAATCATTTGCATCCGATCCTCTTACTCAGGATTGACAAATATCTTAAAGAGGATGTTCAGTCTTATATAAGTAAGAATGTCCATCTTTATATATCACTTTTTTAAATCTATTGGTTGAAAATCCTGCACGGATTAATTTCTTAATATATCTTTATAGCGGTGCGATCTCCATTTTTCTGCTACAGAGCTCCAAATCCCACGTAGAGATGTCGATTTCAAAGCCACTACTAGAGGGAGCTTAATGCATACTGTTATACATTAAGCTCAATACTAACACAGTATTCAATAAGCTCTTAAGCTCCCCCTAGTGGTGGCTGTAGGCAGGTTTTTAAATCTATTTATAAGAAGGGGATTTGGAGCTCTGTATCAGAAAGATGTAGCTCTGGACATTTTCTAGATATATTACATAAATAATCAGCACAGAATTTTGGACTGTTGTTAAAAGGTGGAGATTCACTTTAAAGGGGTTGTCCACAACTCAAAAAGGAAGGCTCCTTGACGATCATGGGAAATGTATTACTACATGGCGCCAATACCAATGAGTTGTGCCAAGTCTTCTAGATCTGCAGCTGCTCTTTCCAGCAGCTCTCTGATCTGGCTAATATAGGGAGGTCCTAAGCAGGAGACCCCCCTAATACATCTATACACCTTAATAAGAAAAATAGACAGGGGCTGCCCAGTTCGGACACAGCTTTATCGGGTAATGGATTTTATTTTCATCATTTATTCTGTATCACTGTACATTCTGTAAAACTTTTAAAAAACATATTTGAAGTAATTCAAATGCAATGTTCCTTTATGACTCAGCTGATGAATGCTTCCTACCCATAGACAGCTAGAACCAGTGTGTCCTGCGGTGATATGTGTAACAGGCTTTATATTATAGTATTCACATGACATATCACGATATTTACGATGAATACTAATGACTTGACCATGTAGCCCTGTAGCTGTAGATGAGGGCTGAATTATTCCAATGGAGAGCATAGGTCACACAAGATGTACTTTAAATGAAGTGCCTGTCTATGACCTCACTCTCAATCTGGAGGCTTCTGTGATCATACGTACCTGAGACTGCAGCTAGTGATCTATATCGACCTTGATTATCCTGCACACACACATAAACACTCACATAAGTACCATTTTACCAGATGCATTTATGTGGAAGTGACCTACATTTTTTTTCCTATACAGAATGTCACTTCTGTGCACAATTACCCAGACGTCGGTGGCATTAATACAACTGGGAACAGAATATGTAGTATAATGTTATATTTATTGCCACTTGATTGCACAAATTCAGTACCAAGATGGCATAAAGAAATGACATTAAAGTGCATCTGTCACCATTTAGGAGTTTTAATCAATGTCTCTTGGGAGTATTTCATAAAAAGCTAACTCCACGCAAAGGCTCCAGATGCCAGTGACTACAGTTATCCCCATATTCCCCTCCACTAATATCACACTCACAGGGGTATAGGAAGCTGAGCTATGGGGAGGTGTTTGTTGGGGTCCTCACTCTATAGAGATGCTTTAAATGTAAAAGGAGCAGTGTGGTCACCAATGTTTTTTTTTATCTGACTAAGAAAATACTACTTTTTTGTTAGTCAGGAGGAAAAAAATCATTGGTGACCATCGAGTGAGCTGGCTCTATACAGTGTTAGGGCCCAGCCATACAGCTCCCCATACCTCAGCTTCCTGGGGTTGCAACAAAGGGAGTGGAATATTAGGTCTTTCAAGTTTTTAGTGTCCCATTGCTCAATTTTCCAGTAGAATTTAAATGGCAAACAAGTCTGAGGTTTGTATCTGTGAAAAATTCTATAGGGTGGAGCTTGTGGACCTGGTTTTGACCAATCACATACGCTGTTGCTCATCAGTAATTATGAGGTCATTTTAATAAGCCAATCATCTGTCTGCAAAGATTAAACAAGGTGGAACCCTATGGAGCCATTTTCTTTAGGAAACTGAGATGATATTGAGAAGGGCAAAGCGTGTGCGTGTCGCCTGTTTGGTGGCACATTGAGCCTGTATTATGGACCTGTAGGAATTGCACTCCATGTGCCGCTGCATGATTCTTCTATACGGCACTGTGTTCTCCCCGATGGTTCCATATTACGCATCCCTACAATAGATCTGTGTGCATAAGCCGTGTCCTCAATTGGTTGGGTCAGATGAAGTTACTAGTCCCAACACAGGGACCAAGGGCAGTCTCAGCCCACCCCCCTTTCCTTATAGGATCAATACATATTACTGCTTCCATAAGGACCCCATGCAGTCCTTTTTACCTTCCCTAACGCTACGCTAATTTGACACCGAATGATGCAATATTCCACATACAGCCTCACTAATAATGATAGCTCCTTTCTCTAGAGTAGTATATCTGCACCAGCAATAAGACGGAGTTCACACACAGTGTTTTGATGCATTTTGTGAGTTTTTCGTGGCGCTTTAATGATGTATTTTAATGCAGCCAGATGTTACATTAAAGTCTATAGTAAAATATCAAATGCACTGCACACAATTGCGTTTTGGTTTGTGGCATTTTTGAGGCAATTTTGTGGTCAGCGGCATTTTAAGTATGGTGCTTTGTTTTTCAGGTGTTTTTCCCACAGGCTTCTCTATAGGACTTCAAAAACACCAGGAAAAAAAAGCATGTGCAAAATGATACCAAATGAAAAACGCCTTTATTTTAATAACGCTAGCCTTTTTTTATGAAGTTTAAAATTTTCAGAAAAATGTTAATGTGCGAATGAGGCCTAAAGTGTGACACATGTACCGGGCACTTTCTCTAAAATTTCTCATCTAAGCGGAAATGTGGCCGGTGGATTCTGATGCCTGGGGAAGTAAATAATGTTCCAAAATGCCAGTCTAAAAACATACCTCAATTTTCTGAACTACATCTCCCATCATGGTCAGCCTATGCAAATAAGATCAATCCTTGACTTTGTAAACATAATGGGAGATGTAGTTTTGCAGTGTCTGCAGTGGTGGTCCCGGCATTTATACTGTGTTAGGCTACATTCAGATTAGCGTGTAAGATTTGCGCACGTAAAAAACGCTGTGTTTTTCGCACATTACAGTGCTTTGCGTGTGGCCTGCGTTTTTCACGCCAGTGCGAGCACTTCATTTTCTACAATTTTTGATTTCCCTGCTTTTCAATGTATTTGATGCATGAAACACAGACAGCACACAAATTTCAATAGGCGACTAGGTGCGTGACAACGCACCAATATAGGACATGCAGCGAGTTTCACGCATCGCACACTCGCTGCGTGAAAAACATCGCATGAGAGAATGGCCCCATTGAATTTCATGGGTCCGCGTGCTGTGAGTGATTTCAACGCACAGCACATGGACGAGTATTACGCTCGTCTGAATGAGCCCTAATACTTGACTCGTGACTTCTGTTGCTCGCGCAAAACTCCCCACACCCTGAATCACAGGACACGAGCATTATACTGGCAAATAAGTCAAGGGTTGTTGCTTGAGATGGACAGTTGCCTTGCACGTCCTTGGATGTCTCCATCTCCTTTATAGATAGTTCCATTCCCTCTTCTGGAACATTTTTTTTTCCTTTCCACCTTTCTATTCTCCTTCCCCTCCATACTCCCATCCAGCATCTACTGTCTTCTCTCTTTATCCACCTCTCTCTCTCCCTCCCTCCTTCCTTCTTTCACATCAGGCGGAGTTTCCAATCCCCAGCTGAGAGACCTCATTCTCGTGCAGGAAAACACACAGAGAGCTTGTTAGGAAGAGGTGAGGATGGGCCACAGCTGAGATATGTGTGACTTCCCTTCACCGCTCTAATAATCCCAGCAGGACCAGGGAATAACAGGCGCGCTTCTCTCCTCGTACCATCTCCATGACTATGCCTGACGGAGGTTCCTGTATCATCACAGCAACTTTCTGTCTGTTGAAGGCTTGTAGATTACAAGAAGCCTGTTGCTTATGAATGAATGAATCTAGTGTCTAGGTGACCTGTTCTGTGGACCCTCCGCTGAATACAACCACCAGACCCTGTCCTAACATATCAAAGAGGGGTCAGATCCACCAGAGGAGATGCAGGTAATGCTTGTTTTCCTAAATATTAATATACTAAGAAATTAATTGCATAGCCGGGGTTACTCTTGGTATATTGGAATTAAAAAGATATGAATTATTGTCATGGGCAATTCTCATCGTTCATATAATACATCTACTTGCTCTGCTGAACACTTGATGGGCTCTCCCTAGAAGTGCTCCTGCAAGAGGAAACTCCCTTCGGGATTGCTCCAGTGCTTCTAAGATGTGACTTGTCTTTAAGAGGTTAAAAGGAGTCCCAGTACCGTAATTGCATGAGATAATAATTCTTCGCCTTTGTCGTAACACAAACTATTTTCCCAACAAGTCAGGGTGTGCCCTTCAAGCCTGCAACCTTAGTCAGATCGCCTAGCCTTTCTAGAAGAGATACAAGAACATTAAGGAGGCTTCCTCCTGCTGATGTATAATTTAATAGTATGTAGTACTGGCTTAGTCTTTTAAAGGGATAAAAGGGTTAATTCCGCCAGCTAGTCAGAAAAACATTAAAGCATCCATTGCACCACTAAATATCCAATTATGCATTAATGAATCCATCAACCTGTCATTGGTTCCTGACTATTACAAATCACAGTGATGAACCACGGCATGAGGATATTCCCTTGTGTAATAGGAAAAAAAAATTCAGTACCATCAAGTTAATACTTTGGAACAGTTATTCCTCCAAAAACTGTTTGCTAAAACCAATGATTTGCACAATTTGTCCTCAGAGACCTGAATATAAACACCCCCCTAGCAGGTTTATAAAATTCCACCCAAAAATGAAATAATTCCAATACTATCTTCTTGTGACTGTCAATAGAAAAATCATTGTGCGAGCATGTGTATTTTACCAGTTTATATAGCTCTGGCGTATTCTGCAGCGCCATACACATAACGTAGTCACTGAAATATACTTCCTCAGACACCACGCTAGGGTCCATTTCACCTATGTATATGTTTTGGGACTGAAGTTTGAGAGCCCTCTCAAGTGTCTGTAGGATATACAATCTTCATGCTGATGTGGCCCCGGTTAGAATCGAGCCCATGATTCTAGTGTTATAAGGTAACAATGCTAAACCCTAACTGGTGGTCATGTTGTATGAGATGCCACTGCTTGACATATTTCTTCCCGGATACTAAGTTTAGAAAGACAGACGCACAGGCCCCCAGCACTCATCTTTTTACTGCATCTACCAAATTGTACGGCCCCCATCTGACATTGATACGATATGTTATCTTAGAGCATCACATGCCATCTGATTTATTCCACGTGTTGAATTTATTATTATAGAATATCTAAATTGTAAAGGTTCCCTGCAACTGCTGGTAAATTCTGCCTAATTTTCATACCCTTTAGCAAATTGAATTAGAATTATGCTTCATTGGCTGTTGCACATACAGCCGCACAATGCTACCCATATAACAGCAGGTAGTGTTGTCATGCGGCACAGTATCCAACCTGTTGATTTGGGTTGTCCCAGCTACGATCTTGCAGTCAAGCTGCAATCACCAAGATGATCTCCATATTAATATGATATTTAAACCATATATGAATCGGTCACTTCTTCCCACAAAATCAACACACTCCTCTACCGTTGTTGTACACATTCTAATCCTGATCAAGCTACACCATATTCAAACCACTCCTGCTTCGTAGTAAGACACATTTATACAAACAGGAGTTGAAGCCTAAAGTTGGCCATTAACAAAATGTGAGGATCTGCCAACAATTTAATTTGTATTGGGCAATCAAGGATCGAGCATGTTGGATTTCATTGTGTCCGATCCTTTCCAGGCCCCAGGAGGGGTCTTTGCCAGCGGCATATCCTTCTTTATGGCATGTCTATGGGGAAGTCAGGGGAGATAGCGGATGAATGGACTTGCATTTGGCCTACAGCTATCTTACGTTTGCCCAACTTTAGGCCTCGTTCACTGGGTGCATGTGCCTTTTTGTTTGTTTTTTTTTTGCCAAATTTAGGAATGGGGTCTTTCCTTAAAATGCTATACCCTCCAACATGACAGACATACCACACTATTAATGTTTGTTTCTAGAACTGCCAATGAATTTTTCTTTTGTAATTACAGTAACTGTGACAGATTGATTAATTGATGAGAAAAGGTCATTTCCAACAGAACGTAAATAATTTAATTTAGAGTTCTGGAATAGGAAGCCATAACAACCCATTGGCACCCAGTGATTGTGTCGCGAGAAGGGGGCGATGGGCTGACAGAGGGAGTCGTCCCCCCCTCTGTAAACCAGTAAGATGCCACAGTCAGTATTGAACGCGGCATCTAAGGAGTTAACTCAGATCCAGGTGGTTTATCTTCGATCCCGTTTGTTAGGCTTCATTCAGACGAACGTTGTATACGTCCGTGTGCTGTGCGTGGAAACAACGGACAGCACACGGACCTATGCAACTCAATGGGGATATTCAGACATGCAGAATTTTTCACACAGCGTATTTCTTTCCGTTGCGTGAAACTCACTGCATGTCTTATTTTGGTGCGTTTTTGCGGATCACGCACCCTTTGAAGTCAATATGTGCGTGAAAATCACGGACAGCACATGGACGTCTTCAGTTGCTAAAGAAATGCAGAGAAAAAAAAAAAAAAAATGTGTACCAACACTGACATAAAAAACGAATGCCAAACACTGATGGCACGTGGAACTATATTGCAGAGAAAACGGTACTTTTTATGTGAACCCAAAACGGACACGTTCGTATGAATCTCGCCTTAGAGTGCGGTGTCGGATGTGTCCGGCCATCACTGATGTCAATTTACGTCATTTTGCAGGATGTTACCAGTTCTCATGACACAAATGTACATCATAGGGTGGGAAGGGGTTAATATGAATATAGTATCAGTTCCTCTCACCTTATTACTCTTCCTTAAAGGAATTGTCTGACAGTCCATTTTTCGTTATTTAGAAACGATGCCACACTTGTCCAAGAGTTGTGTCTGGTAAATTACAGCCCCATTTAAGTAAAAACTGATGAGTTGCAATACCAGACACATCCTATGCACAAAAGTGACGCTGTTTCTAGAAAAAAAACACAGTTTTATCTCATCTCAGACAAGTGGAGCTCTACCTTAGGAAACCATTTTCCTTTTTTTCTAGGAGTTGTTAAATTATGAGAGTTTATAATGGGATTTCTTTACTGCAAATGTTGTGAACTCACAGAACTATGCACGTATGTATGTAAATACAGCACATACAGTACATGTAATGCTCAAACCTTATAATAATGTAATAATGCGTCATCAGCTGACATGGGGAAGAGCCGTAAACTGACGTTTTTCAGGCCGTAAACAGGCGAAAAATCGGAAGCAGAATGCCTCCAAACATCTGCCCATTGATTTCAATTGGAAAAATGGCGTTCTGTTCCGACGGGGAGTTTTTCTTCGCAGCTGTTTTGAAAAACGGCCGCGAAAGAGAAGTGCATTTCACTTGAGCAGTTTTTGGAGCCGTTTTTTATTGACTCGATAGAAAAACAGCTCCAAAAACGGCCGTAAAAAAAACGCTGCGAAAAATGCGAGTTTGCTTAAAAAACATCTGAAAATCAGCTCCGTATTTTCATACGTTTTTTAGTAAGTGTGTGAACATACCATTATAGAACTGTCAACCTGCTCCCTCTTCTCACTCATTGCCAATTCTTTTAGAGAGATGACGTCATTTGAGATGGGCCAGTTGTCAGGGAACCGCCTGCCTAACAATTTCCCTTCTGTGATGACCCTCATGCCCTTTGTATTTGCTACACAGAACATCTAGCGACATGTAGCCCGGTCTATTTTTTTCATTGCCTTTTAACCAATGTTGTAAACTTTGCCATAATGCAACTTTTAATGCCTTAAGCCCGGTCTTTCCATTAGCCACACCTTTTTAGTAGGTTTCTAATGCTGGTGCTTCAAAGGGGATGTGCGGGATTAGAAACACATGGCTGCTTTACCCAGAAACAGCACCACACCTGTCCACAGGTTGTGTCTGGTATTGCAACTCAGCCCCATTTCAATGGAGCTAAGCTGCAATACCAGACACAACCAATGGAAAATTGTGGCTCTGTTTCTGGAAGAAAGTAGCCATTTTTTTCTTATTCTGAAAATCCCCTATAATTTCACTTTTAATAGACATCCATGTAATCTGTCCTAATAATTTGGTCTTTTTGAGAAGATTGCTCAGATAGTCTTAAAGGGAAACTCGCATATTCAACAACAGTCTACAGTTATAATCTACATAAAAAGTTGAGTAGCTATGTAAATACTTTTCTGTAATTGTCTTGTACGGATTTTGAGCCTTATGATGTTTTCTTCTCCATTCACATCCAAAGTGATATAAAAAAAACATTCTACTGCTTCCTTCTTAGAATCTTTATGCAGTTTATCTGCCCTCTGCAGGCAGTCATGTGAATTTACATCATACAGTCATTGTGACTGTCATCTGAGCTGCCACAATGCATTTTTTCGCTGGAAACAGGAATCAAGAATTTTTATTCAGCTTTCTGTTTTAGCAGATAAAACATCAGCAGTGCAATAGAAGTAAAGCAAGGTTGTTTTTTTACAGATATTAAATTTTATGTACGTTTAAACTGTAGTATAAAAATAGTGGACACTAATAGTGCCCCCTACGGGCTATAAAACTGTCAAAAAACCTGCAGTTGATAATGATGAGGACATGCTGTGTAGAGTAATTGGCAAATCAGCAGTTCTAATAAGTGTGAAGCGACTTGTTTTATTATGAGAGGATAGGGCTACAGACTTCTTGACCTACATATTGGGATTTAATATTAATACATATGATATATAAGTTCATGTTATGTTCCTTAATTTTGCAAATATTGATTAAGATACAAAATTGGGAATTGGGAATTTTTATTTTGGTCTTGTAGGTAAGAAACAAAATGAAGTATCTGTTTATTAAAGATTTCTCTCATGGCATAAGCTTGCTAGGGAATCAACTGTTCTGATCTTTGCATTACATGGGGAGATTATAATTTATTGGTGGCAGTGATGTGTCCTGTCCAATATAAGGGCTGAGTCGCATAAAAGGGGTTTTCTAGGATTAGAAAAACATGACCTCTTTCTTCCAAGAACATTGCCACACCAGTCTACAGGTTGTATATGGTATTGCAGTACAGCCTTGTTCACTTCAATGGTGCTTAGATTCAATAATAGAGACAACCTTTGGACAGGTGTAGTGCTGTTTTTAGAGAAAAACAGCCATGTTTTTCTAAACTTGTACAACCCCCTTAAACATTGATGACCTGTCCTTAGGATAGGCCATCAAAGTTTGATTGCAGGGGCCCGTCTCCTGGTCGATGGCTCCAGAGAGCACTGGCATCTGCTTCATTATACACACAGGTGTAGCAGCTTGTCCGACTGTGCCTGGTACTGCAGCTCAGTCCTAGTCACCATTCTGCTAGCCAGGGTTGGGTCCCCACAGTCTAACATTGATGGCCTATCCTATGAATTAGGCTACATTCAGACGAGCGTGTCCGATTTGCGAACGTAAAAAACGCAGCATTTTTCCTACATTTAATGTCCGTGTGAGTTGGCAACAGTGTGCTTTGCGTGTGGCTTGCGTTTTTCACATTCGTGCAAGTATTTCATTTTAAGTTTTATTTAATTCTCTGCTTTTATATGTAACTGATGCGTGAAACACGGACAGCACACGGATGTCGTCCGTGTGCTGTCCGTGGTATTCACGGATCCATATATACTTCAATGGACGCAAAAACGCACCAATATAGGACATGCAGTGAATTTCACGCAACGGACACTCGCTGCATGAAAACTCACTCACGTGCGAATAGCCCCATTGAAATGAATGAGTCCGTGTGCCGAGTTATTTCAACGCACAGCACACGGACGAGTATTCCGCTCGTGTGAATAACCCTTAAGTCAATGTTTAAGTTCTGGAAAACCCCTTTAAACCGAATTGTGACTGGTACACCTATATATATCCTGAGCATCACTTGAAAAGCAAGGCATAAAACTATTTTCACAAGTAAGACCACCTCTTGATTGTTGTGCCACGGACGCTGATTGGTAGTCTCTCTATATAACTTTTTCTTATGTACATGATGGCAGGTGGAAAGTTCCCTTACTTTTATATTAGTTTTATATATTTTCCCATTAGATATACCTTTAGAAGGAGTATATATCCTTCATTAACTTACTTATATGGACTTTTCCGGCGTCGTACCAGAAGTTGTCAATGTACTGTCGGAAATATGTGTATGGGCAAACCCTGCTCGCGCGGATTGACGGCACTTACGTGGGGGGTCCTGATGCATCATTGGACACTGCTTGTTCGGTTCAGTGTTTAAACCCCGTGTGGGACTAGCATACTCACCCTCCTGACGAATGTTGCGAAACGCGCGTCGAAGTGTCTCCTTGGGTGGACTTTTCCATCTGCCATCATGCCAGCAACAGGTAATTGATTTATCCTTGTATTGATCATATATACCCTTTGGTCTCTTTACACCAAGGATCTTATTCTAAACTATGAACCTAGTTTGATCAACTACTATTACGCATATTGTGACAACTATTTATGTGATTGGGACTGTGGTGGTCTTCACCTAAGGTTGTTTTTAATTATGTTTTTTAACTTTTTGCATATATTTGTACGGGGTAGTTCGTCCAAATGCATGGATTAAGGATTGTAATGTTTGGGTTATTTGGTCTGTATGGTATATGGATTTTTGGAGCGGATACATTTTTTGGTTTTACGTCTGAATTGTGACTGGTGTCTAGTGCTGACATTGAGATATTAGTATACATAATGTAAGATCCACAGCCGCGGACCGTCGTGTATCCTACCTGACGGCCGCGGACAAGTGGGTGCCGGACGACATCTCCCTCCTGAGAGACGCCGGCACTCACTTCCGCATCACTGCACTAGTTCCCATAGGGTGCGCGCTCGCACCCGGCCTTAAAGGGCCAGTGCACACATACGAGGAAAATCTGTAATTAGCCCATGATCACCCTGGACTATAGGGCCTCTGCCCTTTAATTCATTGCTTGAGCGTTGTTGTGTTTACCCATGTTAGTCTTAGCAAATGGTCCCTTAGTGTTATCCTGGTCCCGATGTTCCCGTGCCCTGCTACCTGTACCCTATATCCCGTGCTATATCTGTTCCTGTACCTTAACCTGTTGGAGTCATGTTGTGCCACTGGTCACGCCTGCTGATATACACGTCTGGTGTCTACAAGTTCATCTGTGCCGAGCCTCCATTACTGTCTGGACTATTAAAGGTACTCTTGTACTAGGACTGTTGTTTGGCCAGCTGCTACTCCGCTATGGCGGTGCGGTCCACTGGGTCCACATACCCACGGATCGTGACACATAATGACTTGTGATGTGCTGCTGATTCAGAACATACCTCAAGGTCTTCCAAAAACATACACCATATTGCATAAGCCTCGGCTATATCCTAATTTGTCATAAAACTGATTTTGTTGGAAAGGTGTAATACAAATCCAACCTCTGTATAATCATGTTTGCATTTTGCTGCTGGTGTCAAAACTACGTAGCTTCTGCTGTCCCTAGCCAAAAACGTGTCTAGTCAAATCAAGATAGAGAAACCTTCTTCTGCATATGTCTCGTCTGGATTTATGGCACGTAGAAGGAGAGAGATTGTATTATGTAATCGGAGAGAGTGAGAAGACAATATCCTCTTATCTGTATAGGAGAGATTAAAGAGGCTCTGTCACCAGATTTTGCAACCCCTATCTGCTATTGCAGCAGATAGGCGCTGCAATGTAGATTACAGTAACGTTTTTATTTTTAAAAAACGAGCATTTTTGGCCAAGTTATGACCATTTTCGTATTTATGCAAATGAGGCTTGCAAAAGTACAACTGGGCGTATTGAAAAGTAAAAGTACAACTGGGCGTGTATTATGTGCGTACATCGGGGCGTGTTTACTACTTTTACTAGCTGGGCGTTCTGACGAGAAGTATCATCCACTTCTCTTCAGAACGCCCAGCTTCTGGCAGTGCAGACACAGCCGTGTTCTCGAGAGATCACGCTGTGTCGTCACTCACAGGTCCTGCATCGTGTCAGACGAGCGAGGACACATCGGCACCAGAGGCTACAGATGATTCTGCAGCAGCATCGGCGTTTGCAGGTAAGTCGATGTAGCTACTTACCTGGAAATGCTGATGCTGCTGCAGAATCAACTGTAGCCTCTGGTGCCGACACGATGCAGGACCTGTGGGTGACGTCACAGATCTGCACTGCCAGAAGCTGGGCGTTGTGAAGAGAAGTGGATGATACTTCTCATCAGAATGCCCAGCTAGTAAAAGTAGTAAACACGCCCCGATGTACGCACATAATACACGCCCAGTTGTACCTTTACTTTTCAACACGCCCAGTTGTACTTTTGCAAGCCTCATTTGCATAAATACGAAAATGGTCATAACTTGGCCAAAAATGCTCGTTTTTTAAAAATAAAAACGTTAATGTAATCTACATTGCAGCGCCTATCTGCTGCAATAGCAGATAGGGGTTGCAAAATCTGGTGACAGAGCCTCTTTAAGTTCCCTCATGTTTGTATATCTGAAGAAGAATGGGACTCCAGTTGTCCATGTTTTCAGGGGAGTCAAGTAGTATCTGTGCTGATAGCATTGTACTTTGTGAAGGTGAGAGGTACAGGTCTACCTCAGGAGGTGTTTTGTGTAAATGGGGTGTAGTGGCTTGTGCTCTCGTCTCAGTGTATTAGGTGGAGGTGAGAGTGCATGTCCTGATAGCTGATGTTGGTGTATTAGGAGAAATGGAGAGATGGATAGTGTTATTGGAGTCTGGCTGGATATACATGTTCTTATGTCTATGTGTTAGCAGGAGATGAGTTTTGTATAGGAAGTGAAAGGTACATGTCCTGTTGGCAACGTGCTAGGAGATGATGAGATACCAGGAGAGAAGTCCATACTGATATATTTCTCGGCATTTAAACTTGTAAATACAATTATGAACTATCATACTTACTCTTGGTTTCTTTTCTTCTAGACAAAATGTAAATACTCACTGTTCCCGCAGTCCAGAGCCTCATCCTTATAATCCTACCCTCCTGAGTATGCTGCTGGCCGGCCATGCCTTTCTTGGACTGGTACCTTCGACGCTCACTGGCAACATGGCTGCTTCTACACAGTCTGGTCCTCATGTCTCTCTGCTTTCAACCAGCCACAACATTTCCCAAAGGTTGCCATTCCTCCCAGGAGGATGGGTACAAGACTCTGAGGTGCAGCAATGCCCAGCTCACAGAAGTGCCCAAAGACATTCCCAATGACACTAATCGCCTGTATTTAGACTTCAACCAGATAACCTACCTCCCTTCAGATGCTTTCCGCAACCTCCCAGTTCTTATGGATCTAGATCTTTCACACAATTCCTTGGGTCACTTGGATGTAACTACTCTCAGGAGTTTGAGCGATCACTTACTCTCACTAGACCTGTCTTCCAACAAGCTAGTGTCAGTCAACAAGGAGGTCTTTGCTAACTTAAAGGCCAGAACAAACCTTTCTGGAAACCCTTGGATGTGTGACTGTGATCTTCAGGAATTGATCCGAATGGTTGAATTGGACGCCAGTTCCTCCAACGGGATTGTCTGTGCTAGTTCTGTGTTAGAGGAACATGCTGGAAAACCCTTCCTGCAGGTAGTTAAAGATGTGGACCTTTGCAATGCCTATAAGAGGACCACAGATGTGGCCATGCTGGTTACAATGTTTGGATGGTTTGCCATGGTCATCTCATACTTGGTGTATTATGTACGCCAGAACCAGGAGGATGCCCGACGCCACCTTGAGTACCTCAAGTCCCTGCCAAGCAAGCAGAGACTCAACGAGGAGCCCTCTACATTAAGCACTGTGGTTTGACTTTTTAAGAGACCTTGGACAACTCAGTTATGGGTGGAAATTTTATTTTTACTATTTGCTCACCCTATGACTTAACATTTAAGCTGGAAAGTAATCTTAATGCTGCCATTTCATAATATTAAGAAACAAGATGTACTGTTCTCACATTTTCTAATACTTGTACAAAAAAAATATTCTGTTGATAGATATACACATAGACAAATGACCAAATTCAGTATAGACAGAATATACACAGTTAAAGAAAACAAACTACTTATTTGTGACACCACCTAATATTTAGGTGGACTTTTACCTTGGTTCATGGACCCCCAACTCCAAGACATCAATAGATAGAAAAAACATTTCTACATATCCAATTGCCCAATATTTAAGCAGCCTTAATATGGCATCCATGTCCATTAAAAAGTCTTCTCAAGAGGATCATAACAGCGATCACCAGAATTAACTCTCGCCAATATAAGTGGTCATCTTTTGAATGCAAAATCAAACATGCAATCATAAGGTCATTGAATAAATGGATCTAAACCAAGGCCATATAACTGAAGGCCATGTAGGACAGCTATCCTGCATATTGAGCAGATCTGGAGAGATCTTCCCATATAAGACAAGTCAGTTCTAATTTTGGCCACCCCATCGACAGTGGAATAAGGTGCTATCTGGTGTATGAAAATAAGAGTTTGGGTCAATAATTATATAATTGAGCTATTAAAGCTGTAAGTAAAAAATAAAAAAAATATCTATAAGCCTGGTATAGTCTGCAGAACCAAGTTAGTCCCGTAAAATGGAGCCTTCTGTATCTGGAATGGGTTGATTGGAGGTATATTTTTTAAAGGCACAAAAATAACCCCTCTGCTCTGAAGATACTTCTGGCTGTTCATTTGTATATGTAAAACATTTAGTCTTTTTTTAAATGAAAGGAAATAGGTCACACCTTTTGTCCAACATGACATCCTCCAGATTTCAAATGCGTTATATACTAGATTATGCTTTGTAAGTAAACCTCTGCCTGGGAGACAATGTCTTCTGTCAGTTCCTAACCCAATGACTCTCAATAATTCAGACTCCAACAATGAGAATTATATTAGCGAGCCTGAAGTATTCCCATAATGAATAATTGCAATTGGAAACTCTTGTATTTACAGTAGTTTCCCTTAAACACAGTGATATTCTATAACTAATATTGGTGAGAAAACCCTTTTAAAGGGATCCTGTCACGTGGTACGCGCTGTCCGATCTACAGGCAGCATGTTATAAAGCAGGAGGAGCTGAACAGATTGATATATAGCTTTGTGGGGAAAGATTTCGGACAAACCGTATTCTAATTGATATAAATCCCGGCTCCTTCTGCGTTTAATAGTCCAGTGGGCGGTCTCAATCATTGAGTGACATCCTTCCCTGTATGAGTGTGCATACAGAAATAGTTGTCAATCACTGAGTAGGACCGCCCACTGAACTCTTAATCCCAGAGTGAGCTGGGATTTATGTCAATAAAATACAGGTTATCCTAAATCTTTCCCCAAAAAGCTATATATCAATCTACTCGGTTCCTCCTGCTCTATAACATTCTGCCTTCATATCAGACTGAAGGTATCATGTCACAGGTTCCCTAATGTGTACCTGTCCTCAAAGTGCTTGATATAAGTACTCTGCTGCGTGCTCTGAGCCAATCAGATGTCTCCCCCCTCATATACTATTTCACTGAAACACTAAGTGAGAAGCTGCAGCTGCATCTCCCTCCTCCCTGCCTATTTGTCACTAGATGGATGTTTAGGGGGACTGATGAGGTTTGTGAACATTAAGACAGGGAAAGGGGACAGGCTACAGAAAGGTGAGGCTGATGCCACATTCCTCTTAAAATATTACAAAGCTTTATATATTATCATATACTTCTGATTTAGGCAAAGATTATAGCAATAGGTACGCTTAAACGTTTGTTATAAACTACATAATGAGTCAAAAGTCAAGAACCTAAATATATCTAAGATGCTATATTTCATACCATTATGTAGACTAGTGAGTGTAACTTTGGTTTAATGCTGCCCTAACTTTTTATTGATGCTGCCCTATATGTCCTTCTTGTATCTGTTCTGATATTTTAAAGCTTTGTTATCCCCAGATACCAATGACCTCCCAGAGTTAAATCGTCATCAGGCCTGTGTGATGTATGAAAAATCCTGTACTTCCTCCTAAATAGAGGTCTAAACCAGACAACTTCCACTTTACACCTAAAGGCTTGACACCATATAGAGCAATGATGTCTTTGCCATCCTCTTATTATACAGACAAGCTATATGTGTGCCTTCTATTCTTACATAAGAGAATGCCTAATAATGCCACAAACACAAAAAATCCTCAGTAACTCAAAACATTGACATTATTGATATATTTAGCTAGGTAATACACTCAGACACCAGGGGTCAACATTGCCGCTGACATTTACTTTTTTGTAAATAATTCCTTTTTCAAACCGATCAGATTTGATACCCTAAGCGAAACCAATAGATTTACATTCCATTTCCATAATATTTACATCAGAGGAGATGAACTGCACATTGTGGATGGAGATACAAAACCTAAGCCTATAACACTAAATGGAATGGAAATTTACTATAGTCACGGAACTTTCTTAGCCCTTTGTTTAAAGTATTTTGAACAAAAACTGCTATTTTGTTTTTTTACTGATCAAGGGAAAACTGATGTTGACCAAAAACTGTGAGACTGAAAATTAAGAAGACCGTTGTATTAGGGATACAAGAATGGCAGTGGCTGGTTGTAGAAGTCCCTATAGAATTCTATAAAGGTCCATCACTGATCCTGACCAGATAATCTAAAAGTAGATTGATAGACCTTCTATAGAAGCCCAGAAACGTTCATGTCCAGATAATTTAGAATTGGGAAACCAGTGAACATTGTATAGAAGGCCCCCGACCGTGACCTAATATTTGGGAATCAAGAGAACAATAAACCTTGTGTAGAAGCCCAGAATGATCCTTACCAGATTAGCTATACCCAGAAAGTCATTGGGCATTCTTTAGAGATCCAGATCTAACCAATGGATATTCAATAGATGCCCAGCACTTATCTTGGCCTGATAATATAGAATAAGGAGATATCTGGACATTCTATACTTACCCAGAACTTATCTTGGCCTGATAATATAGAATAAGGAGATATCTGGACATTCTAGTTACCCAGAACTTATCTTGGCCTGATAATATAGAATAAGGAGATATCTGGACATTCTAGTTACCCAGCACTTATCTTGGCCTGATAATATAGAATAAGGAGATATCTGTACATTCTATACTTACCCAGAACTTATCTTGATCAGGAAATCTAAAATCAGAATAATGGACGTTCTATAGAAACTGCACTGATCCTGATAGATTATGTCAAATCAGAATCATTGGACATTCTGTAGAAACCCAGCGCTGAGTGATCCCGATGAGATAAGTAATCCGATCACTGTACATTCTATAGAGAAGAAGCAATGTCTGGCCATGGTGAAATATAATGTACATTTATTGTGGTACTAGTTACCAGACCTCTTCGTGTGATGAGGTGCGGCCGTACTTCCTGTGTAGTTGTATGAAAAGAGATGATTCTGAAAGATTCTTGCCTTAATTATTAGATACTGTATCAATAAATATAGGTTTTTACTTAAAAATATTGTAAAGCTTTGTGTATTAATTTTAATATAAAAGACGAAACGTTCACTTTTATATGATTTCCCAGTGGTCTGATGTCCCATACATTAGACCGTATCTAATCTAAATACTAATGGAACATGTTTTGTTAAACAGTGTAATCTTAAGGCCCTATTACACGGGCCAATGATCGGGAAAACGATCGCTCATATAAACGCTCGTTCATCGGCTGATGTGCTCTTTTATGCAGAATTTAAAAAAATCATTGTCGTAATCGTTGTATACTCAGGGAGATGCGCTGCCGACATGATGAAGATGTATAGGAACGAGCGATCGTAGTAACAAGCGCTCATCCCGATACATATCCAATCATTGCTCCGTGTGATAGGAGTAAAGGAGCGCCGATCAACGAGCTGCCTCGTTGATCGGCACTCATTTACACAGCCCATATCAGGCCGTGTAATAGTGTAAAGCTAACCATACACATGAGGGCAATCAGCCAATAGTTACCCCCTCCCCCAATCTTCCCATATACATCCACACACAGCTTGGCCAAGTGTGAATGTTGTTTTTTTGTTTTTTTTTAATGGGACACTTACAGCAGTTGTTATTTCTAGGTAGAACAAGGAATTGGGCATATTGAAATCCAACATGCCCGTTCTTTGTTTTCCTCTGCAGTTGGGAGACAGTCTGTAAGCCCCTATACACATGACATTGTTGGTGGATGTAAACTAATGTATCTGGGCATTCATCTGGATCAGTGGTCACCAACTGTGGCTTTCAACTACTAAAAAAACTAAAACTCCCAGCATGTTATGACAGTCACAGAGTGTAAGCTCATGATAAGAGTAATAGTGTCAGAACTTCTGGAGAGCCACAGGTTGGAGATCACCGATTTTGATGACGGTGACTTGTTTAATAATCTTGAAGATGTTCACCACTCAGCTGAAGACCTTCTTCACTTCAATTGAGAGGTGGAAAGATTTCTCCAGCATTTATACTCTGGTAGGTAATTCCGTCGCCTAAACCAGTCACCAAGGTAACACGTACTTTACAGATGGAAGTGTTAACTTGTAGGTGGGAAAACTGTGATGCACCAACCCATATTATTAGGTATCTGCATATTCATTGCATATGGTTAAACACTCTATTTTTTAACACAAAATTATGAAAGTCACGCAGGGACAAATTGAGGCTGCAATAAAAAGCTTTTCTTCTAATATGTCCAATATGTCAGCTTCCCACCTGCATGCAAACAGTTGTCTGATCCTCCATTATGCTTTCGATGCTGCTACCTTAAAGTGAATCTCCTTTTAACATTATGTTGCTACTAGGTTCAAAATTCAGTACTGGTTAATTTAATTTTCGGTTTTCTACGGAACTCCATTTTCCCTGTATAAACAGACATAAATTTAAAATAAAAGATGCTGTTTACCTTTAGCCACCACTAGGGGGAGCTTAGAAGCTTATTGCATACTGTGTTATTATTGAATTCAATGTATAAAAGTATACAGTTAGCTCCTAAGCTCCCTCTAGTGGCAGTTGCAGGAAGTCAGTTTGTCTTTTTAATCTGTTTATGCAGGGAATATGGAGCTCTGTATAAGAAAAATGGAGTTTCCATCGCTATAAATTGATATTAAGAAATGGATCAACGCAGAATTTTGAACATACTTAGATAAAAACCTAAATGGTATGGACATTTAGTTTAAACAAACACTGCATTGTGCTCTATAACCACTCTCCAATAGCATTCTCTTACCAATAATAGGCCTATGTTTGAGAGTTCATCTGATAGTTTAATTTTGTGAAACAATTCTTCTAACCGCTCTCAATTTTATATTTTTTACATATTAAAGTGTATAGTTAACAAAAAAAAATATCCATGGGTTTTGTTTACATGTTATTTATCTATTGACCAGGTCCCTAAGTTTGGAAAGAAGAGAAGTTAGAAAAAGAAGCAGAATCGTATAGACATATTGTATAAATCTTTTTATGATGTATGCAGTATATGGTCCTTGGTATATTTTTTATTTATCATTGTACTTCCCCCTCCCCCCTTCCAACAGCTGTAAATGAGTTTACATAATTTATTTACCGCGCAAAACTCGTGTACACGCATGATAGGGTAGACCTGTCAAATTGTGTGAGACTGCTATCTGATGTTATTTTACTGTCTGTAGTGACTAAAGGCCCTTTTACACTGGGCGATTATCGGGCAGACGAGCATTCATTGAATAGTCGTTTCCTATAATTGCTCTGTTTAACAGGGCAGCCATCAGCAGGTGAACGAGCAAATGCTTGCTCATCTTCTGATCGTATAGTTTTAAAAAAGTTAAATATTATCGTTGTCAGCAGCACATCTCCCTGTGTACACAGGGGGAAGCGCTGCCGACATGATGATCACATATGGGGACGAGTGATCTGAGTAATGACCGCTCGTCCCCATCCATAGCTCCGTGTGACAGGAGCAAACAAGCGCCGATCAACGATGTCTCGTTGATCAGCGTTTGCTGCACCCACCGATTGTCGGCTTGCGTAAAAGGCCCTTAAAACTGGTATTACACGGCCGATGTAGGCCATGTAAACGAGCGCTGATCAACGGGACAGCTCGTTGATCTGCGCTCATTTCACAAGAAGCTAATATGGGGACGAACGCTTGTTACTCCGATCGCACATCCCCATACATTTGTATCATGTCAGCAGCACATGTGTTGCCAACAAAGATAATAGTTTCAGTATTTAAAATTATACAATTAGCTGATGAACGGCTAATCGTTGCCCTGTTTATACAGGGCAATTATCGGGAACAAGCATTTTGTGAACACTCGTTTAACCAATAATTGGCTGGTGTAAAAGGGCCTTTAGGCCATGTTTACACGGACTATTTTGCAGGCAGAAAAAAATCTGGCTCCAAATTCCTTCAGGAATTTGGAGGCAAATTTTGACCTGCCAGCACTTTCTTACCAAGCTCTTTGCAGCGTTTTTGTTCCGTGAGCACCGCGGGCAAAAAACGCAATGAAAAATACGTTTTTTCTGCCTCCCATTGATTTCAATGGGAGGTCAGAGGAGGAACTGTGGCAAGAAAGGACATGCCGATATTTTTTTTTCCCAGCCAGTGGCTAAAAGTTGCCCTGGAAATAAAAAACGCCTCCGTCACCCATTAAAATTAAGGGGATGAAGTTTCGAAAATGGTTTCTGCGTAAAAATTAGCGCCAAAAAAACCTCAGTGTGAACTGGGCCTAAGAGTATCCTAGAGAAGAAGCTGGGCAGGGTAACTGGTGCTCCTGTTATGGCTGCCAAGCTTTAATATATTCTAAGTGGGTAGTGGTATTCCATACAGGCAGGCATTGAAAATTTTGTGGTGTATATTATTTAAAGGTAAAAGGCTGCTCTAGGTAAGTGATCAATATAAAAACTAGGTGACAGCTCTCTTGAAACATTTTATAAAGGTTGCTTCATGTATCATCAGCTTTAATTAAATGAACCCAGTCCCTGTTACATTATAGAGGGGATTGTCTGACAGGATGCTACGCCTTGTATTGGCTTCCTCTAATTCAATTGTAATCAATTTAATTATCGGGACTGCTGTTAAGCTTGCAAGCGGTGCTCCGAGCAGTATTACTACCTAGTCTTTAATGTAACAAAAAGACAAAAAACTTCTAGCAATGATTATCCTGCTCTTTCTTGATCCTATTCTTTCAAATGGCAATCCAAAAGGTAAAAATATAAAAATAGAATTAACATTTTCTATATTATCCTTTTTATATTTTCCATTTATTTTATCTCCCCTTCCTTCTCCCCCCACCTCCTGATCATAGATTGTAAAACAATAGGTTTGAGGGGGGAAAGGGGCAGGGCTTATGCTGGGAGGTAGTCGAAACTTCTTCTACTGCTCTGACTGCTATAGACACCAAGCAAAACTAAGCACTGCCTCTTTAACTAAGCCCCACCCCTTTTAGAAATTCAGCAAAACATTGAGGAAGCTAAATTGCGAAAGGCCCGGTTTTTCCACCAGATTTTTACAAGCTTGTTTAAGGAAGTCCCTGCAGGCTAAGAAATAGTCAAGTGTTTGCTTTATGTTTTTATTTTTTCTTCTTCATTTTTATGTTTAGTATTCCTTTAAAGAGGCTTTTCAGAAATTAAAAAATATTATATTGGGGCCAAAAATATTTTGTTTTATTATACTTGCCTTACTGATTCCTCTACGATCCCCCATCAGCGGTCTCCTGCTGCATCTACTGTGATCACATTACTTTTACATTGCTTAAAGGGGTTTTTCACGTTCTGACAACTGATGACCTATCCACCGGATATCATCAGTATATGATCGGTGCGTGTCCGACACCCAGACCCTGCACCAATCCGTCATTCCGGTTGCCTCCGTGCACCCGACAATATTGCCGGAAGCAGATGGCTCCGGTCAAATAATAGTGGTCGAGCTGCAGTGCTGCTCCTATTCAAGTGAATAGGAGAGGAGCAGCAGTTCTGCTGAAAGGCTGCTATGTAGTGGTCGGAACCATCTGCTTCTGGCTCCAACTACTGCATACCGCTCCAAACACCCGTTGCACGGAGGCAGCCGTAGTGGCGAATCGGTGCAGGGTCTGGGTGTCAGACACACACCGATCCTATACTAATTACCTATCCGGTGGATAGATCATCCGTTGTCAGAAAGTGGAAAACCCCTTTAAAAGGGGTTCCCCGCTAAGGAGCCCTCTCTATGAGCCAGAGTGGAGAGTTGTTAACAAAGAGTAGCTCTTGCAGACCTGGCCCATCCATCTATTGAATGGCCACTATGTATTACTACAGTCAACCTGAATATCTATCTATCTATCTATCTATCTATCTATCTATCTATCTATCTATCTATCTATCTATCTATCTATCTATCTATCTATCTATCTATCTATCTATCTATCTATCCTGTGGCAGATACAAACAGCTGAGAGCCCTTGTGCAAGAACAGCATATGGGCCCCTTGATCTCCAATATTTCATCATAAATCACCCCCTTGTGTCTCTCTAACAATCCGTCAGTAATTGGCATTGGCAGCCATAAAATTCATTATCTTAGGCATTTACATGCAATGTAACAGATAGAAGAAGGCTGCTTTATGGTGACAGTGGGGGGCTGCACAGGTTGCACCAGTGGAATGTCCGCCCTTGTATCTATGTATCTATCAGTGATCATATGCTCATGTAAAACCATCTTTCGCATGGGCTGCAGGGAGTTAATAACCTTGGCACAGTTGGTCCACAGCAGGAAGCTGACGAGATTCCTGCGGGTATAAATAATAAATGTGGACAACGTCGGGCTGAGAGATAAGGTGGCATATCTCCAAGCACACAAAACCTCCAGGTAACTAAATCTCAGATGTATTGTTGCGCTCCAGCCGTCCCTGCTCTGTGAGGTCACGGTTGCTGTGCAGCCAGATATATCTATGACACACATTTGGGAATCCCAGTTCTCAATAGGATATCTTTACTGTAACAGTCCGGGATGGTGAGGGATGCTCTTTCTATCCTGTTGTTGTTGTTGTTTGGACCTGTTTCTTTGACGTTTACAGTCCCCATGGGACATTTCAAAAATTGTACTTGTCACATTTTTTTCACAAATCAATGCAAAAGTGTTACCCTATACTGAATGTGTCATATTGGAACATCACACCATGTCTACAAATGATCAGACTTCTCTATCTTCCAGTCAACCACCATTATAACTATGTTTATCCTTGTTATTACCTCTCCTTTCCTCATAAAAATGAATGAGGTGTCACAGCCCCCCCCCCACCCGGAGGTGTAAGTATATGGAGTGTAGGTACTCTCTGGTCCTCCGCGCCATGTAAAAGAATGGAAATATGATAATGGGGGCAGTGCAATGGTATAATGGTGTTTTATGAGTGCCTCCATTTATTTTCTGTCATTACCAGTATGCTGCTGGAACTACAGTACCATGGACAGTGCCAAGCAACTTTAGTTTGCCATATCTGCATTGACGCCGGTCGCATCCAGGTGATGAGTGAATGGCAGGTGGCATGTGCTGCCAGCTCTATATTCATTCTCCGCCTGGATATGACGGGCAGTGGTTGCCTTGCCAGGTCGGGTGACCCCTGTTCTGGAGATAGGTGTGCATTTCGCAAACATTTCCTTTGTTTTTATGGGAATGATGACTTGTATTTGTGTTTATAGGGATAGTAACTTGTATTTGTCTCATTAAATCTGAGGACTTTTTATGTTTCTCTATAGGGATAAGGACTCGTAATCGTCTCTTTAGGGAACAGGGCTTTTATTTGTCTCTATAGGGATGAGAACTTGTATTTGTCTCTATAGGGAATAAGACTTATGTGTCTCTCTAGGAATTAGGACGTGCAACTGTCTCTGTGGGGATAAGGACTTGTGTTTGTCTCTATAGGGATGAGGACGTGTATTTGTCTTTATAGGGACTATGACATGTGTTTCTATAGGGATGAGGACTTTTATCTGTCTACAGGGATGAGTACGTGTATTTTTCTCTAGGGATGAGAACTTGTATTTTTCTCTATAGGGAATAAGACTTATAAGTCTCTATAGGAATTAGGACGTGTATTTGTCTCTGTGGGGATAAGGACTTGCATTTGTCTCTATGGGGGAATAGGACTTTAGTGTGTCCCTATAAGAATTAGTAGGTGTATTTGTCTCTATAGGGAATATGACCTATGTGTTTTTATAGGGAATAGGACTTTTATGTGTCTCTACAGGGATGAGAATGTGTATTTGTCGCTATAGGAATTATGACTTGTATTTGTTTCTACAGGTAATAGGACTTTTATGTGTCTCTATAGGGAATAAGACTTTTATGTGTCTTTATAGGAAAAGGACGTGTATTTGTCTCATCAGGGATGATAAGTGAGTTTTTCCATAGATTCTACAGAAGTGTTATTTTGTAAAAAAAATGCAGCTGAGAGTGACAGAGAAATCTCATTTAGCCGTGGTTTTAATTGTCTGCAGCGCATCATTTGGCACTTTCTCCTGTCCATTAACCTCTTCACTGATGTGAGGGAGGGTTATCTATATACTGCATTAGCCGAGTGCCGCTGACAGATAAATGACTATTAGAGGGAGAGAAATTAATGGATGAAATGCTGAAGAATTCACTCTCTGTATATCATACTGTTCTGACCTGATGGACCCTTTTATTGCTAGTAAACAAGCAGAGGACTATTATTTTCCTTGTGTTTGGACCTGCACCTCGAAACATAAATTAGAGATGGCCGGGTCTGCTTTGTGTAGCCACAAAGATGAAAGATTATCAGCCATTTATCCCAATAGCCATTCACAATACAGCAGCTGTACTCGCTGGCCGGAGTGAAATATATAGATTATAGCAAATGTCTTTGTAGGGTATTATACTTCCATGTGGACCTTTCTAGGGGAAAATATGATCTATAAAAAAAAGTTGATATATAGATAACTATGGAGATAGATTTGAGGGATGGATAGATATTGGGAGGTGGATAGATATAATCGGTTAATAGATAAATAGATAGATTAGATAAAGATTGATAGAAATAGATATTTGGAGGATAGGTGGCTTGTGCTACATTGTATTACACAAATAAAATCGTTAACTTGACCTGGGGCCAGAGGTTCACACATGAATCACGCTGTCATTGTGTGTGTTAATGGAATACACACATATTTTATTGTTACATAGTTACATAGTTACATAGTTACATAGTTAATACGGCTGAAAAAAGACACATGTCCATCAAGTCCAACCAAGGGGAGGGAAAAGGGAAGGAAAAATTTCTACACATAGGAGCTAATATTTTTTTGTTCTAGGAAATTATCTAACCCTTTTTTAAAGCCATCTACTGTCCCTGCTGTGACCAGCTCCTGCGGTAGGCTATTCCATAAATTCACCGTTCTTACTGTAAAGAAGCCTTGTCGCCTCTGCAGCTTGAACCTTTTTTTCTCCAGACGGAGGGAGTGCCCCCTTGTTTTTTGAGGGGGTTTTACAAGGAACAGGATATCACCATATTTTTTGTATGTGCCATTAATATATTTATATAAGTTAATCATGTCCCCCCTTAGTCGTCTTTTTTCAAGGCTAAATAGGTTTAATTCTTTCAATCTTTCCTCATAACTTAAATTCTCCATGCCCCTTATTAGCTTCGTTGCTCTTCTTTGTATTTTTTCCAACTCCAGGGCATCCTTTCTATGAACTGGAGCCCAGAACTGAACTGCATATTCTAGATGGGGCCTCACTAATGCTTTGTAAAGTGGCAATATTACATCTCTGTCCCGCGAGTCCATGCCTCTTTTAATACACGACAATATCTTGCTGGCCTTTGAAGCAGCTGATTGACACTGCATGCTGTTATTGAGTTTATGATTTACAAGAACACCCAGATCCTTCTCAACAAGTGAATCCGCCAGTGTAGCTCCCCCTAGGACATATGATGCATGCAGGTTGTTGGTACCCAGATGCATAACTTTACATTTATCTACATTAAACTTCATCTGCCAAGTGGACGCCCAAACACTTAGTTTGTTTAAATCTGCCTGTAATTCATGAACATTTTCCTTAGTCTGAACTATATTACATAGCTTGGTGTCATCTGCAAAAATAGAAATAGTGCTATTAATCCCATCCTCTATATCATTAATAAATAAGTTGAATAATAGTGGTCCCAGCACTGAACCCTGGGGTACACCACTTATAACCGGTGACCATTCAGAGAAGGAATCATTGACCACAACTCTCTGGATACGGTCCTTGAGCCAATTCTCAATCCAATTACAAACTATATTTTCTAAACCTATAGTCCGTAATTTACCCATTAGGCGTCTATGGGGGACAGTGTCAAATGCCTTTGCAAAGTCCAAAAACACTAAATCCACAGCGGCCCCTCTGTCTAGACTTCTGCTTACCTCTTCATAAAAACAGATTAGGTTAGTTTGACAACTTCTGTCCTTAGTAAAACCATGCTGGCTGTCACTTATAATGCTATTTATTGTCACATAATCCTGTATATAGTCCCTCAATAGCCCCTCAAACATTTTCCCCACGATGGATGTTAAGCTTACTGGTCTATAATTACCCGGGGAAGACCTAGAGCCCTTTTTGAAAATAGGCACCACATTTGCCCTGCGCCAGTCCCTTGGCACTATACCAGTCACTAGAGATTCTCTGAATATTATGAAAAGGGGGACAGAAATAACTGAACTAAGCTCTTTAAGAATTCTAGGGTGTAACCCATCTGGTCCCGGAGCCTTGTGCACATTTATTTTATTTAATTTAGCTTGCACCATATCTACATTCATCCAATTCAGTATATCAACTGATATATTAACAGCACTGGCACCGGCTACATCAGCTGCTCCTTCTTCAGTTGTATATACAGAGCTAAAGAACCCATTTAGTAACTCTGCCTTCTCTTGATCCCCTGTGATCAACTCCCCATTACCATTATCTAGGGGTCCTACATGTTCAGACCTTGGCTTTTTTGCATTTATATGCTTGAAGAATTTTTTAGGATTTGTTTTACTATCCTTGGCCACCTGCCTTTCATTTTGTATTTTTGCTAATTTTATTACATTTTTACAGATTTTATTAAGCTCTTTATATTTTACAAAGGCTACAGCTGTACCCTCAGATTTGTATTTTTTAAATGCCCTTTTTTTGTCATGTATTGCCCCTTTCACAGAAGGTGTAAGCCATGTGGGGTTTAATTTGAGTCGTTTATACTTATTACCTGTAGGAATAAATTTTGCACTATAATAACTCAAAGTAGATTTGAAAATCTCCCATTTATCATTTGTTCCATTATTTGACATTAGTTCTTCCCAGTCCATATCCTGAATTGCAGCCCTCATCCTGGGGAAATTGGCTTTCTTAAAATTAAATGTTTTTGCCCTCCCAGCCTGCGTTTGTTTTTTACAGTATAGGTAAAATGTAACTATATTGTGATCACTGTTACCGAGGTTTTCACGAACATTGACATTCCCAACAAGATCTGCATTATTAGAAATGACCAGATCCAACAGAGCTTCACCTCTAGTCGGGTCTTCCACAAACTGGCCCATAAAATTTTCCTGCAACAGGTTGAGGAAATGTCTCCCCTTTGCAGTTGAAGCCGAACCATGACACCAATTAATATCCCGGAAATTAAAATCTCCCATTATCACTACAGTACCCACCTGTGCAGCCCGCTCCATCTGTTTATATAGCTGAACTTCCATCTCCTCAGTTATATTGGGGGGTCTATAGATTACACCAAAAGTAATTTTTTCAGTGTTTACCTCCCTTTCTAGTTCCACCCACAAGGTTTCAACCTCCTCACAGTCTTCACCCACTATTGTCTCTTTCACACTCGCCTTCATATCACTTCTCACATACAGACATACACCACCACCTTTCCTATTTGTCCTGTCTTTACGAAAAAGTGTAAAACCCTGTAGATTTACAGCCCAGTCATGTGAAGAGTCCAGCCATGTTTCAGCAACACCAACTATATCTATATTTTCTTCCAGTATCAAGGCCTCCAGCTCCCCCATTTTACTTGCTAGACTTCTGGCATTTGTGAACATACACTTTAACTTGCCTGTCAGTTTTTCACTTTTATTATCAGAAATGTGATTTGACATTAATCGGTCCTTTTTATTTACACTGATGTTTTGTAACGAAAGGATCTCCTTATCCTGTTGTCTAGTCCTCTCCCCACATTCTGTTTCTCCCCCCACCAATATAGTCTGACCCCTCTCTAACCTGGCTACCCCTTTTTTTTCTACATTGACCTCCCTCCTCAGCATCTGGCGCCCATTATTATGGGCGCCAGATAAAAGATTAATGGACTTGCGGATATATGGGCAGTTATAGGATCTCTGATGGTTAATGAAAGGCTCTCTCATGTTTTACAACAGCAGAAAGTGATGATTATGACAAAAACAGCTCTAGTGCAATATCAACCACAGTCCTGGCAGAAAATAACATTTTAATGTGCTATTCTTTTATAATCTGAGAGTGATTTTGACATTTTGTACATGAACTAAGAACTGCAAGTGAATATGTGTCCTAACATGACCCGCAGGTGACAACACTGGAATTCCATGCTCTTGTGGAGAACAGAATAGCAATTATGGTAGAGCATATTAATACTACCAACAGCACTGTGGTCAGGGAGAGAAAGACGGCGACTGGGACCGTGGTCAGGAAAAGAAAGATAGCGGCTGGGACCCTGCAATGGATTATGGACTTTTAATAATGTAGTTGTGGAGGTATCAGGGACTTTGGCAAGGACTCAACATTAGAACCCCCATTACTGTCATTTCTGACATATTTTATGTGATAACATGTAAGAGAACACCTGTTCAGTACCTTCATCTATCAGCCAGAGCGGAGAGTGACTACAAAGACTCTGGAGGACTTAGAAAGTCTGTGTATTACATAAACAGCCCATTGATTCCAATGAAAACGGTGTAATACTTAATTTCCACTGTGGTGGCACTGCAGGGCTAGTGAACACTTATTGGCAGGTTCTCCCACAGGTTACAGCTGATCGCTGAGGGTCCCAGCAGTAGGTTAACCTGTGATCAGTTTATTTTCAGGAGACCTTTACAACAAAAAGGAATTTTCCAAAGCAGACAGCCTCTTTGACAATTTATTAGTTAATTACAGTTAATATTAATTTCTTGCATTGTGACTTTTTGCTTGTAAGAAGTCATTAGACATTTGAAAAAACAATAAAAGGCCATAAAAATTGTTCTATGTCCTGACAAACAACACAATATGTGCTTCTCTAAGTTATGAGTGCTGCTGACATATTGCAGAGTAGTTGAAATGGGAATTGATCTCATTATTATGAAGCACACGTCTCCCCAGTATGGAGATTTGTAAGATCACCAAATTTCATACGCAGCATCCAGTAAATCGACAAGGAATTACACTAATCCGCAGAATTACATTTTGGCTAAGCCAGCACTTAACAATCGAGTGACCGGATGATGCATATTGCAGATTCATTAAAGGTGTTCTCGGGGACTAGTAACATAGTATATAATGCTGTAGTTCTGCCTATTCCCCTACAATGTTTATCCAGAGACAGGCAAAAATCCCCATGAGGCAGTAGCCAATTCTCCTTCTTAGAGAAAAAAATTCCTTCCTAAATCTATAGATTTAAGGTCAGATTACACGGGCCAAATAACGGCAAATGAGCGTTCAGAGAAGGCTCGTTCCCGATCATTGCCCTGTATCGTTTATGCAGCTAAAAATATTATCGTTGCCGGCAGCACATCTCCCTGTGTAAACTGGGAGATGCGCTGCCGACATGAAAGAAATGTATGGAGACGGACGATCGTAGTATTGATCGCTCATCCCCATACATAGCTCCTTGTAAAAGAAGCAAATGAGCGCCGATCAACAAGTGTAAGAGGATCCTAACTCAGCGGTTCTCAAACTTTTAACCCCAAACCACTTGAGGTTGAGGAACCTGTTTGTAGGAATAATGGGGCAGACTTAGTAATACTGTCTAAGCATAATGTGCCAAATTGATCAAAGTGGTGCATGGTGTACTTGGCGCATCTTGTTAGACACTTTCTTCTTCCTTAAACAACCGGTTGGTTAGCTTAGTCTATGCCAGTTTGTTTATTGCGCCAAAATGTCATGCCAAGCCCCTTTTACTAGACCACGCCTGTCCCCGCTAAGCTCAACTTGTCGAGTGTGGTGCACTCTGACCGATCTGTGGCTACACAGCCCCAAATGCTGCACGCTGCAATGCGTGTTCTGACCCTTTCTATCATGGCCAGCAGTAACTTTTTCAGCAATTTGTGATAAAGTAGCTCTTCTATGGGATCGGAACAGACGAGGTAGCCTTCCCTCGCCATGTGCATCAATGAGCCTTAGGCGCTGGTTCACTGGTTGTTGTTCCTTGGACTACGTTTGGTAGGTACTAATCACGGCATACCAGGAACACCACACAAGACCGTCCGTTTTGGGGATCCTCTGACCCAGTCGTCTAGACATCACAATTTGACTCTTGTTCTAGTCGCTCAGACTCTTACACTTGCCCATTTTTCCTGCTTCCAACACATAAACTTCTAGAACTGACTGTTAACTTGCTAATATATCCCAACCCGTGGGAAAAATAAAAATCTAACACACAAATGCAGTATTTGACGAGGACACTAGGGGGATTAAAAGAAGCAGATTGTTGGTGCTGGGGGTTATAATATATTATATTATTAAATATTATTATTATACTGTATGGGGGCACCAAAGAAGCATTATACTGTGTGGGGGCACTAAAGGGGCATTATACTGTGTGGGGGCACTATATAGGGCATGATACTGTGGGGGGGGGGCATTATACTTTTTTTATGGGGCATTTTTTTTTGAGGGTGGGGCACTGAAAGATAATTTCGCACGGAGGGCCATCTATCTTAAGGCTGACCCTGATAACGATGTCATACAATCAAAGATCTATGTGCACTACAATAATGACGTATATATTTGGTTCCAGCTGAAATGGAAACATCACTGTGTAATAAGCATGATAAGCCATTACACCCGTACAATTCTCAATTATAGCCTCTCTGTTCTGTGTAGAGGAATGGGGGTAATTTTAAGCTATGCAACCTGTCTTGCAATGTCACTGGCTTGTCCCATTTGACTATCCTAATATATGGCCAAATTATTAATTATGCAGCTGTACAAGCCTAAAATCCAGCATAGGCTCTGGCCTCGTATTACCAGTTTAACCATTAGTTATGTCACTGCTTGCATTAGGGATTTAATGATCTGCATAAAATCTGACTACATACTAATCCTCCATTCGCTGCCCCTTAAGAGCTTTCATAGGATTAGGTAAAAAAAAAATGCTGCAGATAGATGACTTCATACAGTTCTTCAAGTTGTCGATTAATAAGGTTCTGGAGAGAAAAAAAAATCATTTACCGACAGGAAAGGATAGTGCAGATTTACCAGTCAGTGGTCTGGATCATAGTGAAGGGAGCCTGCACTATCAGACCGGCTATGAAGTCTTCCTATAATTGAGAGGCACTGCAAGACCAAACGCTATCTCGCTCTTCAGGCCCTGCTTATATCCATTTGTTTGTGAGCTGCCAGGCACGGTCACATCTCCCCACATGTTGTAGAGTGTTTGCTGTCCCGCTGGCTCCAGCTTGGCTGGGAGACAAACTCGTAATTGTCAAGTTTTTAAATCTCCTAAAGCAATTACTGGTTTGATGCACGGCATGGGTTTTCTTGAGATTCACAGAAGTACACTTGAAAAAAAAAAAAAAAAAGCTGAGAGAATCTATAAGATATAGATATATTTTTATTTTGCTAAAATTAAGTCCAATTAAAACAGCATAGTTTACTTGAATGAGTTATGCAAAGGTAGGCCATGCCATTGCTATGGGGCTGTGGTGAGATAGGGCTCAGCACTGAATTACTCCAGCTCCATCAAACAGTCAGAGTTAAATGATAACATTGTTTACCTGCAGCCGCCACTAGGAGAAGCTCACTGCATACACATCCCAAAAAGTTCAAGGAGAGCTGTATAAATCAATACGCTGTAAGCTTCCGCTAGTGGTAGATGCAGGCAGCCAGAATGTTATCATTTAAAGGGGTTGTCCCACCATTAAATATCACATTCACATAGTGATCCTATGTGCACTGCAGAGCAGCCAATAGAAATAGCTTTCTGTCCTGCTTGTCAGGGAAGGATCAGAGACTCTGGAGTAGCATGGCACTATAGCTGAGGAGACGACTTCTTCTAAACTTGTTAGGATAGTAAAGCTCTACATCCTGACAGCAGATGTGAACCCTGCATATGTCCACTTAGCCTTTGTTAAATGAGTGCATACTGAGGATGTCACACAGTATACACCTTCACTACTTTGGATTCCATGTTACCTATATGGAGGGGAAGTAAGGGACTATATGGCAAGCTGCCGGGGGGGGGGGGAATGATTCTGCTCAAAAACCCCTCCACAAGCTCCACAGATTAGCAGCAGCACCAAGGGTGATACAAGGAAGGAAACAAAGATGAAAAATGATTTTTTTTATATGCTAGATACATTGAAAATTATTTGAAACCACCAATTTACAGCATTTTTGGACTTTTGGTATGAAAGTGATTAGTGTGATAATCCCTTTAAACACAACTGTATAAATGGAAGCAGGGAATCTGGAGGTCTGTCCTATAAGGGTATGTTCACACTTAGCGCATATGCTTCTTATTTTCTGTCCAGATTTGCGGGCAGAAAATCTTCAGCGTGTTAAAGTAGCAACAAAGTGGATGAGATTTTATATTTTATTATTATTGGTATCAATTGCTAATTTACATTTCATTACTGTCTGCACTATAGGAGATAGATTAACCCTGTCCAATACATGTGCACGTTCTGCTATAAACATTGGTGGTAAGTTGTTTTTTTTATAGGTTGCTCAAAGTTTATTTACTTTAAAAGTAGGGAATGCAAGGACAAACCTCTATCACTCGTTTCCTTTTCACTTCTCTGCTCCCTCCTCAACCAGTGCTTCCCAAATAAATGTAACAAACTGTGATCCTCACCTTGATAATGTTCATATTTTTTTGATACTCCGCCATTACTCGCATGTGTCATCCTTTCCTGCACCTGAGCAAGTAACAGGAGCCCCCGCTACACCCGCTGTCACAGATTTTGGTCCTTTATAACTATAAGAAATGATCAAAGTCACAGCCCATTACTCCAGGCCAGCCTTTATGTTGCAAATACACAATTCGATGATACAGAATAGAGCAATTTGTACCCATTCTTTAAAAGCAGGACTGTATTTTTCTCACCGAGGCCCCTCTGTCGATCTTTTCTTCTGCGTCATTCGGTTGGTGTAGCGGATTCCAATGGCAATACAGCCATTGCAGCGCGTCTCTCAGGTGATCAAAGAAGAAAGTTGTTCTCAATGCTGCTAGCCGGAGTTTAGCCAGGTAGATCATGGAGTATTGCACAAAGCTTCTTTTTAATGACCAGTAATTGAGATAGTTTATGTTAAAGCTCCCTGGAGTAATCTGGTAAGAAAGCAATTAGTTCCCCATTAATGGTGATGTCCTGACAGTCTCTTGCCTTGTGGAAGATCAAGCCTTGGTCTTTATAGTGAAGTAATTTAATAAGCACTGGCAACTGTGGTCTGCCTTGGTGGCCAAGATGAGTAGAAACGCTGTGGGCCCTTTCCATGGCAAAGATTAGTTTGGCATAGACGATTTTCCAGATCATCTGTCTTTGCTAATAAGGCAGTCACAGCCTGGGTGTCAGCCTGTATAGCTCTCTGCATAGGTGGCATAGCTGCCTCCACCTCATTGATGCGGCATTCAACCGCAGTTGTTCTTTCTGCCACCTTCTGTAGGTCATGCCTTATAATGGAATTGTCCTCTTCAAACCCTCCAAATTGGCAGATGAATTTATCAAGAGAAACATTACACTGGTTTACTGCCATAAATACATCTGCCAGAGTTGGTTCTGGTTTTCTCACCTTACATGCAGAGTAGTCCCCTTTAGCTTTCGGGGATCAGGAGCAGTTCACCTCCGATTCATCACCATCTTCCTCCATATCTCTGCTCAAAGCCTAAAAGCTGTGTGGTGGTCCGTGGAGAATCTTGAGTGTCTGGGAGCTGTTTATGTGGCATAGCTGGGGTGTCCGTAGAATTCTGTGCAAACTTCTCTAGTGTTGCCGCCGCTGCTAGACAGAAGTCCTTGTTTTCCTTCCTGCGCTGGCATCTCAGGTAGGAGTTGGTAGATTATCGCTATTTTTTAAAAAAAATTAAGTGCGGAAACGGCATAAAAGTTAAAAATTTTCCTGCAAGTTGCACATTTTGTGCCGTTTTCTATAACAAAAATTCTCCCCATTATGTCACCACTTTTGTAGTGCGAGATACTTTTTGGTATAATGTGAGAATTAGCTAAAGACATGCCCTGTAGGCTGGGTTCCCAGAGGGCAGATTTTGCATGTATTTTTTAAGCCAAAACCAGGAACTTAAGCAGCAGAAATATATAAAGAAAGGCCTTATAGGTCTCCTCTCCTGGATCCAATTCTGGTTTGGCTTACAAAATATATGCAAAATCTGCAGCAAATCTGCAGTGTGGGAACTCAGCCTTAATGGAAATTCACTGCCCACCTGCACTACATATTGTATAAGGCTAGTGTGGAAGCTCTTAGGGTATGTTCACACGGCCTATTTACGGACGTAAATCGGGCGTTTTTGCCCCGAATTACGCCCGAAAATAGCGCCTCAATAGCGCTGACAAACATCTGCCCATTGAAAGCAATGGGCAGACGTTTGTCTGTTCACACGAGGCGTATATTTACGCGCCGCTGTCAAATGACGGCGCGTAAATAGACGCCCGCGTAGAAGAAGTGACCTGTCACTTCTTTGGCCGTAATTGGAGCCGCTATTCATTGACTCCAATGAATAGCAGCGCTAATTACGGCCGTAATTGACGCGGCGTTCAAGCGCCTGCACATGCCGGTACGGCTGAAATTACGGGGATGTTTTCAGGCTGAAACATCCCCGTAATTTCAGCCGTTACGGACCCCCGCCGTGTGAACATACCCTTAAAGGGTAACTAAACTTTTGAAAAACTTCTGACATGTCATAGACTTTCTATTGAGCCCGTGCACCAATTGCTCGGCTTCTACTGCTTTGTTTTAGAGATCGGTGGGGATCTCAGTGCTCGGACCTTCACTGATCAAAACTCTGACATGTCACTATGATATGTCAGAAGTTTTCTGAAAGTTCAGTTACCCTTTAAACCTTCTAAGAATTTCACTTTGTGCTTCAATACAGTTGGGGCATTAGTCAAATTCTGAAGCTGCTGGGTTTATGGTCTCATGCAGCCATTATGCTCTCAAGACGTTTACGTAATATTAAAGGCACAATAAAACCAACATGATATGAACTTGAATACATTAAAAATGAGACGTAAACCAATTTCTTTTACAATGTCTTTGTAGCAGAACTCCTGCTGTGGCAACTTGCTTAGAGATATACTACCAAGGTCAACACAGTGACACCTCAAGCCTTTGTGGCTTGTGATTTCTCCTATAAAAAGCAGAACCTGAAGGAAACTCCTGCTGAGTACTCTGTAGAGAAAAGGTTTTCCCTGTAGAAGCTCCACAGCTTTCACTCAAATATTCTGGGAAAAGGTCAATTTGGCATTAGTTGAAGCCTTTCTGCACAGCACAGCCCAGACTGGAGCCCTCGGGATTTAGCAATTCATTGCGTCTACTTTGGTAAATCATGTGTGATTTGTGTTGACACATCTGAGCTTTCATTATACACATTTCCACAGTGTAAAGAAGCAATAAACGGGGTAATATTCTAGTGCAGGTCCCTTAACCCTTTAGTAAATTGCTACACTGAATGATCATCAAAGGGACTTATTTATGTCGTGTGAAACAACACAAGCTTTTTTTGTTCCTAAAGTACCTTTTTAGAATATTCTACCCACGCATAAACTGAATGATTTATCAATAGCATCTATATGTGTATTGGGGAAATGAAGGTAACTTATACAAGTATAAAGCAGCGGAGTCATGCAGACCATGTTCTTAAGTCCACCTTTTAACATCATGTCCTTTTAAGGTCCAACATTTTGAGTTGATTAACTTCTCAATATATCTTTATAGCACTCAACCGAGCTCTAAATCCCCTGCATAGACATATAGTAAATAATAAAATTATGGCTGCAGATAGCCACCACTAGGGGGAGATAAGGAGGTTACTGTATACGGTTTTATTATTGTGAAGTATGCACTAAACTCCAAAACTCCCTCTAGTTGTCATTGCAGGCAGCTAGAATTGTATTATTCAACATTTTGTCTGTGCAAGGGATTTGGATTTAGAAAAACAGAGCTCTGACCACAATAAAGATACAAAAAAAATTGTATTCAGACACTACTCCAGTATTACATAAGCTAAAGGTGGCTGATTTCATCGGTACCGGCCTTCCATCTAATGTATGAGGTGGTGTTTCGACTCTCCCCCCAACGGCAGATGTCTTTTCATTCGTAAGATCTCTGGTAGCGTTTTTCCCCCTTCTCCCTATTAGAGAAAACATGCATGTGCCGAGCATAGATGTGTATATGGGGTTCGGGAGAAATAGCTGTCGGACAATTGAGAATTTGGCCCGCAGCTAACTAAAGTGTATGGACAGCATAAAGGGACTATATTACCTTTTATTATTTTTACTCATTAAAACCAGAAAGTGAAACAATCATTTTTTCTAATCTGTTTTAATTTTTGATTGTAGATGTGTTTAATTCTATGTTCTGTAAATACCTGAGCTGCTTAGAGAGATGCTTTACAGCAGCCACATGGACAACAGAAAACAATAGTCTGGATTATTTGGGAGAGTTGTCTAGGCTTCCTTTGTCAACTGTGTAAAGGTCATTGTGCAGGGAGGGCGAGGAGGGGAGCTATGACCATCACCTATTGCCCATGGTGGATCCTGTGTTATATATATATATATATATATATATATATGTGTTACCTTTCCTTGTAATCCTGCCTGTGATGATTAGATGACTACTCAGAAGTGATCTCTAAAGAACAGGAAGTGTCAGTCTATTGTGTGGTTCAGTGGTTAGAGTGAAAACGATAAATATTATTTTTTTTTTAAATATAGATAAGGCCATAGAAAATAAAAAATTAATTTAAAAAAATCTTTAACATAAAAATGATCTCAACAATAGGTCATTTTCTGATGGCGCATTCCGTTTAAGGTGGCTCAAATCCCACATCATAGGTTTTAATGTGTTTAAGAAACGGAGTCGATGAACGTCACAAATTGTAAAATCAAGCAGAACTTATCTAGAACAATGTGTAACGTCCACAGCTGCGGACCGTCGTTCTAACTTACCCATCGACTACCGCAGCCATGGACGAGTGAGTGCTGGGCGGCATCTCCCTCCTGAGAGACGCCGGAACTCACTTCCGCATCACTGTGCTGGTTCTATTATACTGCTTTTAATATAATGTAAACAAATTTTTTTATTTATTTGTGTTGTCACTTTCTACTTTTTAATGTATTCATACTTTGGAGGAGACTGTCAGCAAGATTGTATGGTGATGCGTCCCCACCCAATCTTGCTGACAGTCTCCTCCAAGATCACCACCCAATCTTGCTGACCGTCTCCTCCAGTGTTATCATACAATACTGCTGACAGTCTCCTCCAGCGTCACCATACAATCTTGCTGACAGTGATGCTGGAGGAGACTGTCAGCAGGACTGTATGGTGACGATGGAGGACAGCAGGATGGAGGGATAAAGACATTTAACAGGAGAGGCATTTAAAATGTGCAACAAAAAAAATGTGTCAAATACACGCCGTGTGAACCGGTCAACTGAAAAGTCATTCACTACACTTTCATCATTCTAAGGGTATGTTCACACGCAGTCTTTTCAGCCGTTTTTCGGGCCGTAAACGTCCCGAAAAACGGCTGAAAAATCGGAAGCAGAATGCTTCCAAACATCTGCCCATTGGTTTCAATGGGAAATACAGCGTTCTCTTCCGACGGGCCATTTTTTTACGCAGCAATTTTCCAAAAACGGCACGTAAAAAGACGCCCGCCAAAAAGAAGTGTATGTCACTTCTTGGGACGTTTTTGGAGCTGTTTTCAATTGACTCTATAGAAAAACAGCTCCAAAAACGCGAGTTTGATTAAAAAATGGCTGAAAATCAGGAGCTGTTTTTCCTTTGTTTAGTAAGCATGTGAAAATACCCTTAACTTTTTGGTGTGTCCTATAGCTTCTGCCAGCTGCCATTTCAACAATCACACCCAAAATGGCAGCCGGACACTGCTTAGCAATTTGAAGACACCTTTTCCTGGCTTGTAGGAGGGGGGGGGGGGTGAGATTCCCTCCCACATTTACGGCAGCTGTGAGTCAGGTTGCTTTGCCTTATTCACCTTGCTGTAATTCTGGGAAGTGCTTGCTCTGGTGGCCAACATAGGAAAACATGTCAAATTATTATTTAATTTTTAATACTTTCCACCATGTGGAAGAAAAAAACAATACAGCAAAAACCGTAAAAAAATATAATAGAAATAAGTAACTTACTTAAAAATGAAAAAAAAAAAAAGGTTTAATTCGCGACACATTCCCTTTAAGTTTGCAGCAGGCATCCTATTCATGTCAACTGTTTACTGGAAATCAATGATCACTTCCACTTACTGAAAAAATAGAGGAGATCATTGACTTGACAAGGATGCAGCCATGATCCCAGAGGATCTGTGCTTCCTATAGAAGGATTGACACAACAAGATACCACATGTTCTTTCTTGTATCCAGATAAAGACATATCAGAGGACATTGTAAATAAATGTCAGAATATAACACTGTTGAAGAGCTCTGAGCTGGGACCAACAATGATGAAAAGGCTAACCAAAGTATGCCCCCCAAATGGATGGATTAGGCTACTCCACAGTCCGTAATGTAACGATGTTAATAAACTCTTTATATCAGTAGATTATCCCCCAGCAATCCTCAGAGCACTACCACTGAATATAAAAGTTATTTCATAAAACAATGCTCATTATAAGGTCGTAATTACTTGTCCACGCTAACTGCAGAAATAACAGTAATTGTCTCATGATAGAGTCTATTTTTATAATTACAAGAACAGCTTTGAGTATTACTAAATGAGTTTGTTGTACAGACCTGTATTTGTCAGAATGAAAAACAGAGTAAAATGCCCATAAACTGGAATCCAAAAACGAAATTTGAAATATGCATTTAAGACTGGAACTGTAATCTACTGAAAAGGCAACATATACAGACCAGCGTATCAGAGGTCACTGCACTGCATTATCAGCAATAGACAGCAGCCCATGTTAAATCTTCTGGCTTCATTACCCCTCAAATATATGGTTTTTGAGTGAAGATGCCCTTTAGCTGATAAGATGCATTGTAAACCAGATTCTATACCCAGAGCTACTGCCCGTGGTATCACTCCAATCCCAAAATAACCAATTTAATGATATGACCAGACTTCCATCTCTTGAAATGCTTCCAGATTTAATCACCATACAGGACAATTTTATGGCATTAGGGAATTTCTAAAATATATTACTGTATCTTAAGCAATTGTTATGTTTAAAGGGGTTCTCTGCTTTTGACAATCTCGTTTTGTGAAGAGACCCCCCCAAAAAAAGATGCTCACAGGGTGTCCCCCAACGATCAGCTTTAATCTGCAGTAGAATCTGGCAGCAAGTGTTCAATTCCCCTACAGCACCACCACAGGGGAAATTAAGCTTTACATGTTGCCCATTGACGGAGACACCAGCAGGGTAGTGCAGGTTTTTAGTGAGCAGCAGATTTACCATAGTAAGTTGGACTTGTGTATTTGGTGAGACTACACGGGCCCCAGTTACTACAGTAACTCTGGTGCTGTGTTGTCCTCTATTTTCTTACCCTTCTTGGGTCCTCTTCACCTCCGAGACTTTGCATCTTCCTTCTGTGCAGTGGCTCCTGGAAATTAAGAAGACCCATGAGGGGCAGTAAGAAAATGTAGGAGACTGGGGGCCTAAATTTATTTAAGATTCCGGTCTGGGGTCTGAATTTATTTAGGGGTCTGGTCTTGGATTCTGGATTAATTTTGAAGTCTGCATCTTTTAATACCTTCCCTTATTCCATTTTCCTACTTTTTTTTCACAAGTTCTTTTTCTCATCCTCACCCTTTCCCAACACAGTTGATGCTCGGAGTGCTAACCCGTTAGATTGGGCTCCCTGAGGCAAAGGGCCCAATAGACGCACAAAAAAAAATGGAAAGGTTGTCGTTATAAGGAGTGCCGGGGTACATGATCGAGTAATCTATGTGTATCTGAGTAATGCAAGGGAGGGTCCTGAATCTTTTGTTAGATAGGTCCCAGAAATTCCTGATGACGGCCCTGCACATTGAAATAAATAGGTTGTCCATGTAATGCAGACTTGGTCCTCCAGAGACAGAAAAGCTCTTTTGTAGTCGATCTCTAATCTAATAGTGAATATGAATATAGGGTCGTCAAGAATGAGAGAATTGCCTCGATTACCTTAGAATACTCCAAAAAAGTATTAGAAAATTGGTTTCTAAACCAGATTGTAAAGGATCTGCCAGGCACAGCTTCGGGGTTAACTCCCAGAACTAATCAGTCAGCACCTGAGAATACATCCCTGAGACTGACTCCTGCTTCCACCATTCAGGCTGGCAGGCTTAGGAGTTCGAGAGCCTATCTTAACCTGGCCAGACTCCGCTAGCTCCCGCCCTCGGTCTATTTAAGCCTGCACTTCCTGTCCCTCGGTGCTTGTGATTCTTTTCGTGTGGTTTCCTGGCCCAGCTACAGCTCCTGCTATTTTTGATCCTGCTCCATACAGACCCTGGCTTACCGACTACTCTTCTGCTTTTCGTTTTGTACCTCGCACACTCCTGGCTTGACTCGGCTCGTTCACCACTCTGGTTGCTCACGGTGTTGCCATGGGCAACGGCCCCTTTTCCTTGCTTGTGTTCCTTTGTATGTTTGTCGTGCACTTACTGAGCGCAGGGACCGCCGCCCAGTTGTACCCCGTCGCCTAGGGCGGGTCGTTGCAAGTAGGCAGGGACAGAGTGGCGGGTAGATTAGGGCTCACTTGTCCGTCTCCCTACCCCCTGCCATTACATAATCACAAGCCTATACCTAGTCTACCCCTGGTCCCTGACACCACTATGGATCCCCGTGAGACCCTGGCTCAGCAAATGCAGGGTCTCTCCCTACAGGTCCAGGCCCTGGCTCAGAGGGTCAACCAGCCTGATGCTACCCTGGTAGTTCCCCTCACCGCACCTCTTGAACCCCACCTCAAGTTGCCCGACCGGTTCTCAGGGGACCGGAGGGCTTTTCTCTCCTTTCGGGAGAGTTGTAGGCTTTACTTTCGTTTAAAGCCTCATTCCTCAGGTTCTGAGAGCCAGCGGGTGGGTATAATTATGTCCCGGCTCCAGGAAGGGCCCCAAGAGTGGGCCTTCTCCTTGGCTCCTGACGCCCCTGAACTTTCCTCCGTTGATTGTTTCTTTTCTGCTCTCGGACTTATTTATGACGAGACTGACAGGACTGCCTTTGCCGAGAGTCAGCTGGTGACCTTAAGTCAGGGTAAGAGACCTGTTGAGGAGTATTGCTCTGACTTTCGGAAGTGGTGCGTAGCTTCTCGGTGGAATGACCCTGCCTTAAGGTGCCAGTTTAGGTTGGGTCTGTCGAATGCCCTGAAAGACCTGCTAGTTAGCTATCCCTCTTCTGACTGCCTAGACCAGGTTATGGCTTTAGCGGTACGACTTGACCGACGTCTCAGGGAACGACAACGTGAACGTTTATGTGTTTTCTCCTCTGACTCCCCCATGATGCCTCCCGAAGCTCCGTTGCTTCGTTCCTCCCCGAAAGATTCAGAGATATCTATGCAACTCGGGGCCTCCGTGTCCCCCCAACAACGTAGAGATTTCCGCAGGAAGAATGGTCTCTGCTTCTACTGTGGGGACGACAAGCATCAAGTGAACAACTGTCCTAAGCGTAAGATTGCAGCCAGAGAACTTCCGCGTCTAAGTGATCATCGGGGAGGTCACTTGGGCGCACAGGTATTTCCCGTAAATATGAAACGTACTAAGATCTTGCTTCCCTTTCAGGTCTCTTTTGGTGGTAGGTCTGCTACCGGCAGTGCCTTCGTGGATTCAGGGTCCTCTACTAATATCATGTCTGTGGAATTTGCTATGTCCCTTGCTATGCCTCTGATTGATTTGCCTAAACCTGTCCCGGTAGTGGGTATCGACTCCACTCCTCTTGCTAATGGTTATTTTACACAGCATACCCCTGTTTTTGAACTCCTTGTTGGCTCCATGCATTTGGAGCAATGCTCTGTACTGTTGATGCAGGGATTATCGTACGATTTGGTTCTAGGTCTTCCCTGGTTGCAGTTGCATAATCCTACGTTTGACTGGAATACTGGGGAGCTAACCAAATGGGGTAATGAATGTTGTACGTCATGTTTTTCTGTTAATTCTATTTCTCCCCCTAAGGAGGCGAATACGCTACTCGAGTTTGTTCAGGACTTCGCTGATGTTTTCTCTAGGGAGGCCTCCGAAGTGTTACCTCCTCATAGAGAATACGATTGCGCTATCGAATTGGTACCAGGAGCTAAGCTTCCTAACGGTAGGATATTTAATCTTTCTTGTCCCGAACGTGAAGCTATGAGAGTGTATATCCAGGAATCCCTGGCCAAGGGTTACATTCGTCCCTCTTCTTCTCCGGTAGGTGCTGGCTTCTTCTTCGTGGGGAAGAAGGATGGTGGTCTTAGGCCATGCATTGACTACCGTAGCCTGAATAAGGTCACGGTAAGGAACCAGTATCCCCTTCCTTTGATTCCTGATCTCTTTAATCAGGTTCAGGGGGCCCAATGGTTTTCTAAATTGGATCTACGGGGGGCATATAACCTTATTCGCATCAAAGAGGGGGATGAGTGGAAGACTGCGTTTAACACGCCCGAAGGCCATTTCGAATACCTCGTCATGCCCTTTGGGTTGTGTAATGCCCCTGCGGTCTTCCAGAATTTCATAAATGAGATTTTGAGAAATTACCTGGGGATTTTTCTGGTAGTGTACCTTGATGACATACTGGTGTTTTCCAAGGACTGGTCCTCCCACATTGAGCATGTCAGGAAGGTGCTCCAGGTCCTTCGGGAAAATAAACTGTTTGCCAAAACCGAAAAATGTGTGTTTGGGGTACAGGAGATTCCATTTTTGGGTCAAATCCTCACTCCTCATGAATTCCGCATGGACCCCGCCAAGGTTCAGGCTGTGGCGGAATGGGTCCAACCTGCCTCCCTGAAGGCGTTACAGTGTTTTTTGGGGTTCGCTAATTATTACAGGAGATTTATTGCTAACTTCTCGGTCATCGCTAAGCCCCTTACGGACCTCACTCGCAAAGGTGCTGATCTCCTCCACTGGCCTCCTGAGGCTGTCCAGGCTTTTGAGGTCCTTAAGAAGTGCTTTGTCTCGGCCCCGGTGCTGGTTCAGCCCAACCAAATGGAGCAATTTATCGTGGAAGTTGACGCATCTGAGGTGGGAGTGGGGGCTGTCTTGTACCAGGGTACCAGGTCCCTCACCCATCTCCGCCCCTGTGCCTACTTCTCCAGGAAGTTTTCGCCAACTGAAAGTAACTATGATATTGGCAACCGCGAACTCTTAGCCATTAAATGGGCATTTGAAGAGTGGCGCCACTTCCTGGAGGGGGCTAGGCACCAGGTAACGGTCCTTACCGACCACAAGAATCTGGTTTTCCTAGAATCTGCCCGGAGGCTAAACCCGAGACAAGCTCGATGGGCGTTATTTTTTTACCAGATTCCATTTTTTGGTTACCTATAGGGCTGGGTCTAAAAATATTAAGGCTGATGCACTGTCGCGTAGCTTCATGGCCAGCCCTCCTTCGGAGGAAGATCCTGCTTGTATTTTGCCTCCAGGTATAATCATTTCCTCGATCGATTCTGATTTAGTCTCTGATATTGCTGCTGATCAAGGTGCAGCTCCCGGGAACCTTCCTGAGAACAAGCTGTTTGTTCCCCTGCAATTCCGGCTAAGGGTACTTAGGGAAAATCATGACTCCGCACTATCTGGCCATCCAGGCATCCTGGGTACCAAACACCTCATTACCAGAAATTATTGGTGGCCTGGGTTGCCTAAAGACGTTAAGGCCTACGTCGCCGCTTGTGAGGTTTGTGCTAGGTCCAAGACTCCCAGGTCCCGACCAGCGGGCTTACTGCGTTCGTTGCCCATTCCCCAGAGACCTTGGACACATATCTCCATGGATTTTATCACCGATTTGCCTCCATCCCAAGGTAAGTCGGTGGTGTGGGTGGTGGTGGACCGCTTCAGTAAGATGTGCCACTTTGTGCCCCTCAAGAAACTACAAAAAATGCCAAAACGTTGGCTACCTTGTTTGTCAAACACATCCTGCGTCTCCATGGGGTCCCTGTCAATATTGTTTCGGACAGAGGGGTACAATTTGTTTCATTGTTTTGGAGAGCCTTCTGTATGAAGTTGGGGATTGATCAGTCCTTCTCCTCTGCCTTCCATCCTGAAACCAATGGCCAAACGGAGAGGACTAATCAATCTCTAGAACAATACTTAAAGAGGCTCTGTCACCAGATTTTGCAACCCCTATCTGCTATTGCAGCAGATAGGCGCTGCAATGTAGATTACAGTAACGTTTTTATTTTAAAAAAAACGAGCATTTTTGGCCAAGTTATGACCATTTTCGTATTTATGCAAATGAGGCTTGCAAAAGTACAACTGGGCGTGTTGAAAAGTAAAAGTACAACTGGGCGTGTATTATGTGCGTACATCGGGGCGTGTTTACTACTTTTACTAGCTGGGCTTTCTGATGAGAAGTATCATCCACTTCTCTTCAGAACGCCCAGCTTCTGGCAGTGCAGATCTGTGACGTCACTCACAGGTCCTGCATCGTGTCGGCACCAGAGGCTACAGTTGATTCTGCAGCAGCATCAGCATTTGCAGGTAAGTAGCTACATGGACTTTTTAACAGTTAACTATTTTTAACAGTCAAAATAGTGCAGCATGCTGCAGTAGTGTATTCAGAAAAAAGAAACCTGATACCTGTCAGAAACAGGACTGATCCATTATAAAAGTCAATGGAGAAAAAAATCAATCATAATTGATCATGACAAATCATAACAGATACATCATGGCTCCCGTAAAAACGGAAATCATGACGCAAGTGTGAGCAGAGCCTAAGGATGTTTTCACTGTCAAGAAACAAATATTTATAGGAGAGTTTTTATTCATCCAGCTCATGGTTTATCCAGCAGTGGCGAGTCAATATCAACTCGACGTGTTTGGAATTCTTGAACGTGTTTGGAAATCGTAGGCACTTCACCTCTCAACCAAGTGACTTCCTCAGTTCATCTTAGTGACAGAAAAATCCATTGCTGTCCCCACAAGTGTACTGGTCAATACAGGACGTTATTCAAATTGAATACATCCAAAACAAGTAAAGAGTTAACAATTGCTAGAAGCATCTACAGGCTTATTAACCCCTTCAGGACACAGCCTGTTTTGGCCTTCAGGACGCAGCCAATTTTTTCAAATCTGATATGTTTCACTTTATGTGGTAATAACTTCGGAATACTTTTACCTATCCAAGCAATTCTGAGATTGTTTTCTCGTGAGACATTGGACTTTATGTTACTGGCAAAATTTGCCCGATACATTAAGTATTTAATTGTGAAAAACACCAAAATTTAGCGAAAAATTGCAAAAATTAGCATTTTTCTAAATTTATATGTATCTGCTTGTAAGACAGATGGTAATACCACACAAAATTGTTGCTAATTAACATCCCCCATATGTCTACTTTAGATTGGCATTGTTTTTTGAACATCCTTTTATTTTTCTATGACATCACAAGGCTTAGAACTTTAGCAGCAATTTCTCACATTTTCAAGAAAATTTCAAAAGGCTATTTTTACAGGGGCCAGTTCAGTTGTGAAGTGGATTTTAGGGCCTTATATATTAGAAACCCTCGATAAGTCACCCCATTTTAAAAACTTCACCCCTCAAAGTATTCAAAACAGCATTTAGAAAGTTTCTTAACCCTTTAGATGCTTCACAGGAATTAAGGCAAAGTAGATGTGAAATTTTCAAATTTCTTTTTTTTTTTGCAGAAATTAATTTTTCATCTATTTTTTTTGTAACACAGAAAGTTTTACCAGAGAAACACAACTCAATATCTATTTCCCAGATTCTGCAGTTTTTAAAAATACCCCACATGTGGCCCTAGTGCACTTATTGACTGCAGCACCAGCCTCAGAAGCAAAGGAGCACCTAGAGGATTTTGGGGCCTCCTTTTTTATTAGAAAATATTTTAGGCACCATGTCGGGTCTGAAAGGCTCTTGCGGCGCCAAAACAGTGGAAATCCCCCAAAAGTGACCCCATTTCGGAAACTATACCCCTTGAGGAAATTATCTAGGGGTATAGTGAGCATTTTGACCCCGCAGGTTTTTTGGAGAAATTATTGGAAGTAGGCCGTGAAAATGAAAATCTACATTCTTTCAAAGAAAATGTAGGTTTAGCTAATTTTTTCTAATTTCCACAGGGGCTAAAAGGAGAAAATGCACCACTACATTTGTAAAGCAATTTCTCCCGAGCAAAACAGTACCCCACATGTGGTGATAAACGGTTGTTTGGACACACGGCAGGGCTTAGAAGGGAAAGAGCGACATTTGGTTTTTGCAGCTCAAATTTAGCAGGAATGGTTTGCGGAGACCACGTCGCATTTGCAAAGCCCCTAAGGGACCAAAACAGTGAAAACACCAAAAAAGTGACTCCATTTAGGAAACTACACCCCTTGAAGAATCCATCTAGGGGTGTAGTGAGCATTTTGAACCCACAGGGGTTTCATAGATTTTATTAGTATTGGGCAGTGAAGATAAAAAAAATACTTTTTTTCCAATAAGACGTAGCTTTAGATCAAAATTTTTCATTTTCTCAACAAATAAAGGAATAAAAAAAAAACAACATTTGTGAAGCTACTTCTCTGGAGTACGGCAATACCCCATTTGTGGTCATAAACTGCTGTTTGGGCACACGGCAAGGATCTGAAGAGAAGGAGCGCCATTTGGCTTTTGGAGCACAGCTTTTGCTGGATTGGTTTCTTGACACCATGTCACTATTGCAAAGCTCCTAAGGTGTCAGTACAGTGGAAACTCCACAAAAGTGATTCCATTCACAAAACTACACCCCTTGAGGAATTCATCTAGGGGTGTAGTGAGCATTTTGACCCCACAGGTGTTTCATAGATTTTATTAGAATTGGGCAGTGAAAATTAAAAAAAATCCTTTTTCTTCAATAAGACGTAGTTTTAGTTGAAAATGTTTCATTTTCTCAACAAATAAATGAAAAAAAGCACCACAACACTTGTAAAGCAACTTCTCCTGTGTACGGCAATACCACATATGTGGTCATAAACTGCTGTTTGGGCACACAGTAGGGCTCAGAAGGGAAGAGCGCCATTTGGCTTTTGGAGTACAGATTTTGCTGGATTGGTTTCTGGGCGCTATGTCGCATTTGCAAAGTCCCTGTGGGACCAAAACAGTGGATCCCCCCCAGAAGTGACCCCATTTTGGAAACTACACCCCTCAAGGTATTCACTTAGGGGTGTAGTGAGCATATTAACACCACAGGTGATTGGCAGAAATTGGTGTGCACTCGATGTTGCAGAGTGAAAATGGGATTTTTTTCTATAGATATGCCAATATGTGGCGCCCAGCTTGTGCCACTGGAGACACACACCCCAAAAATTGTTAAAAGGGTTCTCCCGGGTATGGCGATGCCATATATGTGGAAGTAAATTGCTGTTTTGGCACACTGTAGGGTTCAGAAGGGAGGTAGCGCCATTTGGCTTTTGGAGTGTGGATTTTGCTTGTAGTAGTCTTGTATTGAGTCTTACTGGTGTTTCCGTTTATAATGTGGGGGTACATGTAAGCCGGGCGGAGTATATAAGGGGCATAGTCAGGTGGTATAATAATGGGGTAAACGAAAACAATAAAATGATCCATAGATGTGTGTTACGCTGTGACACAATCCTTTCTGCACAGGCCGGTGTCGCACTGATAAACTGTGTCCTTTCTTATCCCCCTTTTGGTCCACACTCCGCACCTTTGCAGTTTGAGGAATTTTGCTGAGAAGTGTTGTCCTGGTATAATACGGGCACCCTCGCTTTCAGCAGATATGTTTGGGCCCTCCCCTTCCTGGTTCCCTAATTTTAGGGGCCTTGATAATTCGCCACTTGAAACAGAAGAAATGTTTCCCTCGGGCCGGCACAACTGCATATTTTTATTTCCTGGCTTATTGGAGCCTTAACTAATTTTATTTTTTCATAGACGTAGTGGTATGACGGCTGTTTTTTTTTGCGGGACGAGCTGTAGTTATTATTGGTACCATTTTGGGGTACATGTGACTTTTTGATCACATGTTATCCTTTTTTTTTTGGGAGGCAAGGTGACCAAAAAACAGCAATTCTGACATTATTTTTTTAATTCTTTTTATACAGCGTTCACCACGCGTTATAAATTACACGTTACCTTTATTCTGCAGGTCAGTCCGATTCCGGTGATACCTAATTTATAGAACTTTTTTATGTTTTACAACTTTTTGCACAATAAAATAACCTTTGGAAAGAGAATGGATTTTTTCTGTCGCCAAGTTGTGAGAGCCATAACGGTTTTAATTTTTTCGTGGACGGAGCTGTATGAGGGCTTATTTTTAGCGAGACGAGTTATAGTTTTTATAGGTACCATTTTTGGGTACATGCGACTTTTTGATCACTTTTTATTTCAATTTTTGGAAGACAAAGTGACCAAAAAATAGCAATTATGTCAGTATTTTTTAGTTTTTTTTTACGGCGTTCACTTTGCGGAATAAATAACATAATATTTTTATAGTTACGGTCGTTACGGTCGCAGCGATACCAAATATGTATGGCTTTATTATTTTTTTCAATAATAAATGACTTGATAAAGGAAAAAGGGCGATTGTGTTTTGTGTTATTATTTGAAACTTTTATTGTATTTTTAGAACTTTTATTTTTACTTTTTTTACACTTTTTTTTACACTTTTCTTTAGTCCCACTAGGGGACTTGAAGGTCCAACTGTTTGTTTGATGTTCTAATACATTGCACTACCCATGTAGTGCAATGTATTAGAACTGTCAGTTGTTCACTGACAGCAAGCCGATCAGGCTCCGCCTCCGGGCGGGGCCTAATCGGCTAACGTAATGGCAGATAGGAAGCCTTTGTTAGGCTTCCATTTGCCATAGCAATCGCCCCCCCGCAACAATCGGCCCCCGCAATCGCGTAGCGGGGTGCCGATGTTGCTATAAGAACTTAAATGCGGCGGTCACTATTGACTGCCGCAATTAAGGGGTTAATCGGTTCGGATCACCGCTGTGATCCGACCCGATGTTTTCCCCCAGTACTAAGGCTGCTAGTAGCAGCCTGTACTGGGAGATGCCGGGCTGCGGGGAGCGCCTGTGTGCTCTGTTAGGAGCACACGTGGATTAACGGGCTGCAGGCACAACGACCAGCTTTGCAACCCGTTAATCTACGTTGGGTGGTCGTGAAGGGGTTAATATAAGGGCAAATTTACACATAGAATTGAACACTTGCTGCGGGGTTCCTCTACAGATTACAGCTGGCCACTGTGGGTCCCAGAAGCGGGACATGTGATTAGCTTATCGTAGGGGGATCCCCCTGATTAAATGGGATTGTGAAAAGTGAACACTGAGTTCACACGTCGCAGATTTTCATAGCAGATTTTACCCTTTGCAATGCAAAAGGGTGAGTTCTGTGTCAAATCCACAACAAATCTGTTACGTGTGAACTCAGCCTAATATTTGACACAATCAACACATGCTCCATATACAGGTAAAACAAATGACTATTTGGTGTATAGTCCCTCAGCTTTTCAGCTATTTTATTTAGAATATGACAAATTATTTTATTTAATTCTTTCTTTTCGTGTTACCAAATTGGTAAAATAGAACTGCAAATTTCTAGTGGGCTAAATAATAATTTTTCATATGGCAGTTTTGTAGGACTTATATAGTAAGCTCTATGTGACTATCCCCCTCTGACTACAGAGACTTCTTATTTTAGGGCAATATAAATGAATTAGGCTGCTTTGACCGAACATGGGACACGGTGGACAATTAAGCATATCTACTAATGTACTGCTAAAAATGGCATTTCCTAAATATTTAGTGAAAGGTCTAGCTCCAAGGTAGCGCTACGCTTTCAAGGCTTTGTCCAGCTTCAATTATTTTGACTTTTGCTCCGATGCCTCTAAAATTAAAGATGCAGCAACTTTGCAAATGGTCTTCATGATAAATGTCCTGTCGTTTTGTGGCTATAGCTGCTATGCAGATTTATGCGTCTCCATGGTAACACACAACATACAAACCCTACGTAGCCTGATCCTGCAGTCATACTCTGTTCCATCTGTCCCCTACTTCTTGCTGATTACAATCAGAATCAGCATGTCTGCAGCTACATGGTTAGAAGAAGGCGCATGTGTTTTATAACATGAACATATTAGGAATTGTCAAGGGATGTAGCACGGTCTTTGTGACCGAAAGTATTTATCATAGAGGAAGTGAAACAGAGGCACGAAATTAGATAAATATCTCAAACGATATGTTTCTTTAGAAAATGACTAATAAGCTATAGGTAGTTTTAAAAAGAAGTGGAATATAGAAAAAAAGGAGCCACATTGGTAGTTGCGATGCTCAAAAACCACTGTGGTTTCAGTATATGTAGGCCCTATTGTACTTAGTAGACACCAACGAACAGACCGAGGTGGTACAATTAAACAACATAAGTTTTCCAGCTAAGTACTTTTATGGCATATCCACTGTATAAGGATGCCCAGATCCAGTTCACAGTGGAGACGTGGCAGCACATGAATTGTTAATCTTCATAAAAGACTAGGGGGTAGTATAGAAATAGCCAGGCAACTTATTTACGTATCTCCCATAGACTTTACTGAAGAACGGGAACTCGTATTCTCGGGATCGGTTGGGGTAACAGGGTCAGCCTCCACCGCTCAGACCTTTGTGTGTCTATAACCCTTTTCTATGTATACACCAAGATCTCTCGCAAATGGGAGCAGGGTTGCCTGTAGCATATGTTGTGGGCGCCATTTTAACCCTCTTGCTGCATTAATATTTAGTGCTAAAGGAAAAAGTCTAGAAGGTCAATATTTTATCCTTCTCTATAATCCTGTTCTTTAAAAATAATGGAGCAAATGACAGTGAAGTAGAGAACGTATATAATGCAATAGTACATGAGCCCATAAATGGCTTGGAGAACCGGTATCAAAAATATATTGTTATGTTATCAATGCAAATAATTGTTTTATATGTAAATGATCAACCAATACAAAGTAATCTAAATCACTGCGTCATCACTAAGTAAATTGGGGTATATGAACTTCTGTTTAAAAAAGCTTTAATCGATATTATTGTGTGGGAAGCTGATGTAGAAATCTGAAGGATATAACAAAATAAGTGCACGAGATATATCTTTCTTTATGGCTGGTAAAGTGTATCCGAGGGCAGCTCTACTATGACAAAAGACAGTGAGTAAATGAACGGTGAGGGCTTGTTCTGTTGTAACGGCATAAAAGATTAGAAGTGTCATGATGTATAATGTTACCCATCAGCATTCTGTGGCTCCATAGTAGGTAATCTTGATGTCTTTGCAGATCTCACACTGAATGCTGTTGCCTGTGCTATACGTTCCTGGACTACAAACCACTGCCAAGAAATACATAAAATAAGACATTAGAACTAATACATTTCCTGACAGAATTGCATACATACATATATATATATATATATATATATATATATATATATATATAAAAGAGCTGGAAAACCAAAGATGAATATGCGGCATTAACAACTAGTGTATCACATTTGCCATTGGGTCAGTACCTGGGGAATCATAGCTTAACATGCCGGGACAATGCAAAGCGCATGGAAGGTTAACCCATGACATGCGTGCCAGAAATGGACGGTTTGGAACCCCTGACAGAGTATGACAAGTGACCTTGCTGAGGCGACAATATCCCATAAATGGCCTAAGTTTGACATATACGCCTTGGAAAAGCTCCCTATGTAAACGCTAAACATAGGATGTGATGGATACCAGTGACATTAGTCACCATAGACTGTAATAGTATCCAATAAAAGGATATGTCATGAACTAGGGTCATGAGAGTACATGACATATCTGTTAAACGGATACCATTATAGTCTATAGGTGATGGATGCCACTATTAGGCATCCGATTAACGTATACATCATGAAAAGATATTAAAAATCCCATGACCTTTTATGTTAAACGTATACCCGTGACCGATGCCATAAAGTGGAATACATCACCCATAGGCTCCGGTGTTATTAAAAAAATAAATAAAAAAAGGGCTAGTTTAGTATGTATTAGCTATTGGTCCTCCTGTTATAGCAATTTACCTCTCATCATCTTGTATCTTGGCTATATATTGTTACAGCCATTACTCTGGTTATATATAGGGAGGTTATAGCATTTGGACACATGGGAAAAAAGTAACTTTCCTATTACATCTGTATCTTGCATATACATTACCACCTCAGCCTCACCACTTGTTCTTGTTGGTTTTCCTTCTCTCTTTAATGTGTACAAATTTTTAAGCATATGTATGCATAATAAAGTTATATACTTATTTTCATAAACAAGTTGGTCCTGGGGATTTATCGGGTTTCTATTTTCTATTGGTTCCATAGGATGTGTTTATCTATTGACACCAGTATGCCTATTTCTATAGGTTGTCTTGTTCCTGTTATTTTATTGTATGTAATAGTGTAGTCTACTACGCTATTCCATACCTTAAAAAAACAAACAACATATGACATATACTAGCCCGACGAAGGCCAAATGGTCACGCTTTTGGCCTCTGTCTGGCTAATTAAACACTATATACACCTTTAGCATGTACACTGGGAGCTTTCTCGACGTACAAGCTAAACATGTGAAGGGGGCCCTAGTTGTCAGATAGGAGGGGGAGATATTTCCGCTCTCACTGAAAGCAAACAATTTATAACCTTTTAGGCTATGGACTAGTGAAGCCTCTGTTCAGTCTGACATACCCCTCATGCATACATAAATATTTTGTCACGGATACCAGACCATGCTTTATACTTGGACATAGACTTCATATAACACCCGTTGCCGATAATTGCCCCGTGTAAACAGGGCAGCGATCAGCAGGTGAACAAGCAAACACTCGATCATCTGCTGATCGTATTGTTTTAAAAAACTGAAATATTATCGTTGTCGGCAGCACATCTTGGTGTGTAAACAGGGAGACGCGCTGCCGACATGATAATGTATGGGGACGAACGATCGGAGCAACGACCGCTCATCCCCATCCATAACTCCTTGTGACAGGAGCAAAGTGAGCGCCGATCAACGAGCTGTCTCGTTGATCGATGCTCATTGCACCGAGAAAATTGGCGGGTGTAATAGGGCCTTTACTGACACTAAAAGCCCCCATGCACATTATACAAAGCTCGGTGGACCTGCCCATTTTGGCGAGATAAGCCAAAAATCTTATGTTTATGGGTATCACCCGAATACCCACCAATGGCTGATAGATTTTATGATGTTCGATCGTTTGTTTTTAAGGAATATAAAACCACTGCCATAGATGTCTAACAGTTCATTTATATGTATGGCCACCTTTAGACTAGACCATCTAGTCCATATTCCCTATGACAGATTTATAGTTCTATCATCTCCTATGTATATTAGTCTTCTTTTCGAGAACCCTTCCAGAAGACCCATTTTCAATGAAATTTTGGGTGGTCTTCTCAAAGACATTTCACTATATATAACTGCTTCTGTATAACATCTTGAAAAATAATTGAATCCTGTAGCAATTCAGCAGTGCAATACGCAAAACCGTTACTAGCATTATGGGGTTGACAGGCTCTTTGGCTAAAGCCTATCATGAAATTAATGAAGCCTGCATGATATAATGTCCATTCTGGCACTTGACACTTACACATGGGAAATAGGACTAAGCATCTCAAAGCCTTATTTGACTTGAGATCCCGTGGAGTGGTGAAATCATACGACTGGTTCTCAGTCACCAGGCACATGCCCCCATTTTCCCTGCCATGGCTGATGTTGTCCAGTGATACTTAGCTGTCGGAGAGATATATTTCAAGGATAACACAGCTTGATGTTGATGAGTATCACAGCTGAGCCTCGCCCCTGGCTGTTCTTTCCAAGAACCATCCAGGGACCTGATTACCATTCGGACAAGATTCAGTTTAAGGATGCATATGTTACTGTCCAGAAAATGTGCTCATTCCCAAATGTGCCTTATTCCTACACTTTGCTCCAAATCCTTGTCAATACTTTTCAATCCAAATGTGGCTAGACACTGTCTGGTGGTTTAATTATTTGGATGAACTTCACATTGCCTCAACCGTTTCATTGCAGCAACTGAATGACAACATTTTATAAACGAGACAAGCGATTCAGTAAGTACTGTCGGCTATCTCGGCGATGGCTTCTTCCATTTCAGTGTTCTAGGGTAAACTTTAGATATGTCAAATTGTTTCTAAAAACATAATCCCGTTTTACTAGTGTGAAATCTGGAACTAGAGATTAAAAATGCCAGGTCTTGCGGACAACTCAGAGCAGAACACATCTATAATCGATTCAGCATCATTACACTTTGGAGTAGATTGTACAGTGGTGTAATGGTTTGGTTAGTTATGTTCGGCCATAAACCACTTAAAGGCATATCAAGCTCAGGAAGTTAATTGTCTCCTTGAAGATAACACTTTGTTGTCTTTCCTGAAGAACTCTCCAATGAATGCATTTTGGGTTGTAAGGCTAAGCTGGCAATTGCAGCTCCAAGACTCAGAATCAATGAGCGTTCATAGATCTGTGCTATGGATGTCATTTATTTCTCATTATCTATATAGCTCCAACATATACTGCAGCACTTTATGACTGTAATCACTTACAACGGTCCCTGTTCCCAGTGTGGCTTGCGATCTAATTTCCCTTCCTCGCACACACTAGGTCCAATTTTATACAAAGTCAATTAACCTCTGTGTGTTTTTGGCTTGTTATTATGTTGCTACATGTAGGGCACACGTTGAGTGATCCTAATGTATAACTATATATTTGGGAATTGCATAATCAGCAATATTCTACTATTCAGCTATTTTTAGAATTGATCCACTAAGAAAAAGAGAGAGACAGGGAAATCAAAATCCCTGTGACTACCTGTCAGCAGACATAAGCTGTTTTATGACAACCTGTGCAGCTGCTATGAACAACAGTCTATATTTTGCTAAAAAATTCACAGTGCAGAGGAGGCAAATTTTAATTCCCCAAAACCATCTTAGAACATTAATGGATCATTTTTACAAGTATCTTATTGTGCTTCATTCATCAAGGAGCTAATATCTAATCTCAAGGCTACAAATTCTCCCTAGTGATATAAGAACATATGAAAACATTTACAAGTTTTTGTTTTTTTGTTGAGTTAGCGTCTACAGTAATTTCATAACCTATTTTTGTTGGGGTTTGACCTCAGTTCTCAGACATAGGGGAGATTTATTTATTTATTTCAGTTACTTATATAGCGCCAACATATTTCGCAGCGCTGTACAGAGGTCCTCTTTTTTACTGTCCCCATTGGGGCTCACAATCTAAATTCACTATTGGTATGTTTTTGTTAATACTGGTGCACCGTAAGTGTGGTGTGCCAGCATCTCTCCCCTGTGCAGCGGGTGTACACCCTGTTGATGAACCAGGCACAGGCCAAGACTTCTTTCACACTAGCGTTAGTATACGTTTACCTCTCTTCCGTCAGAGGAAAAGAGTATCGAAAGATTAAACGGAAAGCAACGGTTCCGTTACAATTACCATTGATTTCCATGGTAATTATTTTTGTTTCAGTTGCTTTCCGTTTGCTAGGTATCCGTTTTTTTTTCCACAGAAACCAAAGTTCTGCAGACTGCACTTTTGCTTCCGTCAAAAAAACGGAAACCTAGTGAACGTAGACAAACGGAAAGCAACTAAACCAAAAGAATTACCATTGAAAGCAATGGCAATTCTAGCGGAACCGTTGCTTTCCATTTAATATTTTGATCCTCTTTTCCTCTGACGGATGAGAGGTAATCGTATATTAACGGTAGTGTGAACTTAGCCTTAAAACAATGCCAGCTCTGATCTGATGTTGTTTTCCGTCACTTTTTCTGGTGAAAATTTTTCACAAATGAGAAGAACTCAGCATTCTTATTGTCAGAAAAAGTGGTGCAGAAGATTTAGAAATATGGCAATTAACCATATTTTTCAATGTATTTACACCAGAAAACTGATGTAAATGCACTAAAAAACTTGGCTATAGATCTTTCACTCAGTAAACGATAGAACTCGGACTGGCTGCAGCCACCACTAGGGGGAGCACAAATCTATACTGCCACTAGTAAACTCAATGTGAGCTGTAAAAATATGCAGTTAACTCCCCTTAGTGGTGGCTGCAGGAACATGCTATGACTATTAGTCGGAAAGCAGAAGTAGTTCAGTGCTGGGCCCCCATCTCCCCACAGACCCCATAGACGTCACATGGTCTGCCTCTATGGAAGGTACGCCACTGGGCAGTCTATATGTTAAAGAAATCCGAAGGTGTAAAATCCATTCAAAATGATTTCCATGAAGAAATGCGACTGTACTCTGCAAAGCAGCCAAGAACAAAATGATTACTTTTCCAAATTTTAATATTTGCCTGTATGGAGGGGGGCCGATTTCCACCCCCAGCAAGAGTAATTGCGACGGTGAAATTAGACAGTGCTAGTCACTGCTTTTCTGCCTTAGTCTAGGCAACAAATTATTTTAATTGCTGGGCAAAGTCAATATGCCTGACAACGAGGAGATTACATTATTCCTTCATGGCTGTATAATCAATTCACACTGCGCGCGTGGCAGAGGCGACAATAAGATATGAAAGTTATTTCTGATCTTTCCAGCGGCTCTTGATATCTGGTCTTCAGAAGTAAGGAGAGTTGCGGGAGAAAGCTGGAGGGTTTTATGTAGAATAGAAAACGCTTAATGGAAGGACAGAAAGAAATTCTCAACTGGATTATGAAGAAGAGATGCAGCAACATAATATTGTGCCTTCATAGCAAGAGAGAAGTCGCCTTCCACCATTCCCAGACGACTTCATGAATGATCATCAGTAATGTAAACACCTTCTGAATATGGTTTACATAAAGCTGTGTTAGGGAAAATTAAAGTCTTTATTTTTCGGGGTGTGGACTGCTGGATCCTTTAAGACTTCATCGATTATACTGAAACCTTATACAATATAAAGTGTATGACTAGACGTGGCAGCTTCAAATACAACTGGCAAATATATAAGGATGATCTAGAATCTAATCACATGAGGGATGGATAAAATGTGCCTTCTTATTACAAATTATCAGGATCAGATATTAATACAGGGGCGGGGTGATATCTGTCAGAAGAGAATGACATTTGATTAATGCAATCATGTGGCGGATATGCTCCATCAGTTGGAAACAAATGTTACTTTTGTCCATATTATCATATGAGCGCTTTAAAATGATCTACATGGTCGTGAGTGGTCTGCCGGCTCAGAGTATCAGGGGCACCTTTGGCAGGGGTGCTTAACGTTTTTGCTGCCTAAGGCGAAAAGTGATATGGCTAACTGACCGTCCCCCTCCTTAAATTGGTGATGGAGTAGTGCAAGAATGGACGGCACATTTGACAAAATGCTGCCCCCTGTAGTCTGGAAAAGATGTGGCCTGAGGCAACGTTGTCACCTTAACTTGCGGATGGTGCTCCCTAATCTAAAGACAGGTATAAGTACAATTTGATTTGTCCACCAATCAGACATTAGTTTTTTTTGGTTGTCTTTGTTTTTTACTCAGTGCATGTGTATAATTGTTTATGTATAGTTTATAGCATATGACCTATACACTACTTATACATGTACTGTAATATTACACTTTGTATTACATACAATCAAATAGCCCACTTAGTTACAGTATATTTCTATGCTTTTGTGAGGGGGAAAAAGCTGTTCTTACCACAGCAGCCGGGACAGTCACTGTGTGTGACCTCATTTTTCCCAAAGCCCGGGCGGCAGCTGTCAACACGTATGATATCCAAACTGTGCTCTATGTAATTTATCTCCGGGATATTCACAAACTCCTCTTCCAGCACGCGAGACTGCATCCTGAAGAATTCCACAATCAAGTTTTTGGCCTGCAGAATGGGGAAATGATCAAAAGGATTAGGGGTAAAATATGACAGGCTCTCTTCTTATTGTAACAGATGTAAAGTCTCTGTGCTGTAAATTCATTTTCTGGTATAAAACAATTAAATTAATTCGAAACTAATCACAATACAAAGTTTCTTAAATAGTTGCCTGGTTCAGGAAAACTTTATATTTCCTGTGGTGGCGCTGTAGAGAAATTGAACACTTGCTGGAATTCACCTCCACAGTTTACAGCTGATCGTTGTGGTTCTCAGCAGAGGGACACCCTGTAAACAGTTTATTCTTGGGAGGACTCAACTAAAAGTGATTGTCCAAAGCAGACAACCCCTTTAAGCTTCACTGGTGCCACATGACACATTGGCTGGTTAAAGTGAATCTCTGATCCCTATAATAGGGGTATTTCTAACTTACATTTATTGCATATGCACAGAATATGCCATAAATGCATAGGACGCACACATGTTGAGTGAACTGGGTTCCGGCTGCACATGACCATGAAAGCGTGCTCGGCTGTTTCTAAAACTCCCACAGAACGGAGTGGAGAGAGCCGCGAACATGTCCATTCATTTTCCATCTGGATGCGGTAGCCATCAGGAGACCACCGTTCTCCAGAGTTACTGTATCGATCCCACAGGTGAGACCCACACCTATCACACATTTATGGTGTAATTTAAGACTAAAACCATAAAAACAGTAGGTTTACGAAAATAAAAAAATTATCTTTATTAATACATATGAATCAAATATTATATAAAATTTGGGAGAGAAAGACTACTGATGGGGCCACAAGGATGGACAAAGTTGCAGGTCAACGAAACAGGCGTCAAGGTATTTCTTGTACAGGACCTCTCAGTAGGTCTAGAGGTAATCTATTGTTCTAACTTCAGCTTCTAGCCACTGTTTCTCAGACCTATTTACTGTTCTCCTTATTTTGTATAGGTTTCCTCTTATGTAGCTATTATGCTTTTTGTATTTTTCTATGACTAGATATACCTAGCGTAAGGTCCTTCAAACTTGCTGCTTGTTTACACACCTATGCACCTTATAGGTTCACCGCTTTAGTGTGTTATATAGATCATCTATTTGTTGCGTTTCATGTCGGATTGCCAGATACTGTGGCTGATCTTGATTCAAGTGGCCTTTTTTGTACATCTTTACTATTTATATTCAAATTCGGGTTACCTACTGATTATATTTTATTAGGTATGAGCCACAGACATGTTATAACTGGTATTGTCTGGGTTCTTATTCACATTTATGCATTATTCTGATTGGTTCTGTCTGTTCTCTGTAGCTTTGGGCCCTTTGTCCATCCCTTTGGCCCCATCAGTAGTCTTTTCCTCCCAAATGTTATATTATATTTAATTCATTTATTATATATTAATAAAGTAAATTTTTGTATTTTCGTATACATACTGTTTTTGTTGTTATTCCTGCTCCATTTTTGGTGGGTATTGTATAGGTTCTGCGAATTCCACGCCCTTTATTTCTGGAGGTTGAATATAGGTTTTTTACATCCTAAGGCTATGCCATAAATGTGTGAGATGGGCATACCACATTAATATGATTGACAGGGACACGTCATAAATGTCAATACCGTGGAAACGTCACCGAACTTCTGCCCAGCGCGCAAACCATTCCAAGAAACTTTATGCCATACAGTCTTTAGAGTTGTCAGTTTTAAGTGTTTTACTACAGAATAATTTAACTCACGGAAATAGTGTATCAGCAACTACTATTTACATATTAACATCCTGTACACTCCTGTTTCAATACTTTTCCCAGGCTGCAGATTTTACTTTGCTGATAGGTCTCATGCACACAACCGCATTGGTTTTGAGGACCGCAAAACCACGGGTCCTTTGCAGTCCATCAGACGCAAAAACAACCTTGTTGTGCATCAGTGTGTCATCAGGACTCACGGATCCACAATAATTCACCAGTATTGGTGAATCTGCAAATCCTGACCGTAAGAATCACACGTTCTGAAATTTTGCAGTCTGGATTTGCGGCCCCCGCACCGATCCGTGTAAACCATGGTCATGTGCATGGGGTCATAGAAAAGAACAGGGCCGCAATTTATCCGCAAAAATGCGTATAAATTGTGGCCGCAAAGGCACGGTCGTGTGAATGAGGCCTTAAAGTTATAAAAATATTTCCATAGTGATTGTGTTTATAAAGCTGTTAAAAATGATGGTACATTAATAAATGTGACCTAAAGCCTTATTCACACGAATGTATTTCTCGTCGGTGTGCTGTCCGTTCTAAGCACACTGACCCATACCCGTCAAAGGGGCTTTTTTTCAACGGAGTCACTTTTTTAAATTCTTTATAATTCAAAATTCATTATATTATCCAAATATACAGCACATATGGAATGAAAAATTTTAAAATGTATATCTAAATCCTCTCAATGTCCAAGTAATCATGTTCATGACTTTTTGCTATGGGAAAGGTGGAATAAGAAATCAGTCATACCTTTTCCATGTGTATAGTGGTCTCCTTTTGACAGCCATAAGCCTTGCTGGAACATTCTTTATCCCACACACGGGAAAAGGGGTTGACTGTAGACAAAACATTAGGGTTGTATAATAATAATTCCGTATCAACAACATATGTGAAGATTAAAACTGGACACACATTTGCTTTACTGGAACCATGTCAATGGATTGCCTTGAAAGCCAGTAACAGTATAGGAACATTATGAAAGGTTAAGACATTAAAGTGGACATCTGGTGGTATCTATTTTATCCACATCCGGGGTGTGATTACAGAGCTGCATTATTATATACCACCTTGGAGCGTGCAACCATTTTGTATTGAATCAATTCATCTAAAATAAAAAAGCATCTTTAAAAATAGACTTTATTACAATTTGCCTACCATTTTGTGTCTACAGCTTCTATGCAGACCTCCAGGCAGAGTTTCCATGGTAACAGACTACAAATAAGCTCTGTGTAGTCTGACTCAGAAGTCACACTACCTACCTAATGTAAGATAAAATACAGTAGGGGACAGATGGAAGGGAGTGCGACTGGAGGATCAGAGTACACAGGTTTTTTCTTTAGCCTGTTACCATAGACACACATCGGTGCTGTAGTTTCAGAAGAGTAGGACATTTTTCAATACTATTTGCAAAGTTGCTTCATGTTATGGGATGCAATACATTTCGGTAAATAAAGGACATTCATTGCATAATAATAACTTACAATTTTCCTGTACTAATTCCTCACAGTTTTCAAGATCCCCGCTTGCTGTCATTCAGTAGGAACCTTCACTTGCTTACTTAGCGGATAAAATTCTGTCCACGGTCATGTGATGACACACAGGTGCACAGCTCGTTACAAGACACGTCTCTGTTAATTCTACTGTTTCTGTAATGAGTCCTGCACCTGTGTGTCTATCACATGACCCGGACAGAGTTTTATTCCCTGGAATTAAACAATGAAGTTTCCTATTGAATGACAGTCGGAAAACCGTGATTAACTTATACAGAAAATATATTGGAAAATGATCTAACTCTTCATTACACAATAAAGAACCATTATTTGCTAAAACTGTAATACCCCTTTAACGTTAAAATGCATTAATACAAGAATCATCGTCTCTCCATAACTAGAAGAGACCACTTCAAATTTCAATTTGAGCACAGAAGTCATGGAGAAACACTTTGGTGTATACACATTAATAGCCATTGAAGACCAGAGAACTAGAGATAAGGACACTGCAGTTACAATAAAGTTTATAGGTCAAATAACCAGTAGAGAGAGAACCGGAAATTGGCAAGCCAGGTAAATAAACCCAAGTAGTGTCAGTCACCTGACACTGGAGAACAAACTACACACAGTCTAAAAGACGGTCACAGATCCAAATCATAACATTTTCTTCTACTCCGTGATTGATATATGGAAACATTTGGAAATATTCCAAGCATATCCTTTCAGAATGTAGCATTAATGTAACGCTCCACTATAAGTAGCAAGACTTGTCAACGCTCTTATGCTCAAGATGGTGTTACTTACCGAGTATGTAAATCATGATACTGCGTTCATACAATTAGCACATGGACGGTTTTCACACAAGCAGGAATTAACACTCTGCCTTGTGACCTGGGAATATTACCGATGTGCATTCACCAAAAAAGTGGAGTCTATACAGTATGTGTAAGCTGCATACAGGTGTAAAAGCTGTGGAAAAGAATCCTGGGGTGTTCAGTGATTGTATAGATTAGACAGACGTCCAAGAAAACCTGAATGCTCCACTAAGCAGTTGATACATGTGATTGTAGGGAGACAAGTTTATCGAAACCTCATGCCAGAACAGTTTTAACGCCAATCATCCGGTATAAAATGTTTACTTGACTTAAAATTCACCTAGACTCCTACTCCTCGTACTGGAGAAGGAGAAAAAGTCAAAATATTCTTCCTTCTATTTTTCATGTCTACCATCCTGAACACTCGGGAGATCTTTATCGTGACACGGTCATATTGTACCTTGCAATATTTCTAAAGTTACATCTTCGAGCCCTCTGAATGCAGCTCCAAGCACAGATGTCTAGAGGTTGCTGGGAAGGGCATGTGGACTATCAACATAAAAAAACTCAGCAAGTAAACCGCTATTCAATTCACTAGGAACTGGTGAGGTCTGACTGATGACTCTGGTGTCACTTGTTTACCAAGTTTGAGTTTTAATGAAGATGTTTCTTTGGTTGTACTGCGGTTGTAGGGACAATAGTTATGTGCATCATATTTGGTGACTATTTCCCAAAACGAAATGTATACATTTCTAATGTTAAGCACAGCATAGCTCCTGTTGGAGGAGTCGGTAGGCCTCCATACACATTAAGCTTTGTTTACATAAGCGTTTGGGTTTTCGTTAGGAGCCTCCAATCGCAGGTGCCAGAAGAAATAGCACAACATTGTACACAATTTTTTCTTGTAAAACGACAGACACCATGACAGAAACCTGATGGAACCCATTAGAGTCAATGGATTCCATCAAGCATCGTTGGTGTCCATAATGCGTCAGATCCGACACCCATTATTTTGTTGCTTTTAGGATTCTATGACGGGATAGAAAAACGTACACAGATGTGAACCCAGCTGTAGATAGTCGGGGGGTTGGCTGACTGTTATCATATGTGTATGGCCAGCTTTTTAAAGGCTAAGTCTAGGATTAGAAAAACATGGCAGCTTTTTTCCGGTAACAAGGGTCCATAGGTGGTGTATAGATTTGAAGCTCCGCCCCATTAAAATTAATGTGGCCTAGCTGCAATACCACATGCAACCTGTGGACAGAAATGGCACTGTTTTTCAAAGATAGCAGCCATGTTTTTCTAATCCTGGACAAGCCCTTTAAAAAAACCTTAAGGCCAAATATCTATAAGTCTGGGAAGTTTTTTTTCGAGGTCAGTTGGAGAAATCAACAAAGCAATTCTTCTCACCAGAGAACCCCATATTTTGCCTCTAATTTTCCTTTACTTTATAAACAGCAGGAGCTCCCAGCAAGAGAGAACTACAGAGACTGATCAAGAGTAAAATTCTATTAGCGGAATTTTGAATTGGAAATGTTTCATGTATACGAGAAGGAATAAAAAGAGCTCGAGGACACAAGACCCGATATATAAGGATATGTAGAGACAGCTAATTCTCCTTAGATGTTACCATGAAGCGGTCTCCACCTTCATCTCCAAGACGCAGGATTCAGCTGTAATCATTCAAAATGTGATTAGGATGCTCTATCGACATCCAGGAATAAATAATAAACCAACCGACACGGAATAAAAAATGACTTGTGTGGGGCATGATGTGTGCCTAACAAGAAGGGTATGTGCACACACACTAATTACGTCCGTATTATACGGACGTATTTCGGCCGCAAGTACCGGACCGAACACAGTGCAGGGAGCCGGGCTCCTAGCATCATACTTATGTACGATGCTAGGAGTCCCTGCCTCGCTGCAGGACAACTGTCACGTACTGAAAACATGATTACAGTATGGGACAGTTGTCCGGCAGCGAGGCAGGGACTCCTAGCGTCGTACATAAGTATGATGCTAGGAGCCCGGCTCCCTGCACTGTGTTCGGTCCAGTACTTGCGGCCGAAATACGTCCGTATAATACGGACGTAATTAGTGTGTGTGCACATACCCGAACACTGCTTCCGCAGCAACCATCACATGTATATAGCAAGCACAAAAAAACAACCACAACACTCATCCGAAAACCTCTACAATACTGCGGCTTCTTGGTTACAGCCTGAAATATGGACACAGAATTTAATTTTATGTTTCTCTTCGCAACTGCAGATGAATTCTGGTTGGATATGACAATTTCCTCTACATGTTCAGGTCCATATAATCCATAAGGTGTGTACACAGAAATCATAGGGTATCCTTAGTAAGGGTATGTTCTCAGGCTGAATCAAAAACAGCAGAAAATTAGAGCGGTTTTCAGAGAAAATAGCCTCTGATTTTCAGCTGTTTTTGAAGCTGAAAACTTTTTTTTAGGCTTTTTTTCTAGACGTTTTTCTATTGACACAATGAAAAACAGCTCCAAAAACGGCTCAAAAAGTGACATGCTCCTTTTTACGCACCATTTTTTACAACAGCGGTGTGAAAAACGCCCAGTCTGAATGAACAAATACAAATATCTGCTTACAAACTTTGGGGTTCAATAGATATATCTAAGTCTGGGAAGTGTTTTTTCGAGAACATTTTCAGAAATCAACAAAGCAATTCTCACAAGAGGACCCCATATTTTACCTCTACATGTTCAGGTCCATATGCTTCACAAGGAGCAACATGAGGCATCCGCCAAAATCATAAGGCCAAGTAGCAAAACACAGAATGGGCCACACACCCAAAAAGGAAAAGAAACGGTAAATAGAAAAACATGCTATAGCAACTAAAACTGGATATACTTATATATGATTATGTGTACTTATTAAAAAAAATTGCACCTCCCTCTTCCTGACACAGTTAAATAGTACATTTCTGGCATCCTGCAGTCACTGCCAAGTGCGTCTCATTGATTATAGGTTTATACAACTCCCTTTGAACGCATTAGGATCTGTATAAATCTGCATGCAATGAGCTCCCCCTAGTGGCAGCTGCAGTTAAACAGAATTGTATCATTTCACAGTGTAAAAGGAAGCAGCTGGAGCTGTTCATCGCTGGGCCCCCTCTCACTATGGGCACCATACCAGTGGTCATGATCTACCTCTATGGTAGGTATGCAATCATACAAAGTGCATAACACAGCAGGGGGTTACACTGGGCACAGGAGAAAGGACCTCCCTGAATAAAAATATAAAATATATCTGACAGTGTCTAATTTAAAATGTATTTCCCATTAAGCATAGTAATGTTTACTGCTCTGTTGATGTTGTTAATATGAAAAGGGTCTGGCATTCTTCTGTAAGTGTAGTGAAGGATTTGTTGATATGATATACACATTCACAGTGTATGAACGTCAAATCTTCACCATTGCTTTGCTATTACATTTTTTAAGGAGAGAAAATATAAGGCGCAATACGACCCGGATAACGTTTTATTACACATTTGCCATTATGTGTGTATGGTAGACATATTTTTCCAGGGGAAATGTAGCACTCACTTCTTCTGTTTTTCTAGAATAGTAGTGGCTCTTAGAGTTGGGGAATAGGTCAGAGGTCCTTCTACCTATAGCACAGAGAATGAAGAAACTAAAAGTTTAAAGTCACTGGTAGCATTGATATACGACACTTCTATTTTTATAATAGCAGTAGAATTAACAACCATTATTTGTGAGCACCCTGGGGCCAAGGCGCTATAAGAGATTCATACTAGGCATCCTGGGATGCATTTGAGTGGTTGACGATACCGTAAAGATATGATTAGTGCCGGGGATAAGCAGAATATATATGGAGAGCTACTAACTTATTCACACAAATGCATTTGTAAATGTTTCCCAAGGTTCACTGGAAATATGGAGAAAGCAGTGTTTAAGAAGGCAAAACATTTCTGGACTTCTTGGCAGTAATCTTATTGAACCTTAAAGTCTGCCTCTCCTCTCATATGGCGGCTTACATGAAACAACAGATCGAATTTGACTGCACAGTAAATGTGAATAACATTTACTCTACGTTTATAGAGTTTGAATGAGATTATTTTAGCTTTCTTCCTGAAACAGCGACACGGTTACACCGCTGGTGATGCTTAAGACCGCAACACCAGACAATTGCTATCACATGGGTGACGCACGCATCAACACCGACAGAAAACAAAAAGGCACAAGCACTCACCAGTGGATGAGCGTAACCGAATACTGACGGTAGTAGAAGGGATAGAGACGATGCATAAATGGAGTGGATAGCTCATGAATAGCATGCAAGAGGTTAACAGATAAATAGACAGTGGACAAGAATTAACAGCACTCACTGACCCTATCGGAATACTATCCCACAGAAGGGTAAGACAACAGCTTGGCAGCAGACCAAACGCACAGGAAAGGCAAACAAACCAGTAGAACTTCTGACTCCTGGATAGACATAAAACCACTGTACATAAACGAGATCTCTCAGAGGACCAACAGGTCCCACAGTACAAACAAACACATAGATAAGAACAAAGACACCAACTAGAATATGGAAAACAGTTTAGCACATGCCACAAACAGTATAACCAGCACCTGAGTAATCCAGGCCTGAAGTATATATAGGTCCGAGAAAAGTAATCCTCCCTAATTAACCAGGCAAAGCTAACTGATGACCAAATCCAGGCTCATACCAAAGGCATTGCCTAGCAACGCCAAAACACAGAGATAATAAAAATCATTGATTAGCAGCGGTCCTGCTGCTAATCGTAACAGCCACTCTGGTCCATAGGCTGGATTTGTCATTGCAGCTCATCCCTATTCAAGTGATGTGCTGTTGTGGGACTAATTACTAGTTATACAACTTCCTAATATAAAGTAGTTTTGAAGTAGGAAAACGAAACTTGTTTACCGTACATGCTTTGTGTGTGTTCTGGTGTCATTGGGCGTGAGGAGGTACGGACTAAAGGCCCTTTTACACCGGCCAATCAAGCGTTCACAGAATGCTCGTTCTTGATAATTGCCCTGTGTAAACAAGGCAACGATCAGCCAATGAACAAGCAAACGCTCGTTCATCGGCTGATTGTATAGTTTTAAATGCCTCAAATATTATCGTTGTCGACAGCACATGTCCATTTGTAAACAGGGAAACGTGCTGCCGACATGATAGAAATGTATGGGGGCGAGCGATCGTGGGAACGAGTGCTCGTCCCCATACTAGCTCCTTGTGAATGTAGCAAACGAGAGCCGATCAACGAGCTGTCTTATTCATCGGCGCTAGTTTACACGGCCCACATCGGGCCATGTATAAGTACCCTAGGTCTAAGGCTTTCCTTTTGGTCACCAGGGCCACTTTATTTTTGAAAAAGTGAGACCACTGTTACATACAAACTCTCTAGTTAGTATTTTTCTGATAAAACCCCTTGTGCGCTGTTAACTCTAAACTTACTAAAGTGGTAAGTTTTCCTTTGCAAATGTAACATCCCAGTTAGAAAACATAATGCCACTGTTTGAATGAACAGTAATGAAATGGAAGTGAGGGCAAACAAGCCTAAAGGTTCAGCAACGTTGTGTAGTATGCTGCATGTGTGATTCAGGGATTTGTGTGGTCTCATTTGCAAATATTACACGTGTTAATCTATATTGGCCTAATGCATCTCCAGAGAAGCTAATTATTATGACATTTAATTGGGATCTCACATCAGAAGTTTTAGCTATTAAACGCGCTTACACGTTACATCACAGTAAATGAACCCCAGACTATAGTAACTAAAAACAGAACTCATATGCCAGAGTCTGCCACGGACAGTAATGTATGCTGATAAAGGAAACAGGAAAATATATTTCACTTTTATTTTAGTCAGAGGCATGCTCGCATATCTAATCCATTACACTGTATATTGAAGGGTACCCAATTAAAGAGGCAGGAAATTCCCAGTTTCCTCAAACATACATAGCAATGAGGTTGGCCGACTGTATATTATGGAGATGCCCCAAGCTGAAGACATTGGGGGCAATTCATTAACTTTTCTATGCCAGTTTTCTAGCGACACAGAAGATGCAATATGTGGTACAAATGTCCACTTTTGTGTCAATTTACCCACTCAAGGCACTTTTGTAAAAGGAGAAGGGGTAGTGCCTGAAATTTATGCCAGAAGCTGGAGTAAATTATGGCGCAAATCTACACCAGCACATACGGCCAGAGATGCGTCCAATTAATTAAGAGGCGTGTGCCTCTTAATCAATTAGGCGCATTTTACTCCAGCTTTCTTTATAAGATTGTCGTATGAAACAAGTCTTAATAACCCCCCCAATGTCCGAAAGTCATGTAAGAGCTCATGCAAATGACCATAATATGGCTCCATATAACCACCAGCTGTTATAAGGCACACATAGACTTCTAAGGGACCCCACTGTACTTCCTCACGCCACCACTTTCATACGGAGGTTTCTTATGTCGGGTTCCTAATGAAATCCAAACAGAAAAAATCAGATGCTGCATTTTCGATATATTGAGCATTGATTCTAGGGAAGAATAACCCTGGTGTATGGCACCGTGTTCCTTTTACACAAAAAAAAGAAATAAATAAAGCAAAAAAACTGTGTTAGTAAATTACATAAGAGGGATAGGCGCTGTGTGAAGTACAAATGACCAATATTTAGTGAATGAGCGCCATCTGTGGGTGAAAATTGCAACAGATAAAAAGGGCAAGGATTTACTATATATCTAACTATATACATATATATGTATACACACACACATTTTTACTTTTATAAACTAAGCTAAATGGTACATTCCCCTAAACAAAGCACTCCACATCTGTTTTACTTGGTGTGTCAATGTGTATTATTTCGCCTACAATCATAAAACCGCTAGAAAATGTCACTCCCTGAGTTGTCCTCTGTCAAGTCATTAAAACTTCTATCCAGCCAATTCCTAGTTATTTCTATTACTGGTTAAGCTGGATGCCAATCCATATGGTCGCTGTTACAGCTCCGTCAGGTGTTGTCAGTGAGGAATACATCCCATAAATGGGCTGATCTGCTATTCAGGCGCCTGGGAAAGTTGAATAACAATTCCTGTGGGAAGGGTCACACCCACCCTTTCCAAAAACAAATAAGAAATAGCTGAAATGACAGAAGAAGACATCTCAAGAACTTTAGTTCACTTGTGGTTGATTGATTCTAGGGATATATGTTTTTTTTAAAGGGGGTACTATGAAACCATAGAAAGTCTGTGTACCGCCATATGGTGCTCTGTATGGTGCCATTTTACTTCTTGAATAGAAAAGTTCTGTAAATCAGCAATGCAACAATTTTTTCATACAGAATCCGAAAAACTCTAAAGCAATTTTTGTTCTTCTACACATTTTCCCCTAAAAACCTAAAAAAAAAAAAGGCCCCATGCACACGACCATAGTTTTCATCAGTAATTACAGATGAAATTGCGGACCAGTTCATTTCTATTGGCCACGGACAGACACCTTTCCGTATATTTACGGATGTGTGTCCCTGACGCTTTAAATGATCCGCAAAAGATAGAACATGTCCTATTCTTGTCCGCAATTGCGGCACGGACTTGCCCATAGAAATCTATGGATGCTTCCGCAATTGTGGACGGCTACAGATGTGTATCCGTAGCCATCAGATCCGTATTTTTGGGCAGTAAAAACCCTTACAGTCGCGTCCACGAGGCCATACGCAGGAATACATTGACCAAATATGCAGATATTACACATAAATTGCTACGCAAGTTAAACCTGCATTTGAAATAATTTTTTAAGAATAAAGTCCATTGATATTATGCCAATCAAGCAGTGATGGCATGGCACAATGTATGAAAAGATGGCGAATCTTGAGAAAATACACTCATGTATAGATATTCAGGAAATGGATTTGCTTACAGCAATGAGGCGAGTGTGTCGGACTGTTGTCAGCTCCGTAACGCACATCCATAAATCTTTACTGCCATTTAAGTCAACTCCGGCCTTGTGGTGAATTATATTCTCTTAAAGAAAACATTGGCTCCACGTAGCATCTTATTTTAAAACTAAATTTATTATGGCACGACTCACACTGCTATAATTCACCGCCGATCCCAATGATCATTGCAGAGCGGGTTATATATAGGACACTTGTTTATGATTGCCATGTTTCAAGTAAACAAGCAGCATTTCATTTTCCATCTCTCACTTGACATTTACCTTTAAAAGCTATAAAGAGCTCGTTCTGCAAGGAGTGCTTCGGGGCTTTGATGACATGGCATTTATGATACGTGTTCTTCAGATGACAGTTCAGGTCTGAGATGACTTCCCTGATGATCCTGAGAAGAGTCAGAACAAACCTGCCATTGGCTAGTTCACTGCAGGGCTTGGCCATGTAGCGCACATTTATCTGGTACATGTAGTCTGGATGAAGGTAAGCTACAAAGAGAACAGATATTTTATTCAAGTGATAACAGTATGAACCATTTGTCTATACAGCGGGGACCTCTTTTTCTGGGATTCATTTTATCCACTGTTGAAGGGGAGGCCTCTAACCTCTTTAGTGCTGATTGAAGGTTTCTATTACTTGCAATATCCAATTTAGAGTTAAAACATTTGGGCACAAAATAATGTGGAATACAAAGTAGCCCCAGCTAACAGACCCTTTAATATGTATGAAGATACAAAAACAATGAAGAATACCAAGCAATTATATAGTGATGTCATGATTATGGTCAAAGCAAGATGGATGAAGCTTCATCTAGACTGTGAAGATGACTTTAATTATTTCCAGTCTTGGCCAGCCTAAGTAACTGAGACTGTATTATATGAGTTCCGAATTGTGATGCATCTATGAAGTAGGGAATAAGCTTTTAGGATGTCAAGTGCAAAGTCTTGCAAAATATCGCAACTCCCACACCAACTTAGCATGTGAGCCCAACTTACCATTCAAAACATTAGTACCCAATAATACTGGTAACATCTACGAACAGGAGAAAGGACGGCTCAATGGGTGTAAACAAGTATAACGTAAAATCGTATAACATAACACCCCATGAATGACGTCTCAACTTTATTTGAGGACAGGTAATATTGGAGGATACGGTCAGTAGAACTTCTGGTTCTGCAAGGTTGTACTGGTTAAAGTTATAGGAAACTAACCAGTGATCTACTGGATGGCGGAGCTACTGGATCCCTTGAAAGTTCTCGGGCATAGAATATACTGTAATTGATCTTAAGTGAACTTCATTTTTGAACGTCTGCTTTTATACATAAGAGCCAATCACCCACTGAGAAAAATAATTCCCAGAGGGACTAAACTGAAATTGCTGTGTGCTTTTTACCAGCTACAGTCTTTGATAAGTCTTCATCCCAAAGTTGACCAGAAAAGAGATGGCTTTTTTTGGAACGAATAATCTTATTTGCATTCTTACCGAAGACAGCAAATTCGTAACTTTTATATTTCTCCCTTTCCTGTGTAACATCATTCTTGATGCGTTTATAAGACAAAGTGCAGCTGTACGACCCAGACATGGATTTTTCAAAAGCCTTAAGCATGAGCTTTCCTGTTTCGGTTAGATTCACGTTACTGTGCCCTGAAACAAAAACAGGAAATGAGTTGTCGCTGACAGCTGGAATATACTGATGCATGATATGTAGAGGAGGCTATGCAAACACTTCCAGTAAAGTCACACAATTTGCAATATGTCTTGACTAGTCAACCATGAAAGGTCACTTTATGCTTGTGGAGTTAAAAGCTGCAAGTTATAATAGCTGATAGAGGTGAAGTGGCATGTCAGATGAGTCCCAGACACCAACAAGTTGAGTAACCTACTTATGAAGGTCCTTTGATATCTGTAGGTGTTAACCATGACTTACTAGCAGGTTCGGTCCTGTTGGTCTACAGGCTTATTTCTGCTAAAGTTCAATATAGCTAAAAGATTACATACCGGTCTCCATTTAATGGACAGCAACATCCTAAAGACGAGGCCACCCAGAGTTGTCATTAAAGGAGTTTTCCAGCCCCTAAAAATTGATGGCCTATTCTCAGGATAGGCCATCAATAGCTGATGGGTCGGGGGTCCGACTGTCGGGACCCTGCCGATCAGCTGTTTTGAAGGGGCCGCAGCGCTCGCACGCTTCATTTCTAGTTGCTCACTGTGAATCGTTGATATGGAAGTGGCGGATATTCACAGGTATTGCAGCTTTTTCTTCCATTGACTTCAATGGGAGAATGCAATACTGTGAACCGCCGCTGCTGCTGTGTCGGTGATTCAGTGTGAGCAAGTAAGGGAAATGAAGGGGAAGCAGCGCTCGTACAAGCACTGCGGCCTCTTCAAAACAGAGGGGCAGGTCTCCTAACAGTTGGACCCCGACCCATCAGCTATTGATGGCCTATCCTGAGGATAGCCTGAGAATTTTTAGGGGCTGGAAAACAAACCCCTTTAAGCAAAACCTAGGCAATGACTATGGAAAAAGTCACTACGACTTCCCTGTGTTCATAGGCTACAGTGACCGCGTGCTAGGTAACGTTGTTAGAGCTCGTCGGCACTACTGTAAATGGTGCCCAAGAATGAATATTCTGCTGTGCACCCACTGCAGATCGGGCAAATTGTTTTTTTTAGATCCACATGAATAAAAAATAGCCTCTCCTTCTAAAAAACAGTGTTCCAGACTCTCAGGAACTTGTATTAAGAAATCTCAATCCAAGGCATGAAAGTGCTGTTCTGACATATTGCATGATATTGATCAATGTCTACAACACATTCCAATGAGTGTATTGTAGAGTGGACGAAGGGTTCAGAGCAGCATATTTTGATCGCTGGGTGGTTACTTCTAGTTGTCATTGTCAATACAGGACTAGTAATGAAGCATCCCACATATGATCTCATTAGAATACTAGTTATATGAGCAATATTTATATTGTTTTTACTCTTTTCTATACACTCTGAGGAACACTAGGCATGTTCACTCAGTTTATTGCCAAATGCTTTGGCATATAAAGCTTGCTGTTTGTATTAATTTATGTGCTGAAGCAAATAGCTTTGCTTTAATGAAACTCCCCTAGGGTATACGAAGGATTAGGCTTGCTGCGTGATCAAGCAGGAAATAAGTATTTGGAGAAGGATGCCCTTTGCTTGCTTGGTGCCCAGGGCTGTCACACTTTCAATAACCACAGCAAATCAACAATTAAAATCATTGCCATGGGGCCATAACATCTAACCAGGTTCAGGCTGGTAATAGGGCGCAGAGTTTGCAACCTACTATAACAGCTTATCCTACACGGCAATATGTATCTATTTATTTCAGAAACCTACAATATTATACACATACATTTCAAAGACACCAAATGTGTGTGTATTGGGTCATAAGAGGAGGTATTAACCCGATCAAAACTACAATACCTGAACATCAGCAGTTTTTGGTTGACTGGTCTTATTGAAGGATGGGAACAAAATTTGCATATGTAAAGCAAATCTCTGGAAACCACCCGTTCGAGTTCTCCAGGTCATATCCCCAATAAATGTACCACTAAAAACATGAATTTACTTTGGTTTTATAACCAGAGTTAAACAGATCAGGCAAATCCTTCCATTTCTGCCTGTTATCCAAAAGTCCCCACATAATGTTCAAACACATGAAAGGGTGGTCTCATGAAGACAAGCCCTGTACACACCAGCCATTCATGTATTACCTGGACAGCCATTCATCTGAATGCCCGCCATGTAATACTGCATTTCACCTACAAAGACCACTGCAGAGGACATGTCTGGCTAGCTGTGGCTTCCCTGGCAAAATCATCTGTCCGCTCTAATCTTGTCTGTAATAAAATATATATTTATTTTGTTTTTGGTTATTTTTATACTGTAGGACGACAGCAGAGTTCCAAACATAAGGCAGAAGAAAAATAAATAAATTGATCCATTAATACCAACTGTATATTATTAGTGTACCAGCAATATGTTTTGTTGAAAGATACATATGACAAATTCATCCTAAAAAGTACACAATTGTATTCTCATGAATACAGCAGACTCATACCTAAGAATATTGCATGCCTAAACAGGTTGTCGTGTACAGTCTAGTCAAAATTGAATACTTTCCAGCATATTAGTGTCAGTTTTCATTAACCAATGTTTAAATTATTTATTTAACATGCTGGTCTATAAACTGTACTCACCTTTAAGGTTCCTTCCATCAGGTCCTACCCAGAGGAAGAAAGGATCTACAGTCACTTCGTTTGCAATACCTAAATCCATACATGCAAGGAATGGGCTCTCTTTTAACATCTTCACATAAACATTCACTGCAAGGCAATTCAAATTATTTTACAGCTTAGTTTCATTATAATTTCTTTTACACTTTTTTGGGGTAAAATTACATTAGAAAACCTGGTTGCCATCTTCCAGAAATAATGACACTCTAACCATGGGATGTGTCTCGGAGTATGACTGTGCTGTAATACCAAACACATTCCTATTCAAAGAGACTGCCATTTCATGAAACTTTCATCATGTCATAGTGACATGTCAGAAGATTGGTGCAGAGACCCCCACCAATCGCTAAAACGAAGGCGCAGAAGCGCTCAATTGAGTGCTGTGCTCCTCCAGCTGGGATTGGCTCTCCACAGAGACAAGGGATTATCTGAAGACGGACTCAGCAGTCAGCCCCCCCCCCCCGGACCCCCACTGATCAAAACTTCTAACATGTCACTATGACATGTCAAAAGTTTTATAAAAATGCAGTAAGTCCCATAATATGGGGACATGTTATAGGTTACAGTTATGGACCTATACTGTAGCTCCTTGTGATTTTTGAAGGAGTTTTTCAAGGATAAAAAAATGAATAAAAAATCACCTAAGTGGTTTATATAATAAGATTCTTTAAATACTTACCATTAAAATTCTTCACCGTTCCCTTGCTGCCGATGTTTGGCTCCCCTGCCTCTTGGGTTAAACTCCTGCGTGATGACATGTCGTCCATGGGGAAGACATGTCATGGGAATGGGCGAGCCAGTGATGAGCTGCAGTAGTGACATCACTACGGTCAAACAGTCACTGCAGCAGTGAACAAACCCAAACATCGGCAGCAGGTGAATGGTGACGAATATACAAAGTAGAAGACTATTGATTACATTTTCTGCGTAAGTATCTAGGGTTTTGCCTTTTTTTTTAAGATTCTTAAAAACAAAACAAAAAACACGATGTCCATTAAAAGAAAAATAAAATGAAATAATGATGCATATAAAATAATTGCATATAAAACGTAATATTACTTAAAATATTAGTGTAAGGAATATGTCTTTAAAGTTCGTACAGCAACAGCATCTTACATTTAGCCATTATGAGATCACGCTTATCTGAGAATGATGATTTTCCGTGTGAGTAGAGATTTCATCCACTACATGGATCTGCAAGTGTTATTGAAATGGTTTTTCTCTGTGGGAAAACCTGAATAACACCATCAGCAGGTGCTGTCCCTAACGTAGGCATGCTGCAAATTTGGCACAAATTATCATACCTCATGTCTTTGATCAAAGCCACAAGGGAAATTTAGGAGTTATCGTTGATTCTTTTTTTATTTTTCTTCACAATTCGTAAACATTTTTAAAAATTATTTTGGCATAAAGAGTCTGAATGCCACTGGCAGAAACACAATGCAAACTTAGTTTGGTGGCTATTATAGATTTTTTTTTTCATAGGATGTAACCTCTAAAGGAAAATCTAAGAGCAGGAGAGTGTTTTTTTTTTTAGCTCTCAGGTGTCATGTGGGGGTTCATAAGTCGGCACAGAAATATATGCAAGACCAACAATTGTGTCCAGTGTGGTTCATTACACAACTTTGGAGATCCCTTCTACGATTCATGGGACCCCAGATATAGGACCAGCTATCTCCCCCACCCCATACCAGTACAGAGAGTGGAGTCACTACGGAAGACATTGCTACCTTATATGGAGGCTGACAATAGGGGACCTCAAGAAGTTTACAGGTACTGAGGTCACTTATGGTTTTTTTTTTAACTACCTTTTGCACCACAATAACACTAATTATCAGGAGCAATAGACATATTAATTGTATTCTCTCAATTTTTGCTGAAATTTTGAACACGGTTCAGGAGAAAAAAAGGGGATGAGGGGTGTGAGAGGTAGAGGGTGAATAGGTAGCATGTAATCCTGATTTCCGGCAGATTAATCAGGTCTATTATATTTTCTAAGACAAAGTAGAAATGTAGGAAAGAGGGCAATTGTGATAATCAAGTGTTGGCTAGGGTATCCTGCAAGACAACATACAAAAGGTTGGTGCAAATTGTCTCAGCTTGTTGTGATGGTGTCCGTCAGTTGCGAAATTTAAGCAGTTTTAGGAACCATCAGGGAAGGCGCATTAAGATGTATTCAGTATCAACTGAGCAAAAGAAAAGAAAAAGGGGGGGGGGGTGGATTGAGGGAAGTAAGGTTGGTAAAGTCGGGTGGATTGGGGAGAAGGATATGCGAGTCACATTTGGTGAACGAGAAAGCTTAGGCAGTTGGGTGTCTGCGTTGTCAACGCAACCAAAAACTATTTATGTAATAGGTGGGTTACCCGCTACGGTTTGTTTTTAGGTACTAGGTTGTATAATGAAATCATGTGAATAGTTTGTGCTTAATCTTTGGTGGTAATGTGTCATTAAAGGATTCCAATACTGAAAATAATTTTTGGTTTCCTTATGTAGGGTAGCCCTTATCCAATCTATCCTAAATTCATAAGAAAGCTTTGGATTTGTGGTTACAGTGAGAGACACCCATGTAAGAAAGTTTTATGGGCCGCGCTGGAAATTATTAATAAATTGTTTGCATTTGGGGGCGCACTGATGTGTATCGGTGCCTAGGTAGGCGGCAATGGTACATAATTGACAAGGTGTGCAAGGACGAAAGATTGAACTATTTTACAAAATTGTTGTATACGGGAACGTCCCCAAAAGCAGTAGTAACAATCGGCATATAATTCTATACATTTGGGGCTTGTGGAGGAAGGAAATCTATCCATAATGTAATTCCCCATTGGTGAGAAGTAGGCCCTATGAGTAATCCTGACTGCCATGTCCCAATAGGATGCTGATGGGAGAAGTTTCAATGCTTTATTTAGGCTATAACATTAATTGTATTACTAAAAGTTAAATCTTATTTTCACCACATAGCTACCCCAACACTCCTTTTCCCCTTTCTCCACATCTTTGATAATACTTTTTGATGGTGTACAACTATATGTGGTGAATCCAACTTTCCATGGAGTACTCTATAGGGGGACTCTTCCCATTAGACTGCTGTAAAAGTGAACTATTGTGCAGTCTATGTAGAGTATAAAGGATATTCTTGAACAAGGACAATCCACTTTGCACAATCCCTTTTTGTTAGAAAACAGTAAAAAAAATAAAATAAAATAAGATGATCACAGGGTTTACAGCGATCAGTTGTAATCTGCAGGGTAACAAGTCTTTGTTACCCCGGCAGCACCGCTACAGGAAAAATGAAGAATTACACATTTTAGAATCAATCGGCTGCCAATGCATTGCACAGACATTCTGGGTACTTCAGAGAAAGAGAGGTCCTCTTTGTAGCTGCTCTCTTTTCCAGTTATTTAAAACCTCCATTAACCCCTTAACGAAATGTCACGTATTGGTACGCGGCAACCGTTAAGGGGAAGTATGGAGCAGCTCGCTCCATACACAGCGGGTGACGGCTGTGTTACACAGCCAACACCTCACTGCAATGGGCGGAATCAAAGATTACTTTGATTCAGTCTGTTTAACACCTTAAATGCCACGGTCAATCACGTCCGCGGCATAAAAATTGTTAGAATCGGGGGGGGGGGGGGGGCGCCCCCTCAAGCACGCCGTCGTATTGAAGTTAACATAACTGGTATCGCCGCGTCCATAAAAGTTCGAACTTTCACAATATAGCGTTGTTTAACCCACACGGTGAACAATGAAAAAAAATATATATAAAACATGCAAATTGCTGTTTTTGGTCACCTTAGCTCTCCAAAAAAAAGGAATAAAAAGTGCTCAAAAAGTCGCATGTACCCCAACATATCAGTAAAAAATACAGCTCGCCCGGCAAAATTTAGGCCCTCAAACCTCTAAATTGATGGAAAAATAAAAAAAGTTATGGCTCTCAGAATATGCCGACACAAAACGTATTTTTTTTTAAAAAGTGGTAAAACATAAAACAAAACATATAAATATGGTATTGCTGTAATCGTATCAACCTGTAGAATAAGGTGAATATGTAGTTTTTACCGCCTGATAGATGCCGTAAAAACAAAACCTACAAAAAACAAAACTCCTTTTTATTAATTCCGTAATAGGATATATGAAATTGGGTTTTGTAAACTAAACAATCCCTTTAAGATTTAGGGGGAAAAGGATATGAGCGTCTGTCAGAGAAAGACTTCTTTTTTAGGACTATAATTAGAATATCTGATTAGTGAGTGTAATCACAACCAGCACCTTACACCGTGTTCCAAATTATTATGCACATTGGATTTAAGTGTCAAACATTTAATTATTAGTTTTTCAATTAAACTCATGGATGGTATTGTGTCTTAGGGCTCTTTGGATCAATCTCAGACACCTGTGATAATTAGTTTGCCAGGTGTGCCCAATCAAAGGAAAACTACTTAAGAAGGACGTTCCACATTATTAAGCAGGCCACAGGTCTCAAGCAATATGGGAAAGAAAAAGGATCTCTCTGCTGCCGAAAAGCGTGAAATAGTGCAATACCTTGGACAAGGTATGAAAACATTTGATATTTCAAGAAAACTTAACCGTGATCATCGTACTGTGAAAAGACTTGTGGCTGATTCAGAGCACAGACGGGTTCGTTCAGATAAAGGCATAATGAGGAAGGTTTCAGCCAGACAAATTAATAGGATTAGGAGAGCAGCTGCTAAAATGCCATTGCAAAGCAGCAAACAGGTATTTGAAGCCGCTGGTGCCTCTGGAGTCCCGCGAACCTCAAGGTGTAGGATCCTCCAGAGGTTTGCAAGTGTGCATAAAGCTATTATTCGGCCACCCCTAAACAATGCTCACAAGCAGAAACGGTTGCAGTGGGCTCAGAAATACATGAAGACTAATTTTCAAACCGTGTTGTTTACTGATGAGTGCCGTGCAACCCTGGATGGTCCAGATGGATGGAGTAGTGGATGGTTGGTGAATGGCCACCATGTCCCAACAAGGCTGCGACGTCAGCAAGGAGGTGGCGGAGTCATGTTTTGGGCTGGAATCATGGGGAGAGAGCAGGTAGGCCCCTTTAGGGTCCCTGACGGTGTGAAAATGACCTCTGCAAAGTACGTAGAGTTTATGACTGACCACTTTCTTCCGTGGTACAAAAAGAAGAACCGTGCCTTCCGTAGCAAAATTATCTTCATGCATGACAATGCACCATCTCATGCTGCAAAGAATACCTCTGTGTCATTGGCTGCTATGGGCATAAAAGGAGAGAAAAACTCATGGTGTGCCCCTATGTTCCCCTGATCTCAACCCTATTGAGAACCTTTGGAGAATCCTCAAGAAAAATATCTATGTGGGTGAGAGGCAGTTCACATCAAAAGAGAAGCTCTGGGAGGCTATTCTGACATCCTACAAAGATATTCAAGCAGAAACTGTCCAAATACTCACAAATTCAATGGATGCAATAATTGTGAAGGTGATATCAAAGAAGGGGTCCTATGTTAACATGTAACTTGGCCTGTTAAGTTTTTTTTTGATTGAAAGAGCTTTTGATTTCTGTAAATATGACCTCCTGATGCTGCAAATTCAACAAATTACCATTTTAGTTCTCTTTACGACCTTTAAAATGTTTTGATCTCTGTTGTGCATAATAATGTGAAACAGTGCATTTTGAGTTTTTTACTTCTAAAAAAAAATCTGTTATCATTAGGAGATTTGTTCAATAAAATTAGCATTATACTCCAACGGTTGATGGCTTGAAGATTATACTGACTGTCATTTGCATCGACTATTTAGGAAAATCAGCGAAAAATAACATTTGCATAATAATTTGGAACGCGGTGTAGTTTTAGTGAATAAAAGGGGTTTTACACACGACGATTATCGGGCAGACGAGCGTCCATATAATGCTCGTTGCCGATAATTTCCCTGTGTAAAAAGGGCAGCGATCAGTAGATGAACGAGAAAACGCTCAATCATCTGCTGGTCGTATCGTTTTAAAAAAAAAAGGTGAAATATTATCGTTGTAGGCATCACATCTCCTGTATAAACAGGGAGACGCGCTGCCGACATGATAATAATGTATGGGGACGAGCGATCGGAGTAACGACCGCTCGTCCCCATCCAAAGCTCTGTGTGACGGGAGTAAGCGAGCGCCGATCAACGATGTCTCGTTGATCGGCGCTCGCTGCACCGGCCAAATGTCGGCCAGTGTAAAAGGGCCTTAAGTTTTGCATCCTTCTTAAAGTTCGAATTTGTCTGAAGATTATATACATTTCACGTCCATGAAAAAATGCATTATCAATGTGAAAATCGGTAATGGTAAAAGGGCTTGTCCACATGTAACGGAATTGCTGAGCATTTTCCGTCCGCACTTGCGTACGGAAAATATGCATTGGAATACAGTAGCAGCAAAGTGAATGAACAAATGTCACCCACACGCTGCAGAAACTTTTAGTCCAGAAAATCACCTGCAGCGTATATTTTGTTCCGCAGCATGTCAATTATCTCAGGCTTGAAAAAAAAACAGAAAAATCCGCAATATTTTCTGCAGTAAAAAACGCAGGAAATGGTGCATTTTTTTCCGCAACGGATTGTCTGCTAGTTTAAGCGGAAATGCTGCAAATAGTTTCTGAAGCAAAACCGTTACGTGTGGACAAGCCCTAACTAGCGCGCTGCAGCACGTCCATACGAGCAGCTGTGCTTGGTACTGTAGCCCTGCCCAATTCAAGTGAATAGGGGTGAGCTGCAATAACAGGCGCTGTTTGTGGACGTTTCTTCTTGTGTCGTCAATGTGTATTCCCAGAAAAACCCTTTAGGCTGGGTTCACACGTGGCGGAATTTCACTTAAATTCCGCTGCGGACACTCCGCAGCGTTAATCCGCAGCGGAGCCGTTTCTCCATTGCCTTCCACTTCTATTTAGAAGTGTTCGTTTAGACGAGGCGTAAAATTCCGCTGCGGAACATAGGCTGCGGAGCGGAATTTGGTGTCCGCAGCATGCTCTGTCTGTTGCGGAGCAGTGGCGGACTCATGGCGGAATTTCTCCATTGACTTCAATGGAGATTCTAAATTCCGCAATGAAGTCCGCAGCTGTCATGCACATGTTATGTGTGCTGCGGATGCGTCTTGCTTTTTTGCCATGACATTTCTTCATTCTGGCTGGACCTATGTATTTCTAGGTCTACAGCCAGACTGAGGAAGTCAATGGGGCTCTCGTAATTACGGGAGCGTTGCTAGGAGACGTCAGTAAATAGTCACTGTCCAGGGTGCTGAAAGAGTTAAGCGATCGGCAGTAACTGTTTCTGCACCCTGGACAGTGACTACGATCTCAATATACAGCAACCTGTAAAAAAAAATGAAGTTCATACTTACCGAGAACTCCCTGCTTCTGTCTCCAGTCCGGCCTCCCAGGATGACGTTTCAGTCTAAGTGACGGCTGCAGCCAATCACAGGCCAATAACAGGCTGCAGCGGTCACATGGACTGCCGCGTCATCCAGGGAGGTCGGGCTGGATGCCGAAGGAGGGACGCGTCACCAAGACAACGGCCGGTAAGTATGAATTTCTTTGACTTTCACAAGGGAAAGTGCTGTCCCTTCTCTCTATCCTGCACTGATAGAGAGAAGGGAAGCACTTTTACCGCAGTCCGCAGCAGCTAGTCCGCATCAATTTACTGCACATTTTGTGCAGATCCGCAGCAGAATCTGCAACGCAGATTCTGTGCGGCATTGATGCGGACAGTTGCGGAGGAAATCCGCCACGTGTGGTCATGCCCTTAATCTTATGGTAAAGTACATCAATGATGTAGAGTGCATAAGCAGCCCTTGTGTGACTGTGAACGGGAACACAACTAAAAAATGAGGGAGATAGAGTGTGAGAATATCACAAAGTAAAACTGCCGATAAAGTCTAATTGCGGTGGTAAGCTTGATACTCTGTAACACATGAATCATCAGTTCTGCATAGAAAACAATAATGAAGCTGCCAGTGACAGGTATAATAAGGAAATGTCATTCTTATGACAGACAGACACTGCATCCTTGGAGTGTCTTCATGTTTTGGACACATTAGGGCTATGCCACAAAAGGACATCAGCGCTCAAAAGCTGGATTCACACTTTACGAGTCTCCGTCACAGACGCAGCCAAAAATGCCTGAGAAAAAAAACTCAGTTTTTGCAGTAAAATGACAGATACCTTGACCGAAAACCGACAGACCCATTAAAGCGTCTCTGTCACCAGTTTAATACTTCTCTATCTCCTACCTAATCTAATAAACGCTTTGATTCTGATAACTACTGTGTTGTTGTTTATTAAAAAATGTTTATTCTTGACAAAGTTCTGATCATTTTTAGATTTATGCAAATTTTTTCTAAATGCCCAACTGGGCGTTTTTTTTTTCGTTTAAGCAAGTGGGCGTTGTAAAGAAAAGTGTATGACGCTGACCAATCAGCGTCATACACTTCTCTTCATTCATGCCCAGCTTTACTCACAGCACAGCGTGATCTCGCTGTGACGTCACTTACTCCTGCAGCTCCTTCTCCGGGGCGATGGGAGAATAACTAGACATCGCCTCCAGGCGTGCCAGGACTGCTGCAGAGGTTAATCGTCCTGGCACGGCTGGAGGCGATGTCTAGTTATTCTCCCGTCGCTCTGGTGAAGGACCTGCAGGAGCAAGTCACGTCACAGCGTGATCTCGCTGATTTGCTGTGAGTAAAGATGGGCATGAATGAAGAGAAGTGTATGACGCTGATTGGTCATTGTCGTACACTTTTCTTTACGACGCCCACTTGGTTAAACAAAAAAAAAAATGCCCAGTTGAGCATTTTGAAAAAATTTGCATAAATCTAAAAATGATCAGAACTTTGTCAATAAAAAACGTTTTGAAAAAAAAAACAACACAGTAGTTATCAGCAAAGCGTTTATTAGATTAGGTAGGAGATAGAGAAGTATTAAACTTGTGACAGAGACGCTTTAAAGTCAATGGGGTTGGTCGCTTATCCGTCATGTGATGGATCAATCACAGCATTGAATTCTGTTTTCTGTGCCTATGACGCAACAGAAAAATTGAATTCATAGTGCAGATGTGAACAGAGCCTAAGACGCTTTCGTCTAGCATACGCCACTTCTTGGTCGACTTACTTCAGACCAGTATTTTGTTCCAAAATTGCAGCACACTACATTAATATTTATTTTTTCTTTAAATTCCATCATTCTCTGGGGACGCAGCATATTATTGTGATCTTCTTTTCTACTACATAAAAAAATACGAAGTCAAGGAACTTACCTTTGTGGTTTAAATCGCCATAAATAAAATGCTTTGTAACCAAGGGTGGTATATGAATTTCAGTGCTTTTTACTTGAACTGTAAAAGAATAAAAATGAAACCCCAAAACAATTACTGCAATAGTATAAGGGTATGTGCACACGATGAGTGGCTTTTACGTCTGAAAAGACAGACTGTTTTCAGGAGAAAACAGCTGCGTCGTTTCAGACGTAAAAGCTCCTCCTCGTATTATGCGAGGCGTCTGTGACGCTCGTAAATCTTGAGCTGTGCTTCATTGACTTCAATGAAGAACGGCTCAAATTACGTTGCAAAGAAGTGTCCTGCACTTCTTTGCCGAGGCAGTCAATTTACGCGTCGTCGTTTGACAGCTGTCAAACGACGACGCGTAAATGACAGGTCGTCTGCACAGTACGTCGGCAAATCCATTCAAATGAATGGGCAGATGTTTGCCGACGTATTGTAGCCCTATTTTCAGGCGTAAATCGAGGCATAATACGCCTCGTTTACGCCTGAAAATAGGTCGTGTGAACCCAGCCTTATAGATAAAGAACAACCAGTAGTACAGACTGCAGAAAACAACATTGTAAGGCCACTTTCACACGGTGTGGGTGCAAAACGCGGAAGAGCTAAAAAAAATTCTATTATATCTCTCCACATATACTCAATATACTTGTATTACCTGAATCCCTCCCTCAATAAAGAAAGCAGATTCCCCCTTTCCTGGCGCTGTTAGCACATTGCCACAGCCCCTCTGCTGTATTCAGTGACAGAATATAAGCCGCTCTCATGTATGACCAGAATCGTTCTTGCTCTTAAATGGAGTGATGTAGATAATACAAGTATTGCAGATCCTTACAAATTCCTCAGCGTGTGAACGTGGTCATAGAAGGAAGGAATGATAGGCTTTTTTAAACAAATCTAATTGAATTAGTTGGTACCCCAAAAAATAATAATTGGATTGGATTAAAACTTAATTTAAAAAAATGTATTGGATGCTTTACAATCATTATCATGTATTTGGCAATGTGACAAAATGTGAAGGGAGTCCATTTGCACATACTGGTTGGGTATTAAGGGGCTGTGGATCTCCGAGTCTGTCTTCGGACCACCCCTGTCCAATTTCAATCGTCTTTTTGGAAATATACAGCCGTGGGACAATCTGATGTGATCAGCGTTTTTGTTTTCTTTCATCCTCATAAAAATGTGATGGAAATGTAACACTACTTTTGTATGACGGAATTAACTTCCTTTCACATCTATGGAGTGTGAATGTCACAATTATAAGTGCAAGTTTTACCAGCGGAAGTGTCACATATACAGAGCCGCGCACAATGGATAGAAGTCTGGCAGATGTCATTGTCTAGTTTCGGTAGTTGCAACAAATTTAGGAAAATGGTGCACGGCACTAAATAAATATAGAAAAAACAGGTCCATGATAATGTTGAAGTACTCAAGACAAAGGCCCTGTTCAGAGTGTTCTGCAGGCGGAAAGTCTGCCTCAGAATTCCTTCAGGAATTTTGAGGCAGATTTTGAACTGCCTCCGTGTATTTATTCTGCGTTTATTTTCGTCCGTGGCCAGTGAAGTAATGCAAGGACCGTGGACAAAAAACGTTTGGAAATGAGCCTCCTATTAATTTCAATGGGAGAGCAGAGCAGAAACCACAGTAACCACACCGCTGTTTTCTTCTGCTTCTGCCTCCCATTGAAATCAATGGGGGGAGATTTCAGTCGTTTTTTGACGCTGATTCCGATAGTTTCCGCATCAAAAAACTGTGTGAACTGACCCTAAATCAAGGTTAGTTCAGGTTTTGTATCAATAGCAATTATATTTATTTACTAATAACTTCAAACCACTGTTATTTTGTGTACTTGTTTTTGTTGTGTATTGTTCCATGTTGTCTTATTATCCTTTTGATTATATATATACACACAGTAGTGTTGTCATACAGTCAGGTATGTTGAAAGTAAATAATTATAATTGATATCAAGGCCTCGCGCACACGGCCGTGCCCATAATCACAGGCCGCGACTGCGGGCACAGTTGGCCGCCCGCATTTTCAGCCCATGCTTCCATATAAAGTATGGGAGCACGGGCCGTAAAAAGCAGAAGATAGAGGACATATCTGATCTTTTGCGGAGGCTTTCTACTGCCCGGACGCCGTAGAAAGCCGCCGGACATAAAATAAACGTGAAAGTGTCCGTGGTCAATAGAAGTGAATGCGGTCCACAATTACTGACGATTTTTACGGTTGTGCGTATGGGGCCTCATACAAAACATGAATATTGATAGTCTTGAGAGTCAGTTTGATCTAGTGATAGACAGACAGGAGTTCCACACAGGTTGGAGTACACTATAGTAGTCAGCACGTAAGAAAATTGACGTCTGACTTCTCACCTACGAACACTAGAGCAAAAAGGTGACATAGTGCAGACAGGAGAGGACATCGACGCCCCATCACTGAACCTGCCCGGGCCCGGACATCGCCGGGAGACGGCAACTACCAAACCGTCACTCTCAAGAGCAGTCTGCAGCCCCCATCACGTGACACCGCCGCGCAGCCTATCAGCGTGCATACTGCCGCGCAGCCTATCAGCGTGCTTACAGCCGCGCAGCCTATCAGCGTGTTTCCCGCCGACCTGCAGGTTACTGACAGTCGTTTGTTGTGAGGTGAAGCTCGGGCTTCGCTTTGTGCTGAGTGCTGGGATCTGTTTCCAGTGATTATTACCTGCAGTATGTTGTACTGGGCCTGTGCTCTTCCTGCATGGCGGCTGTACTGTCAGTTGGTTTCAGAGTATTAATCACTATGGGCTGAGCAGGTCATATCACAAATGAGTGGACGTGATAAACCAGTGCGCCGTCTAGAAGATTAACCCTGTAATGAATAGGGTATTTTGAGCTTCAAGGACCAGCAAGACCAATGTACACCCAGTATAATGATTTGGTGGAGAAGAAAAATGCAACACATGGAATTTAATTTACCACAAAATAAATGCAGAATCAGCAATTCTCACATATTCTCCAAAAAGCTGCCAGGGAAATATAGCATTACATGCCGGGCCATTCACCTCCCATATAATGTATGGATGAGGCAGGTCTGCTGGCTAATAGAGAAGGGTCACGAGCGTGGGACCCCCCTCTGTGACGTCAATATAGCCAGGGGTTGTCTTCATGAGACAACTCATTTAATGGGGTTGTCTGTTTAAGACCCCATTCACATCACGTTATTTGCCCATGTTTGACATATACATTAAATGTAAACTGTGACTGGCCAAATAGTGGCATTAGTCACCTATAGGCTTTAATGGATACGTCATGTAAAGGGGTTATCAGAGTTCATAACGTATCCGTTGAACAGGAACCATTATAGCCTATGAGTGACGGATGTGTTTAACGGAATCGTTATGAAAAGCTATTAAAAAGTCCAGGATATATTTGTTAAACGGACGTCTGTGACTCATGCAATACAATGGCATACGTCCCCCATAGTCTCTTATTTGAAAAAAAAAAAAAAGTATACCGCCGCGTGGTATACTTTGTTTTTTTAATGGGATTCCATTATATGGAATAGCTTTCACGACGTACACGCTAGACTTGGCAAAAACGTGATGTGAATGGAGCCTAAGGCTCTGTTTACACTTCCATAGTGGTTTCCGTATATAACGGAAACTATGATGCATAGCTGGATCCGTCGCAAAACACACCATTGGTGCCCGTCGGACCCCATTGACTTACATTGGGGTCTGTCAGGGCTCCGCCAAGCCGTCCATTGTATGCAACACTATTTTTCTGGTCAATTTTGACAGAAACTCCAACGCATATGTGAAGTGTCTTTAACCTCTTAGCAAAATGTTACATAACGGTACGTCACAGCCACCAAAAGGAAATTTGGAGCAGGCTCATGGGCTGAGCGCGGTCCATACCCAGCGAGTGTCGGTTGTATGAAACACCTCACCACAATGGCCGAGAGCGTAGATAACTATGATCCCGACCTATTAACCACTTCAATGTCGTGGTCAATAGCAGCCGCGGCAACCTCACCGTTAGAAAGAAGGGGCGGCCCCCTCTGTCAGCCCTTCGGCACCCCGCAATTCTGCTGACGGCTGCCATCTGTCTGCTTTCTGGCAGCGCTTAATAGTAGACGTTATTAGCACAATACACTGGAATTGCCGTGTGTTGTATCAGCCATCAAACAATCAGTAAAAAGTAAAACAAAAATTAAATAAAATGTTTAATAATGTATAAAAAAAATATTAAAAGTAAAAAAAAAAACACCTTTTTCCCATTTTCCCACTAAAGTATCGTAAAAAAAAAAAAAAAGCCTAAACATAACTGGTATCGCCACGTCCGTAAAAGTCCAAACTGTTAAAATATTACATTATTTATCCACCGTAGGAAAGAAAAATGAACAATGCCAGAAATGCAAATTTTTTTGTCACCATTCTTCCAAAAAAATATTTAGAAAAATGTATCAAAAAGTCACATATACCCTTAAAAGGTACTAATAAAAACTATGGGTCGCCCCGTAATAAAAAGCCCTGACCGCTCTATTGACCAGAAAAGAAAAAAAGTTATTGCTCTCAGAATATGGCGTCGCATAAGATTCTTTTTTTTAACAAATTGTATTTTTACGGCCAGCGGTCAGTGTCTCTGAAGTCCTCCGTATAGACTAATTACAGCAGTACTTCAGAGAGTGTGTACGCGCGATCACGTGCACACAGCCCTGTGCCCTGGCTGTTGTAGAGTGTCAGGGGCCAATCTTTTGGTCCCTAAACATGTGATCGCTATGACAACCAATCACAGCGATCACATGCATTTCAATGTAAAATAAATATAGTGTGCACGCTGTTACCAACAGCTCTGGGCACTGGGCAGAGTATCAGGGACCAATCTGATGGTCCCTGAACATGTGATCGCTGTGAAAACCTATCTATGACTCTTTTAAACTCCTCACACATTGTTTCAGTGTGAGGAGAAGAAGAGACTTAGAGGGAATTGCTGCCAGAAGATTACTGGGGGGGGATACAGTGTTACACATCAATACACTCTTTGTATAGATAGATTTCTATCTATCTATACAATCTATCTTTTGTTCTATCTATCCACCTTTCTATCTTTACTAGAATATTAGAATAGGCAGGTAGGGAATATATAATTATATATATATACCCACATATATATAATATATATATCAATAGTGGTTTATTTTTTTGTTAGCAGTAGTGTAGATATATATATATATATATATATATATATATATATATATATATATACACATACCAGTTAGTATGTGTGTACATATATATATTTAGATACCTATATATATGTATATATATATATATATATATAATCTGTTAGAAAAAATATATAAAAAAATTACAATTGTTTGTTTAGTTAGTGTTAGTGACTTTATGGCGAGGAAGTTATTTAGCGCTGAAGAGACATACGCCATGCTGTGGTCTGAGTCTGAGACCGTATCAGAGATGGCGTCAGAGATGGAACCTGTTTTAGGCAGTGACGATGATAGCGTCACTTCAGGTTCATCTTCAGGGGACAATAACCCTAACGCAGCAGAACATGGAAGCGCAGGGCCTAGTAGCACGGGACAGCCTGGTCCCTCCAGTTCAGGCTCTTGTATGGGCACCTGCACCATCTTTTGGGCCTAGAATCCACGCATTTACTGATAATACAAATTTTGTCCAAATGGATTACTTCCATTTATTTATTACAGACGACCTCCTAAATATCATTGTCCACGAAACAAATGTATTTTTTAAATTCTTTTATTTGTCATTAATATACACAACATAGTGCAAAAATGGCATTGAAAATCATGCAACAGATCACAGGTCAGTTATCAGCCTCACATCAACACATGAGTTCACCTGAGAGTACCATGTCGCTGAAAACACTGATGTAAGAAAACTCCGGTATGCACCCTGAACCCGCAGCCGTGCATGGTATGTCCTAAATGTGCATAAGAGCATTAAAGAGAGCAACAGAGAGAGAAAGGAGAGGCCAATAAGTAAGGAAAGAAAGAATAGAAAATGGGGAGTGAGAAAACAAGAAGGGAGGGGGGGGGGAGCTGACCTGACATACCGTGTCTAGACGGGAATTCACGAGGCCATGATGATTTTATATTCCTTGGTCGTTTGGAAACGAATCCATTCACGCCATGTTTTTAGGAAGGAGGCATGAGTCCCCTTCATTGATGGCGTGAGGTCCTCCATTCTCATGATTTCCTGGATCTTGCCGAACCACATGCCCACCGTCGGAGGACAGGACTGTCTCCACAGTGCAGGAACACATGCCCTAGCCGTGTTTACCAGGTGTCTGACTACCGAACATCTATACAATGGCAGTGGGACCTCACACAGATGAAGCAGGAAGAGGCCCGGGGATCTCGGCAGAAGGTAATCCGTAAACTTTGAGGAAATGCGCCACACCTCAGACCAGAACCCAGTCAGGAGTGGGCAGTCCCAGAAAATATGCAGGATCATACCCACATGGTCCCCGCATCTCCAGCATAATGGCGAGACCGCCGGGATCATAGCATGCAATCTGGAAGGCACCCTGTACCAACGGGACAATATCTTAAACCCTGCCTCTTGGAATCTACTGGCCATGGAGGACTTATGTGTCATGGTGACGAAACAAATTTATATGCCTCTCAGTATATAAGGCAGAAACCTTCATCCACCCATGCCAGAGATTGGACGCCCACCAATTTGCAGGAATTAAAAAAAAAATTGGGGCTCATCCTAAATATGGGTATTGTAAAAAAGCCCTCCATTAGGTCTCACTGGTCAACAACTAGTTTTTGTACAAAAACTCCAAACCAGGATGAATCTTCACAGACATACAATAAAACAGGAGGTGGATACACCCGTGGGAATCCATTTCTCTGGACCTGATCACAGTTTGGCAGATTTAAAGGTACTAATTCTGAAGGGTCAGTTTAAAAACAACAGAGAGAGAAAAATTTGGGAATTCAAGATGATGATAAAATTCCAGTCATTGACACAAGGCCTCAATCTAACCCCTGGATTTATGAGCCACTACATGGACACACGTCACATCCCCCATCAGACTGACTCCAGATGCCTTAACTCCTAAGTCATCACCCCTATAACCTCAGCTTTATTGCCCCGGCTTATCTTTATGATGTATCACTTCATGTCCTAATTGTCTTTGTGTAACATCTAAATGTTGTGCTTTTTTCTAAGTCATTAAAGGGAATGTGTTGCAAGCAAAACATGTTTTGTTTTTTTTAGTTAAACAATTAGTGTGTAGGTGATTAAACATTGTTCTAATTTGTAATTTTTTTTTCACGAGTCAGAAAATATTATAAATTGGATTCAATTGGATTCTAATTTATAATATTTTCCATTGCTGGTCACTAGATGGAGCCATTCCCAAAATTGCAGCATTGCATGTGGTAAAGCAACCACATTGCTTTATGCTGCAAAATTGGGTAAAAATCCCTCGCTCTAGTGAGCTCTCAGCATCCCCCCCTCCTTTATCCTGGCTAGTGCCGGGAGAAACGAGGGGTTTGAACGGTCTAACCTCCTACACTGTGTGTCGCCATTTTTTGAGCTAACACACAGTGTAGTAGGTTTACATACAGTAGTAAACACACAGTATAACACTTACATACACAGAAATCACTTACCTGCTCCAGTCGCCGCCGCTCCCTCCGGTCCATCCGCTCCGTCTGCTGCCGCTGCTCCATATGCACAAGTCCGGAAGCCGCAACCGGAAGTAGTAATCTTACTGTCCGGCCGCGACTTCCGGTCCACAGGAAAATGGCGCCGGACGGCGCGCATTTCAAATTGAACTGTGTGGGAGCGGCGCATGCGCCGTTCCCACACAGCGGCGTACATGATAGTGGATGGAACGGGTCCCTATGGGACTGGAGCTGCCGTATTCCATGTCTGTATGTGTCGTTAATCGACACATACAGAAATGGAAAAAAAGAATGGCAGCCCCCATAGGGAAGAAAAAGTGTAAAAATAAAAAAAAGTAACACACAAACACACAAATTAATCCAAACGTTTTTAATAAAGCACTAACATCTTTAACATATTAAAAAAAAATTGTGGTGACACTGTTCCTTTAACTCGCCTGAAGAAGGGGCCTCTGTGCTCTGAAAGCCACATATAGAACTTTTATAGTTAGCCAATAAAGGTATCATACCTATTAGACTTTTGTCTTTTTTGACACAAAAGTATTTAACATTTCATATTATCTCTGGTACTACACTGTTTTCTTACTGTACTTCAAGAAACTTTCAGAAGAAGACTGGACTTTCTAAAAATATGATAAACTCCTTGAAGAAAACCTTGTGGGGTCTACTTGTGTGAATGAAGTAATTTATGGGGTGATTTTAATGTTTCAGCAGCATTACACCCCCCAGAAAACAGTATGCGGCTATAAAATCAAGTGCAGAATTCCTGGACCAAAAAAGCCAAAAATTCTCCTTTTATGCCAAGCCCTGGCACATGCCCGCACAGTGAATATAGCACACATATTTGGTATCCCCATGCACGGGAGAAGTGGAAGAATGTGAAAGGAGATTAATTTTGTCTGTGTTCTATACTGTGTGTGAAAAATACTAGCATAAACTGACGCATTTGCTAAATTCTTGCATTTTTTTCCAATTTTGCCGACTTTAGAGAAAAAAATAAAAATGATGTATACTGACATTAAAACAAAGCCCTATCTGTCCTTTAAAAAGAGTGTAATATTCAAACATGAACTTTATTCACCTGCTGAGTTATAGTCATCTAAAGAAGCGCAGTGCAAAATTGTGACATTTTCTCTGGTCATTTAGCTGTAAAACAGCCTAGTCCTTAACCGGTTAACATGTCGTTTTTGCTGCATAGTGAATGCCAGAACATCAAAAAACAATGGAGAAATTGACGCTTTTTTTCCAATTCCAACCCACAAAGAATTTATTTTTCAGCTCCCAGTACATTATATGGTAATCTAAATGGTGACTTTAAAAAAAACTTTGACTTGTCCCGCAAATAACAAGCCCTCATATGGCTAAAGGGTGTTTTACACTGGGTGATTATCGGGCAGACAAATGTTCATAGAACGCTCGTTGCCGATAGTTGCCCCGTGTAAACAGGGGAACGATCAGCAGATGAACGAGCAAACGCTCGATCATCTGCTGGTCGTATCGTTTTAAAAAAGTAAAATATTATCGTTGTCGGCAGCACATCTCCTGTGTAAACAGGGCGACGCGCTGCCAACATGATAATAATGTATGGGGAGTGGACGATCGATCGGAGTAATGACTGCTCGTCCCCATTCATAGCTCCGTGTGACAGGAGCAAACGTTGATCGGCGCTCGCTGCATCGGCCGATTATCGGCCGGTGTAAAAGGGCCTTTAGTCCACGGAAAAATTAAAAAGTTATAGCTTTTGGAAGGCAGGGAGGAAAAAGCGACAATGAAAAAACGAAAAATGTTTGCGGCGCCAAGGGGTTAATAAAGCTGTACCCTTTGTTAAATTCATGCAGCCACTTCTAAACAATTCTGGTCATGTGTCATCTATAGTGATTGTCACATGATCATAATGACTAATAGCTCTACTGGATGATGCGTTCACGTAACAAGATCACATGGCCATATGTAGGCAATGCTGCAAGAAGGGTTTACAGAGGATATACAGCTGGGTTTGTCTACATTGTTTTTATTGGTATTTTGCCAAACACATGAACAGAACTCAGCAGATGGAAGTAGGGAAATTTGTACTTTTTCCCTCTGTTGGGTCCAAACTTGTTTTTGGCAAAAAAAAAACAAAACAGCACACACATAAAACAAAAAAATATAGAGAAGACAGACCAGAAAAACAGCTAAATAAACATCTGTGGGTGTATGCATTACTCCACTGTATCCCAAATGTGATGTGTGGCACCTTATCCCAAATATGATGTGTGGCATCTAATGTAGTCAAATGCTGTATCTGAGGCCCCCATTATATGTTGGGGTTGCCACTACTGCTTTTATTAATTTGTACCTCCGTAACTATCAGCTGTGTGCAGTTGGTGCCAGAAGCGGGAGGGTCCTTATTCCGAAAGGGTTGTCTGTAATGATGCACCTGCTCCCGAACTCACCCCTCCTGACCAGCTTTATCACTTTCGTCCTTAAATCATAGAACAACATAACCTTTTTTTTTCCCACTTGTGTACTGGAGTATGGTTCTGTACTGTGTACTAGAGTACAATTTTGTTCTTTGTACTAGAATTTCCTATGTACTAGGGTATTGATCTGTCCTGTGTACTAGAGTAGTGTTCTGTGCTGCTATTCTTCCTGTGTACTAGAGTATGGTTCTGTCCTGTATACTAGAGTATTCTGTCCTGTGTATTAGGGTAATGTTCTGTCCTGTGTACTTGAGTATTGTGCTGTGTACTAGAGTACTGTTCTATCCTGTGCTGTGTACTACAGTACTGTTCTATCATGTGCACCAGAGTACTGTTCTGTGCTGTGTACTAGAGTAGTGTTCTGTGCTGTGTACTAGAGTAGTGTTCTGTGCTGCGTACTAGAGTAGTGTTCTGTGCTGCGTACTAGAGTAGTGTTCTGTGCTGCGTACTAGAGTAGTGTTCTGTGCTGTGTACTAGAGTAGTGTTCTGTGCTGTGTACTAGAGTAGTGTTCTGTGCTGTGTACTAGAGTAGTGTTCTGTGCTGCGTACTAGAGTAGTGTTCTGTGCTGCGTACTAGAGTAGTGTTCTGTGCTGCGTACTAGAGTAGTGTTCTGTGCTGTGTACTAGAGTAGTGTTCTGTGCTGCGTACTAGAGTAGTGTGCTGCATACTAGAATACTGTTCTGTGCTGCGTACTAGAGTAGTGTGCTGCATACTAGAATACTGTTCTGTGCTGCGTACTAGAGTAGTGTGCTGCGTACTGGAGTTGTGTTTTGTGCTGTGTACTGGAGTTGTGTTGTGTGCTGTGTACTGGAGTGGTGTTCTGTCCTGATAGAAGACCTCTAAAATGTTATCACAAAAGACCTTTTAGGGCTTTAGTAGAGAAACTATTTTGTAATCTCTTACCTGTGCCCCAAGATGATAGCACTTGAAGATGCAGACTCCCTATAAATCCCTGTGATCCTGGTCTTTAAGGTGACACTAGCGGTGGGCAGAAGTGATATGATTAGTCAGTTACGGTCAGGATGTGCATCTAGACTTTGATCTATTCTATTTATCTCACTGATAACGAATAACCAAAGCAATAATCCAAGTATCCCCAGTGAAACCCCTCAATCATTGATTGGTTGGTACATTTGTCAGTCGCCTCATGTCGCTGGCTGGTATTTATGTAAAACTGTTTGCGAATTTAGGGTCCTTTTGCACGTGAATATACATTTATAAAAAATGAGTGCTGATCGACAATATGGCGAGTCGTTAAAGGATTTTTCCATCATCTATAAATCAGTGGGGGGCCAACCTCTGGGACCCCCACTGCTCCTGAGAATGAAGGGACCATAGTGCTGATTTAGTGCTGTGTCCCCATCACTGTTTTTCCCTGCACAGCAGCTCTCTGTGCAGGAAAGTGCCGCATTTAATTGAATGGAGATGTGCTGCAGTTCCCTGCACAGCCAGGTGGCCGGGTGCGCCGCTGTGTAGGGAAAAGTTAGAAAGGGACTCCTCGCTCTCAGGATCAGTGGGGGTCCCAGAGCTTGGACCCCCACTAATCATAAAGGGCATATCCTAGGGGTATGCCATCACTTTATAAGATAGGAATACCTGTTTACCATTGAAAAAACATGCATTTATATGTAGGGTAAGCCCACACAGAGCAGCCCTTTAACGGTCGCGACGTGGCCAACAACCGCACCAGTACCATGTTCGGTGCGGCTGTCAAATACCATGTTAATTGCGGGTAAAACGGCACTTTACCTGCAAAATCGTGCGGCCATAAAGGATGTATTAATGGCCGCACAATTTTGCAGATAAAGGGACGTTTTACCCGCAATAACGCGCAGCCTTAAAATTGTATTTGACAGCCACGCCAAACATGGTGCCAGTGCAGTTGTTGGCCGTGTCGCGACTGTGTCAGGGCCGCTCCGTGTGGCCTTACTCTAATAATCTTATATTTTTAAGTTAACTCGATGGCTTTTGCGATTAATCATCTTTCCGGCCAAACATTCCATACCTCCTGTCTCATCTGCTAACAATTAGCAGATGCCTGTTTTATATAAGGGAATGTAGCGCCAAAAAGCCATAATGGGTCATCAATAACATTCAATCCACGACAAACGAACAATCTCTCGCTGATTGCGAACTTTTACTCAATATCACAATGTTTTAGACAATTGCCCTGTCTGGAAGGCCCTTTATGGAAGGTGGGTAACCCTGCCATTCATGTTTACCATCAGTGTTTTGTCAATGGTATTAAAAACAATAGTTTCATACGAATGAAAATCTGCACCGTTGGTCGGAACAACAATTTTATCGGCCATTAAATGCTACATTCGATGTATTTACTGTTTGAGGAAAGTGCATGTGTGGCAATGCAAAGGCGTGATACTTACACATATGGCGGAAAATATCTATTCGTACATGCTTTTATTCATAGTGCAATCTGACTGCAAAATAATAATAATAAAAATTTCCATATATATATATATATATACACATACATAAAAAAAAAAATATATATATTAAAAATAATATTTTTTTATTTTAATTTTATTATATTTTTTTTAATTAAAGGAACATTTTCAGTCTTTGACCATCTGTATAATAATACAGTTCAGTAGTTCTCATGACTGCTAAAACAAATGTCTGATGACTCATACTGCATATCAGCGACTCGATAGCATCTTGCTGTTCTGTGACAGGTTATATAGTAAAAGATCAGAGACTACTCAGCCACCGCATCTCCGATCCTGCCCCCCCCCCCCAGGGTGTGACGTCATGACGGAGCATCCCACCCGGAAACGACCTGTTACTTGGAGTCTCTCGCCTGCCTGGTGCTTGGAGACTGCGCGGCCGAGGGAGAAGAAGCACGTGGAGCAGAAAACAGGGAGGGAATCGGAGGGAACAAGCTCAGGATGACAGGTGAGGAGGAGGAGGAGGCAGCACAGGCTCTCTGCCGATGTCTCCCAAATAAACACTATGATGTAGGGTAAGGAAGAAAATTACTATCCTGGCATATTTTAAAAATTTACATTTAAAAACTATAATCTGTCTATAAAGTTCTGAAATACATGGGAATTTATTTTTATTTTAAAAAAAAAAAACAAGAAAAAAAGTTTGCAGTGTAATTCAATATTAAAGTCAGACCTTACCAAAAAGTGTTTCCTGTTGATCTTTTTGCTGCCGATACACAAAATAACATAAAGTGCATCAATAAATAACTGGATACTTAATACTAAGTACAATTCTATAGATAAACTGTGGCATATAATGTTGTGTGCTACATAATCTACAAAGGAGACTTTACAGAATAAAGAATACTTTTCTATTGTTATTGAATTGTTCCAGTGATACACAGTGTCCCACATTTAATAAGTGTTCTCTACACCAATGAAATTGGAGATGGTAGTTGGTGTGAATTGAGCTTAATTTAGTATAAGGGATATGCCCTTCAATAAATCTGTTGCATTTGGAATTGTCTGTTTTAGTTACTTCTTATGGAAAACTTTTTTTTTTTTTTTTTTTGCTGATGTCCTGTTTTTTATTGGGGTTACACACCGTCCTACATGTAAAGAAAAAAAAAATGACGGCAAGTGGCTAATATCTGTCGTACTGGACAGAAAAGAAAAATCACTAGTGTAAGGGTATGTGCACACACACTAATTACGTCCGTAATTGACGGACGTATTTCGGCCGCAAGTCCCGGACCGAACACACTGCAGGGAGCCGGGCTCCTAGCATCATACTTATGTACGATGCTAGGAGTCCCTGCCTCTCTGCAGGACAACTGTCCCGTACTGTAATCATGTTTACAGTACGGGACAGTTGTCCTGCAGCGAGGCAGGGACTTCTAGCTTCGTACATAACTATGATGCTAGAAGCCCGGCTCCCTGCACTGAGTTCGGTCCGGTACTTGCGGCCGAAATACGTCCGTCAATTACGGACGTAATTAGTGTGTGTGCACATACCCTAAGCTTTAACTGCTTTGTACTATTTTTAGGAATTTGTGTGTTTTATTGCATGTGCCCGTTGTGAAAGAGGGAGAACAAAATGGAAACATTTATGATCGGCTAGAATGGTTTGGCGTACATCGGCTGAGAACCGGAATGAGGCACAAACTTTAAACATTAGGTAACGTGTGCCAGTTTTGGCATGTGCAAAAAAAAAAGACCCTCTTACACAATGTTTGCCTGGTCTTAGCTGGCATGGGCTTGATGGCAAGATTTTGGATCAGAAATGATCAGATAAGCTTTTTTAAATATGACACCTGCCTTTTAACCTGAAAACTGTCAGCTATGGAAGTAACATCTAAGACGGGGGCTACACGACACTTTTTGTAGTGCTAGTCATTGATTTTAATTCTTGGATAGGTATAGATCAGCAGCACAGGATACATTTTTCAAGAGGGTGCACGTCTCCTGGGTCACAGTCCGAGTGACCCCTCAGTCAAGACAAAGAAGAAATGGAGACAGCACTACCGAATTTTCAAAGTGAAGATCCTTTTATTCCACGGTGCAACGTTTCAGCTCAATACGAGCCTTTCTCAAGCATAGATGCTTGAGAAAGGCTCGTATTGAGCTGAAACGTTGCACCGTGGAATAAAAGGATCTTCACTTTGAAAATTCGGTCGTGCTGTCTCCATTTCTTCTTTGTCTTGATTTTAATTCTTGAGTGACAGCTGCAGTCCACAAGATTACATGCAACTCAACGTGTTTATTTAGACTAGCTCAATAGTAAAAATCACTCAGTAGCACTACAAAAAGTCTAGGTGTAACCCTGGCCTAAGGCTGGATTCACACACAGCGTTTTACTGAGTTTTTAATGTGGTGTTTTTTTTTTTTTTGGTGTGACCAGATGTTACATTAAAGACTATAGTAAAATATGAAATACACTACAAACAACTGCGTTTTGATTTGTGACATTTTTGAGGCAATTTTGCGGTCAATGGCTTCTTTTATTTTTTAAACGCAGCCTGCTCTGAAGTATGGCGGATTTTTCAGGTGTTTTTCTCAAAGACTTCTCTATAGGACTTAAAACGCCCCCAGTAAAAAGAGCATGTACAAAATTATTTCAAATTAAAAACGCCACTAAAATTGCCTTAAAAAAATGTATATTCCATTTTGGTAACGCTGGTGTTTTTAGAAACGTTTTTTGATGCAGCACAAATTGGCAGAAAATGTATGTGTGTGAAGGAGTTCTTAGAGTAAAGCCCCATGCGCACGACCGTAGTTTTCATCGGTAAATACGAATCGGGTAATTACGGATGAAATTGTGCACCCATTCATTTCTATTGCTCATGACACATTTCCATATATTTACAGATGTGTGTCCAGGCCGTAGAAATGATCCACACAATGTAGATCCCACCTATCCCCTAGGTGTGAATGGGATTGTAAACACTTGATTCATATGCATTGTGCTGCACTCTCTAGCGGATTTTCAATTCAGAATCACACTGAAAATCAGGTACCAATCCTCCATGTCTAGATGTGGGCTAAAATTATTTTGCCTTCGATATACTCTTAAAAAACAAACAAACAAACAAACACAAAACCACGTGGGAGAATTTTGACAAGCGTTCTCCTTTTTACTTTGTCAAATTTCCAAATGTTGCAACGAATGCTTCTGATGTCATGTGAAATTTGATAATGTGAACTGGAAGGGAGGTGGTTCAGCAGTGGGTATTCAGATGAGAATAGATGTTATATATAAAAACGTAAAGGAACAGGACCCGGACACTCCAATAAAGTAAGTTGGTGGTATAAGGGCTTGTCCACAAGTAGTGGAATTGCTGCGTATTTTAAAATATGCAGCAGAATACAGTAGCAGCAAAGTGAGTGAGATGTAATAAATCTCATCCACACGCTGCGTAAAATTTCAGAGCCGAAATTGACCTGTGGTGCGTATTTTTTGGGCCGCAGCATGTTAATTCCTGCTGCCGAAATTGGACTGAAATGCTGTGTTTTTCAGAGATCTCCCAATATTGAGAAAAACGCCGCAAAATACGCACCGTTTTCTGCAGTTAAAAACGCAGGAAATGGTGTGGGTTATTTTTTTGCCGCACCGGAAAGTCTGCTACTTTCACAGGAACTTTTTTTTTTCCCATGAAATCTGCTGTTCATGAGGTAAAGTAGTAAAACACAAAAAAATATACATATTTTTGTATTACTAAATAAATTGTCGCAAAATTTAGAACGCAAAGAACAAGGGCAGAATAGCTTTCCTTTTTTTTCCATTCCCCTCCAGAAAGAGCTAATGAAATTCAGTAAATTATGTTCCCCAAAATAATGCCATTTAAAAATACAACTCCTACAAAAAACAAGCCCCCATACAGCTACATCAATAGAAAAATAAGTTATGGCTCTTGGAATGCGGCGAGATAAACAAAACAATTAGAGCTTGTCCGCACGTAACAGAATTGCTGCGTATTTTCCATCAGAAATTGCGGACGGAAAATACGCAACAGAATACAGTAGCAGCAAAGTGGGTGAGATTTAACAAATCCCATCCACAGGCTGTGGAAAATTTCTGAGCAGATATTCACCTACGGTGCATATTTTTCGTACCACATCATGTCAATTCCTGCTGCGGAAAGTGGACTGAATTGCTGCGTTTTTCAGAGGAGATGTCACCATCTCCCAGCATTGAGAAAAACGCAGCAAAATCCGCACCATTTTCTGCAGTAAATAAAACGCATGAAATTGTGCGGTTTTTCCGCAGTGGCATCTCTGCTAGCTTCTGCGGAATTGCTGCAGAAATTTTCTGCGGCAATTCCATTACGTGTGGACAAGCCCTTATTGCAGTTCTAAACGCCAAAATAGGCTTGATCCTCAAGAGGTTAAAGAGTGACATGTCCGAAGTTTTAATCGGTATGATCGGCAATATTAGTTTGCCTGAAGATCGGCTCACAGAAAAAAAAAAAAATGTCTGAGTGCGTCTTTCGCCTGATGACGCGCTCGTAGGCTTTCTATGGGAGCCCGCGGGCAAAAAACGCAGCGAAATATGCTTTCTCTGCCCCCCATTGATGTCAATGGGAGGTCAGAGGTGTAAACGCCCGAAGATAGGGCATGTCCCTTCTTTTTCCCGCAAGACAGTTTTTCCGCTCGCGGGAAAAAAACGCCTCCGCCTCCCATTGATATCAATGGGAGGCTTTTTTGGCACCCCACCCCACGATCTTTTTTGGCACCCCACGATCGCGTTGTGTGTTGGCGCCGATGAGCTGTCTGAATTGACCTCCGCATTTGAGGGGTTAAAAGGCCAGGAACAGCGCGATCGCTGTAACTGGCCATTCGTCCCGGGTGTCCGCTGTAAAACACAGCGGACACCCGTAGCGTATGGAGCGTGTGAGCGCGCTCCATACTTCTCCCCCTGCACCAGGATGTGCCTGCATGTCCTGGTGTGTGAAGGGGTTGAGGCCCTTTTACACGGGCCAATGATTCTGTGAACGAGCGTTCTTGCGAATGCTTGTTCACGATCATTTCCCTGTGTAAGCAGGGCAAAAATCCGCCGATGAACGGGGGAAACGCTCTTTCATCGGCTGATCGTCTCTTTTATGTGACAATAAAAATGGTCACTAGTTGGAATGATGAAAATGCATGGGGACGAACGGTCGTAGTAAGAATCGCTCGTCCCCATTTATAACCGATCATTGCTCCATTTAGGCTACGTGCACACATTGCGTAATTTGATGCTGAAAATCCGCACCAAAACTGCAGGTGTACTCATGTAATTGTGCAGCTAAAACCACACCTAATTGATGCGTTTTTAGGTGCGGTACTTACATTTTTCGGAAATAGGTGCGGTTTTATGCTGCGTATTTTAGTGCGTTTTCCTTTAAAACTATTCAGATACAATTCGCAAGAGGAAACGCAGGATTAATTGACATGCTGCGGATTTTAAAATACGCACCACAGGTCAATTTACGTGCAGAAAGAATCTGCACCGTGTAGATGATTTCTTGAAATCTTATTTACTTTGTTGGTACTGTATTACTCTCTGGATTTGCTGCATGAAAATCCACACGGCAAATCCGCACGTAATACGCAACGTGTGCGTTCAGACTTAAAGGGAGCAAATGAGTTGCGATCGACAAGCTATATTGTCAATCGGCGCTTAAGGCAAAAATTTGCGTATCATATTGAAGATTGAATAGACAAAAATATTTAGCAGTTTGATGACAAACACAGATGATTTATTTCAAATAAACGTGGCGCCCTCATGCTATATTCCTTCTACACTATGTTCAACCCTTTGTGGAAGGACGGTGAATAGGGTCCTGTCCTTTCTTATAAACTAAGTTTATTCCATAGCGCAGCTATTACAGTAGAGCGGTCTTTCTCTTTTGTTGGACTGCACAAGTGATTTTTAAGTGTTTCCAATCTCTAATAAAGAAGGGTGCAAGAGGCTCCAAATAGCTTAGACGCTATGTACACCTTTGCAGGGCAGTTTTGTTTTTTCTTTTGTTTTAAAAATAGGTCAATCAGTGTGTTTGGTGTAACTTTAAATAGTTTTATATACAACTGCTCTGTATTCTGTATACAGAGCAGCTGTATCATTCGCTATTACCTGAATCTGTCAGTCCCGCCGACTTAGATGTGATAGATTACAGGTGGATCCTGAGTGTCAGACAAGCAGGACTCGCGGTCACTGAACCTGTCAGTCCAGTAGACCTGACGGGAGCAGGATTTGGCGCTACATACAGCTCCTCTGTATAGAGAAAACAGATCAGCTGTATCTCAAAAAGTAAAACCATTTTCTTTTACAAAGGTGTACATAGCCTTTGAAATAACAATGTGTACTATGCCCACCTTTTAAAATGCCCACTTGTTTATAAATCGTTTTATTGAAAAATATAACAGGGTCAAAAGTACAAATACTTCAGAAGATCAGTCCGTAAGTACTCCAAAAAATAAAAAAAAGCCGCAGAATTCCGACCATACACAACAGAATGCATTATATATTGCAAAAATACATTATATAGACAAGCGTATTAAAGGTCTCGGGTATACAAACACGTAATCACATAACATTGGCAACTGGTAGAGAAATCACTCTGCACGCAGGCAGAGAAGGTCATATGATATGAATGGATCCCATCTGGTAGCCACATTTTAATGACATACAGCAATAGCATTATTTAAAGCGTTCGGGAGTCCCAGAACCGTACAATGAGTGAGACTAGAGGAGCACCACCGACCCCATATATAGAGACAAATTTGTCAGGACGCCCACGGTTCTTATACACAATGTGCTCGTACGGGAGGATACATGCCCACTTGTTTACTTCAGTGTCAAAATGATTTCCCCACTCCATCGTGTGACCATTCAGCAAATCTCCTTAATCAACATGGGTGAAATCTGTGTTCTGAATGGGGAGAGTATAATAAGTTGCTGGCTGACATCTGGCAATGACTTGTCTCACTTGAGAACTAGGGTTAGGCCATGTTGAAATCCAACATGCTGATCCCCCCCCCCCCCCCTACATCCGCTGTCGGGAAACAACATTACACAATAGATGGTTGGCGAGTCCTGCCGACATTGACGGGTTCGCCCAATGTTAATCTAATGTGTATGGGCACCTCCAGCTGGGAGGAAAATACCTGCTGCCTGTATCTAGTGACTTTAAATCCTAAAATAAATATATATATATATATATATATTTATGTTTTTTAAACACACTTTCCCATCAAGGTTAAAATGCAAGTGGTTGTTATTATTACCTATGACTGGGCATGCGGATATAAAAAAAAAGAGTCTGTGGCAAAATCCGGAGGTGGATTTATCCGCTGCGTATGAACTTGGACTAATACGTCATATTTCAGAAACCCTGTCCTGACTGCAGCGATCTGAATCGTGTTGTAACGTTCTCTTAGTATGTAGTGCGACATGCCTTATTTTTCAGGGTGGGCTTTAGAGGTGGTTAACCAATATGAGACAGTCTAATTATGATCACTTTGTACTTCCATTTTCTCATGTACATAATCTTTCTCTTTCCTGTGGAAGAAACACATTTTAATATAACTGAGTATAATGTTATCTGTTACATAACCTGCAGAGGAAGTCACTCATGCAAAAGTAAAATAGTTTATTTTCTAATGGTAGCTTGTAATAAATGGGAAAAGTTACTCCTGTACTTCCCACAGCTGTGTCTAGTAGTGGATCTGGATCTGTCATTTAAACTGGTCACTGACCAGTAACTGGGTCAGGGCTCATTCGGAAGAGTGGGTAACTCGTCCATGTGACGGCCCTTAAAACAGCCGTCACCTGGACACATGTATTTCAATGGGGCCGTTCACACGGCTGTTTCCACGCAGCGTGTGAAGGGTCAGTGGAAAATAGGACATGTCCGATTGTCCTGTGTTTTTCACGCATCCCTCCATAGACTCCAGTCTATAGGGATCCGTCATCATCCGTCCCGCACGGGTGCACCTCCGACATGAAAAGCGGCCGTTTTTGCGTCTGAGGTTGCCAACGCTCATATGAATGTAGCCGCAAGCTAAAGCATGTTTGTCAATGATGGAGAAACACTTTATTATGATCATATGTTGTCCCATTGTATACCTAACACAATACCTGTAAGCACAGCTCATACCACTCTACCTCCCAGTAGTCTGTGGTTTTCATACATGATATGATCCGTTCTTCTGTCATGAGAAACAGGAATTCTCAAAAAACAGGCAGGGGTAATATCTTTTTGTATATTTTAGTTAGTCTTTTTGTCCTGGATGGTTGACATACATAAAGTGCTACTCATAAAGTTGCAACACTCCATTGGTTCCAAGTGAGTTTTGGCTTTTCTGGAGGTTTCAGCACTATGGTATTACTATGATGGTCATTTTGTCTTCCTATTGCTCACAAAAGCTTCTATTGGGAAGGTATGCAGCTCTTTACTCACTTAGGCCTCGTTCACATCTACGTTGGAGGCTCAGTTAGGGGCCTCCATCGCAGATCCAGCTGATATCGGAAACAATAGTGCAGCATGCTGTGCTATTTCTGGTTAAACCACGGAAATCTGGTGGAACCCATTAAAGTCAATAAGGTTTCATTAGCCGCCGGTGGTGTCGGAGGTGCAACAGCAACGGCAGAACAATAGAATGCCGAACGCTGCCGTGAATTCACTTTTACACGGCAGTATTTGGGCGGGTTCACACGTGGCGGAATTTCACTTAAATTCCGCTGCGGACACTCCGCAGCGTTAATCCGCAGCGGTGCCGTTTGTCCATTGACTTACACTTTAATTTAGCACTGTTCGTTTAGACGAGGCGTAAAATTCCGCTGCGGAGCATAGGCTGCGGAGCGGAATTTGGTGTCCGCAGCATGCTCTGTCTGTTGCGGAGCAGTGGCGGACTCATGTCGGAATTTCTCCATTGACTTCAATGGAGAGTCAAAATTCCGCAATGAAGTCCGCAGATCTTATGTGTGCTGCGGAGCGTATTGGTTTTGCTACCATGACATTTCTTCATTCTGGCTGGACCTATGTATTTCTAGGTCTACAGCCAGACTGAGGAAGTCAATGGGGCTCCCGTAATGACGGGAGCGTTGCTAGGAGACGTCTGTAAATAGTCACTGTCCAGGGTGCTGAAAGAGTTAAGCGATCGGCAGTAACTGTTTCTGCACCCGGGACAGTGACTACCGATCCCAATATACATGTATCTGTAAAAAAACATATAAGTTCATACTTACCGAGAACTCCCTGCGTCTGTCTCCAGTCCGGCCTCCCAGGATGACGTTTCAGTGTAAGTGACGGCTGCAGCCAATCACAGGCCAAGCACAGGCTGCAGCGGTCACATGGACTGGCGCGTCATCCAGGGAGGTCGGGCTGAATGCCGAAAGAGGGACGCGTCACCAAGACAACGGCCGGTAAGTATGAAATTCTTTTACTTTCACTAGGGAAAGTGCTGTCCCTTCTCTCTATCCTGCACTGATAGGGAGAAGGGAAGCACTTTTCCCGCAGTCCGCAGCAGCTAGTCCGCATCAATTTTCTGCACATTTTGTGCAGATCCGCAGCAGAATCTGCAACGCAGATTCTGTGCGGCATTGATGCGGACAGTTGCGGAGGAAATCCGCCACGTGTGGTCATGCCCTTTCGGTCGGTATTTTGCTTCAGTGTTTGTAAGACAAAACCAGGAGTGGGTCCTAAACAAGGAAGAGAGAAATCTTTCCATTCTGTTTGTTGTGCTCCTGGTTTAGGGTCAATGCACATGTTGCGTATTATGTGTGGTTTTGCCTCTCGTATTTGCATTCGACAAAACCGCAGCGTTAGGGCTTATTCAGACGAACGTATTATACGTCCGTTCTACGCGCGTGAAAATCACGGACCTTTATTAGTCAATGGGGCCGTTCAGACTGTCAGTGATTTTCATGCAGTATGTCCGCTGCGTAAAACTCACGAAATGTCCTATATCTGTCCGTTTTTCGCGTATCATGCACCCATTGAAGTCAATGGGTGCGTGAAAACCGCACACGGACACACTTCGTGCTACAGTAGTCAAAACTATGGATGAAAACAGAAAAGCACCACAGGCAAATATGATGGAACCTGCGATAGACGGTCCTAACGTCGGCACTACTCCACAAGCGGGACCTTATGTAAAAAGTTCTGGTGGTGTTCGGCGTAGAAAGGACATCCGTGTATAAATCCAACTTCAGAAATAAAGTTGCGGCACTCTGCTAACTTGAAATGCTGTACTTTATTTTCAAAAGCAAACACAGCGGGTTAGGACGTGTGGAGAAAGCGATGGCCATATTGTCAGGCCTCCTAGATTTATTTTCTGAAGTTGGATTAATTTATAGCATTTCTGTGTAAATTCTGCATAGACCCCCCTATGTGAGCCTGATCGGAGAGCCGCTAACAAACCGCATCTCCCACTCTGGAGGGCTCCATGTCACTGCGCACGATATGGTCGCCCTTTTATTTGAATGGCCAGTATGTAATACTACATTTCCTTTGTAGTGGCCACAGATGTGTGACTGCACAAAATTCTGATAGTTTACCTTTGGAATCAGCAGTTTATCTATTATCGGACACGCAACCGAACTGCTCGGTTGTAACTAATGCGAGCTCCCACAATGCATTGCTTTCCTAGTTGTAGAATTAAATGTAGAAGGAATCCTCGTCCAGCTCAAGGCCAGTACTAGATAAGCAAAGTGTTCATAAAGGTTCTCAACATTTTGTCGATTGTAACAGTGCAGTGTTGTACGTTGTTTAAAAGTGGAGTTCTCCTTAAAGTGCTCATAAGACTGCCAAGGGTTTTTATTTTTTATTTCGAATTCTGCAGCAGAATCGCCGCCGTTATTTTTTGCAACTTTTACCTCCCAATTGAATTCAATGGGGAAAAACCGCAACAAAAGTACAACGATTAAGCAGCATAAATTGACAAACTGTGAATTAAAAAAAATTAAAAAAAAATATATATATATGCACCGCAGGTTAATTTATGCACGTTTTTCCCATCAAATTTTTTCCTGCAGCGTGTGGATGAGATTTGTTCAAATCTGATCCGCTTTGCTGCTACTGTAATACTCGGAAAAGACGCAGCTAATCTGCCCAGTGTGAACATACCTGGATGGTACCGTATTATAGATATAGTAATGCTTCTAGAAGAGAATATCTCCATAATGTGGCATCTGACTGAACATTTCACAATTTTTTGTTTGACGCTGTACACAATTGGAGGCATATGGAGGTACAATATGGGCTCATGGCTTTCTATGGGGCTGTATTACAACTTGGAGCTTGTATGGAGCAATTTTTATTTTTTCTTTAAATCGTGAAACATATTTTGACAGTAAGTGAATTATCGGTTTAATAATAATTTTAATGTAAACAGTACATCATGTGTCGTTGTCATCCTTTGAAGCTTTTGCTGGTGTAGGAAGGAAATCTGGATTAAACTGGAACAAAAAGTGTTATGTTTTTGGTGTTCATATCTTTGGTTTGTGAGGTGTAAGCAGGAGGTGTTATCATGGTTCTCACATACGGACCAGCTTCTGTCAAACCGTTTTCTGTGGTCTCATATTTCCATCTAAATGTCTGCACATAAAGGATCGCATACTTCACCTATGAAAATGTGTTGTACACACGGATCACTGACCCAAAGCTACTCGTTATTTTAAAATAGAGCAACTGAATAGCGGACCGTGTTTTTGTTATGCGGAAAGCACATTGTATCCACAAACTAAAATTTTACAATATCTTGGTGATCCTGTAAGGCATTTGAAGTATTTTATAATCATTTGGTTTGTAAATATTCACTCCTATTAGGCCGTAGCTGTGTGTACGATCCGCGATTACAGAACGGACAGGCTACGAGGTGTCATCCGCGGGCTGCCCCGCAATCACAGACCTTGTGCACATAAGATGTGCATTCATTTCAATGAGCCCAAACCGCAAATGGGGACTGTGTATAATGAAATGTCCTATTTTTTATTTATTTCTGTGCAATTCGTGCCTCGTGCAATGCATGGACCATGGAAACCACGTCGGGCGCATTGGCCCATAGCAAAACATGCGTTCTATACTATCCGCAATATTGGTCGTGTGCATGACACCTGAGATAATTGGGCTGATACAACCATTCAGTGACATGTTTTTCAAATAGCCCAATTTGTCACTATTTAAGCCACATGCACACGATGCATATTACATGCGGATTTACTGCACGGTTTCCCTGCTGCAAATTCGTAGTGCAATACAATACCAGTAAAGTAGATGAGAATTCAAGTGACTTCATCTACACATTGCAGAATTTTTTTCTGCACTTAAATCGACCTGCGGTGTGAATTTTTTAAAATACGGAGCATGTCAAATTCCTGTTTAAGAATTCTATCTGACGGGCTTATAAGAGAAAAAAATGCGCCAAAATCCGCACCATAAAATCTGCGACCATTTCAGCGTCCACATGTAAAATCTGCACCTAAAAACCATAAGGCTGGGTTCACACGTGGCGGAATTTCACTTAAATTCCGCTGCGGACACTCCGCAGCGTTAATCCGCAGCGGAGCCGTTTGTCCATTGACTTACACTTTAATTTAGCAGTGTTCGTTTAGACGAGGCGTAAAATTCCGCTGCGGAGCATAGGCTGCGGAGCGGAATTTGGTGTCCGCAGCATGCTCTGTCTGTTGCGGAGCAGTGGCGGACTCATGGCGGAATTTCTCTATTGACTTCAATGGAGATTCTAAATTCCGCAATGAAGTCCGCAGCTGTCATGCACATGTTATGTGTGCTGCGGATGCGTCTTGTTTTTTTGCCATGACATTTCTTCATTCTGGCTGGACCTATGTATTTCTAGGTCTACAGCCAGACTGAGGAAGTCAATGGGGCTCCCGTAATGACGGGAGCGTTGCTAGGAGACGTCTGTAAATAGTCACTGTCCAGGGTGCTGAAAGAGTTAAGCGATCGGCAGTAACTGTTTCTGCACCCTGGACAGTGACTACCGATCACAATATACAGCAACCTGTAAAAAAATATAAGTTCAAACTTACCGAGAACTCCCTGCTTCTGTCTCCAGTCCGGCCTCCCAGGATGACGTTTCAGTCTAAGTGACGGCTGCAGCCAATCACAGGCCAAGCACAGGCTGCAGCGGTCACATGGACTGGCGCGTCATCCAGGGAGGTCGGGCTGGATGCCGAAAGAGGGACGCGTCACCAAGACAACGGGCGGTAAGTATGAACTTCGTTTACGTTCACTAGGGAAAGTGCTGTCCCTTCTCTCTATCCTGCACTGATAGGGAGAAGGGAAGCACTTTTCCCGCAGTCCGCAGCAGCTAGTCCGCATCAATTTACTGCACATTTTGTGCAGATCCGCAGCAGAATCTGCAACGCAGATTCTGTGCGGCATTGATGCGGACAGTTGCGGAGGAAATCCGCCACGTGTGGTCATGCCCTAAGAAGTGCAGATTTTACCTGCGGAATTGCCTGCGTTTTATTTGTGGTTTTGATGCAGCTTTTTTAAATTCCGCAACCTGTGCATGTAGCCTTATAAAAAAAAAAAAAATTTGGTCATTTTCAGATGAGCAGTATAATTCTAGTGTGAAAATCTACCAATAATTTCTTGTGGGTAAATTAAGTGTTCTTGCGCTTCATTCAAATCTGCGTCAGGGTCCAGTTCTGACGTTCCGTCAGAGCTTCCCGTCAGAATGGGACCCTGACTGAAACAAACGGAAACCATGATTTTAATGGTGACGAACCCGGTGCCAATGGTTTCCGTTTGTCTCAGTTGTGCAAGGGTTCCGTCGTTTTGACGGAATCCATAAAACAGTCGATGGAAACCTATGTTTCAGTCAGGGTCCCGTTCTGATGGGAAGCTCCAATGGAACGTCAGAACGGGAACCTGACGCAGATGTGAACAAAGCCTTATTGTGGTGATTCAAGAGGAAAGTGTTCACTTGGATGTGACTGATCTCTTGGTATTACATTGGTTTTCAATAGCCGAAAAAGAGCTATGCCATTTTTTTGTGGGATTATCAGGAGCAACTACCGGTAAGGGTACGTCCATGCAAAAAACTGCAGTGGATTTTTCTGCAATTCCACACTGATTCTGCCGCAAAATCAGCATGTTACATTGAGAATTTGTTGTGGATTGTGCTGCCAATTCACCCTGGATTTAACCGCATACACCGAAGGTAAGATATACGCTGTGAAAATATGCAACCTAATTAACATGCTGCAGATTTGAAAATCTGCATGCCCTCAATTAAACTTATATTTTTTTCCCCTAATATGAATAGGGTTTTGGAGAATTGGCACCGCAAATGCCCTTACATTAGAACTTGGCCTAAGGCTCTCTTCACACATGTTGTAGCTTCCATTCATAGCGGAAGCCATGATACTCTGCTGGATAGGTTGTACAATGGATACCACCAGTGCCCGACTGATCCCATTGACTTACAATAGGGGCTGTTGGTATTCCATTGCGGTGTCTGTCATTCTGACGGGAAGACTAGCGCCGCATGCGCCACAAACCTGAACGGAGCCTTACCCGTGTGTCTATGGCCATCAACACGCAGGACACACCTGTAATCTATCACATCTAAATTATGAATTTAGATGTGATCGATAGCAGCTCGATTCCACGTGTCAGACGCGCAGGACCCGCTGACACTGAACCCATCGGTCCCGTGGACCTGACGGATACAAGTTTCAGTGCATGATACAGCTGCTCTGCATACAAAGCAGTTGTATCTCAAAAAATATATTTTTTAAATAAATAGTATTTTTGAAGTTGCACCAATCACACGGATAGGATTTTTCTTTTTTTTTTCTTTTTAATAAAGATGTCTATATCAAAGGTGTGCATACGTTTTTAACATCTATACAAAGCTGTAATGACCACAGCGGAGGCGATTGTCTCTAATGGGTCGACCATGTGCCCTACAGAAAAAGTGGAGCAGAAATTATGATCTGCTATCAATGTCTTTACTGAGACAACCCCTTTAAGGAGTAATTTATGTAATTCCCTATAGACTCACGGTGAAAGGTTTTGTCTTACAACTGTATAATATTTTAGCAATTTCCAATGTCCCTCCATAACAAAACTACTAACATACCATATTTATTGCAGTATAGTTTTTTTTGTTAATCAATTACATCGCTATACAAGAGAAATGACTGCTGACATTTATTTAAAAAAAAATCCGATATTATTGTGTAATGTTATATTGAAAGTTTGCACTTTACTCTGACTCAGACCACTAGTAAATATATTATTTTTTTCTCCCCTGATTCCTGTAAAACATTTTGTATGAGATTTTCCCAAGCCGCCCTCTAAGCCCCCTCATTATGCAGATGGGAAGAAACGGAGGCATTAGTGTAGCGTGCTTCCGTAACCGTCTCCGACACTTGGCAAATCCACTTCCTACAAGCATAGATTTTCCAAACTCCATTCACAAGCACGATACACATTTGTTACTGTGGTTTAGACTGATCAGAATGATAGAAAACATTACCAGTCAAGATGAGTAAAAGTTACCTGTGAGTCATTTCTAAGAAACTACATTATCAGCAGGTGGAGCCGCTTCTTCAACCACATCTTCTTACATCTATTACATAAAAGACATGTGACCAGTATTTACAGCAAACTGGAAGAATAGTGATTGATTTTATGTGGCATCCATCAATCATAATATTATCTAGAACCATTATGACGAATAGCCGTAAAACTGAACGAAGTATGAGAAGTAATTGTCTGCGCTACACAGACAGTAAAATCCCAAAGTGAGAGCCCCAAGTAACACTATTGTTATGTTTTTCAATCTATACTTACACTACCGTTCAAAAGTTTAGGGTCACTTAGAAATTTCCTTATTTTTGCAAGAAAAGCACGTTTTTTTTTCAATGAAGATAACATTAAATTAATCAGAAATACACTCTATACATTGTTAATGTGCTAAATGACTATTCTAGCTGCAAACGTCTGGTTTTTAATGCAATATCTACATAGGTGTATAGAGGCCCATTTCCAGCAACCATCACTCCAGTGTTCTAATGGTACATTGTGTTTGCGAACTGTGTTAGAAGGCTAATGGATGATTAGAAAACACTTGAAAACCCTTGTGCAATTATGTTAGCACTGCTGTAAACAGTTTTGCTGTTTAGAGGAGCTATAAAACTGACCTTCCTTTGAGCTAGTTGAGAATCTGGAGCATTACATTTGTGGGTTCGATTAAACTCTCAAAATGGCTAGAAAAAGAGAGCTTTCATGTGAAACTCAACAGTCTATTCTTGTTCTTAGAAATGAAGGCTATTCCATGCGAGAAATTGCCATGAAACTGAAGATTTCCTACAACGGTGTGTACTACTCCCTTCAGAGGACAGCACAAACAGGCTCTAACCAGAGTAGAAAGAGAAGTGGGAGGCCCCGCTGCACAACTGAGCAGCAAGACAAGTACATTAGAGTCTCTAGTTTGAGAAATAGACGCCTCACAGGTCCTCAACTGGCAGCTTCATTAAATAGTACCCGCAAAACGCCAGTGTCAACGTCTACTGTGAAGAGGCGACTCCGGGATGCTGGCCTTCAGGGCAGAGTGGCAAAGAAAAAGCCATATCTGAGACTGGCTAATAAAAGGAAAAGATTAATATGGGCAAAAGCACACAGACATTGGACAGAGGAAGATTGGAAAAAAGTGTTATGGACAGACGAATCTAAGTTTGAGGTGTTTGGATCACACAGAAGAACATTTGTGAGACGCAGAACAACTGAAAAGATGCTGGAAGAGTGCCTGACGCCATCTGTCAAGCATGGTGGAGGTAATGTGATGGTCTGGGGTTGCTTTGGTGCTGGTAAAGTGGGAGATTTGTACAAGGTAAAAGGGATTTTGAATAAGGAAGGCTATCACTCCATTTTGCAACGCCATGCCATACCCTGTGGACAGCGCTTGATTGGAGCCAATTTCATCCTACAACAGGACAATGACCCAAAGCACACCTCCAAATTATGCAAGAACTATTTAGGGAAGAAGCCGGCAGCTGGTATTCTATCTGTAATGGAGTGGCCAGCGCAGTCACCAGATCTCAACCCCATAAAGCTGTTGTGGGAGCAGCTTGACTGTATGGTACGCAAGAAGTGCCCATCAAGCCAATCCAACTTGTGGGAGGGGCTTCTGGAAGCATGGGGTGAAATTTCTCCCGATTACCTCAGAAAATTAACAGCTAGAATGCCAAAGGTCTGCAATGCTGTAATTGCTGCAAATGGAGCATTCTTTGACGAAAGCAAAGTTTGAAGGAGAAAATTATTATTTGAAATAAAAATCATTATTTCTAACCTTGTCAATGTCTTGACTATATTTTCTAGTCATTTTGCAACTCATTTGATAAATATAAGTGTGAGTTTTCATGGAAAACACAAAATTGTCTGGGTGACCCCAAACTTTTGAACGGTAGTGTAGGTCTCAAATTAAGGCCACTTTCACACGGTAGTATTTTGGTCAGTATTTTGCAACCATGTTTGGAAGCCAAAACCAGGAGTGGGTTCAAAACACAGAAGTGCATCTTTCCATGATAAATTTCTGTCTATTTTCCATTCCTAGATTTAGATTCCAAATATTGAAGCAATAAACTGACCTATATACTGCCGTGTGAAGTGGCCTAAATGGCATTTTCAGAGGGAGAGAAAACTGATGGCCTTTCTTCAGGATAGGCTATCAATGTCTGATCGATGGGGGGTCCAACACTGCGTCCCCCTGCCAATCAGATGTTTTGAAGGGTCCGCAGCGCTTGCACGAGCGCTGCTTCCCTTTGATTCCCTTTATGGCTCAATACTGTCAAACTCCAACACCCTTGTAGCAGCGGTTCACAGTATTCTAGTCTAAACCCATTCAAGCGAATGTAAGAAGTTTGTAATACTGTAAACCACCACTAGAAGGGCGTCTGTATTTGACAGTATTGAAGCAGCGCTTGCACAAGCGCCATGGCTTCTTCACAACAACTGATCGGCGGAGTACCGAGAGTCAGACCCCCACCGATCAGATATTGATGGCCTGTCCTGAGGAAAGGTATAATTTTTTCTCTCTGGAAAACTCCTCTTAAACTTATAAGATAAAAGGGTTGTCTGAGATTAGATAAATGGTCTGCTTTTTTCCAGAAAAAGCAACTCCTGTCCATAGGCTGTATCTGCTATGGCATGCACATGAATGAGACTAGGCTGCAATACCAGAGACAGCCCATGGACAGAAGTGGCGCTGTTTCTGGAAAAACAAACGGACCCTTTTCTGTTTCTAGGACAACCCCTTTAAAGTGATCAACAGACCACAAAGTAGATCGAAGTTACATTAGTCCACATATTACACACATTAAATATAGGATGTGGTGTAGACGTGATTCTTTGGACCTCCTACACATCATCTGTAAGCTGTAAAGGAGCTTGGCCTGTTTTTTGTGCGGGGTAAAAAAAACTGAAAAATCATATGGGAAAGGGTTGTGAGGCCTACATCAAATAGAAAAAGCAGGACTGTGCTCTGGTCGGATGGGTTTTGGTGTTTGGCAGTGGTGGCAGCAGATCTTTTGATTTGCTATTGACCTATTATATAACCCTTGCTACATACCAACTGCAATGAAACACGGAGGTGGTTTATGATGTTGGTTCTATGAAGCTCATTCGCACTGAAAAGAATGCAGAAATCTTCAAGAATCTACCAGAGGTTATGCCTGCAACAAACATGGGTGGGAATGTATTTACCAATGGAAAAAAATGGGGACAATTTACAGGCATGTAAGTACAGGTTTTGTTTGGCGCAAAATATGGACCAATATGTTTGGATTTTAAAAAGCTTTTTGGTATGTCGCTACTTCAAATTCTGCTTTTATTTGTATGTTATTTTTACAGTCTAGTTAGACCCATCAGCAGCCTCCTGTAACCGGCATCCCGGCGATTACGTGATCAGTCACCTGACCACTGGGATTAATAGAAGCAGAGGTTCTGCTGTAGCATCCTCGACTCAGTACACGTTGCCAATTGACGGCTGTGTATGTGAGAACAGAGAAGACGGTCCTTACGCAGTTGGGGCTTATTCAGACGAACGTAGAATTCGTTCGTGTGATGGCCGTTAAAACAACGGCTGTCTCACGGATGCCTGTATTTCAATGGGGCCGTTCACACGGACGTTGTTTCCACGGACCGTGTGAAGGGTCCGTTGAAAAATGGCCTATTTTCTTCCGTTTTCACGGATCCCTCCATACACAAGTCCATGGAGATCCGTGAAAACGGGACCCAGACGAAGGCAACTCAGACGTGAAAAACTGCAGTTTTTTTATGTCCCCAATACGTTTGTGTGAAAGAAGAAGCCTAACACGGATAAATTATTGCACCACTGTATGGCAGCCATACTAACTGTAAACCTGTCACACCAAAAACTGGTAGTGTGAACGGCCTCTGAGATCTGTAGTTGTCCCATAGTGTCCCAGTACATTTGTGTGGAAGTACGCAGCAGGTCCGTAGGTTTATACCTGTAGATAACTTGGGACTCAACTCAAGGGCTGATCTTCAGGATGACTAGTGGAAAGTTTCAGCACTTGCCTACAAAATGATTCTCCGCGGGCGTATTTTATTCATTATATCTACTGCCAAAAAAACACACATTTTTATATCACTGGAAGTTCATGAGGAAATCTTAAACTGACTTTTGTGAAAATAAAATAAACACCTCGTGTAGTGCCAGCATAAAGTGTGACCAGCACATTTCCTATAAACCCGTTTTAGCAACACAAATGATATTCTATAGAAGCATAAACTTGTGAAAAATATAAACACATTTCACACATAAGGAATAAAAGGTTCTGACAAATTCTGTAAATGGAAGAACGGATTGTCCGCTGCCTTTCAGGTCTTTTTGAAAGACTGAACGCTAGAAAGGAGAATAAATAACCCTAATGAAATGTACTTTTTTAGTGCATGGATTAAGATATTACAAACCTCGTGAGCAAATACAATTTGCAATGCAGAAGTTTTTTGGGCGATCGCTGGTACATTGCCTTAAGTTCATATGGGACAAAGTGGTGACAGGTTCTCATTCGTACACCAATATTTTTATCTTGAAATTGGCAGGAACTGCAGTATACTGATTATCCCCATGCCAGTATTGTGCCAGTTAAAAGGGTGGTCACCGCTGTTCATATGCCCTATTATACTGGGGCTTCCCTCTAGTGCTCATGCACACAATCGTGTTTTTCTTCAGTGTACTATCTGCATTTTTTGCGTATAGTACACTGACCTTTTAGTTGCTATAGGGCCAGGCACACATCAGTATTTTTGTATATCGGTTGTTCTGCAAATTAAAGAATGTCCTATCCCCGTGCATATTTTGCGGACCCGTGCCGCCATTTAAGTCTGTGGGTCTGTAAAAATAAGAGCGCACAGAACTTCCGGTTCCGGCGCTGGGATGTGAGGACGGAGCTGCATGAGCTCCTGAAGCCCTGATCCCCTAACCCATCTACGCCACACACCCGCAGGATATAAACACCCAGGCATTAGGAGGAGAGGTGGGGGACAAGAACCGGGAGGTTTATGGAGAGATATCTCCTCCGGAGCGGCAGCAGAGAGATCTCCTGTCCGGCCGAGCACAGCACACGAGGTGAGGGGCCATCCAAGATGGCGGCGCCGCTGCAGCCACCACTTTCACAGAGCCGGTCTCAGAGCCCAGAAATTCAGAGGGAAATGCTATCGCCGTCGGTAATGACTGACTCACAGATTGATTATCGGAAGCTGGCAATTGAGGTAGCTACCCAACTGGCCCCCGACATCAGAGAATCCTTAATAGCCACAGTCACAACAACGCTCCAAAAACTCCAAAATGAGGTGACATCTCATGGCAATCGACTAGATGAATTGGAGCAGCGGGTTGGCCTCATGGAGGATGAATCAGCAGGGGCACATACCTGCATTAGAGACCTAATGCGAGATAACACAAAACTCAGAGACCGCTTAGAAGATCTTGAGAATCGGTCCAGAAGAAACAATTTAAGGATAGTGGGACTGCCTGAGCATATTAGACCGCAGCTCCTCCAGGGCATCTGCGAGACGGAGTTACCAGAAGCGCTAGGTCTGACCAGATCTTGCAGAGTGGAAAGGGCACACAGAGTGGGCCCCCCTGGTCCGAGCGCCAACGCCAAAGGAGAGCCGCAAAGCAGACCGCGCCAGGTGATCATGCGGTACTTGGATTACAATGACAAAGAGGAACTTTTGCGCACTTTCAGGAACCGCAATACCCCTTTGCATATAAGGGGGGCAAAAGTCATCCTGTTTGCAGATTATTCGGCAGAAGTCACAAGGCGGCGGAGAGCATTTGGAGGGGTTTGCACCTCCCTCTACAAACGCAAAATTAAATTTCAGCTACAGTATCCGGCCACTTTGAGGATCATGCAGACGGATGGCGCCACCAAGGTATTCCACAATCCTGAGGAGGCGGCATTATATGTAGACAAGATCCCTGGACTTCGGGGCCCTAGACAATCGGGAGAGGAGACGGCGAGTCAAGATACAGGAGGTGAAGGTCCCCGTACACCAGTTTCTTCATCGAGGGACTGTACATGGTCAGATATCGCCCGCAATTCCACTTCCTCACCCAAGCAACAACGGGCAGAATCGTCGAAGATGCCACATCGACAACGCTCAGAAAACCGGCTTGCAACCATCCCGGACTGATAAGTATCGCATAGAGGCTCCATGAGCGCATTTGATTGTGCCTTATATATTAATGTGGCAATTGGTTCTGGTGGGATATTATGCCGACAAAATTCCTGCTATAATAGGCATAAGCACTTGTACCCGTGTTGTATAGGAAGCACAACTTATTTTTTGATACTTTAAAAATTAAAATGTTAAGTTCCAATATATCACGAAAAGATGGCGGGAAGGGGAGGGGGGGAGGGGTCACAGACCAGAAAAAAGTGAAGTTATGTATGCCAATTTAAAGTTTGTCTCACAGGAAATGCTGGTGACATTCCTGGATGGGCATTTTGTTGTTAAAGGTTGTGCCAATTTTCTGGCACCGAATGTAAATGTTGTTATTGTAATGTTGGGAGCAATCTGGAGCAGACGCCGCCGGGCGGCTACCAAGGCAGTAAAGCACGCTTGCCTAGAATTAGATATTTATGACCAGTCAATTGTGAACCTTTTCGGAACGCCCACTTTATGCAGCTGACCTCGTGGAATGTAAAGGGGCTTAGGTCCCCTAACAAGAGAATGATGGTACTCCGTCACTTAAAAAAACTCCATACGGACATCGCTCTTCTTCAGGAGACACATTTGGAGGAGAGCGACTTCCACCGCATGAAAAAGTTGTGGGTGGGCCAAGTATACGGCTCTTCAGCTTGTGGCCGTAAAGCGGGGGTACTTATTTTAATAAATAGAAACCTGGTACACGAGGTAATTCATACTGATGCAGATAAGGAAGGGCGACTGCTCCATATTACTCTAAGCACACCATGTGGGGTATTAAGCATTTATAATGTGTATGGACCTAATAGTGATAATATTGAGTTTTTCAATGGTTTGGAAAGGGCCCTTATGTCAGATAATGTCCAGCACAAAATAGTGGGAGGTGACTTTAATTCAGTTTCTGATCACAAGGAGGATAGACGCACACACAGTTCACAAAGCACGGGATCCATTCCAACAGGGGCTCCCAGAAAACAGGACCGAGTGTTGGGACCTCTGATGGAAAGAATACACTTAATAGATCCCTGGAGAAGGGGTAACCCGGATGCCCGGGAATTTACACATTACTCCCACGCTCAACAGTCCTGGTCCAGGATTGACTACCTCTTAATATCCCCAACACTACAACCGAGGCTGAGAGCCGCTGAGATAGGGGACCTAGTGATCTCAGATCACGCCCCGGTACGAGTAGATTTTCAGGAAATATATCCCAGAGGATCAGACTTCATATGGAGATTCCCGGCTCATTTAGCAACTGATGACACCTTTGTGAGACAGCTAAGAGGGTGGTGGTTAGAATACACGTCGACGAATTCAGAACACAGAGATGACCCCTCACTGTACTGGGATACGGCCAAGGCAGTGCTGAGGGGAAGGATAATGGCGTATACTGCCAGCAAAAAACGGGAAATAACACAAAAATTTAATGCTTCTAGTGCTGCACTGAGGGCAACCTATACAGCATATTTGGCACACCCTACATTAGATGCCAGACAGGCCTGGATTCAGGCAAAACACTCTTTTGACGAGTGGGCAGCTCAGAAAGAAACAATATATACTCGAGACTTTGAAGCTACTTTACATAAGTTCGGAAGTAAGGCGGGTAAACTTTTGGCCAATATGGCTCGAGGAAAGCGCTCAGTGCAGCACATAGCGAAATTGAGGGATCATAATGGGCGAGAAACATGCGATCCAATTAGTATTAATTCCATCTTGGCTAAATTTTATGAGGAGCTGTACTCTGATACATCTTCCCTTCCGCTGACAGACACACTGTTAGACAAGGTCACTTTACCGGTCATCTCCGCGGAACAGTTGCAACTTCTAAATGCCAGGGTCACAAGGGGGGAGGTGGATGAGGCAATAAGAAACCTTAAAAATAGTAAGGCGCCTGGTCCAGATGGACTGACCGGCGAATTTTTTAAAGTAATGCGGGAACAGATTACGGAGACTTTGGTCTCCTTGTTTAACAATGCTCTGGGAGAGGAGGGGTTACCACCATCAGCAGACACATCTTATGTGAAATTATTGCTTAAACCTGGAAAGGACCCCCTACTACCAGGATCATACAGACCCATATCGCTCATAAACGTGGACGCTAAACTCCTTTCCAAAATCATAGCTGATAGGTTAGCGAATATAATGCCGTTCCTCATAGCCCCAGAACAAGTAGGTTTTATTAAAGGTAGGTCGGCGGTCACCAACATCAGGACGGTTCTGGCAGTGCTAGATAGAGTACAGCATAACCCATTTCCGGGGGAACATTCGGCTTTACTTTTACTTGACGCGGAGAAAGCTTTTGACAATGTCCGTTGGAATTGGTTGGATGCTGTCCTGGATAAGATGGAAATAACGGGGGCATTCAGGATATTATTACACCACATATACAAAGACCCTAAGGCTAGAATCTCCACACCAGGCTTTCTGTCTAAACCATTCCGTCTATGTAAAGGTACAAGACAGGGGTGCCCGCTATCGCCACTGCTGTTCAATCTGGCTTTGGAGCCGCTGGCACGTTATCTGGCGTCATCCAATTTATATACGGGCATAAGGGTGGGGGAGATGGAGGTCAAGGAAACGTTGTTTGCAGATGACATCTTGTTATTTCTCGCAGACCCCCTTAAAGATGTTCCGCGTATCTTCCAGGCATTGAACGACTTTGGGAGCTACTCAGGGTACAAAGTTAACACGTTAAAATGCCAGTTACTAGATTTGGGAACGCAGGACCCAACATATAGGCGGTCCCTAGCCTCCCTGGATGTTGAGATGGCTAAGTCAAACATTACTTATCTGGGTATTAAAGTGGGTCGGGCACCCAACTCGCTGTATGATCTAAATTATCCCCCCCTTATACAAGATATCCAAGCAGATCTTCTGAGATGGCACAGTCTACCTCTATCACTGATGGGAAGGAGCTGTTTGGTCAAAATGTCAGGATTTGCGAAATTACTCTACCCGCTCCAGACTATCCCACTTCTGGTCAAGCACTCAGATATCAATACACTCAACTCATCATTTACCAAATTCATATGGGGGGGGAAGAAACCAAGAATAGCGCTCACGAAACTCATGATGAGGAAGGCGGAAGGAGGGGTCAATTTCCCTAACATTCGGGGTTATAACCTGGCCTGCTTGAGTAGACATCTGCTAGATTGGAAACACAACACAGAGTTCCACTCCAATACTAGACTGGAGAGACAGCTAGCAAAACCTTGGGATCTCATGGCTCTGGTACACACAACGTTCACTTGTCTCCCAAAGATCGTCAAGAAATCATCTCTGTTACGAGATACCATCATTGCCTGGAAGGTATTGCGCAAACACTATAACCTCTCTTATCGCATTTCAAAACATATGCCCTTATGGCAGCACCCAGAGTTTGCAGCAGGAAGATCTAACAAACTAATGTCAGAATGGAGGGAGAAAGGGGTAGCGACTCTGGGGGATATGTTCCACGCGCAGGATAAGAGGTGGTTAACCTTGCAGGAGCTCCAGAATAAATATGTTTTTGTTCGGCATCAGCACTTACAGTACTTACAAATAGTTAATCACTGTAAAACTAAACTAGCGGATGTAGCGGATGAGGTCCCCCCCAACCTGTTTGATTCATGGTTCACGGACAATCACAGACACTCCATTTCCCAATTATATAGTACACTCAGACCAACACTAGTGAAGATGTCCCCGGGGCAGGCCTTTGGGAGATGGGAAAAACTGTTTAATTTACCAGGCATTGAAAAGCATATTGAAAAAGGGCTGGTGGATTTCAGGGCACACGTGCACAACGAAAACTGGAGGGAAACTCATCTGAAGATCATTCACCAAGCAATATATGCATTTACCCTGGCCCCCTCCGCCTCACAACCAGATAGGAAAACGTCATGCCCTAGATGTAATATCTCAAAGACAGACATGTATCATGGCCTTTGGGCGTGTGCACATATTCAGCCATTCTGGGGGGAGATAACATCCTTATTGCAGCAGGTGGGCAGGTTCCATGGGAATTTAGGGCCAATGGAGGTCTTATTCCATATACAACATGATGGAGAATTAGAAGAGACAGAAACGACACATTTAGCTCCCATGGCCCATGCCACACTGATAGTGGCAAAGAGGTGCATACTCCAAAACTGGCTGGTAGCTGAAGTACCGACTCAGAACATGGTGGTCCAGGGGTTGAGGAAACTGTTTTATCTAGACCGCATTGGTATATTACAGAATAAAGACACGCAGAGCAAAAAATTCTTTGAGAAATGGAAGCTTTTCCTCACAAAATATTTCACCAGTGAAGAACGAAGGGACATCATAGATCCGTTTACGGGAACGTCATGGTACTTGATTGAAGATCTTAAGGGCACTTTAGGGGCACTGAAAATATCACGGGAGTAAAGCATATATATCCACTGGGATTTCTTTATTCTTGCGGACTAGCTGCCTGAGTTGGTGAACTGCTTCACGAAGCTCCAATTGTTATGTATGCTCCAATTTCTTATTTGTTCTGTGTATTGTTTAGTTATGTAAGTTAGGCAGATATGCAAAGTTATGTAACAATGTTTACAGGAATACCCGACAGGTGGGGTTAAAGGAAGGGAAGGATAGAGGAGATAGAGGAGATGAAGGAGGGCTGATAGCCCATGGGGAATAACTTCCAAGATCAAACCTAGTTTGCTGGGAAGCATTCACTATCACATGTTCATTTATACATTTTTTGTAATGTTTATTATTATGGCAATGCATTACTGTATGATTTGTGTTTTTTTTTTTTTTGTGTGGTGAAAAAATTCAATAAAAATATGTTTAAAAAAAAAAAAAATAAGAGCGCACAAAAGTCCTTCATGTGTTGTCTGAATTTTGCGGATCCGTTGCTAGTGACTGCCTGGAAAATCCGATACCGTGACCTTTCTATGGGTGCGGACTGCCAAATATCGATGACACACAAAAAAAAACATGGCCGTAATATACTTGCATACAGAATGTTTGCAGCCCGATCAGTGGCAACGGTCCTGTGCATGAGGCCTTGTGCTGGCGAACCCCGCCTGTCCATGTATTGCATGGTCGACCATTCACCAGTACCCCTTGTGACATCAACCTTTCGCTGGGGGTTCTAGAAGTGAAACCTATGGCAATCTGCTGATCATTGGGCCTATTTCATTTTAAAAAGGGGTTGCCTCTTAACTTTATCATTGGGCTTGTAAAATTTTTTTTTTTTTAAAGCCACCAGTACTACATTTCTAAGCGTTACTGGCATCTTGCACTCTTCGATAGCTCTGCCTTAGCGTGATAGTCAAAATGGATTACACGGAATCAGACAGCCATGAAAGGAGAAATTTAAAGGGTAACTAAACGTTTGACAAACTTCTGACATGTCATAGTGACATGTCAGAAGTTTTGATTGGTGAGTGTCCGAGCACTGAGACCCCCACCAATCGCTAGAGCGAAGCTGCATAAGCGTTTGTGTGAGCGCTCAGCCGCTTAGTTTCTGGTCTGCTTTTTCCGGAAAGCCGATGTATCGGAGTACGGGCTCATAAACTTTCTATTGAGCCCGTACTCTGGTACATTAATTTCCTGAAAAAGCCGAACAGACACGAAGCGGCTGAGCACTTCTGCCGCTTCATTTTAGCGATTTGATGAGGGTCTCAGAGCTCGGACCCCCACCAATCAACTTTTGACATGTCAGAAGTTTATCAAACGTTTAGTTACCCTTTAATCCAATAAATAAACCCTAAGGCGATGCATATTACATACGAATTTGCATTGCAAATCCGCAGCGTAATACAGTGCCAGCAAAGTAAATGAGATTTCATGTAATCATCTACAATTTGCAGAATTTTTCCGCACATAAATTGAATTTAAAATATGCAGGTCAATTCATCTTGCGTCTCCGTCTCAGAATTGTATCTGACCAGTTGTTTTAAAAATAACACCAAATTCCGCACCTATTTCTGCATCAAAATGTAAAATATGCACCTAAAACTGCATAAACGCAATATTTAGAATTGGTTTGGAGCCATGCACCATTCTTACACCAGGCAACAAATGACAGTCTTCATCAAGCTCCAGCCTAACACCTTCAGTCACTCGTTTTAAAGAAAACTCTGAACAGGTTACTGTAATTTCCAGTGTACAACCAGTGATGTTTTACATTGGCTTGGTTATGCAAAACAGCAGGTGTGACTTCATGTGTGGTGTGGCCAAGTACCAGAGGACTGGAAAAAGTATATAATAAAAAAAAATGGTAGAAGTGATTGAACGGCAAATGAAACGGGATCACAGAAGAAGAGATCACACACCAGAGAGCAGCATGGTGAGTCCTATAAGACATGAATGCCGCAGAGGAAACCTCACTATATTCCGCTCATCAGATATGCTGAAGCTGCAGGTCGTGATTCTGCTTCAGTCTTTATACTTCTGAGTTTATGTATTCGTATATTTGTGTCTTATGTTCACAAACGTATCTGCAGCCAACGTCATACCTGTTTTAATGATAAATTCTGACTTCTATGATGTGGTACCAATCTGGTACCAGGGAGAGAAAAGTGTCTAGGATCAACTTTTAACAAAATGACAGCACCTGGCATCACTATGTAATACCTGCAGATCTGAGACATTTCTGGGTGGTTGTTGCAGCCAAAGACCGGACCGAATTCAAATTGAAAGATGTGTATGCTTTTTTTCATTTTTTTTCACGTACTTTTATTTTAATTTTAAATGCATTTTAAAAATGCCATGAAAAGCTGTCCTTTCTCTGCCACCTTTTCTGCAGCTGCTGTAAATGTTCATATTATTAATGGAAATATATTTGCCACAAAATTAAAGCACCACACACAGTGCCCCATAAATAGTACCCTACACTGTGCCCCCTTAAAGGCTAAAAATCTTTTTACTTCTTGAGATACAGTTGCTCTGTGTCCTGTATACAGAGCAGCTGTATCGTGCTCTAAGACCTGACTGGTTCTATATATTCTCAAAGGTGTACATAAGCTTTAAAATAGTGCCATGTGCTGTGCCCCATGAAAAGAAAGCAACACACACACCGTGCCCCCTGTAGAAGGTGTCTCACTGCACCCAATAAAAAACCCATTCCCACGATGTTCTCCAGGGACGCAGGCCCAGTCTCTCTTGGCAAGTTCCAGCAGAATAACGCAATGCCGTTATCACATTGCCTGCAACATCTGCATCGCAGGAAAAGCGCCAAAGGGCAGGGAAGTGCTGGTTCCCTTGCGTTGCCCGCGGTGTTTGGGTGCTTCTCTTTACTGTCCTGTCTGCCTGCTGGCTGTCAGCAGGGCTACAGACAGCTGGCATTTGCGATCCGCCAGTTGAGAACCCCCTAAACTGCGCTATGAAAGCAAAGTAGTTTAATAAGAACTGCTGTTTACCTGCCCAAACTTTGACAATCATTTGAAAACTGACGATTTGCGGTTAAACCGTACGAGGGGGAATATTTTATTTTTCGCATTATGGGGTTACTACATGTGTCTAACAGTTTGTTTTTTTTTTGTTTTTTTGGTGTTATTTTGCAGATGTGGATACAAGTATGGATTCTGTGAACTATCAGGAGCAGCCACAACCAGCAGGTAAAATCAAATGCTGTTACTTGTTGTAAGGCCGGGGCTACATCTAGATTTCTTGTACTACTGATGGATTTTAGCTGAGTGGCGGCTGCAGTCCACAAGATTGTATACAACTCATTATATTCCTTTTGGACTGCAACTGTAGCTCAATAGTTTAAAATCGATCAGTAAGGCCAGGGCTCCACCAAGACTTTTTGTAGCACTACATTAATTGATTTTTAAATATTGAGTGACCGCTGCATGCAACGCAATGTACTCATCTTGGACTACAGCTGTAGCTCAATAGCTAAAATCAATTATGTAGTACTACAAAAAGTCTTGGTGTAGCCCTGGCCTAACACTGTTCATATCAAGTTTGGGCCATGATCTTGAGCTTTGCATGATGCACATCTCCAGTCTGCTTTGGGTTGTGTGTATTTTCTTTAAAGGGGGTGGTGGGGGGGGGGGGGGCTGCATTTGAATTCTGTTGTAAAAAGGAGAGGAAAAGGTACCCTAGCATATACATCTCTCTTTATGTTCACCATCAATGGTCACACTTCTGCTGACAGATTTGCAAAACGAGTATCTAGTCACATTTTGACTAGTAAGCCGAGCTTTGGCCGTACCATAGTTTGCTATGAAACTATTCAGTGGCGGTTTTCTATTTCAGATCTTAGCGTTTGCTCTTCAAAAAAAATTGCGGAGCCTGACCAACGTGCTGCCAAATACCAGCGCTGTAAAGAAGATGATGAGCCACAGTCAGAGGGCATAGAACAGACAGATCTCCAAGGAGAGGACAGTGGTAAGTAGGAGTCATCGTGCTTTTTGGTTATGAGGTTTTCAAAGGTCCTATGCACTTGTATTAAGCCTGGGCTGGACAATGACTTCATTTGCATGATCCAAGCCGTTGACATTGAAGAGAGACTGTTGTGCAAAAAATGGCAACTTCTGTGCATCTCTAACGGTGTCATCCCATTTAGACATGGGCTTAGGGACATGAATAATGGGTGTCGTTCAGAAATCGTCTGAGACAGAGAGCTTCCCGCTTTGGTGCCCTCGGCACTGCCATGTATTGTACGGTCACCAGTTCATTTGAATTGGCACGATGTTATAAAATACTTCCAAATACTGAAGCAAAATACTGATCAGAATACGGACATGTGCATGAGGCCTAAGCCGGTGCAGAGAGCCTTCAAGTAAGAGCAGCTCCTGCTTAGGCAGATTTGGCCCGGCCATGTATTTCATGGTCGCCCGTTTTGATTGAGTGGGCACCGTGTAATACTATATTTCTTATGTTTGCTTGGGCAGCTGTTTATAGCGAAGAGGTTGTCTTGATAAGTCAACCCCTATAAAACTGTATAATATAGCGTCCTAATATATAAGCCCATGTACAACCAAACACATTTCAATGAAGACTGCCCAGGTAAGGCTCTTTTTACACTGCATTTGAGCCCTACCTCATACGTATTAATCTGGAGTTTTAGCCAACGTATACCTCTGACGGAGGACTCTGATATATGCCACTGTATATGTAAACATTGCCATATGTCACCTAAAGACATGTTAAAAATAAAAAATACTGCGCAGTATACTTTTTTTTTTGCATAGAAAAGTAGTTGACTACGCTTTGCTATACAGAAAATAAAATAAATTCTACAGACGTTTGACTTATGGATACGTTTGAGTTTTTCTCGTCGTATACGGTTCATACGCAGTGTGAACGGGGGCCTAAAAGTTATATTGATCGTAGGATGTCTTCTAATGATAGCGGCACTGCAAAACATTGAGTAGAATGAATTCAGAACGCTGACCAGGAGTCTGTACTTTCCTCTAACTCTTTTAGCATAAATTATTAGCCTGTCCTGTTCTTGCAGCATCAGCTCTTCCTGCCACAAGCCACTCTGAGCTCCTCATCTGCTGCGGGTATGGTCTTCATCTTTCATGCATATCCACCCACTCTATGCAGACTGCCACACCAGCCACCATATATTGGGTGTCCTAGATTAGAGGGTTTTTCTCACTCCTGTGCCTGCAATGCCTTCTCGCTACCAAGAAGGAACCTTTACAAAAAGTATATTGTTTCACCACAAAACCACTTGGATCTAACGTCTGTCTGAAATAAAATGTCAATCTTTGGGCAATTCTGCGAGAACACATACCTGTCAGTGATATAATTTACTATAATATTTGTGCAGATTGGCATGAAAGAATTGCTGCATAATGGTTTCTTCTTGAGTGTGTCTGACATTACTAGCAAAATAATTATGTATGTGTGTGTGTGTGTGTGTGTGTGTGTGTGTGTGTGTGTGTGTAATATATATATATATATATATATATATATATATGTGTGCACACAGATACTGTACATATATAATGCACTTCAATAGAACCATATGTATTGTATTGGACCTGAAGCCTGAGGGACCCATAGGCTCTTTCTCACATAAGACACGAGTATTATAAATGACATATGGCTACATATTTTGGATTGGGGCCTAGGAGCTTCAAGTTAGGCCTGTGGACGTGTAAATGTATAAACATTCAATTCTGATTTCAGAACCTCTCCCTTTATTCAAAGACGAGCGGCACTACATACACTACTTATCTCTTCTTGCAGCAGCAGTCCGCTTTTGTAAGAAGTTCCATCTCCTGTGCTGATCACTGACATATAGTGCTCCCTCTCATTTTAAAAAGAGGTTCTTAAGCTGAAGTGTGTATTTTATAGTTCTCTTTCCCAGCTGCTGCAGAACATCATAATACACACCTCCGATGCCGTAGAACACCTTCAGAAAAAAGATGAGGGTGTTTCATATCCTACTCTAAAAAAAAAAGTCCTACAGCAGCCAAGGTGTGTATTGGGGTATATTCCCACACACAGGATACTTTGCAGATTTTCTGCAACAGAAAATCTACAGCAGAATCTCTAGAAAAACGCTGGAAAACCTGTCCCAGAAATCCACACCAAATAGTGCGTTTTTCCTTCTCCTGCTGCAGAAACGCTGCATTTTTATTTTTTTTGCAGCGGTTTTACCTGTGGATTTAGAGTTAAACATTGGTTATAACAAAGTATATATGTACACCCGCGGATTTCGAGCGGTTTTTACTGCGTTTCCGCTGCATAAACGCTGTAAAAACCGCGACAACCTAAATCTGTTCCAGAATTTCTGCTCCCCATTTTAGTCTATGGGCCAAACACGTATAATCTCCGCACAGAACACGCAGCATAAATTGACATGCCGCGGAATTGAAAAACACAATTCAAAACACTTTCCGCATGAGTTTTGTGCATTTTTTTTTTTCCTCAGCGTGGGCATGAGATTTACTAAATATCATTTACTTTGCTGGACCTGTAAATGCTGCGGATTTTCCGCACTGAATTCCGTTTCAGAAATTCTGCAGCGCTTACGCTACGTGGTAACCCGGCCTTAGGGTGCAGTCACACACGGCAGATTTTGTTGCAGAAATTGTCCTCTGAATGTGGTTGTATCTGCAGCAGGTGTATGGATTTCTTCAAAAAGTTCTATTCAGATGAATGGTACTGATTTTCAGTTAAAAAAATGTCTGCAACAAAACCTGCCGTGTGTGACTGCACCCTTATAATAAATAATGTGCCCCTTGTTATAAATTATTAGGAATTTAAGGAGTTACCTCCAGAGTTCTGTGACCTCTATAAATGCACTAATGGGTTTTCATGGTCTCCGAACTTGGTCTAATATTCTGCTCATTTACAGTACAGTAATATAAATATTATTTTGTTTATTTTAGGGCTGGGCGATCATGATTAATTGAACATGTAACCTCGATTAATGATTAATTAGGCCACACCCCTTTTTGCATACCATGCCTCCTATTTGAATGCTACGCCACTGAATGAATATTTAGTGAATGGTAGACCAGGGACTTTACTGCTTCCTACTTTTTCAACTGTATTTGCGTCCTGAGGACACAGATCCAGTTGAAACCAGGAAAAAATAATCAAAGAAAAAAACCAAAATTAGTTTTTTGTTTTTTTTTTAGATTAATTGCCCAGCCCTTGATATATTATGCCATCGTGAATGATTCCATTAGTGTCTATTTAGTCATTGGTGTGGCTTTTGCTATGGAAAAAATCGGCCACGTATGGGGGTACCCTTATAATCCTGCTATCTTTGGGGCTCTGAATTATGGGCCCCCAATGTTTTCAGCCCCAGTATTATTTGCAACCACAATCTACGCCACTGAGACGCTTTTTTTTTTTTATTGTATAAAATGATTTATATCTTCTGAACGGTTATATAGACAATGGGCCGCACTTATGAAAATGATCTAACGTGACCGTGCGGCGTTCTACTTAGCCAGACGAGTTTAAGAAATAAACGTTTGCCAATAAGTCCATGTTAAACAGTTTTCATGAATCTCCCCCAATGTTTCTATTAATGTTTATTATCTTGAGTATGGAGTATTATTTTCTTATCGATTTTTAATTGCTGACTTTTCTTTCACCATTAACCATAACTCGTTCCTCAGTAGACCTGTGTGGATGTGTTGTCAGCAGGGTTACGTGTATATATACTGCTTGACTCGCAGGCTGCAGCTTAGGCTCAGGATGTGGTAATTGCCTTGGTGTGGCAGCAATGAGTTCTCAGTCGGCTGTTCGTATCTGTATTGTGTCCAGGGAGCGGCAGCCGGTAAAGGCGCTAAATGCTTGTGGGTTTCTGCTAAATGTTGAGCCCTGGTTGGATAGGTTTGCAAATAAAAGGCATATCTTTATCGACATGAAGCTTTGTTTGATCTTTCCTGTGAGTAGAGATGGTTAACCAGTGTATATTTTGGGATGGTGGTGTTTTTACGTGAACCATGCATGTAAACCAAAATAGAATTACTCAGAAACGTAATTACATTGTATTTTACTATAAATGTGTGAATATTGAAAATTGTTAATTTTATTTCTGATTCTCCTCCTATGTTCCATTCGATGTGCTGTGTTTTACCATTGAACAGTTTTTGCCCATTTTCTGCCATTGCTGACTTTTTTTTTTTGTCACTTTTGTAGCTTTTCACTTATTTGGTCACGTTTATGTCGCTGGATGTAGACTGACTTGTGTGCTGTTTAGTGGATGAGATGCACTACTTGAAAATCAATTGGACCTAATTAATATTAAACATGGACTCAATTAACATGTTTTTGACAACAGGGGGCAAATGAAAAAAAAAAAACACACCCCCGAACGTTAAAGATGGTTTCCCACTTAAGACGTTAATTATATATTACTAGAATATGCCATCAATATCCAATTTGTTAGGGTCCAGATGCTGTGACCCGTGCTGATCACTAGAACGAAGTGGCAGTTGCGCTAGGAAACGTTATGCCCATGTCTGGGGCAACAAAATTAATCTGCCCAGTTGAAGCTCTGTCCTTGTCCTTTTTTTCTCCTATCGGCTTAGCTCAGTTTTGTTTTGGATCTTGTATGGTTGGCCGTTGACAGGAGCCAAAGGAGCAACTTTAAGTGGAAGGACCCACACCTATTAGACATTGATGGCATATCCCAGTGATCTGTTAATGTCTTAGTCGTTATCCCACCAAAACAATTATAACCTATGCTGTGGATAGGTGATAAGTGTTTGATCGCTGGGGGTTCTACCACTGGTACCCCCACCTATCCAGAGAACGGTAGTCCCCTGTATGAACGGAGCACAGGTCACGCATGCACGCTCCCGCTCCATTCATTCTCTTTGGGACTGACAGAGAAAGCAGAGCTGATACAGAGCTCAAAATTCCCTGTATAAACATAGAAGATAACATGCTAGCTACCTGCAGCCACCACTAGAGGGAGCTTAGGTGCTTCATACTGCTTATACATTGAGCTCCATAATAACACTGTATACAGTAAGCTCCCTCTAGTGGTGGCTGCAGGCAGCCAGCGTGTTCACTTTTAAATCTACACTATATGGACAAAAGTATTGGAACGCCTCTTAATTATTGAATTTTGTTTTTTTATTTAGTCCGATTGCCACAGGTGTATAAAATCCAGCACTAGTCATGCAGTCACCTTTACAAAGATTTGTGAAAGAATGGGTCATTGTAAGGAGATCACTGAATTCCAGAGTGGTCCTGTAACAAGACGCCACCGGTATAACAAGTCCGTTCATGAAATGCCTTCCCTCCTAGATATTCCATAATCGACTGTGAGGCTAAGTTCGCACGTAGCGCAAATACGTCTGGTTTTCCGCAACGGTATTTGTTGCAGAAAATCCGCAGCATAAAACAGTAGCAGCAGAGTGGATGAGATTTGAACAAATTTCATCCACACGCTGCGTAAATGCTGAGCGGAAAAAATGCTTTGCATAAACGTTGCTTATTTGTTTCAAGTTTTCCCCATTGAAAATAAAAATCTTATACTTACCCAGAATTCTGTTTCTTCGTCCAGGACGGCCTCCTGGGATTACATTTCGTCCCATGTGACATGGGATAAAACGTTCTACCAGGAGGCCGGGCTGCAGGATGGCGGAGGGATGCATCTCCATGGCTCCGTAAGTATAGATCTTTTTTTTTTTCCATGGTACAGTTTTCCGCAGCGGACATTCTCGTCGTCAAACTGCACCACAATTTAGTTTGGTTTTTCGTCCGGAATTCCCTGCAGTGTACAGGACTGATACGCTGTGTGCTTTTACTCAGCGTATCTGCCCTGTGTGAACATACCCTGAGTGGCGGTATTGCAAAGTGGAAGCATTTATGAACCATAGCATACTACGTTAAGTTACAGAGCGGGGTGGCCGTTTGTTGAGGCATATAGTGCATAAAAGTCGCCAATGCTTTGCTGACTCAATAACTGCAGAGTTTCAAACCTCTGGCATTAACAGGAGCTCAAACTGTTCCCCGGGAGCTTCATGTCATGGGTTTCCATGGCCGTGCAGCTGCGTACAAGCCTTACATCACCAAGCACAATGCCAAGTGTCAGGTGGAGTGGTGTAAAGCTGCCCCCACTGGACTCTGGAGCAGGGGAAGTTCAGTGGAGTGATGAATCACCTTTTCTATCGGACAGTCTGATGGAGGAGTCTGAGTTTGGTGAATGCCAGGAGAACGTTACCTGCCTGACTGCATTGTGTGTAAAGTTTGGTGGAGGAGGGATAATGCTATGGGGTGTTTTTCAAGGGTTTGTCTAGGCCTCTTTGCTTCAGCATACCAAGATATTTTGGACAATTGAAGCTTCCAACTTTGTGGGAACAGTTTGGGGTTCGGCCCTTTTCTTTTCCAGAATGACTGTTCCCCAGTGCACAAGGTCCATAAAGACATGGTTGGTTGGGTGAGTTTGGTGTGGAAGAACTTGACTGTCCCGCACAGAGCCCTGACCTCAACCCCATCCAACATATTAGGGATGAACTGGAATTGAAATTGTGAGCCCGGCCCCCTCCCCCAATATCAGTGTCTGACCTCACAAATGCTCTTCTGGATGAATTGGCAAAAATTCCCATAGACACTCAAAAATCGTGTAAAAAGCCCCCAGAAGAGTGGAAGATGTTTTACTGCAAATATGGACCAACTACATATTAAGGTCTATGGATTTAGGCCCCATGCACACGACTGTAAAAATCGTCCATAATTACGGACCTTCTTAACTTCTATTGTCCAAGGACACGTTCCCGTATATTTATGGGAAGGTTTCCGTTCCGTAGAAACCACCCGCAAAAGATAGGACATGTCCTATCTTTTGCTTTTTACGGACCGCGCTCCCATACTTTATAATGGGCGCACGGCCCGGAAATGCGGACGACTGTTCACGGCAGGCCGTGCCTGTAATTACGGACCGTGATTATGGGCATGGTTGTGTGCATGGGGCCTTAGAATGGGAGGTCATAAAATCTCCTGTGGGTGTCGCAATAGTTTTGTCTATATAGTGTATATCTATCTATACAGGGAATTTGGAGCTCTGTATCAGAGGAATGGAGCTCCGATTACTATAAAGGTATATTAAGAAATTAATCGCCACTGAATTTTGGATCTAAAATCAATACGATAAAAGGTAGAGATTTACTTTAAAGTAAAGCTGGTTATAAATGTTATTATATATCGCAGGTTATATTGGATACCGAAATAATTCAAGATCATTTGACAAACCCAACAAGTTGTCGTGTTTGAAAAATGGTTGTAGATGATCCCACTATCTTACACGATTAATGAGATCTATGTATATTTTTGCATTAGCAGAGGATACAGTGGAGGTAAAAAATGAGTCTGCAGAGGTAGCAGCGTCTGAACAGTCAGAAGGTATTGATTTATCCTATGGATATGGAGCAGAGTGCGCACCCTACAACAGCATCCAGCTGGAGCGACATAACACATCATATGATCTCAACAGACCCAATCTGGCAAAGCTGTATTGTGACATCTGTGGACTGGCATGCAACAGCCTCAATGTTTTACTGGTGCACAAAAGAAGCCATACTGGTATGTGTCCTCGCCCCCAGACATTTTATATCCAACTATAGCTAATACAATGTTTCTATGAGATATTTTCTGCAGTTATGTAGCCAGTCATGTTTGGTGTCCTTCCTTTAGTTGTGTTTCTAGTGCCTGTTAGACCCTGTTCACATCTGCGTCATGGTTTCTATTTATGATGCCCGACGGAACCCATTGACTTATAACAGAGTCCGTCGGGTTCCGCAAGCATGTAACGAAAAAATAGCCCTGCGGAGCCCCTGACACAAATGTGAACATATCCCAGGGAAACGCCATACCAACTGTTTACTAGACATTCACTTTAGAAAACACTGGCTTTACCTTTGTTGTTGTACAGCTGGTCTTCTGTTTTGTACCGATCCCAAATACGCTTCCCTTAGTATTCTATAGGAACCTGCTTAAAGGGTTTGTTCAGGCAGGGAGCGATTTTTTTAATTTTATTTCTTCCCATACTGATGACCTATCCAAAGTGAGTGGGGTCCGACACCTAAACCCAGCGCCAGAAGCTATGCAGTGGTTGATTCCGGAAGCAGAAGGCTCTGTACTTTGTATAGTGGCCATGTTGGATTACTGCAGCTGTGCTCCTATTCACTTGAATAGGAGCAGTACTGCAGCACAGCCTCTATAGTGTGACCGGAGCCATCTGATTCCGACACCGACCACTGCATAGCTACCGGGGCCCGAATGCAGCCGGAACAGCTGATCGGTCTGGGTGTCAGACCCCCACCAAACATATACTGATGACCTATTCTATGGATAGGTCATCAGTATGAAAAACAGCCCCAAACCTGGACAACCCCCTTTAACCCTTTTCATGACCAGGAGTGTTTTGGACCTTCGTAACAAGAGCAAAGTTTCACCTTTTTGAAATGCTGTTTTTTTTTTTGCGGGACATATAGGGCTTTCGCATCAATTCAAATGGAGCCGATATCAATACTTACATTAGTAGGTATTTTTTTTTTAGGAAAAAATAGTCCTAAAAAAGAAAAGAGCTGTTTTTCGTAATCTTTTTTTTTTTTTTTTTTTTGTTTAAAGGGGTTTTCCACCTTCTGACAACTGATGACCACCGGATAGGTCATCAGTACGTGATCTGTGGGGGTCCGACACCTGGTTTTTGAGGTGGAAAATGAATCCAGATAGGGCGTGTCTCTTTTTCCCGCGAGCGGAAAACATCGCTCTGCAACTCCCATCAAAATTAATGGGAGGCAATTTCGGCCGTTTTTTGCCGCAGTTTTTTTTTTCTCTGTGTGAACAGGGCCTTATTCTACCGCACATATCTATGTCAAACATATTTGTACATTGTCAAATAGCGCTGTGAACCCGGTTTCAGCTTTAAATGTATCTCGTTCCTTCGCATTAGATACAGCATCTGTACACGGATGGTGATCCTGTAACTACTGGTTCAAGTATATAGTTTCTGACCTTTAGTGGACTAACCTGTGGGTGTGGTAGTGCAATAAGAGGTGCTTTCAACCTCTCGGCTATAGCGTATAGAAAATAAGCACTAATCCAGACCGTGTCAAAAAGTAGAAAACTGTAGTAAATATTTTTCCATGTCAATTGACAGAAAACTAAGGCATCACCATTGCCAAATGTGTAAGAAATATTTCACCCATCTGAAGGTTCGAGTCCTGGAAGGGTCCTGGTTAGAATTCAGTCTTCGTCTTCCCAGTTAAAAAAAAAAAATATTTAAGACAAATTTCTACTTTTTGACACTACTGACTGGATTAGTGCTTATTTTCTATACGCTAGATCCTGTAACTACAGAATTTTTAAGTAAAGGTTCAAAAGTAGATAGGGCAGACAAAAAAAATTGACAGGAACACAATGCCTGAGCAGCTGACGTCCATGCAAAAACGCGTTTGTGTAATGCAGAATGCCTAAAATTGGTGCGTGTGGGTCCGATGAGGTCTGCACTTTTTTGGGAGGGTTCGTTTTCTCATCTTCCTGTATTAAATTATTTTTTATTATAATTACTATAAGGGCTCAGTTTAGCAGGGAACACAATAGCTATGTGATCCTTGCTTTTCCCTTATACTGATAACTGCGATCTAATGGTAATAGCCCATTAGATTACGGTTACCAGTGATCGGCATAGCCAGACATGCAGAGAAGACGCAGATCACATCTGCTCTGCATCCCTACAGGCCGGTTTTGCACAAGGAATCCCTCTGACGCCACGGTGGTTCCCTGGAAGCCGCTCAAATGCAGAAGAAACGGCCATCAAAAACTGCACTTAAATTAACGGGCTGCAGACACAAGGACCTGTTCATTAGCCCATTATTTTACGTGGTGTGGGTGGGAATGGGTTAACCGCCATGTGACTTCAATTTTAACATCCAGTCACATATCTTATTCTCACGGATTCAATGAAAAAAAATAAAAATGGTGGCATGCTTGCTCCTGCATTTCCTTTGGGTTAATAATCTGGCATAGAGAGGTGCACAGAGGAACCACATGGCGGTACGTTGGGCTGCAATGAATCTGCAGCCCATGTGCCTCTGTGTACAGTGTGTATGAGGTCTAATGATGCCAAATAAGTAGGCAATGACCAATGTCACTAGGTACCAAAATGCAGCATTCTCTAGGTATGGCTTTTTTTCTGCCGTTTTCTCCATAGACTGCTCTATTGTGCCTAATTTATAAAAAGCCGCACTCCTTAAGTGCATTAGGAATTGTCTGACTGTTTTAGAGGTGGTTTTTCCGCCTTCTATGAGCAGCTATGCATTTGCACCTTTTTTTAACCCCTTAAAGACCAGGCCAATTTGAGGTTTTTTTTCGTTTCTTCCTCCGTTTTTTTTTTCTCCGTTGACATAGCCTTATGAGGTCTTGTTTTTTGTGGGACAAGTTGTCGTTTTTCATAGCATAATTTATTGTACCGCATAATGTACTGGGAAGCTGAAAAAAAATATTTGTGGGGTGAAATGGGCAAAAAAGCGATTATGCAAATTTTTTTAGGTTTTGTTTGTACGCCGTCCATCAGACGATAAACTTCATATTCGCCTTATTCTACAGGTTGATACGATTACGGCGATACCAAATTTCTATGTTTTGTTTCATGTTTTACCACTTAAAAAAAAAAAAACAATTTGCTAAAAAAATAAAATAAATTGTATCGCCATATTCTGAGAGCTATAATTATTTTTTTTTTCTATCAATTTAGCGGTGTGAGGGCTTACATTTTGCGGGGCAAGCTGTAGTTTTTACCGATACTATTTTGGGGTGCATGCAGCTTTTTGATCACTTTTTTTTTATTCCTTATTTTTGGAGATCTAAGGTGACCAAAAAAACAGCAATTTGCATGTTTTATATATTTTTTTTTACGGCGCACACCGAGCAGGTTAAACAACGCTATATTGTGATACTTCAGACTTTTACGGATGCAGCGAAACCAGTTATGTTAACACTTTTTTTTTTTTTTTTTTACCATTGCTTTAGTGGAAAAATGGGAAAAGGTATTTGTTTTGTTTTTTTAACTTAAGATATTTTTTATTATTATTTTGAAACATAAAAAATAAAAAGCGTAAAAAAGTTAATTTTTTATAATTAGTCCCCCTTGGGGATTTGAAGCAGCGACCGTTGATCATTTGATCGCTTGCATGATATACTGCAATACTAATGTATTGCAGTATATCGTAATACTGACAGTCTCCTTTGAAGCCCTGCCAGGGCTTCAAAGGAGTATAAAGATGGCAGACCTGGGGGCCTTCAGTAGGCCCGCAGGTTGCCGTGGCAACCATAGTGACCGGCCAATCCCGTCGCGATGATGTGTTTTTAGGGGGCGCCCCCCCCCCCCTTGATTCTATTTAAATGCCATGGTCGTGAATGACTGCAGCATTTAAGGTGTTAAACGGACTGAATCAAAGTGATCTTTGATTCGGCCTGTTGCAGTGAGGTGTTGGCTGTTAGCCGCTAAGTATGGAGCGAGCTCAGCCCGTGAGCCCGCTCCATACTTCCCCTTAACGGCTAGCACGTACATGTACGTGCTATGTCGTTAAGGGGTTAAAGAGGTTATCCCATGAGATACGCTGTGGATAGCTGATAAAGGTATGTGATAAATGTATCATCGCTAAGGGCCCCACCACTGGGACCCCCACTAATCACTAGAACGGGGGTCCGTGCCCCTTAACTCCGCACTGGAAAATCTGCAGCAATTTACAGTACAGTACATGTGGATGGAGCTTTTCACATGCAGTGGAAAAAAATCTACAAAATTATAGGCATGTAAATTCTGATGCGGATTTGTTGCGGATTTTCACAGCGGAGTTAAGCCTTTTGCAATGCATAGATCCGCATTTAACACGTTCAAAATCCTCGGCAGAAATTAGTCAGGGTGTGTTGCTGAGTTTAGGGTGAAGTAAGTGATTTTAGACTCAAGTGAGAAGCAAGTCCATGTAGCCCAGCACCCTCTGCCATCTTATCACCCCATGCTTGACAGGATGTCTTAGATCTGGAAGACAAACGGAAGTGCAACTTCATATTAAAGTATATTACCAGACAATCCGGCTTCTAATTGTATTATCTGTGATTCCCTAACATACTCGAATTATCAGATTTCCCTGTTGCTCTGGGTCATTCCTGCTAGCAGCAGTTGAATTTCTTATATACTACTGTCATAAGAAGAATTACAAGAGGAAACGGTTCCCTACTATATGAGCCCAGGTCCCTCCAAACTGATCCTAACAAAGTTGACCGTATTGACCTCTAGATCTTGCTGTGGCTTGTCGCACGCGTGCTTTGCTTTGTTTAGTGCTTTGAACTTGGAATTTGTTGGCTCCGCTTGGACTCGCTCTTCTTCCTCATGACCAGTTCTTGTCTTTTTTCAGGGGAACGTCCTTTCCAATGCAATCAATGCGGAGCTTCATTTACCCAGAAGGGGAACTTACTCCGACATGGCAAGCTACATACTGGAGAGAAACCTTTCAAATGCCACTTGTGCAGCTACGCCTGCCAAAGGAGAGATGCCCTGTCCGGGCACCTCCGTACACATTCGGGTGAGCCTACCTTTTAGTCCTCGTCACTTTCTGCAGCATTATAAAGTATGATTGTAGACCGTTATTGGTAACTGGTACATTTCCTTCAGTATAATATTTGTACACACAAGGTGGGATTATACATATGCATACACATCTTGTTAGGCCACCATTTACGTATGACGGCAAGATTTTGCTTTATTATTCTCAGTGGAAAAACCATTCAAATGCGAATTCTGTGGCCGTAGCTACAAACAGCGCAGCTCTCTGGAGGAGCACAAGGAGCGATGCCGCGTTTATCTGCAAAATGTTAGCGAGTCTGGTGAGTGTAATATATGTGCACCAATGTTAATATTACGGGCGCTAAAAAACCATGTTTTCCATCAGTCATCGTATTTAGTAACGATAAGAACACCACATTCTGCTGCCATATTCTCTGACTGTTATCACCGGTAGATCACTTTGTTTCTGTACTCAGGCAAATTACCCTGGGATAGGGAAGAATGTTGCGTTACAAAAGTAGATATGGTTCACCGCATTAAAATAAGTTTTCAACTTTAAAGGCTTGTCCACAGGTAGCGGAATTGCAGACTGAAAATACGCAGCGGAATACAGTAGCAGCATAGTGAGTAAGACCAATCTCATCCACACCCTGCGTAAAATTTCCGTCCCGAAATTGACCTGCGGTGCGTATTTTTTGTTCTGCTGCATGTCAATTCTTGCTGCGGAAAGTGGACTGAATTGCTCTGTTTTTCAGAGAAGATGTCACCATCTCACAGGCTTGAAAAAAAACGCAGCAAAATCCGCACCATTTTCTGCAGTAAAAAACACAGGCAATGGTGCGGTTTTTTTTCCACAGCGGAAACCCTGCTAGTTTTAGCGGAAATGCTGCAGAAATTTTCTGCACAAATTCCATTGTGTGGACAAGCCCTGAGACATCTGTCGTGAAGGCAGAGCAGTCATACATCAGATTACAGCCAATGTTATTGAGAGATTGAATAGTAGATAGCGCATATCTGCAGGTACAGCAGGTCTTGAAAACATTGAATATTAAAAACATTTTATGTAATATTGCTAGAAAACTTGACTCAGCCTTTGATTACCATCTTGCATGCTCAAGCCTTGTCATATGCACAGGCACCTTCCTCCCCCTTTTCTCCACTCTCCTTCCTTCACTGACCACAAATGTGAAGGGACAGGAAGCAATGCCTGCCATTAGACGGCGTGGATATCCGTGTTCTCGCCTTGTATTGAGAGAAGAAAAAACCTCAAACCAGCTCAGTGGAAACATTGACAAGAGACAGAAAGTGGTCAGAGACCAGGCAGCTTGCAGGTGGCCTGTGCACTCAGCTCCGAGGGGGTTATAGGACCGCACTTGCGTGCTGTTTTTTTTTTTTACGGTAGGACCAGACCAACAAATGCTACTTAATCTTTAGAAAGAATAGTCTTCATTTTGCTTGCCGTGTATAAAGGCCTGCATGCGGGTACCCATATAAATGTATCCTGTGTTAATTGTGTACCTTGTGAAGCATTGCCACCTATGTCCATTACTTACTTTATGTTCTGCAGCTCTTTCTAGCTTGCGTGTTTCTCAAATATTAGTTGCTGGTGACGAACAGGCACGTAGTCCATCCTATAAATCATTAGTAGGTGTCCTATGCCCTACGAAGATTTTTATTTTGACTTTGTGAATCGACACTACCGTATTATGTAACCCTTTATAAAACTTTATACACTGCATAATATTATCATGTTGCTTTGTCGGTTTTCAGTCTTTTTTTTTTTTCCCCCTACAGCTGTTGAAGAACCCAAGCAGATGAAACCAGAAATGGGCAGCGATCGGGCACTGGTATTGGACCGTTTAGCCAGCAATGTTGCAAAGAGGAAAAGTTCCATGCCCCAGAAATTTATTGGTAGGTGACCTGAAATTTTAAGTAAAGGTTCTAATTTTCCAAGTCTAGACAATGCCCTACTGTTATGTTGGTTACCTACACATTTCTTTCTTCGCTGTCGTTACCCTGGGCTTTTCCCCGCTTCTCTCCGATGTTTACGGGCTCCCTGGTTTCACAACCTCTTTCCAGTTGTAATAAGAACATTCAGTCATGCAGTGCAGATTAATGTCTGTTTACTTTGGGTGGGAAAGAGGAGACTTACAAGTATTGAAGCATAGCCTGAGAAAGGGGAAGGATTTACCAGGACAGCTGCAAATTTCAGGTGCCGGAGGTTGTACGTGATTTTTGTTTTTTTCAAAGTACAACATTTATGAATACATAGTATTGCAATTATGAAAATATCTGCAGTGAAGTCACAGTTAAAGATAGAAGAACTTAGTAAAGTGTCTTATGCTCTAAATTGTTAAAGGTTAACTGCAGTTTTATCAAATGTTTTATATGTCATAGAAACACATCAAAAGTTTGGATCGGTGGGGGTCCGGGTGCTGAGTCACCCTCCGCTGCTGAAACAAAGCGCTCGCCTAAACGCTTTGCACCTTCGGCTGTGATCAGCGCTCCCTGTCAGGCTGAAGACCGCTCACATAGAACGTGTATGAACTCGTCTAAGAGCGCAGTTCATGGACACAAGTGCAAAGCGTTTAGCTGATGGGTTCTGCACTTTAGTTTCAGCGACGCTGGTGGTCTCCGCACCCGGACCCCCACCAATCCAAACTTTTTACAGGTCTGTACTTTTAAACTTTTGATATATTAGTCACTCTTTAAACCTTGGTTATGGTTTCTACTATTAGCAAAAAAAGTTCTGATGTTCCCTGCATACTTCTATCCTCTTATTGTACCACTTTGGGGGAGGGTGTCATTCGTTTCTCCTTGTTGAATACCCCGTGCCTACACTGAGTCCCCGTAGCCCCGGACTATGGAGCTTTTGGCACTCTGTGTGCCGCTGTATTGTACTTTGTACAGAACTATATTTTATAGAAAAAGAGCCTCTGAATTTAATCGGCGGCATACAGAGCTACAGTAGGGCCTTAACAGAAGTTTTTGGGTGCTCTATTACTCGAGGTTATACAGTGCCATAACATGGCCATGTCCATGAGGCCCGTTATTGAAATGGAAATAGGAGTTTCATATATACAGGAATAGCAGAGCTGAATTATCAAGCATCTATACATGTGGGGGACTCCGCTAGACTTCAGGTACACATGCTGATTCATCCAGTTTCTACCTTCCTGGGCTTTCATATATTTCACATGCAAAATAATTTTGCTAAGTGTTTCCTTATCACTGCTCTTTTACATTGCTGAACATCCTTTTGTTATAAAAATTGACATACATATATTTCTATCATCCTCTCGACATGTGATGATGCAGTGTTTCATGGCTGTTTTAGTCCCCCACTCGAGCGCTCTAGAAAGAAAGACTTCACCCGAAAATGTTGCGTCGTTGTATATTGGGAGGTTGATGAAAATACATGTTTCTATATTTTGTATAACATAGGATACTCACATGAGAAAGGAAAAGCTAAAAACCACTGACCAAATATTTTTTTCTGCAGAGCTGAACTTGCCATGCAACTGTTTCTTTAGTGCTCCATTATAAAATTGAGTAAGGGTAGGTTTACATGACATAAGGATCGCTGATCGATCGTATAAAAAGTTGATCGGTGCCCTTTTACACAGGCTGATGCTATACTGTGTGGGAATGAACGATCATTCATATAATCGCTCAGTCTCCATCAGTTTGCATTTTTTTTTTTAACTCGTTTTATTGAACTCAAAGCTTATACATGAGTAAATGGATAACAAAACATATGTTATCCATCAAGACATATGTACATAAGAAAAGAAAATGAAAACCAGAAATGGTACACTGGGACATAATCCTACTTCTTCCTCCAGTCTGTTTAGGTTACAAGGGTAGATACAAACATTATAAAGCTTATACATTATAGCAATCCATTAACAATCTCTAAGGTTGGTAATAAAGGAGCATATTGAAGTCTCTGAACTAAGAGTTAAGGATGAAGAAATCCTTGAGCCCCAAATTGTCAAATTTCCATAAGCATTTCCTATTACAATAAACCACTTTCTCATTTTGGTAAAATATTGTTAACTATAGATTTCCATTGCATCAGCAATTGAGGTCTATCAGCCATCCACTGTAGGGCTACTGCTTTCCTTGCCAAAAATAGGATGTTCTTGAGGGAATCTTTATCATGCGACCATTGTTCCTCCGACAGGAGACCCAAAAAACAGATTGCCGGGGTGATCGGAACCTCACAAGAGACAATTCAGCTCAGCACATAAGCTACTTCCCTCCCAAAAAAAGAACTCAAAGGGGCAATCCCACATAAGGTGCATGAAATTAGCATCGGATGCGTGACATCTGTGACACTTAGTGTGAGGTAAACGACCCATCGGGGTGAGAACGCTGATGTACTATATACAGTTGAATCAGTCTATTGTTAACTGAGGGGGAGACCTATAGATGTGATGTCAAAGCTTCAGCCCATTCCTCTCCTCACAAGTCTGGAATGACTACCAGCCAAGCTGTTTTGGCTGAAAGCATCTAAGATTCTACCTTAGAGTTCAAGAGGTGAGAATAGAGCACAGAGATAATGCCTTTAGGTCCTTGTGTACATAAGATTCCAATCAGGGGAAATTTGGATATAGTGGGGCCATCTCCATGGAGTTGCGAGGCAAGCGCATGTCTGAGTTATAGATAACGGTAGAAATGCAGCCAGTCTAGACCATAAACCTCCTGCAGCTGTGTAAATGACATAAGGGCCCCATTGTGGGATTTCCAAAACTCAGATCCCTCTAGCTAGTGCAAGTGGGGGTGCATCAGATTATCCCATAGATTGCTTTCCTTTAGGAGCTCCCTCCATCCCACCTAAATCTTTAGCTGCTTTCCATAATTGACATGCCAACTTATGAAGTAATAACAATTTCCCCCTAAATAGTGTAGGTTGTTCTAGAACAGACCAAAGATCCCTCAAGTCCAATGGCTGTCCCAGAGTATATTCAGAAAATGTCAGAGAAAGAGCTAAAGATATCCGAGAAGCCAAGTATTTCAACTGAAAGTACAAATAAAAATCTGGAAGTGCCTATCGTAGGACGTTGTAAAATATTTAAAGCCAACTTCCTCCTACCACTACCCCAGACAAAAGAGGACAATCAGGGAGTTTCATTTATTAAGAAAGTTTACTCTACCAGCTACTGACAGGCAAAGAGTGCCATGCCTGAAAGTTATCCCTAAACAGCCCCTCCAGGGGATATATATTCTTGGAATGTGAGACACTCTGTTCTCGGTTAATGTAAATTCCCAAGTATTCGAACATCTCCACAGACAAATTAAAATACACATCCGGCCATGCCACCTTCCACAAGGGCATCTGAGCAGATTTGGACCAGTTTATCAAAAGACCTGAAGTTACCAAATCGTGTGACAATCTCGATCGCTCTAGGGAGTGTGTTCTCCCCTTCTGACATAAAAAGTATCATGTCATCGGCATAAAGACCTATCCTACTGTCTCTCCGTCCCATTTTTATTCCTCGGTACCCAGTATCCTGGCAAATTTTTAACACCAATGGCTAATGCGAACAAAAGCAGGGATAATGGACACCCCTGTCTGGTTCCCCTGCCCAATTCAAAAAAGGAGGAGCCCATCCCATTTGCCAAAATATTCGCTCTTGGGTTGTGGTACAAAATACCAACCCATTTGGCAAATCCAGGGCCAAAACCAAATTCAGAAAGAACTTTATGCAAGTACAACCATTCCACAGAATTGAATGCCTTGGCTGCATCGAGCAAAGCCAACCCCCCCCCCCCCGAACACCCACCTAAGAAATCGCCTGGACTCTACGGATATTTTCAGAAGTGCATTTTCCCGGTATAAATCCAGTTTGATCCTCATGAATCAGGGAGGTAATAACATTGTTACACCTTTGTGCAAGTATTTTAGCTAAAACCTTATAGACCCATATCCCTGCTTAATGTAGATTATAAGACCCACACTCCCTAGGGTCTTTATCTGGTTTCAGTAGGACAACAATTGTCGCCTCATACACCCATCAGTTTGCATATTTGTCGACCGCAGATCCCGAGCTTTCCCGAGGAGGTGTGCTGCTGACAATGATGATTTTACAGGCTGCATAAAATATGTGATCAGCCGATGAATGAGCGTTTGCTCATTTGTTGGCTGATCGCTGCCCTGTTTCTACGGACCAATAATCGGGAACGTGTTCATAAGAACGCTCACTCAGCCGATTTATTGGCCCATGTAATATAACTCTCCTGTAGAACTATGGAAAACCATTGATGGGATGTTCTGATATAATGGCCCATCATGCTAAATGACAATGACAGCAGTGCTAGATTTGTGTGTATATATACACACAGTATAATAGGTTGGCTTTATTTGGGAGGCAGAAGATGTTTTCATTTTTAGCGTGTAATGATAATGAATGTTAAAGAAAAAAACTTGGCAAGGAGAATAGGAGTTCCCTGCCAGTCCCTACTTGGAATAAAAAAATTAACAAAAGATAAACCCCCAGAAATTGATGATTCAGGGCCGAGCCTCATCTTCCTCTCTTTGATGCCACCAGCCCTTCAATTCAATGTCCGCGACAATGAAATAACCGAATCCTCAATTTTAGCCTATAATTAGTCTATAATTTAATTTGCATACAGTGTGGCCAAAGTTGGGATGGTTTGGTTGGAATTGCAGTAAGTTGATTAAAAAAGACAAATGACTGGCACCGGAACAAGTAAAAAGTTAGTTTTTATGTGAATCAAATAAAAAAAAAGTAACAACCGCATGTGGGAAAACTCTGGGGGGAGAAACGCGTAAGGCATTTTATTTATTCCGGCGGCAGTGATCAGGTTTTACCATCAGTTTGATGCAGCATTGGACGCGTGCATGAAGGCCGAACACTACATTATGCAATTGCTGTAAATTGTCTATAATCCAATGACTTTGCAGAATTGCTTGCAGGTTTATGTTTCACACGCTGCTATAGATTTGAGATATGATGAAAAAATATCAAGCTGCTTGAATATAAATGAGCTAAAAATCATCATTCATTCGGCAGTGGGGTGCTACATAACACACCAGAACCACTTTCTCGTTCATCCATATTTACCAGCGTAAGTTTTCTGCTCTAATGGTTTTTCATGTTTAATGTTATATCACTTTTGTGACGACCGCCTTACCATAATGCTCAAGAATATAAATATGTATGCTTTAATATATGACCATATAAAAATGTATATGGAAATTATATATAGAACTATCTGCATGTTTTTTTCTCCTACCTTGTGTAAAAAAAATCAAAAGAAGAAAAATCATTTGCAAACCCCCATTAAAGTATTCATGGGTAAAAAGTTATAAAAATAATTGGTTTCATTCTGTTTGTAAGGGGACTGCTATAATCCTCTCGAACTGACAAGTTCCTAGGTGTGAGTTTGAGAAATGAATTGTTTCTGTTTCACATTTACACAGCAGGAAAATATATTCGGGGAAATGTGCAAGTGTAATGTTTGTATTGTGAGTATCATGAAGATGTGGCGGCAGTATATGCAGCGTGTGATACATCAATCTTGGGAATAAGACCGATGTTTCTCTTATGTTATGTCTTACATTCTGGACTGACTTACCAACCACGCAAGACTGAGATGTAACAAATGTAGTATGATGGGCTATCAAAAATCCACAAGCAGTGTATTTATTGTGGCTCGCTCTGAATTATTACTCCCAACATATCAGACTGCCAAATACAAGCCACAATTCTGATTAGTAATAATGTTAAAGGGGTTGTCTGCTTTAAACATTCCCTTTTTGTTAGAAAGGATCCCAAAAATAACCTGATCACAAGGTGTCCCTGCTGCTGGGACGTCCAGAAATTAGTTGTTACCTACCATGGAACCTGATAGCAAGTGTTTAATTTTTCTGCAGCGCCACCACAGGAGAAATTAAGCATTACCTGGTGACCATTGAAATCAATGGACAGGCCGGGACCTCCAGAGAAAGAGAGACGCTCTTTTGTTCCAGCCAATTGATAGAGCAGATGTCCGCAACATTTAGCTCCCATGAGTCATGATTTCCTGGCTCGCTTCCGTCTACCAGTGTCTGCGCCATTGTGTGCTTGGCGGTGCTGAACATTGGGAAAGAGCGCGGCGCTGCATTGTGTTTGTCGGCATTGAACTCCAGGTGGCACGGTGTGTGCTGGGCAAAATTCCCTAAGAGTGGGTATTTCGGACAGGTATTGGAATAAGTGCCATGTAATACTACATTTGGCCACTGTGAGGGAAATGTGTGACTACCTACAGCCAGACTCATGGGGATAACAGCGGATCTCCAGAGGTTTAGCATCCGGATCTGCTGCATTCAGTTGATCGCTCGTATAACTAACACTAATAATGGCCACAAATTATTTATGTATCCGTTCCTGCACTTAGCAGAGTTGATGTTCTGATTGGTGTCTGAGGGTGTCCAAGTTGCATTGGGACCCAGAAGCTTCAAGTTCCGCGTCTTTTGCGGAGAGTTGAGGGGCAGCTGACGGCGTGTCCCCTTTTCGTTGAATTGGACTGTAAATGGCTCTATACCATAGACATTGATTCCTCCAGAGAGAGCAGTGTTTCTCTGCCTTAAAGGGGTTTTCCAGGACTAACTATCTAATGGCTATTTACCTGAAGTTACCAATCAAACACACTTTGCATTTTCTGAAACGTAGGTAAATTAGTGTTTTCCCATTCGCGTCGCTGGTCACGTGACGCCAACCCCCTGTGAAATTTACACTTCCGGTGATTTCCCGTCCATTGTCCACAACTGCTTCCTTCTGGCCTCTGGACGGTACAGCACGTCATTGGTGACGTCTGTAACAGGGATTGGTCCAGTTAGCTGAGATCTCTGTTCCACGCATGCTCCATGCCTGCACTTTCTATTTCCACACAAACACAAATGTGTCTACTGCGCATGCGCCGCCCGCATCCAATTACATCAAAGCAGCCGCGGACCAGGAATCGTGTACATAAACAAATACTGGAAGCAATCCTGGGCACGAGGATCGACAGAAAAATTAAACTGGAGAAAGTTATGTGGGGGGGGGGGGGGGGGGGACTATTTGGAACATTTGTAGTGCGGCCAGACCTTTTTAAAAATTTGAGCGCTTGTGTCAAAACCCCTTGTAGGCTATGTTCACACGGAGTATTTTGGGGGAGGAATATCTGCCTCAAAATTCCGTTTGGAACTTTGAGCCAGATATTCCTCTCCCTGCACGCCGATTTTCGCCCGCGGCCATTGAGCAGCGAGAAAAACGCTTTCTCCTGCCTCCCATTGAAGTCAATGGGAGGTCAGAGGCGGAAGCGCCCGAAGATAGGGCATGTCGCTTTTTCCCGCGAGGCAGTTTTACTGCTCGCGGGAAAAAGACGCCGACGCCTCCGATTGAAATCAATGGGAGGCGCTCGGGCCGTTTTTGCCGAGTTTTGCGACGCGGTTTCCGCGTCAAAAAACTAGGCAAAATACCCCGTGTGAACATAGCCTAATAGATGTCGATGTCCATTTGCCTATATAAAGTATATGGACAGAGATAGCAGCTCATCATATGTAAATTCCTGTCAAAGTATGGAGACTTTACATACAGTAGCGGTGGCACATTTAGCAAATTGTATTTTTAGGTTTCCTGGTATATACTTTTATATAGAAACACTCCAGTTACTGAATGGGAACCACAGGCCATTAGAGGAAGGACAGGGAATTATGGCTTCATGTTGCTGATTTAATGTGGGGTCTACAACATATCCATTTTTGTGCCTAGTTCCTTACTGGGGTTTTAGTGCAGCATTTTATTGTATTCTCTGTAGCTACAACAGTGATATTTTGGGAATTTAATATGTAAATGTGTTAAAGGGAAAGGGCTACTTTAACATTAACGCCTTCAGTGCAGGAGATGTGCTGTAATAGCTGAAAGTGTAAGTGTTAGGGAGATTAACACCAATGCATGTGGAGGTGTAAAAGGCCACGTGAAGGAAGGAGGTGGAAAAGGTGATAATCAGCCATTGTATCACCACTTCGCAGAGCCGAGTGGTTAAAGGTTATTGCGCCATAAATCTCATGTCACTGAAGTCAGTCCTTAAAGTGCATCGTACACGGCCGTCCTCATTGCTTCTGGACCAAGTATAATTCTGCTGTTTTCTCTGTTTTCATTTACCTTCGAGAGGTGAATAATATCAGTGTGGCTGTTGCTATTGCAGTCATAAACTGTGTGCAGAAAATAATAACCAGAAACACACGAGCTGTATTCTGCATTGTCCGAACGCACATAGCTGCAGATATTCTCTTCTTGTCAGTCGGTTTATAACGTAATAAAAAACAAACTTAAAATTACTGCCAACCCTGGCGGATACATTTTTTTTTTTTTTTTGTGGTATGAATTTTTTTTATCTACCGACAGTGCACTACATTTATTGCTGCAGTTGTGTGTATTTTATGGCTGTTTTTCATTCAAACCAATGAGCACGGTTTCCTATTTGACTATAGTGTAAATTTGGAAGACAATATCAAGTATTGATATTATGTCCAATTCAGAGGAACTGTTCAAAACTCTTACTAATGTGCTTTAATAACCATAGCGTAACATAACAAATAGGTGAAAGAGGATTTCTGGGTCATGGGGTGTCTTAAGACAACCTTGTAGGAAATGAAGAAGAAATGTTCTATTGTACCTCCTGTATAAATTCTTCATCTGTCTCCCGCTAGCCCATGGTTTAGTGTTATGAACGGACCACAGTGACATTTTGCCCATAATGATGTATCGTGATGCTTCCCACGGCGGATGAAACATCACTGACTATAAAGAGCTACTGGACAATGTGGTTGGGCGATCAGGGATTCTCAGAAGCATATATTAGGGAACTCCAGTTCTGCCATAATTCACCCATAGTTGCATTCACTTGCGGGTTTTGCGTTACTATTTTTAAAATGGTAAAGAGAATAGCCACCAATCACACAAAAAAATAGGAGTTAATGGGAAAAAAACACTGGTGTACACCACCTAAATTTAAATCATGTATAAATGGAAGGTGAATAGAGAAGGAAAATGTGTGGTTTCTCTACAATGGAAAAATAGTAAGATTTAACTTTTATTGGTTGAGCTAAAAATAACACATTCATAAAAAGTTCCAATAATGCAGCTGGGTATGTGTGAGTGACCCCCACTCTCACACCTCCAAAGTGGGCAATACAGCGCTACACCAGTGTATCAAGATAAGGGCATGTGGAGTATTGGTAAGTACATCGCCAAGGTACCAACTAGGTGTTGATAGTTGTAGCATCAAAACCGCAGATGCAATTGTCTCCAGCAATGTCCCACGTCTTGGAACTTTTATTAATTTGTTATTTTTGATCAACCAATAAAAGTTAAATCTGATGTCAGCTAAAATAACTTGAATATCTTAACCAAACCGGGAACTACAAGCTGTCTGTAGAGGGAACCTGCAGGTTAATAGTCCTTTTGACTAGAGCAGTCTGGGCACTGATTGAAACATTATGTAGGCATGAACTAATAGGACAGTGGGCAGTGGCAACTGTCCTGTCCGTTTGCAGGCTTGTAGAATCGGTGTTTATGACCGGGTTGCAGGTCCACCATCTGTTACATTGCTCACCATTATAACAACTCGCTGTTAGTGAATAAGGAAGAAGGAAAGGTTTGCAACACATACGACTGAGCTTTGAAGGTAATGCACTTGAGTATTTAAGAGCACTGAAGTTTTTACTTTTAAATTTAAGTACCCAGTAACCGTAATGCTCCATTTGCAAACAAGAATGTTCAATAACACACATGCGGTAAGAGGACGTTACTTTATATTCCATCAGATTTATTCTACTAGGTTCTGAGAGTGCATACTCGAATCTAAAGTGCAATGGAAAAATATGAACTTCAAAAATGATACTAGAAAGATGTGGTGTCAACCTTCATAAAGGAGCTTATACTGCAGTAAGATTGAAGACATTTTCCCATGAGAATTGTACTGGTGTGAGATTAGAAAAATCCATGGAACCGAATACTTAGCAAAATGAGCAAATACGGCTCTTATTATAGGACATCCTACCCAAGAACAAGCTCATACACTGCATTATTTGTTTCCCCGAAACCAGATGATACCTCAGATGTAATGAATAGCTGAGGGACTCCTGTGTTAGGACTGTTATAGTTGTCTCACTGATGACATATTGTCATTCCTCGAGCCGTGCCTTTTGTGCAGGTGATTGTTGACTTGACACTTGTAGAATGTGTATTCAGGTCGGTCTGACAGCTATTTTTGTACTCATCTCTTTCTTACCTTGAGCAGTCTCTCCTGAGAAACAGGTCCTTGTTTACACAGTGATTCATAGGAGCCTGTCTCTCGGAGATGTACACGTATCAATGAGTGAGAGTCTCTAGTCGTGTAGCGTGAAAACCTGTTACAGGGTGCGGTAAACGCGGCATATAAACTTGAGAAGGGGGATTTTGTCTGCCGTGAGCCACAGGTATAATGTTACATAAGTCTGATGTCATCTATTATTGTGTCCTACTAGTCACTACTCATCTTACATTAAAATCGGAGGTAAACAGGTCATACCTGGGGTATTCAAACTTGCGGTTTATATAAGCTTCCTAAAACAAATCCTTGTCGTTTATTTTTACTTACATCACATTTTTACATAGTGATTGAGCTTCTTAACTTGATCTTCGTGTGCTTTCAAGCTTTTTATCTAAATCCCGAACACCAGACATACAATGTAACTCATAATCAGCCATCAAATACTTGATTTGGTGGATAAATAGTGTATGGTAAGAATTAAAGGGGTTGTTTGGTTTAGAAAACTGTTTAATAAAATACTGTTTTAGGGAACTATTCGTTAATAGACATCCTGTTCAGGATCCTCATCTATTATTCAAAGCAGAAAGAAGCTACAAAGAGCGACTGTTTCTCTGGAGGACCTAACATGTTTGTGCATTATAGAGTCAGCCTATTGATTTCAATGGGAACTGTGTAATGCTTAATTTCCCCTGTGGTGGTGCTGTAGGGAAATTGACCAATTACTGCCAGACTTGCCACTGATTACCACTGTTTGTCAGGGGCTCCAGGATACCTTGTGATCAGCTTAATGTCATAAGACCCTGCAAGCAAAAAAGGATTTCCCAAAGTGGGTTTGTTTTTAAATTTATCTTTGCCCTTTATCCTGAAAGATAAATAGAAGGAAGCGTCAGCACATTCCAAACCATGAGGATAAATACTGGTAATCGCAGGTGCTAGGCCCAGTTCATAATGGAATTACCTCAAGTAGATGGACCTTCACTTGATACCTTCCTATTAATAGCTCTGCCCAAATTAACATATACAAAAACAAGTCATTATCATTAATGGTGGAACATATGGTTGGAGAATGACCACTACAGGCCGTGAGAGCTGGTTCTCTGGATCATATATTCTAGATGGAAAAAGTTCTTACACTTGTCTATCTATCAAACCATGATGTCTAAGCAAGTGTCACACTGGTGAGGACTAACCATCATAAAAAGCAGGAGTAGATTTAGCTGAATGCCTCTTAACATATCTACTGTGCAAATGAGAACTTACAATGGATGGTTTTTGATCTATGTGCCACTGCGGTACATGAATTATATTAGCATGCATGCTAATTGTCAGCTCACTGTAAGGCTTAAAGGGGTTGTACAGGATTAGAAAAATATACTAAAAATTTCTGTTTCTCTGTTTACTCTTAGGAGACAAGCGACAATGTTTTGAAGTTCCCTACCACAATTTCTTGTACGATAAAGATCATGATGTAATTTCTCAAAGGATGTTGGAGCAGAATATAGGAAGTCCAATGGCCTACCTTGGTCCAGGGGTTTTACGTCCTATAATTCATACTCCACCTACTCCCTCTGCAGAAATGGTGCCTGTTATTAGTAGCCTTTACCCAATGCCGCTCACACATGTTGATATATCCAATGGCCACTTGCCCCCCCAGCCCCTTAAAGAAAAGAAGCAAGTTCCAGAACATGGCCGGTCCCCAGGTGCCAATGCTCAAGACTCAACTGACACAGACAGCAGCCATGAAGAAAGAGCATCTTATCCACCCAATCGAAATACTACTCCAGTGCGGACACACAGTGCACTTCAGCCCCCCAAGGAGCACACTAGGGTCTATGAGCTCCTGAAACATCCAGGGCTATCTCAGCGTGACCTTCTGCAGTTGTTAAGCAAAGACGGGTTCCCAGTAGGGGTGTACCGCTGTGACCACTGTTATGTTTTTTTTCTGGATTATGTCATGTTTACCATCCACATGGGATGCCATGGATTTCGAGACCCCTTTGAATGCAATATGTGTGGGCATCGAAGCCAGGACCGCTATGAGTTCTCATCGCATATTGCACGTGGTGAACACCGGCTTTGTATGAATTAGCGCACCTTACCAGCTTATTCTGTGATGCAGAATCCATAATCCATCTTAACATGGACAATTTTTATATCTTACATATACAACATCAGACAAATACAATGAAGAGTATGTGATGATTAAGGCTGCCGTTTTGTGTTCATCCTGAAAAGCTTTATTTGGACTGGCCGTGCAGATATTTTGACATTACTATTTAAATCCATTGCTGCCGTAAATACGTTTCCCTCAGCCTTCATCTAGAAAACTTGTGAAGTTCCTTTCCTGTAGAATATACCTGTACAAAGCCATCAAACGTTGAGCTAGGGACACCGCTAACTCTGTTTTATAATACTTCTTTTTTTTGTAATCCTGTTTTTAGTGTTGGGCGCTAAATATTTTCTGTGTATTTTGATATTACCTATTTTCTAAACCAGAATGTTATTTTAAATGTTGACCGATTTCACTTTGTCCTGGACAATACCATGAAAAAATTTGTTATGAAAGCCAATGGTTTGTTTGACTCTTCCTCGCTAAATAACACAAAGATGCTAATTTCATATATAATTAATGAATCCGTAAATCGAAAATATATCCGCAATATTCTAAATAATCGCTTGTTAAAAATTTAAAACTTGAGTTTTGGCTCTATCAACACCATCCTCTGATTGTGCATATTCCTTCTGTAGAGGAACTTATTATACACTAATGCAGGGACAGTGGGATTACATGATGGACCAGTACACATCTCAGCCCTACTTTAAGGGTAGGTGGGGACACACAGTGTAAACACAACAGATTTAATTGCGGAAAATCCGCAGCATAATATGGTAGCAGCAGAGTGGATAAGATTTGAACTAATCTCATCCACACGCTGCGGGAAAAATCAAACCGCATTAATTTATCTGCAGTGTGTGTTTTTGTTAATTCGCAGGATGTCAATATTATGCTGCGGAATCGTTGCTCTTCTGTTGCGTATTTACCCCATTGACGTTAATGGGTAAAACCAGCAACAAATGTTGCAATCTTGCAGCGGAAAAGCAGGTATTCCTCAGAAAAATCACAAATCATGAAAAAAATACCTTTAGTTTAAAAACAATAAAAAGTTTCAGTCTTACAGCCTGGCCCTAGCGACACAATTCTTTGTTCTGAGCGTAGCCCTGCCTACTGGGAAAGGTTTCTTCTCATGTGACTGCTGCAGCCAATCACAGGATGCAGTGTATTTCCAGGAGGCCAACCTCTTTAAAAATCGGAGTGGGCCCGACCCCAACATGTTTACAACTGCAAAGGCGCATCCGGCGGGGTCAGGCCTGCACATACACCGTAGTTTGCTGTGCTGTACGCGGTTTCCGTAACTTCCATTCACAGTACAATGCCATTGTTCCCCCCACACAGTATAATGCTTCCATATTGGCCCCCAGACAGTATAATGCGCACACAGCTGCCCCACACACAGTATAATGCCCCCATAGGGGCTAATAAAAAAAAATTATAAAATAAATACAGACCTATTCCCGTACCCACGACAAGTGCAGGAGATCCCTCTGCTCCTCAAGTCTGTCCTATGAGTGGCTTGGCACAGATCGGTGTGATGACATCACTGCATTGTGCCTGTCTGCACCGAGATGCTCTCGGAGAGCTTTACGTAATGAATCCTGGAGCAGGAAGTGGACGGCTCCTTGCTCCAACATTGGATTCAACTGTATCTGTGACCGGAGGACGCAGATACAGTTAAAACTAGGACATGAGTCTGTGGCCCAGCCCACCGTTGGGCCCCACATCTCAATAGGCCCGAGGCCACCGCCATCCCTGCGCCCTGCTAGCTACGCCTCTGGTTCACACTTTTTGTGCCATAATGCAGATACATAGTCCCAGCTCTGCCGCCTTCAGAAGGCTTTTAGTATTGGTATAAGCTGCTAATCTTGCTGCAGAGGTAACACTGAGATGTTTCGGTCCTACCTAGAGATAAATATAGTAAACTTTACTATATTTCAAAATATTAGTTACGAAGTACGGACCTACATAGAGACCATCAATGCACTGACTAACTTCAACCCAGTCATTGTAATCCGTGATGATGTTGAAAGTACCAGTTGAGGAGTATTGGAATGATTGTTTGTAGGCAAATGTAGTGGCACCACTTCTCTCCAGCGTGGATGAGCGGGTAGAATGATCTCTCTTGGGACACATGGGGAGATATTTTAGTGTTTGGAAGTGGGAAGTGAAACTCACGGCTCAGTTGCTGTCACAGACCATGCGTCAGTAAGTTCTCCTCTCCATTCTCCAATGGACAAGGCTCTCAGCCATTTCACAGCTTGTCTCACAGGTGGTCTACTCAATTTCCTAGCACACCGTAGAGAGAAAAAAAAACGTCTTCACTACCAAATAGCTTGCGTTCAGTGATGGGGAATTGAGTGTTGCTCCTTTTTTTTTTTCACATTTTTGTGAGACATGACAATCCAGTGCTTGACAGAAACGGCTTCCTGTATTATCTGCTTTGCAATCATTTATAGGTTTCAATTTTCTCTTAATAATAATGTATATTTTAGAGAAATCCCAAAATCCTTGCTCCCTGTTGTACTTTCTGTGCTTTCCAGCAGAATAACTTGATAGCCCTGAGGCTGGCCTGCATCAACGTGTCATGTTGGAAAACAATCTTGTAAAATACATCGTTCACCAGTTCTCCAGTGGGATCAGCATATTTCAGGGCAGTCAGCGGAGTATAAACCTGGTTAGTCTGATGTAGAAAAGGAGGTGTTTCCATGGTAAGCACATGTAGAGTATGCTGAAACAAAACAGCAGTTATCAGCTGTCCATGTAAAAATTGAGCCAATCGAAAGGTCAGTATGGGTCACTTTAGCAGGATAGCGTCGAATAGTCACTCATAGGCCTCATGCACACGATTGTGCTTTTGTGGGCGCAATTTATCTGCAGAACCAATGCGGTCCTGTACATGAGGCCTTAATTGACCCCTGTCCCACTCAACTTCCCTACCAATTCCTAGCCTTCTTATATAGAATGTATACTCCACATATCCCACCATCTCCATGCCCACCACACATGTATAGTTCTCAGTGTAGGTCCAGCCAGCCTTCAATGTATGCAGGGCTGCTGCAAACCATATACATATATACACTGCTGCACGATGCGAACTCTCCGAACAGGCGCTTTCCCCTACATTAGAGCACTATTCACATAGTGAAAGTCTATTCCTGTATGAGTGGTGCTCATAATGCACAAACTAGAAGTGCCATACCCACACCTACAGTATTATCAGCTCAAACAGTGTGTCCAATTTGCTGTACAACAAACTACCAAAGACAGATTGATTTTTTTTTCTTTTTTAAGGCCTGTTCACATCAGCGTTTCCCTTCCGGAAGGGCAATGCTGATGTGAATAGGACCTTAGTACATAAAATGTGCTCCTCCTTCTTTGACATCCCAGATGGCCCCCTATTCCGCCTACCCCATGGTTTCTAAATGTCCACAAACATTAAAATTGCTCATTGTTGCTGTTAGGCCTTATCTCAGCAATTTCGTCAGGGGTTTGTCCAAGACTAGAAAAGATGGCTTTGGCGTTTTTTAAATAGTAGTTGGTGAACAGATCTGAGGTTTCACGGTCCGCCTTCGAGTAATCGACACGTATAGTATCTTCATAAACTTTCAACTCAAACTTTGTCACCACAGGCCCAGGTTCTATTAATGTAAGGCTGAAATCAAGAGAATGGGTTCTTGACCATCTCATACGAGTGTTGGGAAAAAAAAAATTCTGTATTTCTACGACTATATAACAAGAACCTCTGGAATCAGAAACTATACAAATAGATCCTTTATGTTACTAAAATCTACAATATAGATTGTTGGACGATCTAGATTTTATTGCAGGGCCACAAATGAGATATTTCTCGGTTATAACCCTCCAATGAAAAGAGCATTGTGCAGCAATTCTGGTCAACCATTTATAAAGGTTAATTACTTTAGTAATTAGGTAAGAGCATGCATTTTTGTAATTGTTATAATGTAAAGCTGCCAATAAGAAATTAAATTATAACACCTGATCTTAAATAACATACATTTGATCCATTAAAAGGGCTGTCTGATTTCGAAAACCAAATTTTGATATAATTTATTAGATTATTTTTAGTTGAGTTAATAAGATGTGTCCTCGTTTAGGATTTTCACCTTTACGCCAAAAGTAGAGAGTAGCTACAAAGAGTGTCCTATGCTCTGGAAGACCTAGCCTCTATGAAATCAATGGGCTATCTGGTACCATTGTACATTACACAGTGTAATGCTTCATTTCCCCACTAGTGGTGCTGAAGGAAAATGGAACACTTGCTGCCAACTTCCTCTACAGATTATAGCTGATGGGTCGGGGTCTTAGCAGTGGGACACCCTGTGATCTAAACCCTTCTAATAAAAAGTGGAAAAAATAAATAAATCCAGCACGGTGTTTCAGTAAAACCAGGATTATACAACTTTACAGCACATATAGGTAGGCCTGCTAACATGTTTCATTTAGCTCTTTTAGTAAAAGTTAAAAAAGTTGGAAATGTTTAAGCAGGTAAGCATTTTTTTTTTTTTATGAAGGAATGGGTGGGGGAGTGGATGACAAATAAGTAAAAGGATTAAGAAAAAAATCAAGCATCCTTATTGCAGCAAGTGGGCAAGTTCAAAGGGATCGTGGGGCCAATGGAGGTCTTATTTCATGTACAACATGTTGAGAACTGGAGGAGGCGGAAGTGACACATCTTTCCCCCATGGCTCATGCCACACTTATGGTGGCAAGGAGATGCATACTCCAGAACTGGCTGATAGCAGATGTACCAACCCAGAGTATGGTTGTCCAGGGGTTGCAGAAATTGTTCAATCTAGATCGAACTAGCATCTTGCAACATAAAGACACACGGGGAAAGAAATTCTTTGAGAAATGGAAGCTGTTTCTCACAAATCACTTCACTAGTTCGGAACTAAGGGACATCATACGCCCATTCACAGGATCGCCTTGGTATTTGATTGAGGACCTCAGGGGCACTGAAGGTTTCAAGTGCATAATGTCTATATTTTCTTTTTTCCATGTCATTAACTAGCTGCTTGGGTAGGTGTACTGTTCTACGACGCTCCAGTTTTCGTTTGTTAGTTAAATGATTTTCTATAATTCTGTCTACAGGGATACCCAGCAATAGCAATAACAGTGTTTACATGCCAGCAGGGATGACGACTGGATAGTTGTCTCCCTGACCTAACATTCATGATTGAGCTTACTTTGTTAGGTTGTATTTATTATCGCCTGAGATTGATAATCCGGTTTTTGTATTATTTTATTGTACTATTGTATGATCATATGATCTTGACTGTATTTTCGAAAAATCCAATAAAAATATGTTATAAAAAAAAAGAAAGAAAAAAAACCCAAAAGATGGCCATACTGTTTAGACAGAAATAACGTATACTGCGTTTCCACGCTTGGCTGGATTACCTGAGGTCAGACACCCACCAATAATGTTATGGCATAACCTAGTGATACGCCATAGCATTTTAAAATGGCAATACCCCTTTAAGCCAACTAGTATTTTAGGCTTCTTGGCCCTTTAAAAGATTTACTGAAACATATTCCACTTGTCTTGTAATAGTTGCAAACATAACCTTACTATATCCGTTTTTAGGATTGTGCTGGGTACATGGACTACATTTTCTCCTAAATCCTTCTACAATAATGACTCAAGCTTTGCCTAAAATATGGCTGAAGATTACCAGAAGTCCTGGAGAGAACACAGATTTGTATCATACAGCAAGATAATGGAAGATCCTTGCATGGAAAAATACCCCTTTATCCGGAAATATAATATGTAGGTTTATGATCTCAAAACGACTGTCACACAATTACAGCCAAATACTCTTCCAATATGAATAATTTAAACCCTCATTCCCCATCCTGCTTTGTGTAAGTGACTCAACAGATTTTTAATAAAGAGCTTTTTATGGCTTCGATCATAGGAAAATTCATGTGCCACTTACTGAATGTTACATTTTAGGGCTTGGAAAACCAGGCTCTCGCAGAATCCTTCTACAGCAAACTTTGAGGTGGCATAGATGTCATTGAATACAATTCCTGTGGACAAAAAAAAAATAATGGGCAAATTAAAATGTATTCATTATAATCCATGTGCTGTGCAGTTAACAGTTTACTCAGGGTTATCCAACCCTTTGCATATGGAGCATACTATGGGGCACATGTATTAACCTGCTGGGCCCTTTTGAGGAAATGAGCACCCAGGAGATGAGGGAAGATCTGGAGGACCCGGCTTGACCATGAATTATACGAACAGCCCAATAATTTCAATGGGAACTCTGTAATGCCTAATTTCTCCTGAGGTGGCGCTACAGGAGAATTTAACTCTTGCTGCCAAACTCACAGATTACGCATGATTGTCAAGATGACAACCTGTAAGCTTATTTTGAGGGGTTCTTCATAAAGGCATATGTTAAACTAAAGGAGTTTTTTAATGGTCCTCATGGGTCCAGCTGAAGATTGGCCCGATCACTGCATTAGTACCTGGACCCACATGAACCACTGGTGGGCCAATATATTCCTGAGTTTCAGCAGATCATACAAATTGAGGCTTGTCAAGTATTGATACATGCCCCAATTATATTCCCCCATTATGTAGTCAGCCCCAACTGGCTAAAAGAGAGATTCAGCTCTTCTACATCTGTATATGACATATCTACTGTGCCCTACTACTATTATTTATGTGTGTACCTTGTAGACCCATCACATTGCCCATCACCAAAATGTGTCCACTCAGTCTCTTCATATCGGGCAGCACTTCCTTAATCATCCTTACAACACCATAGAAGTTTGTCTCAAAAACTCCTTGCATGTCTTCTATGGACTGGCATTTATGGGTCCAATAAAGCCCACTCCTGCATTATTAACTGCAGCAAAAATGACAAACTGCTGAAAAATATATTATAACAATGGCTTAAAAAGGTGACAGCATTATTATGTGTCTCTTTATATTATGTATCAGACATGTCAAAGGAAAAAAAAAATGTAAAATTAAAAAAATAAAAATAAAATCGGCTTTGCTGCATATTATAACCAATCAGGTTTAATTTTTCGGTTGCAGTGTAGAAAATTAAAGTGGATTGGTTGCTTTGGACGTCAGGGGTGGGACCCCACTCTGAGCCAGAATGGAGAGCTGCTCTGTAAAAGCTGTTCCCACTTTGGCAAACCCGACCTGCACATGCATTAAATGGTCGGCCATTTATATAAATGGCTGGCTTGTAATTCTATATTGGCTAAGGGATAAGAAGTGGCCAGACACAACTTCCCCCAGCAATAAAGGTTTGTCGCCAGGGGTTAGAGAAGCCAGAGAAATTGATACATTCCTCTTGGCTAGGTTACACATTGTGGCAATGACTATGGAAAAATGATTGGTAAAAGAGCTATGTTACTATTGCAATGAAGAACCACACCATATTACATTGACAAGGTTAATAAGAACACTACTGCAGGATCAGACTACACAGGGTTTGTTTGTAGTCGGTTACCATGAAGACACATAGGTCTGCATAGGAGCTTTAGACACAAAGCGGTAGAAGATTTTGAAATTAAGACTATTTGAAATATTACTTCATTTTTTATTTTAAATAGACTGGAGCAATAAAAACTGGTTGCAAAGGTGGATATATCCCTGTATGGAAGACAGGCTTCCACAATGCTCTTTCCATAATAATTTATTTTTTTTAACATTCAGATAAAGTAGGATGCACAATAGTTTCTTTATAAAGAACAATGCACATGTCAAACAATATGATTAAGAAAAGGGAAATGAAAATATTTACCATGTGATGAGATATTTCCCCTATACTTTGTCACTGTCACAAATACTGTAACGGATAGAAAACGAGTAGTAAAGCGTTTGGTCTTGTTTTGTGTAATTGGTGTCGCGGCATCTGTAAGGACCCCTACTATAAAATTATCATTTTATTTATCCCATATGATGAATGTCAAATAAAATAAAAAACCAAAAAAAACAATCCCAGAACTGTTGTTTTACGTTCATGCTGCCTCATAATAAAACAAAATGTAAAAAAAATAAAAATAAAAAAATTCATGAAATAGCCTTAAAATGGCACCAATGAAAAATTCAACTTGTCCCACAATAAACAAGCCCTCATAAAGCTACATTGACGGAAGTATAAGAATGTTATGGCTCTTGGAATGCAGCGACAAAACAGACAAAAACTAATTATTTTTTAAACAAAAGTGTTTTATTGTAGGTAGAAAAACAGAAAAAAAAACACATTAATTTGGTATTGCCATAATCATATCGACCCAGTGAATACAGTTATCAAGTCATTTATTTATACTGCACCGTAAATGCCATAAAAACAAAACCCAAAAAAACAAATGGAAATGCTCTCTTTGCATCCCTCTAAAAAAAATTATGGAAAAAGTTATACAATACGTTATACGTAACCCAAAATAGTGCCATATAAAAATACAACGCCTTCCACATTGCCGAAATTTAAAAAAAAAATAAAAATGGTTTTCTGAATGCGAAGATGAAAAACTGAAAAATTCACCATGTCGTTACTAGGCCACGTGGTTAAGGGGTTAAAAAGCTCATATTTCCCGGGTCTCTCTGCGCTTCATTATACTACATCAGTTCCTGCTGAGTAGATAAATGTAGAAGTAGAGGGAAATGGAAAACCTCTAAGTTAGCAGACATCATCTGTTTCCCCCTCTCAGACGTCAGATTGACAGTACAGACAGCTTTTGGAAAGACCTTGGTGAAGTACTACCACACGATTTACCAATATGGCCAGATTACACATGAACTAGGAATGTATTGCTTTCCGGTGGTTGCCCATCCTGTAGTGTAAAAGCCGCATTCAGCTGCCAAGCAGATTTAGTGGCACACCACCTAACATACACAATGGAGAACCTGCTATGTTACGGAGTAAGTTGTTGACCCTCAAGAGCCACCTCTAAGCCCACTGACCTTAAGAGATCTTCGTTCATAAACTCGCCACCAGGTGGTTTTCACATTGGCGTACCGCCAGTATAATAAATATGTATACAGTATTTTTAACTATCATTGTAGTCATACAAAAGTCATACAGGAATTCTGCATACATGATACCAGATATGTATACAGATGAGAAGGAACTGGTAAAAATTAAGATGGGCCACCAAGGGCATGTGCCCCTTTAGGGTAGTGTCACTTAGCGAACCTCTTTACATACGCCCTTTAGGACGACTATACATCTGCGACTGCTACTAGGGGACCGTCTGGCCGGCCGTATCTTCCCCCTGCGATAACCGCTCATCGCCAAAAGATTTGATCTGCGAGGTGCCCTCGTGCGGGTTCCGTTTTCACGGATCTACATAGACTTGAGTCTACGGAGGGATCCGTGAAAACGGCACAAAATAGCACATGTTCTATTTTTCAACGGCCATCACACGGACGTATTCAACGCTCGTGTGAATCAGGCCTAATGCACAGGACCGTGGTTTGTTGTCCGTGTGCTATCCTCAATTTTGCATATAGCAAACAGGCCCATTCATTTATGTGGCCCCATGCACACCACCCTGATGTTCACAGATCTGTGTAGAGGCCGCAAGTCTAGGCCGCATAAATTCAGGACACGTCATTGTGCAGTCTATATTTGTGGATCATGTGACCTCCTAAGGGGGTTGGGGTAAACTGGTGACCCCAATTCCAGCCTTCCCTATTTTTTGAATATTCATGCACTACCGAAGGTTTTTTGCAGACAAATGGACCACAACTACAGACAACGGATTCGTGGTTTTGCGGACCACAAAATCACCACGGTCACGTGCATTAGGCCTTATCCTGCAAATAGCACTCTGCTATGACACCAGTGTGAACAGTGCTTTAGTAATATTTGTATTTGAGATATCGGATTCTTGTATTGTCTCCATTCACATCTAAATTCAGAATTCTGCTGGATTTTATGGCTTCGCCACTACCACTCGAATAGAATTTGCTTTTAGTAGATTTTAAAACTCTTCCTAAAATCACCACTAGGGATCAGCAGCGTCCCACCTAGAGCTTCTTATCATATAAATATTGCTCCAGAGCTGTAAGCATGATGACTCTCTTGAGTTTACAAAAAAATATCTGTTTCTGATAAAGTAATCCAGCAAATGGGATCAGTCATGTTTTATAACACGGAGTGATTTATGATATGAAAGCGACAGATAACATGCAAAGGAGCCTCATTGTCTATTACAAGTCATTCATTATATTAGAGAAAATGACCAATGTCAATCAGCAAGAGAGTATATACCAACATCAAAGGTACTGCAACATGGCAATTGTATTATCATTATTAATTCTAATTATCATCATTAATGGTTATTATACTTGACTCCATGCTCATGCTATAGGCCTTTTGACCACATATGATGGGAACCTAGATAAACCGGAATACTTCTATCTTTATGTGGACAAGATAGTGTTGAAAAAATGGCTCCTAAAACAATGGCAGCTGCCATCCCTTCGGTAATACACAAGTTATTATTGCACCATCCTACACGGGTGACAACCACTAATTACAGTACCCAAAGGGGTCGCATTGCAAATATGCCTTGTTATACTGTGCCTTGACCCCTTTCCCCTGTTGTGTGTCATTCTTCACTGCAGTGCTGGAATTCTATTCAAACTAGAATCTTTAGGAGGCACAGTGGCCAGTTAGGAGAATGTTTGCAATACAATGCATGGTCATGCCGTTAACACTTAATTTATAGACCTGCAATGCACATAATTAATGTTATATTAGGACAGTAAAGAGGGATTTACACTGAGCGATTATCGGGAAAAACGATAGTTCAGAGAAAGCTTGTTGCCGATAATTGCCTTATGTAAACAGGGCAGCGATCAGCAGATGAACCAGCAAACGCTCGTTCATCTGCTGATCGTATAGTTTTAAAAAAGTTGAATATCATCTTTGTCGGCAGCACATCCCCCTGTGTAAACAGGGAGACGCGCTGCCGACATGATAATAATGTATGGGGATGAGTGATCGGAGTAACGACCACTCGCCCCCATCCATAGCTCTGTGTGACCGGAGCAAACGAGTGCCGATCAATGAGCTGCCTCGTTGATCGTTGCTCACTGCAGCGGAGAAAATTGGCCGGTGTAATAATGCCTTTATACAAGGTTTGTTCACAGCTTTGATGTTGCCTGTATCTTCCCTTTCTCCATTTTGCTTATTCATATATTTCAAAAGTCAGATAATCCTTTGCAGAAATATGCACAATGAAAATAGTAATTAACATCTGAAAATCCAGCAGGAGTCATACTCACCTTTAAATCTTTGCTGCTCATCTTGAGCCAATTTCACTGCCAGCGCCAGCCCAATCCCAGAGGAACATCCAGTTATAAGAACTGTACGAGGATCCATCTCATGGATGGAGAGACATCCACAGGGAAGGACTCCTATTACAGGACAGAATGGTGGGGTACATACAGAGGGGTGCTGGCGGAGTGATTTCAGTGCCGCTACTACCCCTCTAAAGAGGCTTATATTTAAGGAGGAGGTCGGGTCCCAATTGGACCATATAATAGTCTTAATTTGATCTGGTCAGAGAAGCACAGAGCCAAGTAGGACAATGACAATAGGGAGAGGCACAGAGGATCATCTGCTTAAGATCTGTCACTCGTACCAACAACATGGAATACGTTTTTTTCCGTTGAACTAATCAGATTATTATCACGACACCCTGAGGCGTTTAATTGGCTCTAAAGGTCTACAGAAGTGGTGACTTTTTTTACATTAAAATTTATGTATTTCTGTCTTTGCTACTTAATGGGGAACATGAATGGAGTTCATGGCACGGCTGTACAAAGCCAAAATCAAAAGGGGGTCCCCTCCTGGTGCCGGTTCACACCACTATGTCCTCTATTTATGATGTGGGCCCAGTGCTCACTTGCCCCCTCTTCTCATCACTTGTTGGAAAGAATGGTGGTGAAACCTTGGGCTGGTTCTCTATGTTGTACACCATTGTGAAGTTGGATGGGGCCAATTTGAGTTGAGTTTTTCACGGTCCGTAGAAGCCTCCGGGTCTAAAGCTTCCCATACACATTAGTCTATTGTGATTGGGGCCACCCAACTGTCCCCCGATGGCAAATGATGTGGGAATATCAACTTGCCTAATGCTTTGTTGTGTCAGGAGATAAGCAGTTGTCAGAAGTGTCTGGCAGCAGCTTGTCTCCCTTTCACCTATTAAATAACTACAACCACAGGGCCAGCTTATATCTGTGGTACATGGAAAATAGTTGTCACTAGGGCTCATCTACAAACCAGTGTATATCATTGATCAGCGGTACGGTTAGGGTTGACCATCAGGGCAGTGGTCAATTTTATTTGAACTAGCAAAAGCAAGTGCCGGTATTTTAGCATAATAAATGTGTTGTGCGGTCGGGTTACTTCCGATTTGGATTGGATACTCCTCGCTTGCCAGGCTGCCGAACCTGACTGGTATATTTCAGAGGTAAAGGTGGCAATCCTAGGTACGGTACACAATTATACCGTGTTAATTTTTGTTTTAAATTTTGGTTTGTGTTATCTTACAGATGTATATTTTTTTAGGTTTTTGTTTATTTCAGGAAAAAAATAATTGAGCTGGCTGCTCACTATAATGATTTCTATTAGGGTCAGTTCACACTGAGTTTTTTGCAGGCAGAAAATTCTGCCTGGAAAAATCAGCTCCGGTTTAAGCGGTTTTGCACCACACGCTTTTGACGCATTTTTTGCTGCAATTTTTGGCTGCGATTTTTTTTTAGGCTTCTTGTTTTTTAGCTCTCTCCAACAGAAAGATGGAATAACCGCAAGCGTCAAAAATCGCAGCAAAAAAACTCTGTATGAACAGGACATTAGACTTCAGTTACATGTTGAGACTTTTATTCTATTTAAGTCATACTTTTTCCTGGATGGATAAAAGTTGAATAACTTTCACCGGAGTGTATCACGACAGTATTCATTTCTATTCGTTTGTAGAACGGCAGCTATCACTTGACAACGCTGCAGCCACCTGACAACGCGCCGTTACTTCATTCTTATGGAATGCGACTTTTGAGGAACATTAAATGCAGTTTGTTTTTTTAAGTTTTTGGAAGTTTCACAATATGTCAACGGTCTGTTGCCTCTTAGTCAGAACACTCCTTAGGCCTCGTTCACACAGTTTTTTGCAGGAGGCAAATTCTGCCTCAAAATTCTGTTTGGGATTTTGAGGCAGATTTTGTCCTTCCTGCATGTCGTTTGCCGCGATGTTCGCTGCGTTTTCCGCTCGCGTCCATTGAGTGCTACAGGCAAGAAAATCAGCGAAATACGCTTTCTCTGCCTCCCATTGATGTCAATGGGAGGTCAGAGGCATTAACCACGTGAAGATAGGGCATGTCCCTTCTTTCTCCCGCGAGGCGGTTTTACCGCTCGCGGGAGAAAACCGCCCCCGCCTACCATTGAAATCAATGGGAGGAATTTCGGCCGGTTTTTGACGAATTTTGCAGAGCGGTTTCGGCTCCAAAAAGCTCGTCAAAATACTCTGTATGAACAGGGCCTAAGGTTTAAGTGCTGGACATGCAAATGATAGGTGCTTCTCAAATGCATTTATTTACCCAAACCAAGTATATTATTGTTAGCAGGGGGGCCCATGATCTCTAAATTACTGGGGGCCCAGATTACAGTCAGTCTGCCCCTGCGGGGAGTACAGTACTCTAGACAATGGTATCAGCTGCTCTATAGTAAATATTGGAGCCCTGAAACTTTTGCGGTTACTGTTGGAAATTATGCATATAAGCGACACAAGAAGAAAATTCCACTATTTGTGATATGTTTGGCTAAAACGTTACATATGACCAGTAAGTTTGGGAATGTTTTCTGACTGGGTCTTCTCAAACCATAATTTGCAATAGCTCAGAAATTTATAAAATGAAAAAAAGTTCACCTATAACATGTTTTAGAGCATGGCCTCTGTTCATAACGGAGCCATGATGAATCCACTTTAGAACAAGTCCCTTTGATTTATAATGGGGTATGTCAGGTTTTTCTGGTATTTTTGAACACCACTGGAGACCGATTTATTTTTGCGGTCAGACAGTGTGAATAGCTTTTCTTTTGAGTTGAGGTTCTCAACTCCAGTCCTCAAGTACTTCCAACAGCGTAACTCCTAACAGTCCCATTTTTAGCAGGACTGTCCCCCAAATGGGACGACAAAGAGTAGGTGCTTATGTATATTAGCATAATGGGGTAATACCAGGCAGTTTTGATGGGTGTGAATGGGCAGTGCGTACAATTTTGAGTTTGAATATGCACTATTCTTGCTGTGAAAATTACGGAAACCCAATGGACACCATTGTAAGTCAATGGGGTCCATCAATTGCCGTTTGGACCGGTCATAGCGTCACGTTCTAATCACACCAACGCAAACAGACTAAACGAATTTGTCAGTATCAGTAAACTATACAAAGAGTAGTGGACATTCTTTTATTAATGTGACACGTTTGGATACATATAAATAAACTGCTCCTCTTCATATGTAGATTGTGTTTAGAGAATTCTGTACAAAATAAGAGAAAATAGAGGAAAAAAAATATATCGTTTATGATTTCTTATATAAAATATTTGACAATGAACTGGCCTTGTAGATATTTACAGTACAATGCCCTCAGCAACAGATGCACCGTTTAACATTCCTTCCCAGACACAGTTAGGGTGCCCTTCTCCTGCCATCTCTCAGAGGGCACGAGGAGATTATGGAAAGCTTGTCTTCCACTGGAATTTAGCCACCAAATGTCATTCTGCTGCCCCTGACAGTCTTGTGAAGATGATTGTACCATCACCAAAAAAAAAAAAAAAAAAGTTTAGCTTATTGACTATGTGCTTCCCGATAGAACTTCATCCACTCAGGCGAGGATTTGGATCCACACAGTAACAATCTAGCAATAATTTACAAATCCCAGCATTGAACTTGTGCCATCTTTTACACAGTGGCGCATCAATACTTTGTGGAAACATCCATCTTAAATTATAATTGGTTTTCTTCAAGAAGTCGGTTCTGTCCTTGCTTTGTGATCATCAAGACCCTATTTACAGTGCTACAGACGTACAGTAGTGCTTGAGGGTGCATGGGAGGATACCCCTGTTGATCTGGTGGAACTCAACCAGCTGGATAAGGTCTACAAACTTGGTTTGTCCATCATCCATAGAGAAGAAAGGTTTGCCATCTTCCTCACTCTAAAATTTAAATAAAAAGATAGTCAAATAAGTGTTCAATATAAATCTACTATATACTGTTGAGCAAAGACACATGCATACACATATAGAGTAAAGTTAAGCAACGCATGGTTAGCTAGTAAATGAGCCATCAACCCCAACATCATACCGTACTGTTATCCGGTGTCAATGGCTCCATACATATTGGCTGACTTACTTCCAGTCAAAGAAGAACATCCAATGAATTACAGATGGACAAAATAACCAGTCTACACAATCCATTCTGCAGCAAATATTTGACATATGTTGGTCTCAGGGTATAGAATGGTGTCCACAAGGTATGCCATAAAAGTCTGATCGGTGTGGGTTCCAGAGATGGGACCCAAATCCATCTCTAGAACAGGAGCCCCCTAAAACCAGTTACTCGGCTCTCGCTGCCTCCCGGACACTTCCTGGTTAGGTGGTCGGGAGTTACAGAAACAGCCGAGCTCACTAAGCTACGCTGTTTCAGTAACTCCCATAGAAGTGAACGGGAGTTACGGAAACTGCGCAGCACGGCGAGCTACGCTGTTTCTGTAGCTACCGAGTTCCGGAAGGAGCGTAACTCGCCATGCTACAGTAATAACCGGCAAGTTACGGGCACGCTCATGGAGAATACGGGGCCAGGCGTGATCACGGCTTCTGTACTGCTTGGCCCTGTCAATTAAAGAAGGAAGGGAGGGTCGGACTGCTGATAGAAGATAGAGCGGTTTTGGAGCAACGGTGATGCCCTCTTTGCTCCAAAAAGCTAATTTGCATATAAGGAATAAAGTTATCGCTGCAACGGAGCCACCCAGCTGAAAAATGAAAACAGTGTTAGATTCAGGTGAGGCTGCACTATATTACTGTGCTGCTGTTCTGATGACTCCCTTTAATGCTTATTAGACACAAAGTGCATTTCAAGTAGAAGAGTTCATGCAATCACCAAGAATAAGTACAATAGGTAATTGAACCCAGCAGTTAGCCAAGTCAGTCCAATGGCAGTAAATATGTAATTTTAGGTATTTAGATTGAAGATAAATCTAAAGCCAAGTAAAGAAAATGTAGTTTGGTAAGTCAGGAAGATGCGTTGGTCTGTCATACATGTTCATGTCATAACGGTTCCCCAAAAAAATTAAAAATATTTGAGAAGTTGCTTGAGGCACAGTCATTTCTAGTGACGATCATTCAACATTCCTAGAGAGTAGCTGCTTCATACATATAATCCACCCTGCTATCAGAAATATGTCTATCTTATCTTCATCCCATGTCATTGTAAAGCATGTCATATTCATAAAAGACCATTATTGTAATGCCATGATGCATATAGCTCAGGGAATTATCTCTCCCTTCTTATATACAGTGTATATGCTCACCATTTAAGACAAGTAATCATGTCCGATCTCAATGCTACCATAGACATTAGGTAAATAATACACTTCAACTGCTTCGCTCCCATTTCTTCTCTGGATATTTAGCAGAAAATCGTTCACAATGACCAACTGCTGACTGCGTTAACCAGAAACTAGGTTTGACTAGCTGGATTTTTTTTTAGCCAATTGGCCTATTATTGGGAGTTGGTGGGCTTGCCTGCATTAACACACAATTGTTTGCCAATTGTTGCATGTACAACTTTCAATGGGTGGAAAATATAAAAATGAACAAATATATATGTTATAGAATAGTTCACATTGGGTTGTTTGAACATTGTAAAAGTGGCGACATGTTTGCCCCTCCTTTTTATTATAAACTTCAGAGTTTCCTTCTCTTACCCATGGTCTATAGTCCTATATAGGCTTTATTGATTTTTCTACAACCTGATTGTCTCCAGAGACTAATATGACATCACAAAAAAATACTGCATATGACTAAAGACAGCATAGGAATAAAGATGAACACTACTGTGATGTCATCAAATCAGAACACTGCTTATAAATTAAAGATACAGCTTATTGTGACATTCTCACAGTCGAACACAGCATATAAAGGAAGGCACAGTGTACTGTGATATCATCAAAATCGAAAACAAATGAAGACAAAGGCCATTGTAAAGTAATTGTAAAGCACTACTTTGACATCATCATATTAAAAGTACAGCCTAGGAATATAGACAAACACTAATGTTACATATACACTGCTTGCAAATGAATTCAAAGGCTATTGCGACACCATAAAAAAATACAGCTGTAAAGAAAGAGACTGACATCATTACAATTTAACACAGCCTATGTATAAAGACAATAACTATTTTGTGACCAAACCACAATAGAACACAAACAAGGATTAAAGAAAATTATTATTGGAACATCATTACAATAAAACATCCTAGTATAAAGACTAACATCATTGTGATATCACATTCTATTGTGAAATATAATAACAGGAAGACACGACTTATAAATGCAGATAGTGTCTATTGGGATATTATCACAATAAAACAGCATACAAAAAAAAAAAAGACAGGTCGTTGTGAAATAATCACAAAAGAACAGTGTCTTGGAATAAAGACAAATCGCTATTGTGCCATACTCACAATAAAATACAACCCATTACTAAAGGCAAACACTAGTGACACACGACAATAAAACACCACATATGACTGATGGAAGACAGTGTAATGCAATATCATCAAATTAGAACAATTTATAAAATGACCACAATAGAACATAGCCTATGAATAAAAAAAAAACACTACTGTGACAGTCATATTAGAGCACAGCCTAGGAATCAAGACAGTTTTCTGACATCATCAATATAGAAAACAGACATCATCATCAGAGACCAAGAGTATTGTGATGTCACCACAATGGAACACAGCTTTTAAATGAATACACAGTCTATTGTGACATCACAATAGAACACTACCTAGGAATAAAGACCATCACTATTGTGACATCACTACTATAGAACACAGGCGAAGAACAAAGACAAACTCTATTGTGATATAGTCACAAGATTAACCAGATTATTAATTATTTATTTACAACAGTCTATTGCGACATGATCAAAATAGAACACAGCTACTAAATGAATACAAAATCCATTGTGACATCAACACAGCCTAGGAATAAAAACAAACACTATTTTGACAACATGGCAATAGCAGCAGATACAGACACAAAAGACTCAGATTTTGGGACATCATTACAATAGAACACAGCCTATGATAAAAAAAACAAAAACTATTGTGACATCATCATAATAATCGTAGTAATAATAGACCACGGCTTAAAAGGGGTTTTCCCATTTTGGACATTTATGGCATATCCATAAGATATGCCATAAAAGCCCGATAGATGTGTGTCCCACCTGTGGGATCCACATCTATCTCTAGAATGGGGCCCCCGAAACCCCGTTCTAGCTTACTCTGCTGGTTAGGTGGTCGTGAGTTACAGAAACAGCCGAGTGCTCGCTGAGCTACGCTGTTTCTGTAACTCCCATAGAAGTGAACGGAGTTACTGAAACAGCGCAGCATGACAAGCTACTCTGGGGCCCACATCTACTGGACTTTTATGGCATATCCTGTGGATATATATGTTCAAGAGATCAGCAACACAACCAGGTCAATTTTCACCAGCAGGAAAGGACAACTCCGAAATCATGGGTGGTGCACACAGCAGAGGGAATCCCCGGTCCAAGGAAAACAAATGTATACAAATTGAAGAGAGAAACTGCAGCACTCAGGATAATCCAATGAAAATATGTTTTATTCACCAAGCATAAAAACATGATGTGCTTGTTAATTACACTAAAATACTTTGTCGATTATAAATTATATACAGGAAATTATGTCATGTACTATGTACTATAAAAAGTGTGCACTGAATCTTTGTAACTATGCTTGCTAAAGACCCATGTTGAGTTGAAACGTTGCAAGTGTTTTTATGCTCGTTGAATAAAACACATTTTCGTTGGATTATCCGGAGTGCTGCAGTTTCTCTCTTCAATTTATATCCTGTGGATATGCCATAAATATCCATGATGGAAAAACCCCTTTAAAAATGAAAACACAGGTCATTGTGACATCACGACAATAGAAGTATAGTTTGTAAATTAACAAAACCTAGCAATAAAGACACACACTATTGTGACATCACCACATTACAAACCAGGTTTTTATACAGTCTATTGTGAAATTGTCAAAATAGAACACCGCTTATAAATGAAAACACCATCCCTTGCGACATCATCACAATAGGACACCTCTTATCAATGAACACACAAATCACTGTGACATCACAATGAAACACAACATTGGAAAAAAGAGAAACAATATTGTGACATCACAACAGAACACAACTCTTCGACTTCACCAATAGAGCACAGTCTTAAATTAAAGACAGATGTGTTTGTGACATCATAATAGAACACAACCTAAAGACAAACATTATTTTGACATCACAATAAAACACATCTTATAAATTAAGACACAGAACATTGTGACATGACTATAGAGCACAGCCTATAAATGAAGAAGCAGAATTTTATGGCATAACATTAGAATACAGACTAGTAATAAACACAATAATTATTTATGGCATAATCATTTCAGAAGACAAGTATAAATGAAGACAGTCTATTGTGCCATCCATCATTGGACTGGGGTACCTTGGACCCACCAAAAGATATGTTTCTGAGGGCCCATCCTCCATCTCTACAGAACATGTGCAAATCCACTATTAATTGCATTCTAATCTTTATCATTGTACAAAACAGGACATATCATCAATAAGGTAAAATAGTGCATTTGTGAGTATTCGCAGGAAATTATTGGTGGTCTTCTGCTTGACATTTGGAACCCATTATTGTGTCAGAACTTGGATACACCATGGAATTTTCCAGTACTCTGGTGGGCCAACCTGACTCAAAATACACATAAAACTTATAGAACTTAAAATAAGGGATGTTCCAAAGTGGTTGGAAGTTGGACTTCTCCATGGTTCTTACCTCTGTGGGAAGGTACAAAACTAAGAAAACTGTACTGGGTGAGTCAATCCAACCAATCCTGTGTAAAATTTTGTAAATCTGGAACATGGCTGCCAGACAACCCATTTTCAACATTTAGATAGGTCCAGAAGCAGCAACCCCCTAAAGGGTAAATTTATATTACATGACACCCATCCAACCAGTCCTACAGAGTAGGAGCTGCTCCTTGCAGCTCTCTCTGACACAGAGGGTCTCCCAAACAAATGACCCCCTCGAACTCCATATGCCCTAATAGGGCATATGGACAAGGGTTGCCCTGATGGGACAACGCCTTTAACCCCTTGATATGATCTCAACTGTGTGTAATTAATGGATACACTCTAAGGGTATGTTTACATGGTTATTAGTTAAACATTTTGCTTGTCAAGAGATATCAATGGATGTGAAACGGACAGAGAGCCAGAACAAGCAGGTACAAGAAAAGCAAGACCAAAAACATAAAAGATTCTATGATGAGATAAACAGGTCAAAAGGCCTGTAATAAAGTATTCTGCAATCATTATAACTGGCTTATCCGACAGTGGCGACAGAATTAATAGCCGTCACGTTACATCATTCTTATCTATCTTAGGCTGTACTAAAACAAACTCATTAAACTCTGCTGCTTCACAGTCCTAACTGTTGGGCACATTGCAGAGCTCCAGACCCAGTTCTCCTGTTGCGTGGAGGTCAGTCACATACCGGTAAGATGAGGTAGTGCTTGATCTTCTGTAAGTGACACAATGACAGGACAAATCCTTTGGGGTTTCTTGTGCTTTCTCGCACTAGGAAAACTCTGCAAAGAGAGACAAAAAAATAGAATTTGTGTTATGAAGGTGAAAGGATCAGTTCTGATTTCATTTATTCTGTACAACTGCAGACCGGTATATACATAGTTTTAAAGAAGAGTTCCCTTGATATACTGAAATAAGATATGCAATCACTTACTGATCATGGGGGTCTGACTGCCTGGACCCTCACAGATTTTCGAATGTTCCTCGCCACTTACATCTAAAGGGCTCATACACAAGGCAAAACCGCATGCACAGACTCTACATGGGGTGGCACCGAGTCCTTACGAGTCCGTATTACAGACCTATAGGCACTCTGTGTGCCGCGGTGTCCTTCCTTTATGAGACACGGTATTCCCCCCTAGAAGTAATACTCCTAGGCTTAGAATTGATCCATAAGAAGATTTAATTTTCTTATATATTTATATGGAATCGATGAGAAAAGCCACTGTGTGCCGCTGTATGAAATTAGAGGCACACAGAGGTGCAGAGTGGGCCCACAGAAGGGTATGAGTGATACATTATGGATCCATGCAACACAGATCTGTAATACGGGCCTGTGCATGAGCTACTTACAACGTACAGGCACTTACCCTAATCCTAAAGCCGTAGATACAGTCAACCTCCCACTTCTCGAAATCTTACTTATCGTGGGCCCCATAATGCAGAGATTTCAAGGCTTCTTTTTCTACAGCATGATACCCTCATTGCCCGCATAGTCTCAACATGACGTCTGTATAAATAATCTTTCATTAATCTGGATATTAAGTACTTAGTGAATCATAACAAGGCTCTGTGCAGACTCTTTCATTGTCATGCTCTGGAAAAAGCCAGCCAGGTGAACCCCTGAGATTTTCACAACATGGTGGTCAGATTTTAGGTTATGGAGGCCCAACCCTATGGCTGCATCTGTTCTCTCTTCTGGTATTATTAGCCATGATAGTAACAGATCCAACCAGGGGAAGACGGGAATCAAATCTTGTATATCAATAACAGCACGGACCCAGCTGCTACATAGTATATGATATTCCTGATGATAATGCTAGTGTGCCTAATAGAATACAGTAAAACCTCCATCAGACCACCTCTGAGTAGACCACCCCTCTATCTAAAGCAGAATTTCTGTGACAGTCCCATCATATACTATGCATACTGGCCATCTTCCTTGGGAGGCTCTCTCCTCTGGAAGACCATTGTTCAATGCAATTGTGGGTGGTTGTCTCAGATGTTTTACGGTTTTGAATATTTATTAGATAAGCGTTGGTGAGAGTACCCCTTTAATTAATTTTTGAGCAGATACAGGAATATTCTGCATTTCCTTTTTCTAGGGGTGCTTTCAAAGTGGTATATTATCTACTATTATAGGGGGTCCCCTCATTTGGAGTATATAAGTTTTTTGCAAATTGCCTCCAATATTATATGTTTAGGTATGAGTCAAATATCACATTGCATTACATGGTGATCAATTGTTGGGTGCAGGGACACAAGACTCATGATATAGGAGGGTAATCTGGGACCCAGTCATTAAAAGTCATGGGCCCCTATACCCATGGTACATTTGGTTTGGGTTAAAAAAAAAACAAACAAAAAAAAACAGCTTCTGAGGAGGAGTTTTTGCAGATCAAAGGGCTCTGACCATGGTGCGTCTTATGCACTGCCCTAATGGTCAATCCACTCATGATGGCAGCTCTTGGGAAAGTCTCTGTAAATATCACAGCATACAGAAGGCAGAATTTGGAGCTCAGTTTACTGTAATTTGCTTTTTATAGACAGTAGAGCCCGGTGAAATGGTTCATGTTACCCTCAACTGTCACTCTCAATTTGTGTTTTAAGAGATACAAACTTTCTTTCTTAACCACTTAGTGACCACCAATACGCTTTTCACGGCGGTCACTAAGGGGTTAAGTTAGTGTGGATGACAAGAAATTCCCTATAACATCAAATTCCCGGCCTCACCAGTAAGCTCCCAGGTAACAAACTTGTGCGTTTCTCAATATGTTTGGTGTCGTGACAGGCGCAGAGGCTGTGCAGAGTTGCCTTCATTCATAGGACCTTAATTTATGGGTTTTACACCCACACCTGCAATTTTCCTTTATCTATTTTTCATCCTTCATAATATATATATATATATATGTCAATAAGATCTATATTACTGTGGGCATGAAAAAAAAATGAAGAGTTCCTCATAAATCACAACATTGTGTACAGGGACCAGGACAATGGAATAAACTGCTAGCAGCTCTAACACGGAGAAAAGGAAGAAATATACAGGCTATGGGGAATAGCAAACTCCCTACGTTTGAGATAGAGATTCTGGGGGCGGGGCATCGCGGATGGCCGCTTTCACTGAAGGCCCCTCATCTGCCTCACGCATCGCTGGCACATCCCCTCCATCTCACCTGCAGGGACTGCAGGACGGACATCCCTGCGCTCAACGCTCATAAAGCGATCTGAGGAATCTAGTCTTTCTTCTCCCCCGGAGGTAGGCAGTGGAACGCAGACACGTATGAGAATGTGGGCGTACCCGCCACCAGCTTGGAAGGCCGCACAGCGGTTTACGGCGTGCCTGCCTCCAGGCGAGCGGAGAACACCTTCGGGAAAACCCGGCCAACCCTGCATTAAAGAGGCTCTGTCACCAGATTTTGCAACCCCTATCTGCTATTGCAGCAGATAGGCGCTGCAATGTAGATTACAGTAACGTTTTTATTTTTAAAAAACGAGCATTTTTGGCCAAGTTATGACCATTTTTGTAATTATGCAAATGAGGCTTGCAAAAGTCCAAGTGGGTGTGTTTAAAAGTAAAAGTCCAAGTGGGTGTGTATTATGTGCGTACATCGGGGCGTTTTTACTACTTTTAGGCTATGTTCACACGGAGTATTTTGGGGGAGGAATATCTGCCTCAAAGCTCCAAACGGAATTTTGAGGCAGATATTCCTCCCCCAAAATACTCCGTGTGAATAGCAATGATCGCGCCGTTTTTCGCCCGCGGCCATTGAGCGCCGCGGGCAGAAAACACGCTTTCTCCTGCCTCCCATTGAAGTCAATGGGAGGTCGGAGGCGGAAGCGCCCGAAGATAGGGCATGTCGCTTCTTTTTCCCGCGAGGCAGTTTTACTGCTCGCGGGAAAAAGACGCCGACGCCTCCCATTGAAATCAATGGGAGGCGTTCTCGGGGAGTTTCTGCCGAGTTTTGCGACGCGGTTTCCGCGTCAATAAACTCGGCAAAAGACCCCGTGTGAACATAGCCTTACTAGCTGGGCGCTGTGAAGAGAAGTAACATCCTCTTCTCTTCAGAACGCCCAGCTTGTGACAGTGCAGATCTGTGACGTCACTCACAGGTCCTGCATCGTGACGGCCACATCGGCAGCAGAGGCTACAGTTGATTCTGCAGCAGCATCAGCGTTTGCAGGTAAGATCGACTTACCTGCAAACGCTGATGCTGCTGCAGAATCAACTGTAGCCTCTGCTGCCGATGTGGCCGTCACGATGCAGGACCTGTGAGTGACGTCACAGATCTGCACTGTCACAAGCTGGGCGTTCTGAAGAGAAGAGGATGTTACTTCTCTTCACAGCGCCCAGCTAGTGAAAGTATTAAAAACGCCCCGATGTACGCACATAATACACACCCACTTGGACTTTTACTTTTAAACACACCCACTTGGACTTTTGCAAGCCTCATTTGCATAATTACAAAAATGGTCATAACTTGGCCAAAAATGCTCGTTTTTTAAAAATAAAAACGTTACTGTAATCTACATTGCAGCGCCTATCTGCTGCAATAGCAGATAGGGGTTGCAAAATCTGGTGACAGAGCCTCTTTAACTCTTGGAGGCCCCCGTACCACCGGGCAACCTCCTGGCACGATCCAGCTGCCTGCGGCCCATACAGTGATTCACCCCCCCCCCTCTTCCACACGCTAGTGTTGAGAGGGCCTGTTGCAGGCCCTACCCGGCCTGAACCGCAGGCTCATCCACTGAATGACACCTGGGGACCTTTGGTGGGGTGTATACTAAATTTCAACCATCATTCTTGGGACCTGCACCCTTGAGGATAGGATATGTCCCAACATACTGGAAGCAGCCTCTTGTAGTAATTAGTGGAGACCTGCAGACCCTCATAGAGGCCACACATTTTCCTGCCTTGTCTTCATATCAGGACTATGAGATTCTGTGTTCGGATCTGGAATACACGGTTGATAATGTTTTAGTGACCATATGAAGCCTTTTGGGTTGCTTTTCCCTCGGTGTCTTGCTCAGTTGCACCTTTCTGGCACCTCTCCACTAACGTAGGGGATTGTGTCATGGACAAATATCTCACAAAATCGTAAAAAGGGAGATCTACTCTATCTCAAAACGTTTTAATACCGGAAACCCCACGCTCTTCCACTACGCATAAAAATAAGGGCTCTGTGTAAGGGGACCAATAATCTAAGACCACTTCTTCCAGGGCTCGCTCTCCACAGGCACAGTTTTCTCATGAACAGCTCACAGAGGATGATGCAACTCCTTCTAGGTTATACCCACAAAATAGCCCACAGCACGGTTCTGACATGGATTCCCTCTAAGCCACCTTGGTGGCGCAGGAAGTTTTGAAAATTTTGCTGCCACTTTTTGACAAGCGCTTGGATATACTACACACATCATTAATTCGACACTGGCGCAACTTACTTTAAAAGGGGTTTTCCGGAAGGAATTCATTCATTTCTATTTCACTTCAATCTTCTAACACCCGATTCCAGCGCTGGCCACGTGAGGAGTCTCCAGTAGCAAAATCCTTACTTCTGGCACTAGCCTGTCCATGATCTGAGTTCCGTTTTCCGGCTGGCTCAATGTACGGGTACGTCATTCCTGGCGTCACTGTACACTGAGGGAAGTGGTGGACCGGATACTCTCTTCCTTCTGATAGTTTCCGGTCTGATGCTAGGGGAGAGAAACACTGCTAGTCTCTGAGCATGCGTGGTTTCTACACTAGCAGTGTTTGCCATGCATGCCCACTCCTGCGCTATCACAGTGCCTGCGTGTCATTTTATCCCCCCTAGCAGCGGACCGAAAATTATCAGAAGAAATTATGTGATGTCAGGAGCTAGTTGCTACTAGCGCTCTGACAAGGGCTCCGGTGCTGGGGTTAGAGCCGGAGTCCCGGGCAGAGTGCTAGAATAGGCTCTGCTCCGGGACTCTGGGGAATCCCCTGACGTCACTGTCCATATATGGACAGTGTTGTCAGGGGCTTCCCCAGAGCGGAGTGCCGGACAGAGCGCTAGTATTGGCTCTGCTCCAGGACTTTGTGGAATCCCCTGACATCACTGTCCATATATGGACAGTGTTGTCAGGGTCTTCCCCGGAGCTCCGGGCAGAGCGCTTGTATAGGCTCTGCTCTGTGACTGTGGAATCCCCTGACATCACTGTCCATATATGTTGCAGGTTTAGCGATAGCTCTCACTGATCTAATGAGAGCAGTAAAATGGCAGTGGAGATTGTGTAGAGCTGGGTGTAGTAGGCATGATGAGTCCCTGCTGCCGGCGCATTGCATGCTGGGACAGAAGCGGTACATGCCGGGAACTGTATGACCGGAAGAGTAAGGCTATGTTCACACGGGGTCTTTTGCCGAGTTTTTTGACGCGGAAACCGCGTCGCAAAACTCGGCAGAAACGGCCCGAGAACGCCTCCCATTGATTTCAATGGGAGGCGTCGGCGTCTTTTTCCCGCGAGCAGTAAAACTGCCTCGCGGGAAAAAGAAGCGACATGCCCTATCTTCGGGCGCTTCCGCGTCCGACCTCCCATTGACTTCAATGGGAGGCAGGAGAAAGCGTGTTTTATGCCCGCGGCGCTCAATGGCCGCGGGCGAAAAACGGCGCGATAATTGCTATTCACACGGAGTATTTTGGGGGAGGAATATCTGCCTCAAAATTCCGTTTGGAGCTTTGAGGCAGATATTCCTCCCCCAAAATACTCCGTGTGAACATAGCCTAAGACAACCGACACACAGAGGTAAACAAACCTCTCAATGTAAACAATAGAGAATAATGGTAAATTAAAAAATAAAAATGTAGATAACGATATTCAGGGGGCATTATAGATAAATTGAGAAGTGTTGCAGTGATTAAAAAAACAAAAAACTATTCAAAAACCCAAAATATTTCTGACCTAGAGACTAGGTTCACTTCCTCCGAACACACTATTTCAACACTGGAAGATACTTTGTGCCAGAGGCAGTCAACGACTCGGGCCTTAACCCCTTCCCTCTTTGGCCACTTTTGACCTTCCTGACAGAGCCTCATTTTTCAAATCTGACATGTTTCACTTTATGTGGTAATAACTCCGGAATGCTTTTACCTATCCAAGCGATTCTGAGATTGTTTTCTCGTGACACATTGGACTTTATGTTACTGGCAAAATTTGCCCGATACATTCAGTATTTAATTGTGAAAAACACCAAAATTTAGCGAAAAATTGCAAAAATTAGCATTTTTCTCAATTTAAATGTATCTGCTTGTAAGACAGGCAGTTATACCACACAAAAATGTTGCTAACTAACATCCCCCATATGTCTACTTTATATTGGCATCGTATTTTGATCATCATTTTATTTTTCTAGGACGTTACAAGGCTTAGAACTTTAGCAGCAATTTCTCACATTTTCAAGAAAATTTCAAAATGCTATTTTTACAGGGGCCAGTTCAGTTGTGAAGTGGCTTTGAGGTCCTTAGATATTAGAAACCCCCAATAAGTCACCCCATTTTAAAAACTGCACCCATCAAAGTATTCAAAACAGCATTTAGAAAGTTTCTTAACCCTTTAGACATTGCGCAGGAATTAAGGCAAAGTAGAGGTGAAATTTACAAAGTTCATTATTTTTTTCCAGAAATTAATTTTGAATCCATTTTTTTGTACCACAGAATGTTTTACCCAAGAAATGCAACTCAATATTTATTGCCCAGGTTCTGCAGTTTTAGGAAATATCCCACATATGGCCCTAGTGTGCTACTGGACTGAAACACCGGCCTCAGAAGCAAAGGAGCACCTGGTGGATTTTGGGCCTCCTTTTTATTAGAATATATTTTAGGCACCATGTCAGCTTTGAACAGGTCTTGTGGAACTAAAACAGTGGAAACCCCACAAAAGTGACCCCATTTTGGAAACTACACCCCTCGAGGAATTTATCTAGGGGTGTAGCAAGCATTTTGACCGGCCAGTTTTTTTGCAAAAATTTTTGGAACTAGGCCATGAAAATGAAAATCTACATTTTTTCAAATAAAATGTAGGTTTAGCTAATTTTTTTTCATTTCCAAAAGAACTAAAGTACAAAAAGCACCACAACATTTGTAGAGCAATTTCTCCCGAGTAAAACAATACCCCACATGTGGTAATAAACGATTGTTTGGACACACGGCAGGGCTTAGAATGGAAAGTGCGCCATTTGGCTCTTGGAGCTCAAATTTAGCAGGAATGGTTTGCGGAGGCCATGTCACATTTGCAAAGCCCCTGAGGTGACAAAACAGTGGAAACCCCCAACAAGTGACCCCATTTTGGAAACTATACCCCTTGAGGAAATTATCTAGAGGTATAGTGAGCATTTTGACCCCACAGGTTTTTTGCAGAAATTTTTGGAACTAGGCCATGAAAATGAAAATCTACATTTTTTCAAATAAAATGTAGGTTTAGCTAATTTTTTTTCATTTCCACAAGGACTAAAGGAGAAAAAGCACCATAAAATTTGTAAAGAAATTTCTCCCGAGTAAAACAATACCCCACATGTGGTAATAAACGGCTGTTTGGACACACAGCGAGGCTGAGAAGGGAAAGAGCGCCATTTGGCTTTTGGAACTCAAATTTAGCAGGAATGGTTTGCGGAGGCCATGTCCCATTTGCAAAGCTCCTGAGGGGACAAAACAGTGGAAACCCCCAACAAGTGACCCCATTTTGGAAACTACACCCCATGAGGAAATTATCTAGGGGTGTAGCAAGCATTTTGACCAGCCAGTTTTTTACAGAACTTATTGTAAGTAGGCCGTAAAAATGAAAATCTACATTTTTTCAAAGAAAATGTAGGTTTAGGTATTTTTTTTTCATTTCCACAAGGACTGAAGGAGAAAAAGCACTGTAACATTTGTAAAGCAACTTCTCCCGAGTAAAACAATACCCCACATGTGGTCACAAACATCTGTTTGGACACACGGTAGGGCTCAGAATGGAAGGAGCACCATTTGGATTTTGGAATGGTTTCTGGGCGCCATGTCACATTTGCTGAGCCCCTGTAGTACTAGTACAGTGGAAACACCCCAAAAGTGACTCCATTTGGGAAACTGCTCCCCCTGAGGAATCATCTAGGGGTATAGTGAAAATTTTGATCCCAAAGGTTTTTTGCTGAATTAATTAGAATTAAGCCATGAAAACGAAAAATAATTTTTTTTTCCAACAAGATGGAGTTTTAGATACACATTTTTCATTTTTGCAAGGAATAGAGAAGAAAAAGCACCCCAACATTTGTAAAGTAATTTCTCCCGAGTACAGTAACGCCCCATATGTGGTTATAATCGGCTGTTTACGTATATGGGAGCATTCAGAAGAAAAGGAGCGGTATTTATCTTTTGGAGCGTAGATTTTGCTGGAATGGTTTGCGGACGCCATGTTGCATTTGCAAAACCCCTGATGTACCAAACAAAAGTGACCCCGTTTTAGAAACGACACCCCTAAAGGCATTTATCAAGGGATGTAGTGAGAATTTAGACTCCACAGGTGTTTTTCAGAAATGAATACGCAGTGGATTGTGCAAAGTGAAAATTGCAATTTCTCCACTGATCTGCCTATTCACCGCACAAGATGTTGTGCCCCTAGAGAATCTTACCCCATAAATTGTTAAGTGGGTTCTCCCGGGTATGGTAATGCCTTACTTGTGGCCATAAATTGCTGTTTGGGCACACTGTAGGGCTAAGAAGGGAAAGACCGCCATTTTGAGCATGGATTTTGCTTGGTAATAGTTCTGTTTGGGGTTTTGCTGGTATTTCCGTTTATAATGTGGGGGCATATGTAATCTGTGCGGAGTATATCAGGGGTATATGTAATCTGTGCGGAGAACATCAGGGCATAATAAGAGGGTATAATAATGGGGTAAATAATATAATTATCCATAGATGTGTGTTACGTTGTGAAGCGATCCGTTATGCACAGGCCGGTGTCACACTGATAAACGGTTTTCTTTCTTATCCCCCTTTTGTAACGCTCTGCACCTTTTGGGGACTTTTTCTCCTTCGTAGTTTGGGAAATATTGCTGGGAAAGTTTTGCGCTGGTATAATACGGGCATCCTCGCTTCCAGCGGATGTGCTATGTCCCTTCCCTTTCCTAGTTCCTAAATACTAGGGCCCTGGAACTGAAGGAATGTTCCCCTCCGGCCTGTGCATTGAGATGTTTTTCATCACCGCATTACTAGTGCCATAACACTTTTATTTTTCAGTTGATTGAGCGGTGTGCAGGCTTGTTTTTTGCGAGACGGGCTGTAGATTTTATTGGTACCATTTTGGAACACATACGACTTTTTGATCACTTTTTATTTCATTTTTTGGTAAAGGAAATTACCAAAATCAAGCAATTCTGGAATAGTATTTTATTGGTTTTTTTATCGGCATCCACAGTGCGCCCTAAATTACATGTTAGCTTTATTCTGCGGGTCGATACGATTACGGCGATACCAAATTTATATAGTTTTTTTTATGTATTGCGGCTTTTGCACAATAAAATCACTTTTTTTATAAAATCATTTGTTTTCTGTGTCGTCATTCTAAGACCAATAACTTTATTATTTTTGCGTGCACAAAGCGGTGTGAGGGATTATTTTTTGCGGGACGGATTGTCATTTTTTATTAGTACTATTTTGGAGTAAATGTGACTTTTTGATCACTTTTTATAGCATTTTTTGGAAGGAGATGTGACCTAAAAACAAAGATTCTGGCGCTGTTTTTCAAGTTTTTTTTTTACCGCGTTCACCCTGCGGGATAAATTACATAATAGTTTTGTAGTTTGGGTCGTTACGGACGCGGCGATACCAATTATGTATAGTTTTTTTGATTTTTACGGTTTTTCCCATAATAAAAGACTTACTATGGGAAAAAAGTCAGTTTAGCTTTATTTTTATTTGAAACTTGTGTGTTTTTATTGTTTTACCACATTTTTCTTAACTTTTTTTTACTTTTTTTACTTGTCCCACTAGGGGACATGAGGGCCTGATGCCCCGATCGCTACTCTAATACACTGCACTACATATGTAGTGCAGTGTATTAGTGCTGTCAGTTATTCACTGACAGCAAGCCTATGAGGACACGCCGCAGGCGGGTCCTCATCGGCTCCCGTACAAGGCAGACTCGGACGCCATTTTCTGGCGTCCGATTGCCACAGCAACCCAGCGATTGCGTCACTGGGTTGCCGATCGGGTGAAAACCTATCAGATGCTGCGCTCTATTGAGCGCAGCATCTGAGGGGTTAATCTGCCGGATTGGAGAATAGCTCCGGACCTGGCAGTTACAGGAGGGTGCCAGCTGTATAATACAGCTGTCACCCCGCGGTGATGGTGCCGGCTCTGCTCCTGAGCCCGCACCATCACTGCGCCGTATATATACGGCGCTTTGCGGGAAGCACCTCCCGACAGCGCCGTATATATACGGCGTATGTCGGGAAGGGGTTAAGGGAAAAACTGTGAGGACTTGGAAAACAGGGACAGACAGACAGATAGATAGAAATCCCAAATGAATAGGCAGCACTCCAGTTGATTTCAATGAATAAGTAAAATTATTCAGTCATTTTTCTACGTTTCAGCCCACGTACAGGACCATTCTCAAGCAATGTAATGGTGTACAGAGTGAGGTTTTATAGGGTACGGTAAGTGGTGACATATAGTGACTGGCCGGTTATGATGAAATACGATGACAGGTCTAGAGAATACAATGTTTACAGTAAACAGGACAATAATGCGATTTGATGATTGATATTTAATGGCTGCCATTCCCATATTGAAAAAATACTTGATTAAATAATGAGGCGGATGACAATATGATTACAAGGATCTTACCCGTCCACCATTCCTTGCTGCGTTATGAGGCGCTGAGTCTCATCTCTGGACAGACGCCCATGATACCACGGCTGAGTCTTGTGTATCACTACATGGATGGAAATACAATGGGTGTAACGTTAGATGAACAGTGTTATGCAGCTTAACAACCACGGACAGAAAAAAAGGGCAAAACGTGGCATCGCTATAGGTAGTGTAAAGGTAGAAGTCACCCTGATGCCTGACATGGCCCAAAACCCCCTTTACCACCTAAGAGGGCATACTATAAATGTACAGTGCAGAGGTGTGATGGTTTTTCAACTTTCACATTATGGAAATAAATACCTTGCTTATATAATGTACAGTATATAGCAATAATACACACAGTGGTGCAGGATGGTTACACATGGGGGGGGGGGGGCCGTACTAGCTTTGCCACAGAGAATTTTACAACTAACTAAATGGAGAAAGAAAATCGGACAATACATGCACAGCAAGCAGATTTGGCCATACGGTGTTGTTGTGTCCAGGTTTCTGAATGATAAAGGGTGTAAATAAGTCAGGAGACTGAAGTGAACAGAGTGCTAAACACTTGTGGTGAAAGCTAGAGTTAGGCCTCATGCACATGGACATATTGGAGATCTGTGTGAGCCCGTTATGGGCCCACGGGTGTAGCTCTAGGAGGTGCAGATGTAGCAGTCATACCCGATCTTGGTGCCTCAGGAGGCACAAAGCCTCCTCTTCTACATAAAAGGACGCTAGTATTATAAATGGCACATGGTAGGTGGAGGTCCTGTTACAGATTTTTCACCTAGGCCCAGGAGCTTCAAGTTACACCTTATAATGGGCCCATAATCCACGTCCATGTGGAGGTCTCATGAATTGTGCAAGTAACTTTAAAAAAAAAAAAAGTGTGGCATATTCCATTGCATGCCATTTTAAGGAAATATTCTCCCTTGCTTCTAGGGGGAAAAGAGTGTTTCATGAAGGCATAACACTGCGGCACACGGGCTGCAATACTATCTGTTCTGTGGACCCATAGTCTACTATAAGCACTACCGTATATACCTCCTATACACCAAATTGCCATGTGTATGAGGCCTGGAGAATCTTGCGGGAAAATGACATGGCAGAAGTGTACATAAACACATACATACATAGACTTTTCTTTACATTGTGATCGATACAGTGTATTCTCATCCTCCTGAACATACCTGCACTACTTGGCGTTGTCTGGCACGGTGTGGGTAGACTATAACGGTGAGCTGTTTTTTTCTGAAGGAAAATAGACAAAATTATAAATATATTATTTCATGTGATGTCGCCTCTTTGTTAGGAAGGAATAGAACAGAATTTTATATCATAACTGTCATAATAGATATTTGTAAAGATAATAAAAGCCTATAAATATAATAAACACTACATACATACGTATGTATGTACATATAGTCTATGGAAATTGAGTAATTTTTATAGAAATGATCAGCCACTGCTGTAGGGGGCGCCATTTTATTATCATACTTGTTTGCAGATTAGTGCATAACAGTAAATATATTTTTTTCTAGTATTGCAAATATACTGTGCCATTATAATACCTACCCTCCAGGACTGGGCCTCTTCGAGGGCCACTGAAAGTGCTTCAAGAGGATTCTCTATTACGCGACCTGTACACCCCGAAAAATCCATGGGAACCAAAGTGCTATCAGATACACTGCGCTATAAAGAACACAATAGTCAGTCAGTGACAGGATTTTTAGAAGCTTATAAGATGTTCAGATGCATCATTTTTAGGAATATTAAAGAGATTGTAGGATTTTAGAAAAACCATGGCCGCTTTCTTCCAGAAACAGTGCCACTCTTGTCCTTTGGTAGCACCTGGTATTGCAACTCAGCAACACAAATGAATGGGGCTAAGCTGCAATACCAAAAAAACACGGACTAGAGTGGTGCTATTTCTAGAAGAAAGCTGCCATGTTTTCTAATGTCCTACAACCTTTGTAAAGGACCTGGAGTCTTCAGAATGAGAATGTGCATTTAAGGTGGAATTGTCATGGCATCCAATCAAATGATTATGGTAATAATATACAGCTGCTGTGCCTTTGGTTGGCTGGTCATATGTACTCCTGGGCTTTCCTCTTTTGTCTTTAGCCTGGTGACCTCTTGCCCATCTGTCAGGTAGCTGCACTTTTAGGATATGTATACATGTGCAGATTTAAATACCAGTGCACAGAAAAGTGTGGTATGTAGCCCAGTATATTCTTTATTGGCCTCTACCTGCTTAGACCTGTCCCTGCCATCTTTCCTGTGAATGAATGTTGCGTGCCTGACCCGATTTAAACCGGTTTACTGGACAGAACTATACGCTGCCCACCTCAATCTGCTTCTCCTCATTCGGATACTGCCCTGCAGCCATTCAGGTCAACTCTGGAAACTTATGAGGGTATAGTGACCTGCCAACAAAACCCACACCTCTTTGCAAAAAGAAAGTTGAAGTATGGATAATCCCTTAGACCCTACAGCCCTGGATAACCACAAGCCAAATCCTATAGGTACCCATTGGGTCTCTATAGGAACCTATTGAGCCACCCCCTTCGTTCTTGACACTTTTTCTTTAAAAAATGTTCTATTATGCTAGTATTACTTTTTACTATGTTGGTAGATTATATTATTTTAAAGAATGTTCAAATGTCCATAGAACTACATTAATATATATAGTAATAAAATAGGCTCCACTTTTTGTAAGTGAAGGCGGCATATCTCCATTATAGGAAATATAACTAAATATATTCGTTGTTGCCATAATAAGCTAGAAAGTGTGTGTGTGTGTGTGTGTGTCCGTGTGTGTGTCCATTATCCGGTCTGCCTGCATGCAAGCATATGTATATTTCGGACTTGTGGATCGATACCGTAGACTTCGACCTGTGTACTAAGTTCAGTATTTGACTGGCGATGTTAAGTGCTGAGCCGGATTATTGTGCGCCTCTATTATTGAACAGATGTGTAACTAGAAGCTGCTATAGGGATATTTTTCTTCGGCTCTGAGCCCCTCATTATATATAAAATGTAATATCCTACTTGGTAATGTGTGCCATGTGTAGCCAGTCATCTTGGTAATGATATCAGCGGAAGAGGAGTAGGTTGATTGTGTCGTAGGCAGTGACGTCCATTTGTGATCAATGGTGTACAGACCTTAGAGGCAGGCCCTGTGTCTAATATGTGGCCAGGAAGAAAAGGGCCCCACAAATGCCTGTTCATTAATGGGGGTTGTGAACCTCAGATTTGATCAAGGGGTATGGTGACGCAAGACAGCACGAGGCAACAGGCTTTTCCGAGCATTATAAGTTGATGGGGCAGTACCATGATGGAGGCAACCAAAGATTACTTAATGTTAAATATTATAAAGAAGCTTCTAAAAAATAAAAAAATAAAAAGAAATGACCTAAGGATTAATCCATAAAATCTATAAATCAACATTAACTACCACATCTATGCAGAAATGCATTGCCATCACCAAGTTTATTCCTATAGTACCTGTTTTTTAAGGTCTGTCCATGACTGCGGACTGCGTCTGGAGAGCTGGTAGTTTTTATAGAGCTGCGCTCCATACTGCAGGAGAGAGAAGAAGGTTGGTGAGAATGATCTCCCAGTCTGAAGACTAAATATAGTTAAAATTACAATGTATTGGTCATATGCAATATAGGGTCTGTCACAGTCTATGGAAACTTGGTAAATACCCATAGGATGTGGCTTTTTGAATAACGCCAGGACATGGCTTTCAGATTTAACACAGGACATGGCTCCCCGGCTCACCTTAAATAGACGGATAGCAGTAAGCCAACAAGTACGAGACTGTTCGTCCTCACTGCACAAAATCTTCAGCCCTTTAGTCCCACTCCTCATCTTGTAAGGCTAAAAGAATCCAGCATAAATAATGTTAAAAAAAGATATGACCATAATATGACAGAGTTAAAAAAAAGAGGATAAATGCCATGGCACTTACTTTTAAACAGAACCCAAATTCTGTGGGGGCGCTATAGAGCTTCTTTCCTTGTGTCAGGCAATAAGCATTAGATTCATTCACATCAGCAAAATACTGTAAGTGGCGAGGGTCCTGAGACGATAGAAAAGTACAATTAATCCAATAAATGTACAGACACAAGATCCAGCATTCAGTCCTAAAATGTACAGTATTATTGGATAAATATTGGTTCAGCACTTGGATACTAACAAATTTACTATTTAGTAAACTAAGGCCAAAACCTGAATAAATAGGATTATAATTCATATTGTACATTTTTTCGCTTATTACGACTTAGTATTAGTAAGCCTCTTGGAGGGGGTAGTGTTGGTTAATAGGGCAACTTATTCATCAATCATTCTAGCACCAATGTAGGTAATACATTATTCATAAGTAGTCCTATATATTTATCATGGTTTAATTGAATGTAGATTACCATTGGGTATTATGAGTTGCAATTGCATCAGTGCCCCATATTATCCATTCTATCTTCCCAAAGACATGGCTGAAAATACCACTGAACATACATAACCCTAACTACCTCCATACCGATCACGCCAAGACAATTTCTCAAAAGATTCGGCAGCCAGAAAAATGCTCTAGTGGAAGATACCGTCCTTAACATAAATCATAGTTAAGAATCAGACAAATGTTAAAGAGGTTGTCAGATAAAGAGCGAATGGGGTTCCCTGCCTGGGCCCCCCTCTATTAGCTGGTGCAGAGAGAGACACTCCCAAAGAGTAGCTCTCACTCTGGCAGACCAGGACTGTCCATGCATTACAAGGTCACCCAATTAATTGTTTGGCCAACATGGAATACTATCCCCATCAATTGTCGGTTTTCACCGGGGTTTCTTCAACTTGACAAAGGACAGCTTCAATGTAAAAAATTGTTTGTGTCACGAGGCAATACTTTAGGCTGTATTCACAGTTCCAGCAGATATGACGGGAGGAATAGAACTGCATGCGGTGCTATTCTTCCCATCAAATTAATGGAAATTACGATGGAACCCAATGGATCCTATTGTAAGTCAATAGTGTCCGTCCGGCGTCAGTGGTATCTGTACCTTGTTCTGAACGGAAGCCACCATGCAAATGTGAACAGATCCTAACCTGCCCTAATTTTGCCAAGTTCTTTTAAGCTACTCTGTCACTCAGCACCCCAAATACTTTTGTAATATCCAGCACCAATTAGGTTTGAAGATAAACACCCCCCAAGTGTTACAGCTTGAATTGCTTTATATGTACATATGCGTTTTTGCCATGCAGTGTATTATTACCTTGGATGTCCCCTTTGCAGAGTAATAGAGGCCGGAGCGGCGCAGGAAAAAAAAGAAGCGTTTCCATACTTTGCGTCCACTCTCCTTCATATGTAAGTAGCCTTGGATCTCGGGCCAGCTGCCCGAGTTGAGGAAGTTCTGTGAGGGAGAATAATCATCAGGTTTCAGCCAAGTTACGTGTGTAGAAAGTCATCTTGGATATCTTTCCATAAACAGTCCAGACCTGCTTTAGTTGTCAAGTCTCTGTAATCCTAAACTGGTTGATTGCTTCAGCGTTCTCTAAATTGTCCAGTCACTGTACACAATGTCCAAGACACACTCACACCATCAGCAAGAACTGAGAAAACCAGATATTAATGAGCTGTCCTGGACATAGGAGGTCAAGCTCCTTGTCTGTTCTTCTCAATTACTTACCTGTATAAGCTCTGAGTGAGACAGTCCTTTATGAGCTTCTAAGTTTCCAGAAATCATGTCCTCTGGGAATAAGGCATACTGTAAGAGAAAATATGAAGCTCTTTTTATAAATATTTCAAGAATATTTATATATTATATATCGTACAGAAATAGGCGAGTAATTTTGTATTGAGTAACAGCTTGTGTTATAGTCCAGACCTGTATTCACAGTGCTGTTGGTTGCTAATAGAAACAGTCAACAACTTGTTGACAGACACACCCCTATAAGCTCCTACAATGAAGTTAGTTGTCCCTACATCAAAATGTAAAACTTTTACCTCTGAAACCAGCAGAATTGTAAATGCAGCTGTGGCCTATAATATAGGCGGTAACTATAAATCAATACAGGATAAATAACCTAAGTTTGCTCGGCTGTTCCTGTAACCCCAAGGAGTGAGTAACACACATGCACAGCTGCTGGCAGCATTGCCTACCAAGGTGTGTTTTGAGGGACCCCTATACTCCCCCGGTAGCTGAGGAGTCTAAATAAGTTTTGGTTCACCCAGGGCTGGATTATACCGAGGGTAAAAGGGGAAATCGCCAAGGAACATCCACCACTTATAGGGGCCTCCACCACCCGGTTCTCTCCAGTTCTTCCCAGACACTCCTACAGCAGCAAGACATGGGAGTTTGTACCTAAATCAATACAAATGTTTTAATATGTGGCTAATATTTATCACTACGGCTCGAAGATCCATCTCCAGTCTGTATTACTAACTAGAAACTCAGTGGGATGGGTCGGGATCATCAGTATGTGCCGCCAATCGTGCAATTTTTATGTCCAGTGCAAGCTATCCACCCATTATAGGATGCAGTTACTAGGCAAGACACCTCCACTGTACTGTATGGACAGGATACGTACAATGCATCCTATTTGTGGACAGCAGACTGCCCAACAAATTCTGCAGGGGGTGTATGTAAAACTTAGTGTAGTTGCCACCATGTCTTTGAGTATGGTTGAAGAAAATAGTGAATGGAAGAAACTCATAAGAACACAAGGAGAACATACCAGTAAGGCAAGGTAGTCATACCTTCACATTGATGGTCTTGTTATGATGGGTTATATTACAATGCAGTTATGCTGGAAAAAGTTAGTAATGGTATTTTGCCACTAGGGTTATTTAAAGGAGACTCGGCAAGTACGTTCCCCAGTCCTCGTGATCAGTGATGCAGAAGTACAATGAGTAAAATATTCTGCAATGTAAAGGAGTCTGACCAAAACATACTTGAATGACAGGTCAGAGAGGAACATATAATTATCTGAACAAGCCCTATCACAACCATTTATCTGTCTGTAGACATAAGATCCTTTGTACTCACCGGAGATCCCCGAAACAATTCATACTTGGCGAAATTCTTGCGAAAAATGAACTTGCTGTCTCCTCCAGCTGGCCACATGGCCTGCACCTCCACCACGGACTCGTGATCTTCAAGACACCGTTCTGTGAGGCAGGAGAGAACATATTTTACTAACGTTAGGGTAAGGCCACCACCACTACACTTTCACAAGAACTCACCAAAGCTCCTGCACTGTGAATTAGTAAGGGTGTTAATGGAGTTGTACAGGATTCGAAAAACATGGCTACTTTATTCCAAAAATAGTGCCATACTTGTCCACGGGTTGTGTGTGGTATTGTAGCTTAGCCTCATTCACTTAAATAAAGTGGAGCTGCAATACCACACGCAACCAATGTACATGTGTGGTGCTGTTTCTAGAACAAAGCAGCCGTGTTTTCTAATCCTGTACAATATGGTCAACATTTCTAAATGCCGTGTTATACTGTGATCTAGACATATGGATAAACAGTTTTGTTTCTGTATTACAAGGCATTTCCCTCCTTAAAATAAAACAAATGTTGCCAATTCTGCGATACTTTGGTCTTTTACAGCTCACAAATGCTGGGTGACAACCACGAATGGCTGCCATTACGGTGCCCAAAAGCTTTCCACCAACAAGGAATGGCATATAAATCTACGTTTTATTGTTCATGCACACAGCTGTATTACAGCTCTATGAATGAATTGTAAAGAATTAGAGCCAAGGACAGAATCCTGTCTTCACTCGTGAGATGAGGAAAACCTCTTCCTAAGCAATACGACTGCGTATATAGAGCAGTATGCAGCGTTTCTTCATGTATATAGAGCCGTATGCAGAGTTTCTTCATGTATATAGAGCCGTATGCAGAGTTTCTTCATGTATATAGAGCCGTATGCAGAGTTTCTTCATGTACATAGAGCCGTATGCAGAGTTTCTTCATGTACATAGAGCCGTATGCAGAGTTTCTTCATGTACATAGAGCCGTATGCAGTTTCTTCATGTACATAGAGCCGTATGCAGCGTTTCTTCATGTACATAGAGCCGTATGCAGAGTTTCTTCATGTACATAGAGCCGTATGCAGCGTTTCTTCATGTACATAGAGCCGTATGCGGAGTTGCGTCATGTACATAGAGCCGTATGCAGCGTTTCTTCATGTACATAGAGCCGTATGCAGAGTTTCTTCATGTACATAGAGCCGTATGCAGAGTTTCTTCATGTACATAGAGCCGTATGCAGAGTTTCTTCATGTACATAGAGCCTTATGCAGAGTTTCTTCATGTACATAGAGCCGTATGCAGTTTCTTCATGTACATAGAGCCGTATGCAGCGTTTCTTCATGTATATAGAGCCGTATGCAGTTTCTTCATGTATATAGAGCCGTATGCAGCGTTTCTTCATGTATATAGAGCCGTATGCAGAGTTTCTTCATGTATATAGAGCCGTATGCAGAGTTTCTTCATGTATATAGAGCCGTATGCAGAGTTTCTTCATGTATATAGAGCCGTATGCAGAGTTTCTTCATGTATATAGAGCCGTATGCAGAGTTTCTTCATGTATATAGAGCCGTATGCAGAGTTTCTTCATGTATATAGAGCCGTATGCAGAGTTTCTTCATGTATATAGAGCCGTATGCAGAGTTTCTTCATGTATATAGAGCCGTATGCAGAGTTTCTTCATGTATATAGAGCCGTATGCAGAGTTTCTTCATGTATATAGAGCCGTATGCAGAGTTTCTTCATGTGCCCCTTTTTACTGCCTTTGTAAAAGTCAGTTTTCACTGTAGATCTAACATTGTATTCATGGACCACGTAGATCAGGATGAGCAGTACTAGAGATCCTGCTCTGAAATGTGTGTGAAATTGAGCTGTAAAATTTGGCGTGTGATTTTCTTATTCCCTGTATATAGTGTACCCACTTCTAAAGGACTGGGTATATTAGAAATACTCAATAGGCCTGTGCTGAGTGGTAGCTTTTCCTCTGCCATAGGGCTCATGCACACTGCAAAGCCTCATGCACAAAGCTTGTGGGGTAGTAGATGAAGTCCCTAAGGTTTTTTATTCTGGAACGGTAGGCACTCCGTACACCGTGGTATGGTGTTACTGTGAAGCACCTAATTCTCCCCTACATGCAATGCTTCTAGAAGAGAATGTCTCTGTAATACTGCAGTTGTTGGAACATACTGTATGGTTTCCACATGAATCTGAAAATACCACCGCTGTGTGGCTCCATATACAATTGAAGGCACGGTGTGGTACAGTGTGGCCCCATAGTAGTCTATGGGCGCCGTATTACAGATTTGTAATACGGACGTGTGCACGGGCCATTAATGTTAAACTAAAATTTCTATAAGTAGCAAAAATGACCTGATATCAGGATTAACTATGGTGACATAGGTTGGCAGCTTTTTGCTACCTAAACAAACTACAAACGATACGGCTTGTAAGGGTGAGAAAACACAAGCCTATAAAACATCATTAGGTAAAATGCTCTGTGTGGGTGACCGGTCACTGAAGATATATAATAAAAATGTAAATGTATTTGTTGTACTCACCGAGGCCGAGATGTGGGTGAAGCTCCACTAAGGACCAGCTCTCATCACTTAGGCAGTGTGCCCTCTCCACCAGCATGTCACACAGATGTCGTGCTGTGGCTCCCGCTGTCACTTCTAGTGATCGGCACGTGCCATCCTCACTATATACCTTCACCATCTGCTCTTACAGAAGAATCATCATTTAGATCAATATATACCCAACATCTCCCAACCGTCCTTCTACTCACTAACCACTATTATAGGAGGATTTATTGTGACAGGACCCAATAGGCTGACATTTTTTGCCATGGGTGGAAGAAAACCATGATGTGGTCCGCTTCCTAAGACCATTTCTCTGTTTAGAATTTGTAATTATGTCAGAAACTGAAAAAAATAAAAAAAGTTCTTGCACCTATGGTTCTCATTATTGCTGTTCAGTCTAAGTAGCAGTGACACCTGTAGGTTATAATCGGTACTACACACTAAACAGCTAATATTAATTTGTGCATATCTTTTCCAATGAAGCATCTTTGAGTAATCATAATGCAGTTTAGTAAATTGTGCCATGCATATTATTTGGATTATGCAGCCATTTTTAAGGGCTAAACCAAATAAGAGCTAATAGCATTCGTAGCCTTTTATAGGATGGACCAGTGTACATATGAAGGTAGTTATCCCTTTGAACTAAAGAGCTTACGTACACAAAAATAATGGATTATGAAGTGATAGAAATTGGTACTTACATGAGGACCCCCTTCCAGAGGGGAACTGCTGTTGGGTGTGTTGCTAAGGATTGGGGAAGAGCTGCAGAGTTCTGGGAATGGATTTGGGATGTCAGGGAGTGATGATGATCGTGAGTCCTCATCTCGTAATCGCCTACAATAAAGAGAATATTCAGGAAGAGTCTTCTGGGAGCCCATAATATAGGGATGGTTACTATAGAATGGAATTCAGAAGATTTAGGAGCCTAAAGGAGGTTTTAAAGATCAAGGATAAATGTATATCCACTGATATTAGAATAACTCATAGAACATAGGTCCAAGTAGTCATTGTTCTCAAGCATTGGCTACCAGACAGACTTCAAGGTTGATATAGTTTGTTTAACATTTTGGTGAATCAATTCTTATTCCAGCCCCCCATTCATAACTTACCCCCATCTTCCACTCTGTATTAACAGTGGCTGTGACCTTTTCACATCTAAAGATAGCAGGTCAGCTTTTTCTGGGAGCCCCTTGAGCGGTGTCAGACCATGGCTTTTGCTTCTCTCCCTTTCATACGGATTGTCTGGTGCCGGACTGTGACTGCTCTCCAATGCCTCCAAGTCCATACTGCCCCCTAGAAGAATAAGATAGAGAAGTTCATTAATCTCTTGAGCTAATCAATCAAAATCTGTGATGCCAGGATTGTCAAGTCAATGCCAGGGCCGTCCTCTAAAACCTCAACATGTTCCCATGCCCCCAAGAAGATTATTTTCACAGAAGTAGTTCTGGACTTGAACATATGGACAGACAGAAGCGTCTGACATAGTAGACCCATGAATCTAGGTCTTCTAATCACATTGGGACAGAACATTGGTTTAAATGGACGGATATGGACCTTAAAATTAAACTGAATCCAGTGCGGAGTGTGAGGCGTTGTGGCAGATGGACAATTTCCATGTGGGCTGTGTCTTTAAGCTGTAACGTTGCTGTTTGGCTTTTGCTGTTGGCATGGATTCTGCTTCTTCAGCTAATTTTCTTTCCCCGCTCTGACCTGCACCCGACCTGATTCGCTCCTCCTTCTGGGTTTAAAATGTAACTGAGGTAGGCAGGCTCCTCTGATACCTGTCTTATTAACACATTCAGCACAGCCGGCAGGTTCTGTATGCATGGTATAGCTCGGCTTAAGGTGTGGCAGGGAGTAACTGTATCATTGTACTTCAGTACAACAGGCAAACCTGCTAAAAAGGATTGGGACTGCAGCATGTAGATTGTTAACTGGTGAAACTACAAGCCCCATCATGTTCTGCTGGAACTTGAGGTTTTTACAGCAGCTGAAGAGAAAGGGTCACTCTTCATCTGCAGATTAGAATATGAGCCAACCATACAAATTACACTTATGTCTATAGAATCTGCTGAGAGTCCAATATCTGTGGTCAGATACCACTAGGCGGCCATTCCTGATTAAATAATTATACCGATTGAATTGTTACCATCTGATTCCTGTGTTTTCCACTTCCATATTAATTATTTTGGCTTTAAGCGGAGGACCGGTCACCTCTCATGACATGTCTGTTTTAGTAAATAATTGTATTCCCCATGAAACGATAATCATTAAGCATCTGTTCTTGGAACTCTACAATGTGCTGGTCCTCTGTTATTCCTCCTAGAAAATTATGAATACATTGACAACTGGGTGTTACCAGTAGGGGGTGTATCTCTATACATACTGATAATGTCAAATCAGTGCTGACAGAGTGAGACTGTTTGGACACACCCTTTTGACAAGGGGAATGGTAACATCAGCCGTCAATTTATTCATACAATTTTAGGAGGAATAACAGAGGAACGGTACAAAGCAGAGTTCTAAGAAAATATATTCTAAAATAATTATTTCATGGGCAATAGAGTATGTACTAAAATAGACATGTCAGGAGGGGTGATGGTTCTCTTAAATAGCAGTATGCGAGGGGTTAATTGGTGGTATCATTCTGTGTGTATGGCCACGACATAGGATGCTGAAAATGTTAAACTGTGACAACTGATTAAATATTGGCTACAAGCGCGCCATCATTGGCTGAGAGAGGGCAGTCAAAACAATTAGTTGCTCCATAAAAAAAATTATGTGATTTGTCATATACCATGGAAAATCTACAGAATACAAGTCTCATCCTGTCGCTGCAACAAAAAAACCTTATAGTTGCCTTCAATCAAATGTTATATCTTACTGCGGCAAAAAGGACATGAAAGTCTGCAAAGAGGCTCCATCTTTACAGCAATGCTGTAAAGTAAAGGCTTGTGGTAAATTCAGAACTGATACGACAAGCCATAGAGAACCGAATTAGTGCATTTTGCACATCCATATAAAATACTGTATCATTACTATATTTACAGCTGGTCATGTGCATCAGGCCTTATGGAAATCTAACCAAGCAGAAGGGGTTTTTGATACTTTGCATTTTTGGTCCAGTTTTTTTTCTTTAGCCTATACTGAAAATAGTTATAAAAAATAATCCTGAAAAAACTTTGAACAATGCCTAAGGGGGAAGTATTAAACTTCTCTTTTTGAATCCACTCGTTGCTGCACTACAAAGAAAAAATACACAAAAAACCCCACTTGATATAAAAAGCGATACCATCACTTGTTTACTGAATGACGTCGGCAGTCCCATTCAACATGAGATGGGACTAATGTGGTCCCCACCCCCCAGCAGATTGAAAGATCTTGGGCTGACATCACGCATCTGTCAACAAGCACTCAGTATCCCCTATGCAATAAGTGGGAAGTAAAATAACATGACAATACAGGCAATTTGTGGCAACTCGATATCTGAATTTAATATATATATATAATATATATATATAATATATATATATATATATATATATATATATACATATATACACACACACACACACACACACACACTACCGTTCAAAAGTTTAGGGTCACTTAGAAATCTCCTTATTTTTGAAAGAAAAGCACACAGTTTTTTTCAATGAAGATAACATTAAATTAATCAGAAATACACTCTGTACATTGTTAATGTGCTAAATGACTATTCTAGCTGCAAACGTCTGGTTTTTAATGCAATATCTACATAGGTGTATAGAGGCCCATTTCCAGCAACCATCACTCCAGTGTTCTAATGGTACATTGTGTTTGCTAACTGTGTTAGAAGGCTAATGGATGATTAGAAAACACTTGAAAACCCTTGTGCAATTATGTTAGCACCGCTGTAAACAGTTTTGCTGTTTAGAGGAGCTATAAAACTGACCTTCCTTTGAGCTAGTTGAGAATCTGGAGCATTACATTTGTGGGTTCGATTAAACTCTCAATATGGCTAGAAAGAGAGAGCTTTCATGTGAAATTCGACAGTCTATTCTTGTTCTTAGAAATGAAGGCTATTCCATGCGAGAAATTGCCAAGAAACTGAAGATTTCCTACAACGGTGTGTACTACTCCCTTCAGAGGACAGCACAAACGGGCTCTAACCAGAGTAGAAATAGAAGTGGGAGGCCCCGCTGCACAACTGAGCAACAAGACAAGTACATTAGAGTCTCTAGTTTGAGAAATAGACGCCTCACAGGTCCTCAACTGGCAGATTCATTAAATAGTACCCGCAAAACGAACGTCTACAGTGAAGAGGCGACTCCGGGATGCTAGCCTTCAGGGCAGAGTGGAAAACAAAAAGCCATATCGGAGACTGGCTAATAAAAAGGAAAAGATTAATATGGGCAAAAGCACACAAACATTGGACAGAGGAAGATTGGAAAAAAGTGTTATGGACAGATGAATCGAAGTTTGAGGTGTTTGGATCACACAGAAGAACATTTGTGAGGCGAAGAACAACTGAAAAGATGCTGGAAGAGTGCCTGACACCATCTGTCAAGCATGGTGGAGGTAATGTGATGGTCTGGGGTTGCTTTGGTGCTGGTAAAGTGGGAGATTTGTACAAGGTAAAAGGGGTTTTGAATAAGGAAGGCTATCACTCCATTTTGCAACGCCATGCCATACCCTGTGGACAGCGCTTGATTGGAGCCAATTTCATCCTACAACAGGACAATGACCCAAAGCACACCTCCAAAATATGCAAGAACTATTTAGGGAAGAAGCAGGCAGCTGGTATTCTATCTGTAATGGAGTGGCCAGCACAGTCACCAGATCTCAACCCCATAGAGCTGTTGTGGGAGCAGCTTGACCGTATGGTACGCAAGAAGTGCCCATCAAGCCAAACCAACTTGTGGGAGGGGCTTCTGGAAGCATGGGGTGAAATTTCTCCCGATTACCTCAGCAAATTAACAGCTAGAATGGCAAAGGTCTGCAATGCTGTAATTTCTGCAAATGGAGCTTTGCTAGACTTAAATATCTAGGACACCGGTTGATGGGGGGGGGGGGGGTGTCTCCTAAGAGAATGTTCTATAGTGCCACTATATATGTATCCATCAGTCTCAAATAATTAAAAGTGTTAATAGTTGGCACTGGGCCAACGGGTAGAAGACTCCTGGCATGTGCCCCAGGTGCCTGGGCCTTATGATGCCACATATGCTGAGACTTGTAGTTTTCCTTGTAGTGGCAGATAAAATACATATAGCTGGAATGTCTTCTCTTTCATCACAGAAACAATATACCATATAGAGATAAGACAATGGAATTTTTTAAAGTCAGGCTTTACAGCAAGAGAGGTTAATACCGGTATGTGACCCAAATGCTCCGATGGTTCCCACACAAAGGAAACAAGACTGTTTGCATTTTTTTTTTCTTTTTGGTGCTCTTGCGGAACTTAAAGTGTCTGCAGTTGTCAATCCTGTTTAACCCATCTGTAATGGCCGGAAGGAGGTGAAGGGAAAGTGAGCCCTAATCTACCCACCGCCCTGTCCCTGCCTACTTGCAACGACTCGCCCTAGGCGACGAGGTACAACTGGGCGGCGGTCCCTACGCTGTCTAAGTGCACAGGAAAACAAACAGGGAACATGCAAGGGAAGGGGCAGTAGCCACGGAACGCCACGAGGAAACGGAGCGGCGAAAGGACAGTCAGGACCAGGACGAAGTGAGTACACCCAAGCGGGCAAGGAGACAGAAGCAAGCCAGGGGCAAAGCAAAGCAGGTTTAAGCAGAACTGCAGCAAGGCAGAAGCACGGCAGAAGCAGGCTGGAGCAAGCAGCAGTGGGGCCAGGAATCCAAAAGAATTACAAGCACTGAGGGGGAGAACAGGGCAGGTAATAAAGGACAGGGGGCGGAGCTAACTCCGACAGACCAGGCCGCGATAGGCTCTCCCACTCCTGAGCCTGCCACCCTGGTTGGTGGGAGATGGTGTCAGTCGAACAGGTCTGGCCTCAGGTGTGGATTGATTAATCCCAGGAGTATACCTAGATGAAGTACCTGGCAGATCCCTAACAGTACTCCCCCTTTTATGAGGGGCCACCGGACCCTTACTAAGGGGACCCGGTTTAGTGGGGAAGAGAAGGTGGAACCTCCTGATCAATACCCCAGCGTGAACATCACGGGCAGGTACCCAAGTCCTCTCCTCCGGCCCGTATCCTCTCCAATGGACCAGGTACTGGAGGGAGCCCTGGACCATCCTACTGTCCATAATCTTGGCCACCTCGAATTCCACCCCCTCAGGGGTGAGAACGGGAACAGGAGGTATCCTCGAGGGGGACCAGGACGGGGAGCAGCGTTTAAGGAGGGAGGCATGGAAGACGTCATGTATGCGAAATGATGGGGGGAGCTCCAGACGGAAGGATACAGGGTTGAGGACTTCAATGATCTTATAAGGTCCAATAAATCGGGGAGCAAACTTCCTGGACGGGACCTTAAGGCGCAAGTTCCTGGACGACAACCAGACCAAATCCCCGACGACAAACCGGGGGTTAGCAGAACGTCTACTATCCGCCTGAATCTTTTGTGCGCTCTGGGACGCCTCTAGGTTCTTCTGAACCTGGGCCCAGACGGTGCACAGTTCCCGATGAACATCCTCTACCTCAGGATTATTGGAACAACCAGGGGAGACGGAGGAGAATCTTGGGTTAAACCCGAAATTACAGAAAAACGGGGAGACCCCTGACGAGTTACTGACCCGGTTATTCAAGGAAAATTCAGCAAGGGGAAGGAATGAGACCCAATCGAATTGACAGTCAGAGATGAAACACCTTAAATATTGTTCCAGGGATTGGTTGGTCCTTTCCGTTTGGCCATTAGTTTCGGGATGGAAGGCGGAGGAGAAGGACAGATCAATCTCCAACTTTTTACAAAAAGCTCTCCAAAATAAGGAAACAAATTGTACCCCTCTGTCAGAAACGATATTGACTGGGGCCCCATGGAGACGCAGGATGTGTTTCACAAACAAAGAAGCTAACGTCTTGGCGTTAGGTAGCTTCTTAAGGGGCACAAAGTGGCACATCTTGCTGAAGCGGTCGACTACCACCCACACCACCGACTTGCCCTGAGATGGAGGCAAATCGGTGATAAAATCCATGGAGATATGGGTCCAAGGTCTCTGGGGAATGGGCAAGGAACGTAGTAGGCCCGCAGGTCGGGACCTAGGGGTTTTGGACCTAGCGCAAACCTCACAAGCGGCGACGTAAGCCCTAACGTCTTTAGGCAACCCAGGCCACCAATAGTTTCTGGTAATGAGGTGTTTGGTGCCCAAGATGCCAGGATGACCAGATAGAGCGGAGTCATGGTTTTCCCTGAGTACCCTCAGCCGGTATTGCAGGGGAACAAACAGTTTGTCCCCAGGAACGTTCCCGGGAGCTGCACCCTGATCAGCCGCGATATCAGAAGCTAAATCAGAATCCGTGGCAGAGACGATTATACCAGGGGGTAAAATACAAGCAGGATCCTTCTCGGAAGGAGAATTGGCCATGAAACTACGTGACAGAGCATCAGCCTTAATATTCTTGGACCCAGCCCTATAGGTAACCAAGAAATTAAATCTGGTAAAGAATAGTGCCCACCGAGCTTGTCTAGGATTAAGCCTCCGGGCCGATTCTAGGAAAACCAGATTCTTGTGATCCGTAAGGACCGTTACCTGGTGTCTGGCCCCCTCCAGGAAGTGCCGCCACTCCTCAAAAGCCCATTTAATGGCTAGAAGTTCGCGGTTGCCAATATCATAGTTACTCTCCGTGGGCGAAAACTTCCTAGAGAAGTAAGCACAGGGGCGGAGATGGGTGAGGGAGCTGGTACCCTGGGACAAGACGGCCCCCACTCCCACCTCGGAAGCGTCAACCTCCACAATAAATGGCTCCTCTTGGTTGGGCTGAATCAGCACGGGGGCCGAGATAAAGCACTTCTTGAGGGTCTCAAAGGCCTGGACGGCCTCAGGGGGCCAATGGAGGACATCAGCACCCTTGCGGGTAAGGTCCGTAAGAGGCTTAGCGACGACCGAGAAGTTGGCAATAAATCTCCTGTAATAGTTGGCGAACCCTAAAAAACACTGTAACGCCTTAAGGGAGGCAGGTTGGACCCATTCCGCCACAGCCTGAACCTTGGCAGGGTCCATGCGGAATTCATGAGGAGTGAGGATTTGCCCTAAAAATGGTATCTCCTGTACCCCAGACACACATTTTTCAGTCTTAGCAAACAGATTATTCTCCCGAAGGACCTGGAGCACCTTCCTGACATGCTCCACGTGGGGGCTTGTAATTATGTAATGGCCGGAAGGAGGTGAAGGGAAAGTGAGCCCTAATCTACCCACCGCCCTGTCCCTGCCTACTTGCAACGACTCGCCCTAGGCGACGAGGTACAACTGGGTGGCGGTCCCTACGCTGTCTAAGTGCACAGGAAAACAAACAGGGAACATGCAAGGGAAGGGGCAGTAGCCACGGAACGCCACGAGGAAACGGAGCGGCGAAAGGACAGTCAGGACCAGGACGAAGTGAGTACACCCAAGCGGGCAAGGAGACAGAAGCAAGCCAGGGGAAAAGCAAAGCAGGTTTAAGCAGAACTGCAGCAAGGCAGAAGCACGGCAGAAGCAGGCTGGAGCAAGCAGCAGTGGGGCCAGGAATCCAAAAGAATTACAAGCACTGAGGGGGAGAACAGGGCAGGTAATAAAGGACAGGGGGCGGAGCTAACTCCGACAGACCAGGCCGCGATAGGCTCTCCCACTCCTGAGCCTGCCACCCTGGTTGGTGGGAGATGGTGTCAGTCGAACAGGTCTGGCCTCAGGTGTGGATTGATTAATCCCAGGAGTATACCTAGATGAAGTACCTGGCAGATCCCTAACACCATCGGTGCCAAACTGGAGCGGGAAGAAGAAACCTGCAAGATCTTGCACAATCTCTAGACAACAATAGCGATCCAAGCTCTAATGTAAGTTATTGTTTTTCCTAGCGTCCCAATTGCGGTTGTGACAGTCCTTAAGGTGTCATTCGCTGTCACTCGCTCATTGTGTAATTTGTCTGGTTAATTTAACACCGTGCGTTATTACGGGCAAGGCATGCTCCTCGCTCTCAGTGGGCCATATAAACAAGTAGAGCTTGCTATGCATGACTTGGGTTAAACATGACCTTTTTTAAAGCTATTGAAATAATGTTAAAACAAATATTTAATTTACTACACGCAAGAATCTAATTTCATGTTTTATTCTCTGCAAGGATCGGTGATGTGGAGCAATTAAGTGCATGTAACTACCCGCTGGAAGGCTTATTAAATGTGAAACTCTGATTAAGACCTCTAATCGGATTGCCTGGAAAATAATTTGACTGCCATTTCTCTATTTCCAGGGCTTGTTTTTCCTAATAAAATTCCTGTAGCCAGTATGCAAAGATCATTTGCCTAAATCTGCAACTGAACGGAGCCCCATAGTACTGCTTAATAATGTACAATAGGTAGCAAGAGTGGTGTGACCTAAGGCCATCCATTAAGCATTTGCTAACAAAAATTTTAAAGGGGTATTTCCATAACAAATATTTGTAGTATATGAATTGGCTGATCAGTCAGCTCCTGACTGCTGGGAACCCCAGGCTCCAGAGGTGCTTGGTCCCTAATCCTGAAGAAGGGGTGTCATATATGAAGTGCCTTTTCATTAAAGACTACGGGAGATCGGGAAACAGTGGAGCACAATTATGGATTTTAATGAAGAGCGACTACGAACGTGCAGCCACATCTGCATCGGGAATAGGAGCGGGGTACTCAGGATCAGGGGGGGGGTCACTGCAACCACACTATAAATTACAGTTAGAGACATGACCGAGCACGCTCACAACTATTTTTCTATCCCTTATAGAATTTAATAGAGAGCGGTCCTTAGGATTGGGAGGGTCCTAGAAGTTGGGCTATACATTTTTAATCATGGAAATGCCCCATTAATAATATCACATTGGATGTGAGTGACCGTTGTGAACATGGATCATTTTGGGCACATAGAAAAAAAATAATTCTCCCTCTGAGGGCCCAGCTATACAGAATTTGTTCACGTCCCCTTTTATTTACATAGCAAAATGGACTGTTGTCAATACACACATAGTAATAGGTTAGAAGCTCTTGTCCGAAGTAGGAAAGACCAGCTCCGTTATAGAAACTGGAGATTCCCTCTAGCTGAGAAATGTACAATTGAATGTTAGGTCAATGGTCCACAGCTTAAAGTATGTCACGCTAATTTAAAAAGCATGACATCACTGCACTTCAAAACGACTCATTATAGAAGAATTTATTTGTATTTACTTTTTAGGATTTGAGATTTTTTGGAAAATATGCTTTGAAATTTCAGAAAAATGCAATAGTAAAGACCATGGCATATACCAGTAGGTTTAGAATATGGGGACATTGTGCTATACAGTATTGTCACCTCCCAGGTAACCTTTAAAGCTTTATACTGCAACTTTGGTTCGCAATACTTTGCCTGATGCTCCAAGTAGTTTCCGTTGATGTCTGGTTTCTATTGCACGAGAAAGTGATACCTCAGATATTTATCTAAACACTTCATTGCGTAATCCATGGGGAGAAGTGTAAAAGTAAATCTAAGATAAGCCATTGTCATGCAATATTATTCAATACAAAGAGCAATCTGTGTCTATAATAAAGTACCATAAATCTTTAATCTATACATGATAAATGTGCCATCGACACTGATAACGCCAAGGCTGAATTTCCAGACAAGTGTCGGCCATATGTGTGATTGCCAAAGTAGACATCAGTCATCCTCTCCCTGAAGCCCAAACCGGCTACTTACAGCTAACAGTAGACTACACTCAACGACACCTAGCATGCAGATATAGAAGACTTTAGGTTTGATGTCCATGGTAGGTCACCTTCTCAGTAGTAACTACCACCACTAAAGGGACTCGGAGAACAAGAGACTGTTTGTGTGAGGGCTAAAAAGAAAAAACCTACAAAAACACCAAGAGATAAATAAGACATACACTGCTCAAAGGCATTGTCTCAACTATAACTATACTGATTGGTCATGGACCCATGACCATTATTCTCTGGGGGCCCAGACCACCCCTGAAAGCCACCAATAGTTGTGGGGCCTGCAGAGTAATTTTATTGATGTTTACTGGAATTAGTTCTACATATTTTAATGCGATTCACCTTCTACAATGAACACTTTACATATATTTTGGTAATGGGGAATACTTCGATGGGACCCTGTGAATAGCTACACATAGTTTGGACCGTTCCTTCTCATTGTGTGGGACCTTGCAGAATCTGAGTGCCCATGTTGTTCCTTGTATACAGAGGCGGAGGATGAACTTAAGGACACTTAAAAGGAACATTTAAAATACAGTCGAATTTGCTGGCAGGACGTTATGGAGCTGGAGAAGCTGAGCAGATGAATATATAGTTTTGTGGTAAAAGATTCAGTAGAACTTCTATTTTATTCATTTAAACCTCTACCTAGGAGTCCATTGGGCGGTCTGACTCAATGATTGATAGCCTTCCCTGTATGAGTATGGACATGGAACAGGACTGCCCTCTGGACTCCTAAGCCCAGAAAGAGCAGGGATTTAGATCTATAAATTACTAGTTATACAAAGTCTTTTCTCACAAAACGATATATCAATCTTCTTGCTCTATGACATGCTGCCTGCTGTTCGGACTGCATTTTCATCGTGACGTGTTCCCTTTAAAAATGGAGGAGGAGGAGTCAACAACTATACAAGATAGTGCTACACAATGCACAAACTGCTTTCCCTCTCTTTTCCATGTGGCATCATAGGCTTCCTGGCCGATAGTAATATAATTTAGGTACCCGGGTCTGCTCTTAGTTTGTAAAGGGCTTGCTCCTCTATAATGGAGAGTCCTTCTTAATAGCTCAGCCAAGAGAAAATACAGACAGTTTTAGTTATTAAGTCTAGTAGACGTTGAACTTGACGGACATGACTTTCAGTGAACATTATCCTGATAAAACTTTTATAACTACTACATAATGACAGCGCCATGTAATTGGGAGATTATAGGTTTATTGTAAGGCAAGGGTTCTTGAACTTTTCTTTCCTGGGATCTAGCAGTCAGCTGGGAGCTCAAGTTTCACTTTTAAGTTAATAATGTATTTACTCTTAACTCATTCCTGGGTGGTCACCATTTAATATATTATCTTGTATTTAAAGAAAATGTATCAGAACAATTGAAAAAGTAAATAGCTGGTAATGATATCATGCTATATTTGATACATTTACAAATCCTCAAACCTACGGGTACATGTACATAGTTAGTACAGCTGAAAAAATACACATGTCCATAAAGTTCAACCAAGGGATAGGAAAAGGGAAGGTAAAAATTTCTACACATAGGAGCATGTACATAAATATCAAACCAGAGCTGGATCAAGATTGGTGGAGGTCAATGGACTAAGGCTGTAGAGAGCTCCTTTCCCATGTTTGGGAGGGTAGGAGAATGGTAATGATTCTTAAATAATTGTGCCTTTCCCAATAAAAGCCTTAAAAACACCACTTCATAATGACAAGAGTGCAAAAAAATCAAAAAACACAATGTCCTCATAATATAGCCATGTAATGCCTACTTAATGGCACCATGCAGTGCCCAAATAACACCACATCTGTCATCTTGGTATAAATTTAAGACGGCTTGCCAGGAAGTTTAGGGTAGGCTTTAGGTTGGAATTTGATAGTGGCAATCCCTGAAGGGTGGAGCCCTTAAACGATCGCCTGCATAGATCAGTTAATGGATCTATGGACGGTACATATAAAAATAATATAATTTGCCTCTTAAGGGCATTACTCGTAATGTCGGTGCAGTCTGGGGTTTCTTGATTTATCTCTCCTCCGCAAGGAAAAAATACTCCCATTTACCTGGCTACCACTAAGTCAATATCATAGTTCTTAGAACATAACTTGGGTATTAGCTAAGTAGAGACACCCAGTCCAAAAGACCAAAAGATAGTCATGAGATGGGAGTCTCTGGTTAGCTTATACCTGAGTCACGTTGTCATACTTCTTTCTGAGCGAAACCTTGACCTACAGGAAAATCATGAAAATGTCACTTTAGAGGTATAGAAGATTTCCTCTGGAGCTATTCATAAATTGTCACGCCACATTGCCTCTAGTTTCCTTACCTTCCAGGCTTCAATATAAAGAGTTTAGTATGTAGCCAGCCCAGGGATAAAGAGAAGGGTTCATACAAAATTGATATGAGCATGACCATCCACTGACCATCGCTGGTTGGCTGTCACAGCTGTCTCACCCCACTGATAAGACCTCTATGGCATATTTCACAAACATATCATAAAAAAGCCACTTTTTTGACAAACCCTTCAAGTGTGCAGAAAGGGTGACCTTTTCTGCTACTTCCACAATGGGCCCTCAGTTTAACCCACCATTAGCTTGACAAGTGTACAGCAGTTTTACCCAGCACACCATAAGTCCACCAAGCCCAATGGGACCTGACATCTGCCCAGGTTTGCCAGTTGTTGACGCGGACCTTGGCTGTGTGCCAGACAGCTCATCTACATAGAGGCAGCGTTGTAACTACCTCCGCAGCAGCCATAGCGGCTGATATGGGGCCCGCAGCATGAGGGGGCCCTTGCAGCCCGCCGGCACGGGCCCCCCATGCTCGGTAGCGCCGCAACAGCTGCTATGGTTGTAATAGCGATAGCGACGCCACGTTCAATAGGCATCTCCCTGCTCTGCCATTTACTAGGCTACAGGACGTTCGGCCTGCATCCTATCGTGCGCAGGGACAGGTTCCTTGCGTAGGCCAGCCTGACAACATCACTGGATCACTTAACAAATAATGTGCATAGTTGGACACATTGAGCGCAGACTGTGTGCAAACTGTTTGTCCAGTTCCAGAAAACCTCTTCAAATAAAAACTGTAACAGGAAGAAACTTGTCCTATCATAGGCTGTGTCCATTATACTTTAGGTATGTCCCAGCAATCAAAGGGTTAAGAAGGAAGAAAATCTGTCGTATAATAGTGTCTGAAAGGAACAATAACGACTTGTCGCCAGAGCCTTTTTAGGGTGTGCCATTGCCCCAGGTATAAAGAACACTTCCACAGGGACAGGTGTGTCTTCCTCTGCGAGGTGTCAAAACATCCTGATTTATACAAGAATGATTCATTGTTGGCAGCTGCGTCTGGTCCCATCATATGAGCTTCATGTTCCTGATATTAAGAAATAAATCTTATTTCTCGCTAACGATTATTAAATTATTAGACCTATGTTATGTATGTAATACTGCATGAAATGTTGGAAAAATAATGGTGATTGTGTCAGAACTTTTGCGGTTGTGGGCGTGCGGTTTTTGCAACGGAGACTATATTAGGCTTCTGTATGATGGTACCTACAGGTCAACACTTCCCCCCACACTGTATGCAATTTGTCATCATTTAGTGTGATACAGGGTGTCAAAATTCCAATGGAGCCAAAAGGGATCCGCTCTTCTTACAGTTTCAGACACGGGGCCACCACAGAGTCATTGTTTGTTTAGGCCACTGGACCCAGTGTTAATGCAGTGCTATCATATATCAGTACTAGATTCAAGGGAACATGGTGGACCGCTATATGTTCTTGGCTATGCCCCCCCATTATATTGACTTATTTGGCTGTATATTGCTATGGGCAACAGGTGGCATAATCTTGGTTGTGATCTTTTTAGATAAAACAAAACACTTATTTATGGGTTTTATAGAAACGGCAAGGTGACAATGCGGTAGAAGGTGGATCTGAGTCGGGAAGAAGAGGCCTAAATGATTATCTGGGATTAGTAACAATTGGCTTCTATAATCATCATTTACAAAGTCTACACATATAGAGGAGAGTTCCAGACTTAGGACGTCTCCTTTATGACTACCTCTCTATATAGAACCTTCTTAATTTGAGTATGAAGGGTGCCTTAAGATAGACGTCTGCAATCTTCATGTCAAAAGGAAAATTCCAGGTAAGGGAGGTTATTGCATATGACACGAACAGTGTACATCATGGATAGGTCTACATAAAAGCACCTACCTATATGGTGCTCTTTGTGAAGGGAGGAGAGAATACCTAAGGGAGGCCTAGATTTACAGTCTATGTCTCCAGTCTCCTTCCCCAGAATCCTGGGTATGTTCTATACAGCCGGACAAGAAAATATATTCTCTCAGGTATGTTCTGTACCGCCAGACAGGAAATTACAGTCTACTGGGTATGTTCTGTACAGTCAAAGTAGTAAATAGTATCCTCAGTATGACTTGCATACTTAGAAAGTACAACATTGCATGCCAACGTAAGACAGTAAAACATGGGGGGCTGATCCTTTTTGCAGTCTGTTGACTGATCTTTTTATGGCTTAAAGTTTGTTCTGATTATAGAGCATGCAGCATTTTCACAGCAATATACCATCAATATGCCCTAAGTAGTACTAAATGGGGATGCTTAAGAATAATAGATCTGTCAACAGCAGCTTATTGATGGATTTCATGTAAGGATAGTATTTTTTATGCACTGTGCAGTACAAACCGTGAAAACAGCAATAGAGGGTAATGAAAGGAAAGGACAACAAATATGCTGAATTTTCTGGCTATACAACCAGTGCCGGAACTCCACTTTTAAATGTAATATTTGTTCCTACTTGGAGAATACAGGCTCCACAGTATGGTGTATGCCACTCTCACTTCACACGAGAAAAAGGATCCATGGCGGGTAATGCCCAATGGAGCAGAAGTTTTTTGAATTTGGTCTTGTAGAATATATTTCTTACCTAATAATTTATGTACAAACGTAAATGCGGAAGACATAAACCTGCACCATTTAACCAAATTTATTTATTTCCAAATTTAACATTGGAACAGACGTTATAGGGTGCAAAGGCGTATACACCATACAGGCAGCCCATATGACGGCTATGGGGTCCCTGGGAGAGGGGACCCATTCCAGCTTAGTCTTGCCCACATTTTAATGTGGCCATGTTGTCTACATAGGTACTGCAATGTTAACAATTATGTACGTTAATAAAGTAATCAAGGTCATGAAAATGAGATGGGTGCACGAGCTCCTGTCACAGGTGTTTAGCAGTGCGGTAGTGCCAAGCAGCACCTGAAAGGGGCCTAATTTTTATCATTGCAGGCATACTCTATGGGCACCACTAGTCTGTTGGTAGTAGGATTCCGGTCATTGGAGGCCTTGCATAATATGTTGGAATTCTGTATAGGATGTGATGTCAGAGAGATGGATTTATATACACATTTGATGAGTTATGTGTACAGTCTCCAGCCTGTTTGTTTTTGCCTTTCTATGCCACACACACGCATACACAGATCCTGAGAGATGTGGACTATAAGACTATCAATGATTAACCAGCTGCTAATAGAAAGTAGAGGTAAAGGCCACCGGGTGTTTAACCCCTATGTGCTGGCATAGCTGCCCTCTAGGAAAAAAAAAGGGTTAATTGTTAGTTTTGGCTTCTATCAACTTGTGTGGCAGGAGTTAATAATTGACTTGATATTCCTCATGCATGAAATGACCTCTTGTTATATTGTAAGCGACAGCAGAGGGAGGTAGGGAAGGCAGCCTTCAGTGAAGCGACTGATCCAAAGTCTATCTATAAGGAAGGAGATGGGAGGGCGCTGTGACGCAGCCAGTGCCATTTTAATGCCACCCGCCCTTTACCCAGCATTTATGCAAATTCCCTTTACTTGTGTTTCTCCCTCAGCATTAGGTTCGTTCTTTCAGGAGATTCATCCTGACAGGCGCAACGCTCAACAATGTCTGTTCCACGTTGCTCTGCTATTTTATAATCCTGTGTACACTTTCCCATGGTGAAATGGGATAACAGTCTCCATTAGGGTCTTGTTACGGGGGCATTAAGGAGGGCTAAGGCTTATCACAAAGAAGTAAAGCTGGATTTAATCATAAGCTTAACACTGCAATACTGTTGGATTGGTTTTATTTTCTTACAGCAAATTCTATGTTATTTTGTTTCCATTCTTCTAGATATATTTCTGTATTAAATTTGTGCAGCTGTTTACAGTTCATGATTCCAGTTGTTGACTTAGAAGCCTATGACTGATCTGCCTGACCATACCCGCATCTTTTTATTGGAGTCTTAGGACCAAAACGAGACGAACATTGGCCTCCAGGCTGGACTAGTGACATCTCAATGACCTAATGGGGCATACTCAACCAATCGACCACATAGTTGGCAGTAAAATGGAAATTCATATAATCTACTGACAGCTTTAGATGGGAGTCCACAGATGAAGAATTTTCTAAAGGCCCCCTCTCCTGCCAGGCCCAATGCTGGCCCGTTGAGTTTTTATTGGTGTTCCACGCCCATTTTGGTCTTCCACACCCATTTTGGTCTTTTACTAGGCTGACTATATACAGCTGGATTCTGTAGGCGAACACCTAGAGCTGCCTAGGCCAAACCCCATCCTGTAACTTCACTCTTACTAAGAAAATGTCAACTGTACTAGGTGTTTTACAATGTAGTATTTTGTTACTATTCTACACAATCGCTGTTCAGTGGTTTCTTATTTCCCCTACGAAAGAAAAAATTAAATTTTTCTATGCTATTTATAGAGATATATAGTAAAATAAGATTGGGATGGTAAATCATATGAAGGTGGATGAAGAACAAATACAAATACCCAAGTCATTTCTATCTATTATATCTGGAATGTTTAAGTCGAAAGTTTAATCTTTTTTGCTGTCCATAAAGGATTTTTTTAGACTCCTTAGGAAAACTAGAAATATTCATTACGAAGGCCTAAGTCATGGTAATCAAGTGAGAACCCGGGTTCTTAACACTACTAGGAGCCCAATCCAGATTTTGTGCCGAATGTAATAGGACAATACAGAAGTCTACAAACCAAATTATGGAAACCGGAGAATGATTGATTGTGTTGTAATAGCTTTATTACCCATTCCCTTCTATGTCCATAGCACATCCTTGCTGTCCATGAAGTCTGGTATAAACATAGCCATGGGTCCATAATAATTGCAACCTAAAGGCCCTTTTACACGGGCCAATGATCTGGTGAATTAGCAGTTCTACGAATGCTCGTCCCGATCATTGTCCTGTGTAAACAGGGCAAAGATCGGGCAATTAACGAGAAAACGCTCCTTCGTCTGCTGATCACATTTGTTATGCAGCCAAAAAAATGGTCGCTTGTCGGCAGCACATCTCCCTACATTCTTCCAACAAGATGCATGCGTACAAGAATGAACAAGGGTTGTGACAATAGTCCATCCCCATACTAGCGATCATTGCGCTGTTTTAATGTAGCAAACAAGCAACGATCTAGAAGCTGTATTGTCGATTGGCGCTCGATTGAAAGTGGAAAATATGGACGAACATCTGCCAGTGTAAAACCACCTTAACTAACGTACTGCAGGTGAATGTTAGATACGAAAGCATCTGGCATGGGTCAAAGTATCTTGTATAAATTTTCAGCCTAGCGATATAATAACTGGGTTATTCATCTAGTATGTAGTGTAGGTCAGAGGATTTCAAAAAAATTTTGAAGACAGCATCACAGCTGGTGCCCGGGATTATTGATGTCCCAACAATGACTTGTCATTGACATTAAAGCATCAAACATCTCATCATTGTAAACGGATTACTTAGAATTTGTTCAGCTTTGCTTTTGGTCCTCCAGTCAGTAGGTCTGAGGAACATTTGAGATGATGAAAAGATATCTGGTGGTTAATGGGGAAGACATGTCTGAAATATACATTGTAAGACCCAGCAGTGTACATAGAGATGAGAGGGCCCCATAGCAAAGATTAAAATAGGGTTCCCTTCTAGTGCTGGGTAAAATGAACATCTGTGATAGAACTTGTTTGCCCCATCTCCTTTCCATGAATTCCCCTACACAGGTCCCACCTATTATGGGATGCAGCCAACCTGCTCTCGGTCCCCTCTCTCCAGATTTGCCTCTATAGTACGTACACCCTTGGAAAGACCAATAACTAAGGAGCAGTACATGCGGGACATCAACTTTGCTTGTAAAGTTAGGTGTTTAATATATTTATATCTATAAATGTTCATTTGACTCATACACGTTTGTTGTGCGCAAGCCTAAGCATGTTATTCCTCAGACGCAACGCAGCCTTATACCCACATCCATTTATATGCACCCATGTATACTTCAAATGCAGAACATCTTTTCTATTTTTCTGTTCCTCATAGTGTATTACTTTAATTATTATTATTCGTATTAGTAGTGGTAATATTGTTTTTGATATTCGAGGATATGCTTGTTATTGAAAGGATTTGGCTTACGCAGAACACTACCTTTGATACACAATAGTTACCACTATACCTTATTTGTTCAGAATTATTTTATAGCCACTGTTGCCATGTGTCAATAGACGTGCAACAATATGTTCATTTACTGAAAAGGCGCTTTGTCTTCTACTTCAGCTTTTATTACATCAGCTATCCTGTAAGACAGGTTTCCTGATTTTTCATGAAAATTCTGATTTATTGCTGGACTCGGTACAAGTGGCCAAGAATTTCCCATTAATAGAAAAGCAAATAATGAATCAGAATTATTTTTCAACCGAAAAAAACAAACATACAAGCAGACCTATTTTGCTAAATTTGGAATGACTGATATCAGAATGTATGACTAGACCGAGATCTGAGTTTGGGGATAGAACGTTTTCTATACCATGCACCTCTCAGGTAGGAGACCTTATAAACAGGCTGTTGCAAGAGTAGAGGCGTAACTTGAAGCTCCTGGACCACAAAATAAAATCTGTTACAGCAAAAAAAAAAAAAAATTATTATGTAGTATGGTCACTGCTGACATCACAGGATCCCCATGACGGTTTTTGGCATTTGAATGAATAAATGGCTACGCGTTTCGATACCGTATCTGTATCTTACTCAGGCTCAGATCTAGGACCGGAAGAAGATACTGATACGGTATCGAAACGTGTAGCCATTATTAAATAAAGCTACTACTTATTTAACAGTCCTCTAGATCCTTTGATGTCAGCAGTGCCCATACTCCATACATTTGTTTTGTTAATGCTGTACTCGCTGCGGAGGTGCAAGCCATCTGTCCGCCACTGGAAAGGAGCAGCTGCTGACCAATAACACACAAACGCTAACATCAGCGTTAAGAAAAATCAAAAGGTGAGCACATTATCTTCTGTCTACCTGCGTCTCTTCCCTGTACCAGAATGTCTAGACTATGAGGCACCATGTTTTTTTTGTTTCTTTTTTATTACGCAGGGCCCCTTACCTACCATCAACCTATTACAGTACTGGTATCTTCTTATGTAGCATATAGGACTTTGGGCCCTTTTAGCACCAGAGCCGGGGTGCAACTGCTACCTGTGCATGCCCTATAGCTACACCCCTGTTCCATATGGATCTCTATGCTGCACCACCTTGAAATGCACATAAGTCCACTATTATAGAGGGCATTCTGTTCTGCTAATTCTCCATTAATATATGCCACTTGTCGTCTCTAATATTAAAGGGTAACTAAAAACCTCTAACATGTCATAGTGACATGTCAGAAGTTTTGATCGGTGGGGGTCTGAGCACGAAGACCTCAATGATCAATAAAACAAAGCAGCAGAGACGCTCGTGTGAGCACTGTGCCACTACGTATCTTTTCAGCTTTTCTCGGAAAGCCGCTGTAACGGTGTACGGGCTCATAGACTTTCTATTCAGCCTGTGAACTGCTCGCTCGGCTTTTCAGCCGTTTCGAAACGAAGTAGTCACCTGAGCACTTCTGCAGCTTCGTTTTAGCGCTCAGTGCTCGGACCCCCATCGATCAAAACGTATGACATGTTAAAAGTTTTTTAAAACTTTAGCCTTTAAGGACAGGCATTTTCATGACTGATATGAGCTACAAATTATGAATGCTAATAACATTCCGCAACCTGATCTATAAACTGTATTTTTGGCAGACTTTCCATGAAAAATACTTTCTATGAAAAAATAACTCTCCATAAAATGCAGATTCCTCCTGCCGTGATGCTCATAGTGCTTACATTTACCTGTACCTGTCTTGGAGAAGTTCCTGCTTTGTGCTGTTGCCTCGTGAGCTCTCTTCCTACATTCATACACCTACATTGTCTACATTCATGCAGTAACTTTTGTGATTATATCCTGTTCAGCGTTCACACGGTTGCATCACACTGACTGATTCGGCTATCCCTTCATATACTCACTGCTCAAAATTCCCTCCTACACTTCCTCATATCACACATTCTTCCCTCCATAATCCTGTTGTCTTACATACCCTCACTTTCTTCCTCTTAGCACATGCCCCTACTTCCCCACCTTCCTTTTCCTTCACCACTTCTTACATATATTCCTTGCTTTTCTTTTCTAAACATCTACTTTCTTAATGTTCCAAATATCCTGTTCTTACTTTACCCTTTCTTCCTTATGCATCATAAAAGTGGCACTCCGATCTTCTGATATGTCATAGATACATGTGAAAACACACACATTGGTGAAGCCTAAGGCCATGTTAACACAGCGTTTCTTGGCGCTGATGTTGACGCGGAAACTGCGTCAGAATCAGCGCCAAAAAGACGTCCAAAATAGCACCCCATCCCCCCATTGATTTCAATATGAGGCAGAGGCTCCCCCCCCCCCCCCAGGCAGCTTTTAGCTGAAATGAATGGGAAACAGAAGAGACCTCCGGCGCTCGTTTTTTCCCCACATACCTGTAGTCCCTCATTACACTCCATCCCATTACTCCGTACACCCGCACTTAGATTTTCCTTCTCAACCAGATACCTTCATTTTACACTCCTCCTTTAATATGTGTTTTACATTCCTTCCGTCTCTGCCTCCAATTATTTTCTTGTATTCCTTCTCATCTACATACCTCTGCTTACACCGCATCCTTATACTTCCCATACCCACTGTTTGCATTCCTACCTTGTTTTCCACATGGCTAATAGGAAAATGGGCCCCCCATTATGATGCCATGTCCCGTCCCCCCCCTCCACACCATTTCCATGACCCTTGAACCAGTTCCGCAGCCTCTTACTTGCTAACAATGCAGTTCCTCAGGAGAAGGGGGTCCTGCACATGTTCTCCCCACCTAATAGTAAATCGAATAGGACGAACCAGGCCCGGGGCCCCATAGCAGCAGTATGGTCTGCCTCTATGCTATGTACGCCCTTTGAATCTGTGATCTATGACCACTAACATTCATATAATTTACATCCTACTGTTCTAGATTCCCTCTGCTTACGGTTCCTAATTAAAGCGGTTGTCTAGAATTTGAAAAAAAAATAAAAAATCGTCCCTCCCCAGAAACAGCGCCACTCTTGTACATGGGCTTCGTCTGGTATTGTAGCTTATCCACATACCATATATATCCCATGGACAAGAGTGGCGCTGTTTCAGGAAAAAGAGACCTATGTTCTAATCCTGGACAAACCCGTTCAAATATTTTTTTCAGCTAACATTTGCTTTATAGTCAGCAAATGTAAAACACAGCATCTTTATCATTACGACATGAAATCTAAGTAGTCTGATCAACATAGAATTCATGCGCTAATGAGCAGGACTGTAGGGGGTATTAAAAGTGTTACGAAAAGGTCTACCTTTTCAACTAATTTTCTTTATTGCTCCAATGTATTAAGACAGTTTTGCAAACCGTGTTGATTCAAAAAAAAAAAAATCCATCTGTTTGTTATCTACAGCTCCAAAGCAGTTGGTCATATACAGCTCCAATGCAGACCTATGTCTCCATGGTTACAGACTACAAAAAACCTCTGTGTAGTCTGGTCTTGCAGTCATACTCCCTTAGTCTCGGTAACCTATCAAATGTATATTAGATGGAAGAATTCCAGTCAGACCCAGAAAACATTCACAAAGTGCTAGAGACACGTTACATCCATCAAGAACATAGTAAGAAAATTAGTAATGAAGAAAAAATAAAATAAAACAGGTCGTGTAAAAAAAAGACACAGATGCATTACGTTCAACCCATTATTCTACAGTGTTCATCTAGGGAAAGGCAAAAAAAAAAACCCCATGAAATAGCCTCATATTAGGGTTCAAAATTCCTTCCTGACTCCAGATACGGCAACAGAATAAATCTCTGGATCAACGACCGTATCCATGTAACAGAAGATTTTTTTTTTTTTTTTAAAACTCGCAATGAAAAACAAAAAACTATAAAAAGTGAAAACAACAAAAAGGAGAATAAAATTCAATATTGATTATAGGTGGAGTATTACTTTAAGCATATGTAAAATATTTCTGAAGCAATGTGATCTAAAGAACTACTGGTCTTGGTATGTCTGAGCATGAGACATCTGCTTTGCAGGAGACAGAGGACTTAATACACCCATGCCCCTTTTCTCCGGCTATATATTTAGCTGTTGGCATGACGCTGCAACAGCTTTGATTTCACAACATACATTCCAAACAGAGGTAGACGCTCATGTCGGAGTTGGGTTACGGATTGTAATAGAGCCAATTCTAGAGGGCACGTACACTGCCCTTTCCCGTCAGCATCCTGCACGGCCAACAATCCACACATCATCTCCATACAGTCAGCTACTGCGATGTAGAAGGCATCAAAAAACTGTTTAACAATGGTTAAATAGGGAAGATTTGTAGGTCATAAGTCTTTTCAGGACAATCTTAATTTGCAAGACAGACGGCAAGGAGGGGGGGTAAGTGACTAACGTCTGTTAAGTACTCAAAATTCTATGAGATATTGCGACATGTATTACATTATGAGTAAACAAAGAATATGCATACTGTCTGGGCAGCTCTGGTTTCACTCAGATAGAAGCACAGAATAAAATCCAGCTATATAGATCAGATCCACAGCAGACATTTTTAGTTGCAAAATATCTCTTAACATGTCCAGAAGTCACCTTACAACCTGAAACACCACATTCAGTGGCGGCTAGTCTAGGTTGTTGTATTGGGGAACATGTAAATCCATGAAAACTTGAGTATGGCCGCTTACATCAATCACTTTATGTCAGAAGGGTGCCCAAAAATACGCTGATCACAATGTATCCTGCTGTTGGGACCCCAGGAATCAGCTGTAGTCTGGGGGGAATCTGGCAGCTAGTGTTCAATTTTCCTACAGCACCCCCAGAGGGGAAGTGAAGCATTACACCGTTTCCAATCCAATCAATGAGCTGTCCATTAATTGCAAGTGTATGGTCGGTCCTTCCAGAGACAGCTGCTGCTGATTGAGCTTATCAATTAAAGACTCAGTTACCTCAGAATGGCCCGAAAGAGTATTTGAAAAAGGTCAAGACCTGGCAACTGACCCGGTGATAGCCGAATAGCACCCCATTAAGATGTCATCTCTATTTGTAAATCAACAGCCCCAGCAATTCCTTCTCCAGATGAAACTCGAAGAAGAGAAAATGTTTTAAGCTTCTTGGTTCTATTTCTTCAACCCAGTTCTGTATTATTAAAGGGGTTTTCAGAGACTTAAAGGGTTGTAGAGATAAGAACATGGCTGCTTTATTCCAAAATTAGTGCCACACCTGTTCACAGGTGGTATTCCAGCTGAATGGAGCCTTGCTGTAATACAAGACACAACATATGGACAGATGTGGTGCTTTTTCTGGGAGAATTTGTTTTCTAATCCTGTACAATCCCTTAAAATATTGATAGTCTATCCCTAGGTTGGGGGTGGTTTGTGGGCTGTGTGATTCCATTGATAGACGATGCTTATTCTTCAGACGGTGAGAGAATACGTTTTTGCTTCCTTATAGGTCTCTTATTTTAAATATTCACCTAATCCAAAAGATCCACATACCACTGTTTTCTGCTTGCCCAGAAGTTTACAACTTTACCAAGACAAGTTCCAGTCATGACATGACATTTTACATTGATGACCCCCCCACTGCAGGAAACTAGTAAGAAATAACTGATAATAGGGTTTGAAAAATGTTGAGTTAAAAGGGTTATCCCAAGTTTAAATGCTATCCTCTAACCACAGGATAGGTGATAACATGCTGATCTGTGAGGGTCTTCCCGCTGGGACCCTTACCGATCATGAGAATGGGAGTTCCGTTCCTCGCTCGACCTGCCGCTAAGTTAATTTAGAGGAATTGGACCCTCGTTCTCGTGATTGGTGAGGGTCCCAGCAGTTGGACCCCCACCGATCAGCATGTTATCACCTATCCTGTGTTTAGGGGATGACATTTAATCTTGGGACAACCCCTTCAAGACTGATGTCTGTAAGGCAACAGCTCAATTTCAAGAACATCCATCTTTCTTTAGAACATTAATCTTTTGACTCCCACTCACCAAGCTAGCGTGGACGCTTGCTTAGCGGTTTACGTAAGTCCCATAGACCTCAATGGAGACGGCCTCGAACGCGTGTGTATCCACCTCTCAATTTACTCTCCTCTTGTAGGAGGTCACTGCAAGCCGTCTTAGCTTACAGAAGAGTGGGTCAGGGGACTCCACATTGTCCCAATAGATGGGGGGTCCCAGAAAAGGGACTCCCACCTATCAGATATTTATGGCATATCCTGTGTATATACGATAAAATGTATAGAGTGGAAAAAACCCTTAAATATTTTTATTTTACTGGAGTCTCATTTTCAGCTCCCATTTTTATAGTTTTGCCACCCCGTGAGAAGCTTAGTAGTGTGCACCTGACACCGTGTAGGGAGAGGTAATTCTCATACGATGGACACACTTTTTGGCCTGGAAACATTTATGTCATGGAAATTACAGCCACTTGATACAACCATTTAGAAAATATACAGCAGCAAATAACAGGGAGTATAAAGCAATTACAATGTGAAGACCAGGAACATATATAAAACGCTATGGATAGGCGTTTAATTTTTGACACGTGTTCCTTTAACCCAAAATTAAATTTCCATAAAACTATTTTTTTTTAAATCTAGAGCAGCTGAGGCCAAGTCATTTATGTTTGCATCTGTTGCACATCAACAATTCTACGAAGGTCAGAGGTTGGCTGGTATGTTATGAAACGAGTGATATGTAGGTTGGGGAGACAGGTCCATAGATCGAAAAGGACAGTCTAGATCAACATAGTTGTCTTAAATGGGGAATGTTACAAATGAGACATTCCATATGTCCTCATACATATGATAAAAGTATATATACTGTACATGGGAGTATATATTAGTAGTGCTGGAAGTATATTACTGCTACAGGCTGGTGAAGTGGTTGTTATCAGTCTGGCAGAACTTTCTTATCCAAACAGCTGTGCTTCTATGTTATAATTCCCATTCTAAAACCCAAGAAAACAACATACATACTCAGCATAATAAAAACACATGGCCGGAAAAACAGAAAGTGTCCTCACAACTAGTAAAAACACGGATATGTTCACCTTTGAACCCAATTTTACAGTATAAATAAGCTATATAAACAGTTGAGTAACTTTGTAAATACATTACTTATCTTGTACTGATCCGGAGTTACAGGCTGTATTATACTCCGGAGCTGCATTCACAATGCTGCAGGCTTCAGAGATGAAATCTCCCCTCGTGCTTTTTTGGCTCAATGTCTGCACAGAGTCTTCTCTGTCGATTTGACCTCTGGGAAGTGTCCTCTTTACACCAGACACTGTACAGTAATCTAATGTAGAAAAAGATAGCTGACCCACTGTATTATAGGAGCGCGGCTAAGCGGTTAGGGGTATGTCTTGGTAACAAGCTTGCTGACTGTTTCCAAGGACAACCAGCGGACTTGTGGATACAGTTCTGGACCATAATACAGGCCGTAACTCAGGATCAGTACAAGATTATTGAAGTAGTGTTTTTAACTCCACTTTTGCTGTACAATATATCTATATATAAACTCTAAATTATTGTTCAAATATGGACATATCCTTTGATTTGCGCATGTGGTGTCCAACAAGCTGGTCTTACAAGTAAAAGTCACCCCTTAATTCAGACGGGCATCCAGGATGACTAATTATCGTGATGTCAGTCTGAGCTCTACATGTTCATGCAGAAATATTTGCTAGGATTGGAAGATTAAAACCAGTTCCAGTCCTACTGAAATCAAGTCCTGTTATTTGCCACTGCGGCGTCATTTACAGTTGTCCCTTTTGCATGGATGGCCTCTCTCTAGGATAGAATAGCAATGTGTGATCAGTGGGGTCCTGCCTCCCATCATCCAGCAGAATGAGGAGGCAGCGGAGCTTGCTGGAACACAGCAGCCCCTTTACTGCAATACCTGACGCAACATTGTCCATATGCACGCGGCAGTGTCCAGTGAACGGGTCTAAGCTGCAGTATCTGACACACGACATAATCATGTGTATCGCTGTGACAGTACTGCAGTAAAGGGGCAGCGCCACTCCAGCAAGTGCTGCCACCCTTCCTTCTGCTTATCGGTGGGACCCCCCCAGTGATCAAACATTAACGGACTACACTAAGAATAGACCATCAATGTAAAAATACTAGGAAACCACTTTCAAGTATAGGTCCACCTCTGCAAACAAACAAAAAAATGTAGCAACATTACATATAGTCTTAACAATATCTTACCGTTTCGTGCATACAGCACCTATGCAGAACTATGTACCTCTCTAATTACAGAAAGTACTAACAAACCCTGTGTAGTCTGATCTGCAGTCATCTTTTACTCACTTCCATTTGCTCCATGGTCTACTGTCTGTAGGTTAACAAGAAGTAGGGGTCCATTTCTTGTTATAGCACACCCATAACCAATTTATGGCGCTAAAAATTAAAAGGTCGCCATACACATTAACTACTGGACAACTGCCGACTCCCCCGTCTCTCCCACACATATTCAGACACTGCATATTTTTTTAAGTGGCGACAGGGTAATAAGTCACTGCCAGACATCTGACAGCAGGTTGTATCCACTGGGAACATAGAATCGGTCATGTTGAGTTGGGAGCCCCCATACACATTAGATGGTAGGCGGATTCCACCAAAATTTGCAGGTTGGGCATTCGTTTTGTCTAATGTGAAATGGGCACCTTAAAACAGTCACAACATATTGGGAGAAAACAAAAACACACACACCCGGTACGCGCCACTATAAACATATTTTAGAAATATGAACGCAGTAACACGTGTGGCTGCACTTTTATCGCTCGTCTTTTTTACAATTCCCCTCATTGTTAGCTTACTTTAATATACAACTACTGTTTCCTCCCAGTTCAATGCCATAAAGGAGGTTGGCAGACAGCGCTGTCATTGTTCCAGCTATTTTTGGGAGCACAATAAATTGAATGTATTCAAATATTGGAGCAGAACTCAACTAAGTCCAATAAAACAAAGTAAAATAACACTAAAGTGATGGATGAATCTGTACATCTGACGCCCAGGCTGGCTCCAAGTGTATATGGGACCCTTTAGCAAGAAAGTCTAATGTTCCCTACCCTCTGCTTGACATACATAGATCATGTCTACCCGGATCACCATAGCTCCCCACAGGCCCAGTGGATCATGGCACCTGCCCAAGTTTGCCTGGTGCCGACACCGGCCCTGCAACATTAACCTTGATACGTTTATGCTGGAGAGCTGATCACAGACTTTCCTCCACCCAAACCTATTCTTCAGCTACAATAGCTTTTAAGTCAAGCATATCCCAGACATGAGGCGGCTATTGTTTTCTGCTGCAGATAAGAGTCTTACATCATGTCTAGGTTTTTGATTAGCCATAAATATTTTATTTCCGTTCTAACTTTCAGAGCCAATGATTAGCTTTTCATGTAATAGTTTGGATGCACCTACAGCTTAGGAGTTAATTATTAGGCCATGCTTAGGCAACATACCCTGCATCAAGTATAGTGGAACTACACGTAGTAGAATGCCTTGCCAACTAAAAGCTAATGTAAGTGTAGATTATACAACAGGCGGGTCTTCAGCCCTTTTATTACCACAGGTTTCTGGATGTCTCACTGGCCACAATTAATAGTACAGAACAGGAATTTTTTTTTTTTTTGCATTGCAGCTTTGTGCCACCCCACAACACAATGTGAACATGGCCCTAAAAGACATGCTAAACCAACTGCTGTGGGACGACAAGTCCCATCAACCCATCCTGCTCGCTAGCTCAGGAATAGTTAGCCTAGTAAATAACTAAAGGATTCAGCGTTACCGAACAGATAGTAGTCATTTTTTTAGACTTGTAACTTGAGGCTCCTGGGCCCCAATGCAAAATCTGTAACAGGACCCTCCAACCAGAGCCTTTCCTTCACCCAGGGGAAAGGTTCACTTTGCTGCCCCAATCTAAATATCCAGGGCAAGGCAAAGGGACCTATTGGCACCCCAATGGCACCCATCCCAAGGAGCACATGCCATGCCCCTGCCTCCAACTATTACTCATCATTTATACTACTGGCCTTCTTATATGAGTCAAAGGGGCCTTTTGGGCCCACTGAGACTTCAAGGCCCAGGTGCAATTGCAACCTCTGCACCCCCTATTAATTACAGTAGATTTGGGCATCAATATCTAGATGTAACTCATTTAATGGGTTACCCCGACTGGACAAACCCTTGTTAGAAAGAAGCTACACTGGAGATAGCTGCGATCAGTGGCCTCTGCAGCGGTAATGAAGTATTACATGGCCCTATGCAAAGAGTCCAAGAGAGCAGTCCTAGTGTCCTTTATAGCGGCTCTACACTGACTCATAGTGGGGAGGGCCTTCTTGTATGACATCTATATGACTTAATAGGGTATATGGACAGAGGTTGTCAAGATGGAACAAGCCCCTTTAAATGTGTCTGCTGGAGCCAAAAGGTGAAACGTGAATTTCCAGGGCCTAAATGCTAAATCTGTAATAGGCCCAACAGACTAACGCCTGCCATGTGCCATTTATAATACTTCTCACCTCTTATGTGGCGAAATGGGCCTTTGGACCACCTCAGGCTCTAGGGCCCGGGTGCAACTGCTATCTCTGCACCCCCTATAGCTATACTTCTGATTGGAGCTATGGACATCTTGCACATAAGGAAAAGTTACTCGAGAGTAATTCGAACTATAAAATCCATAGTAGTTGCCATGATGCCCTGAGGTTGAGAGGCCCACTCAAATTCAAGAAAAGTTATTCCTTTTTGTGAAAATAAATAAAGTATGTATTTTCTGTAATCTATTGCATTCCCACTATTCAGGTTACTGACTATTAGGCGGTATAGCCTATACCTGACTTTCCTATGGGGCCCTTTGAATGTTAGTTACACCCCCTACTACTACTCCTAGCACATTTCCCAGTAAGAGGCCAGTTGATAGAAAATATGTCTAGTTACCAGAAAACTATAGGTCCCAGCATGTTCCAAAATCAGGTGTCGAGTAAAAATGTTCGAAACTAAACCAGTCTTACATTTACTACGAGTATCTTGTATACGTGAACCCATTAGTGTAACATGTTCCTGCTACCATAGGTCACGTGGGGTTTCCAGCTGTTGGTACACTATTATAAGTCCTATGTACCCATCCTGCTCGCTAGCCTAGTGGTAACTAATAGGAAGTTATAAGTGTCTTATAGATGTGGAATGACTTGTCCAGGCCCACTCTGCCAGCCATAGGCCATGTGTTGTGGGCCATCAAGATGTATCAAAGGCTGGAAAACCATGCCAGATCTACACTAAATACATATCAGGGAAGTAATGTATTAGGTCTGCAACAAACCTTCTACACTTCTTTAAAGGAGTATTCCGGTCACAACAAGCTATCACCTATCCACTGGATAGGTGATAACTGTTAGATCGGTGAAGGTCCGACTGCTGCGACCCCGAGAGCTCAGCAGTTTTTGGCAGTGCTTTGAATGGAGTGGTAGTGTGCATGACTGACCTGAGCTCTATTCAACGCCTCTTGGAAGCGGGCTTGCAGCTGGGGGGGGGCAGAGGATACGGGACTGGAGATCGGTGGAGGTCCCAGTGGTCGTACCAAAACTGATTCAACAGTTATCACCGATCAAGTGGATAGGTGATAAAGGTTATTCCGGTCACAACAAATTAAGTATAACATAAGCAATCTGATTATTATTCAGACTACACACTTTAACCCATGAACTTCCAGGCCCAAGTAAAAACTCCTTAAACCCACAAAAAGCTATGGCTGTTACAAGGAAGAACTTTCTAGTGATTTCTACAGTTAACACATTTCAGTTCTTGCATCACACTAGTTTTTTTATTTTTTATTATTTACTTAGTGCAGGTTTACTTCACAATAACAAAATTATTGTATTTTTCCATTTTCACACTGTAGAATGCATCGACAACCTTCTCTACACACCCTGAACATCACTTTTCTGCCACCTCGCCCATGTCTACTCAGCATTGTATGGTGGGGGGGCTCTATACTCTGATACACGTTGTGCCACAATAACAATACTGTAATTCTATACTTTGACACTGGAATTTGTATTTCAAATTACACATGTAAATCACACTGCAGATCATATGTTCCAAAAGATATCTGCCTCTGCTAAGGCATGATTCACACGAGCGCTGCGCATCTCGGACGTGAAAAACGGCAGTTTTTCACGTCAGAGGTGCATCCGGGCTCAGAGCTGCGGGACGCGATGTCACACATCCCCCATAGATGAGAGAGTCTATGGAGGGATGCGTGAAAAGATAGGACATGTCCTATTTTCTCACGGACCCTTCACACGGTCCTTTCAAACAACGGCTGTGTGAATGGCCACATTGAATTACATCGGTCCGTGGGACGGCTGCCGTTTCAACGGCCGTCCCACGGACGTTTAACACGTTCGTGTGAATCAGGCCTTAGTCTTTATGGCCAGCTTAACTTTACTCAAAACCTAAAAAATCTGGTGTGACTGTAGCGAACTCAAATATCTTTCTTCCTCTAAAACTACATTCACAAAGCAATATAGAGCGGAGACATAAGAAGTTATTGGACAAGGTCCTTTAGCTTCCCTTGTGCCTGTCTGGGATATGGTAGGAACACTATGGGCGCAGGTGATTTTTTTAACTATCAAAATTCGGGCTTTGTAGGATCACAGAGTCAAAAATACAGAGACCAACTAGCTTTGAGTGGAAATATTTTCATGTCGGACACTGTGGTTGCCAGGGATGTAGTGCCTAACTACCAGTCTTTCCAGTGGGGTTGTTAGGCAGCACATCCATATTAACCAGTCTGTTTCAGGTTTTCAATTTACACCGGCCCAAGAGCAGAGAAGTCGGAAGGAGCCTTGGGAACCATGCCTTTCTCTATGTCTTAACATTGCATTAAAGGAAGTGTATGCCTTAGTACCCTCTGATCTCTTAAAGGGCCCTGAGCTGTTGGTGTCCATTGACAATTGAGCTCTCTAATGTGCATCCCCGACAGCGTAGCTGAACCAAGGGGCATGGCACTCAACAGAACACCTGGGGAACATGGGACTTTCCATCACTGCTTTATAACATCACATAATAGAACAATAGAGTATTTCACACCATGTCTACCTTACAATAACACATTTTTGAAAACGTCAAGAATTGCAGATGAACCCAGCCCTTATTTTGAGTGACGTCTGAGGCAGGTTTATTAAAATTTTGTCCAGCTCATGATCAAAAACACAAACTTTAGGCCAAGTCTAATTTGCTGCACATGTGCTCTACTTTTGTAATGCAAACTTATATCTGTAGACAATGATAAATACAGGGGCGTAGCTACTGGGGATGCAAGGCAATCTGCCTCCTGGGTGCTGGGTCTCGTGGATTGGGGTGCTATTCTGCCTTGACCAGGGTATCTGGATACAGGGCTGGGATAGCCGGCTCCATATAAATATGACGTACAGCTAAGACTAAAACGCTATTTCTAGATACAAGATTCATACCATGAACAGCTTCAAAAAGTTTCTCAGTTGTTTGATACATATGTAGTAAGTTACCTGCAACAGTTTTCAGGGCTGTCTCGATCAGTTTTACGCCTGTGGTTCTGTTTTCACCATTCCGCCAGGGGTTCCGTTGCTTTTTCACGGCAAGAATAGCACAGCCTACATCAATATTATTGCCGGCAAAAACACCGGAACCCTGAAAGATGCCATTATAAGTCAATATGATCCATCGGGATTCTTTTTGATCAATTTAAAATAGGGAAAGTCATTAGTCTCCTTATATTTGGATCCAGTCACAGATTTGTCTATAGAAAATGCATTCAAAAACTGCACTGTGTGAATGAGGCCTCCCAACATTGGCTCTATGACCAGCATTGAGTTAGGTAAAATAATTAAGAACTTCTGGAACAACTGGTTTCTAGGAGATAGACGTATGCTGTATGACCTACTGAATCATGCCTGCTTACTAATATATACAATCATTCATGTGTATACGCAAGGCATCACTAAACCAAAACCTGTTCTACAGTTCATTCATCAATATATGGCTATGATGCAGCAAAACTTCCCTAGCATCCCCTTATCAGAATTATTATTATTATTTTTTTTTAACTCTTCGAGCTGAAGCAGCAGTGTGGAAATTACGCAATTTGCTAGTATCTAAAGTCGCTCTGGGATCTCACTGATAGAATAAAAAAATTCTCATTTGACACATCAAACAAAGCTTCATATATGTAGCGTAAAGTATATAATATTACCAATTGATTATTAGTAAAAACTATAATGATAATTTTTCTTTATAACGGGCTGCAGTCACTGAATTTAGCTTCTACCAATGTATAGGGTCAGCTGGGAGTACATTACTAATGAGCCTAAAATGATGAATTAGGCTCTATTCACACTTGTATCATGATTTCCATTTTACCAGGAGCCATGATGGATATGACAGATCCGTTATGACCCGTCATAATGAGTTATAACGGATCGGTTTTTCTTCCATTGACTTATAATGAATCAGCCACGTTTCCGTCAGGTGTCAGTCTTTTTTGCTGGATAAAATACTGCAGCATGATTCGCTATTCCGACCATCAAAAAGCAATTGAAGCCTGACGAAAAAGTAGTAACGAACGTGTGAACAAAGCCTTAGACTAGATATAGGCAGCCGATATGTGGCCTCATTATACTGTCCACAGTACCTGGACCTCTCGTGGTTCTACTGAACCAAATTTTGATTGAACTTAGGTTTCTAAAGTGATCTAAAGTGCTGTACAGTAGAAACGAGGGATGTCCGAGTATTGAGCCCGTCATACGGATGTTAAAATGCAGCCATCTGAAACTGGGCTTAAAGGGTTACACTTTCTAAAAAAAACAAAAACAGTTACCTTCAATCTTCTAACCTCCTAAATTTTACTAATCTCAGATCCATGGTGTCTTGAAGAAAATAGGGTTGTATGTTTTGGCTCATCACTCCCCCATCTATGTTCCTCAGTGTTAACCAAGTTGGAAGCGGAGTGGTCACCCTGAATTCTTAGCCCTGTATCAGTTTATGCTGAAACCCCCAACATCTACATTGTTCTGAAGGGCTTCCAGGACCCAGAAGACCATGTTGTTCTTTACAAATACAATGACGGGAGGTATGGTTGGGCTTATTGCGGATATTACCTAGAATATGCCTAAATAGGTTTTCTCGCGATAATAAACCTTTTCCATATCTCCTATTAGTATTTAAAGATGTTCCCCCTATGATGGACCCAGCCCATCCATGCATTACATGGTTGGCCATTAATATTAATGGCTACCATTCAATTCTACATTTCCCCTGCAGAGTTGTCACCGTGAATCGTGCTTCTTTTCACGCCTTTAAAATAACTACTGGACAAAAACAGATACATTTTGTTAAAATATAATTGCACGGCTAAATAGAAAAATAAATACTATTTCAATAATTTTGGCCAAATAATATAGGACTTTCCCTTGTTCGGCCCAAACGCGTAAGATCTGAAGCAGTGCAATTTTTTGGTATTGGACAATCAAGTACTAGAAGACTCAAATCCTAGATTATAATATTCTAGCTTTTACATCTGGCTTCAATCAAAATAATCTATCAGCATGAGTCAAGTTTTCTGATAAGTATGTCATACATTGAATATTATCAGGTCAGGTATGGTGTGTCCAGTTTATAAGCACGCAGTACCTGCAATACCAAACACAACCTATGGACAAGAGTAGCGCTGTTTCTAGAAACAAAAACAGATCTTTTTTCCAATTTTGGAAAGACAAGTGTTCCAGTATCAGAACAATCTTGAGATTATGGCATCTTTTTTGGGTCCTATGGCCATAGAAACATCAGGATTCAAATTGATGTCTGATTAGAATCTCAGATATCACATGTGGCGTAATAATAATATAAACATACCCGACAAGGATTGTTTACCATACAAACAATTGCTGCCCATGCCTCCAGCAACAAAGAACATGGGTAGTGCCAGCAACAACACCACCCTTATATATGACCCTTTACATTCAACATCCCATTGCACCAGGGATATTTTAACACATAGGAGGGCCCAGTGCAATGATGCTATGAGTGGTCTCCCCACACTCTGGCTAGAGTATAAATAATGCATGCAAAATAAAACCTAGCAAGTTGTGTAAAGCTTTTCTTACCCCAACAAACCTTTAACAATGTGTGCCAACCACAGAGGACCTATATGTGCCTTAGCGTCAAATGCCCTCACCACAAAGATGGCCACCAAAGCGCTAGCCACAGTTACCCCAACAGTACCAATAACAGATGTCCCCAGAGTACCTGCCAGAGCTCATCTCCAGAACACAGACTGCAATTATCCTCACTGCCAGATTGGGCTTCTTCGAGTTACATCACCCATGACATCACCAGGTCTAGGAGCTCAGCAATGCAGGGCCAGTTTTAGGGTATGGCAAACTGGGCAATTGCCGAGGGCCTTAATATCCTAGGGGACCCAAGAGAACAGGCCCCCCAGGAGCAACCTGAATCTACCATTGACTGCTTCACTACCACAGACCACTAGGGAATGTAAAATGGACCCCTCTACTACCTTAACGTAGACCAATAACTATTCCACCCGACCTCCCGGTTCGGCCAAGCGTGCATGTGCTCTCAATAAGGAGAAGAGAACAAAGGATCGGACATGTTGAAATTTAACATGCCCAATCCATTTTTTTTCCCCTGACATCTTCCGAACGTCAGACTAAAATCTAATACACATTGGATAGTCGGCCATTCCTGCCAGTTCTGCCGACGTTAGTCTAATGTATATGGCTACCTTTAGACTAACCGGGTATTAACCCTTTCACTGCCCTAGACCACGAGGAATTTTCTAAATGACAAGATAAACGGTCTAAAAATTGGTGAGCGAGATTACCCATGACCATGCAAGGCTGTTAAACACTGCTCACGATGTAAACAGCTCAGAATAAGATTACTTCTCTCCAAAACAGCGGAAGCAATGTCAAGTATGTCAAGTCTGCTCCGGGAATGTACACATTTAAATGCATTAAATGTTGCTGAATTTTCTGTAAAGCGCCAGCACATTCCTCAATCTATCGGGGTCTAATGCCGACATGGTCATGGAGTCCAGGAAATATAGGATCAGCCTTATCTGCAGCTATAAAGGCTGCAAGGAAGGGAACATAGCAGGAAGGCAGGCGGAATCAACCCCAGGAGATTAAAAGAATCCCAGCTAAGAGGTAAAGTAAGAAATCATCTGGGGGTTAAAGAGGCAACACAAAACACCCCTGAGGCTCAATAAAAAATGTCAGCAGACCACTGCAGCAGTACAGTATGCCCGCAGCCCATGCCTGGATCATAAGGACCTGAACCTACATAATTCAATATACCCATAAACTGCAGTCCTTATCTAATAAACTGTATCCCACACCTATAGACTGGCCTGGTCTATACAACTGTACCCTATAAAATACACTGATACACTTCCCTCTCTGCATATGACAGATAAGATATACTCCAGCATCTGTATCGTGTACTCTCAACTATTCTCTACTGTATATCACAGGATCTTTAAGGACATCCAGCTGTTAACCCATACCAGTCTAAACTACAAACGTATCACTTAGTAAACCTGTACGCTCTTGGCAACCTGCGACTTGCCAGCAGATTTAAAACTTAAACTGGAAAAAGTTTCTGGGACTTGTAATCCCCCCTGGAAGATACAAGTTGACAACTTGTGGCATGTTCCCATTTTAACTAGAAAATCCTGCCGAGACAATGAATCCAGACTGTGCATAGATCCCCTGTATACACACTTGTCTCCACTGGAGTTTGCATACATCTAGTTAATGCGGATAACACACGTACACACACAAATCAGCCGCTGACCCTGCTCCCTTATCAGGGTGGTCTCATTAGATAATAAGTGACAATTTCCTACCTGTACCAATGACCAGTACAGAGATCCAGGGGGTCGGTGGGGGGGCTCTTCACCGAACGGAGAACTGGCAATTCCTGTTTATCCTCCTCTCTTTATCTACCTGTCTTGATTTACATGGGCACTCCTCCCAGGTGACATCACCTGGAAACACTTTTCCCGCCCTCTTGAAATATGAATCAGAGGCATCTTATGGAGTAGTCGGACCAGGTGCTTATAAGTATGTCAGGCTTAGTATAGACGGTACATGTGCTATCTCAGGCTGGTGTCTGGACGTGCACGTGTTGCTATGTACGAACGTCTTTTTTTGCTGTATGCGTAATAATCATGTAAACTCTCCGCAGCACACAAATACAGGTATTAGGGAGGTAGATGTCATGTCTACATACTGTGCGTTCCCTGCTTAGCAGCTTTGTGAACTCTTGGACTGGCTCCAATACCCATGTATAAGCCTCTCCTCCTCTGTCTGTTGCTTGGGAGGGAATAAGTAGCTGAGCTGCACGTTTCATTAAGAGATGGGAGGGTACAGGTTGGGTGAGGGAGGGCACAGGCTCTTAAAAGTACCAAATGGGATGTTCGGCATATCTTATATGGACTATAACGACTTATCCAGCACCTCCAACACAGTCACATAACATATACCAAGATGCTGTCCAGCCTATGTATCCTAAGAGCTTACAAGTACCAAACAGAATGTCCATCACAAGTGCATATATGAATTTGTCACCACAGATAAAACACCAACACATTCAGCTCTGCTGCATCTTACAAACTCCTCTCTGTAACATTTAAATCTAGCACAGACTCCTACTGAGGTCAAACAAGATTATCTGGAACATCTAAGAGGCTGTTGAAACTACTCAGTACACATCAAGTGGACTAAAACTTCTAGACTTATCACAGTTAGGCATCATGCACATGGCCGTATAATGGCGCCATACAAGCTCCGAGTGGTATAGAGCTGTAATTCGACACCAACAAAAATCTATGGTGCCATATTGTGTCTCCGAATTTATATGGACTGAAAACAGATAAAAAACACGGCGCCAGAAAGTGCAAAAATAACGATATACAGCCCCAGGGGCAAGGGTGGTAAACTGCTCACCTAGGAAGGTGGACACCGGTTAGGATGTCATAAAGGTAGGGGAGCTGCTGCCAGGTCCAAGCACAAACAAAACAAGTTTGTTGTCGAGAAATAGTATATCCAAGAGAGAAAATGGGACCAAATTGCGGCGCTGCTCAGGAAGGACGTCAGTTGAAAGAGGATGTAATAAATGGAATTTATTAATAATGGAGTAGGCTACGCGTTTCGACGCCGGACCGGCGTCTTCATCAGGCCAATGTGTACAATACAATAAAAGCTCCTTTATATACATGGGGGATTTAACAACATGATGAAAAAAACCGCCAAAACGGCGGGTCAAAGGTCACACACAGCGTTTGTCAGATGTAAACAAACAGATTCTAAAAGTTACATAAAAATATACGAATGTAATAACATGATATAATACATTTGATAAATATATTAGATATATTCAATATATTACAACCTATCTCAAACAAGAAAACCATATAAAAACATAAGAGAATTTTTGTAAGGAAAAGGAGAAACTAAGGGATGGCCAGTGACATGCAGAGTTGGAACGCAAAGCGGTTCACCACAATGGGTTGAGCCGCAGGGTGGACCGCAAACAAAAGGGGTCGATTTGTGAATGAATGGACTGAAAAGCAACAGGGGATTGGTGAGTCATATGAGGTGTAGTAGAGGACTGTCGTCACAATGTTGGATCGCAAAAGCGGCAGGAAAGGAGCAACGGGAGAGAGGAGCCAGTGGCACGCAAATGTTGGAACGCAAACAGTTCAGCGTAGGGAGGTGAGCCGCAAGGTGGACCGCAAACAAACGGAGTTGATTTATGAATGAATGGACTAGACATCAATGGGTCACATGGGGTAAGGAGATAAGGACCGCCGTTGTGATGTTAAACCGCAGGATTAGAGGGGCGAAAGGACCGGAGCAGAGTGAGTATTTAAAGGTTTTTCAAACCACTTAAAAGGATGATGATGGGAGAGTGTATTGCGGACCGTAATATTATAAAGTTAATATAAAATTGATAAAAAAATTTTTTTGGTATAAGAACTTGATATGTTGGTTGATTATTTAGAAAAAACATGAGGATGAGATAATATGTATGTATATATATATAACCACATGTCCGCAAGATGCAATGTGCGGAAAATGCAGTAATGAAGAGAGACAACCATGAAATTACCATGGGGAAGGGATACCATAGGGAATTTGGAGGAAATAATATGTGTATACGTTGGGAAATGATAGGGACAAGAGTATCTTAATCTAGGGACGTTTCTATGAGATCATTAAGGCCATTTGGGTGCAGGGTTTCCAGTTTGAAGATCCAGAAGTTCTCTCTCTGTTTGAGTTTAGTAAACCTATTAGGGGTATCCGCAGGAATCTGTTCGATCGGGGTAACAATTAAATCAGTAAAACTACAATTATGTTTGAGAGCACAATGGCGTGACACACTTTGTTTTAAAAAACCTTGCTTAACATTGAATCTATGCTTGTTGATTCTGTTTCTTAACGTTTGGGTGGTGCGACCTACGTACTGCAGGTTGCATGTACACTGTAAGAGGTACACAACGTAAGTACTGCCACAGTCTAAATGGCTTTGAATGGGATAATACATATTGGTTTTTAAAGAATGAAATTGCGTGGATTTCTTTGCAATATTATTACAGCACAAACATCTAGCATGTTTACATGAAAAAGAGCCATTTTGTGTTAAAGAATTCATAACTGTCTTATTGTTGTTATGTAGCCTGCTAGGGGCTAGTAGATTTTTCAAAGTTTTAGATCTTCTAAAAGTGATTAAGGGTTTCGCGGGGAGTAATGTTTTTAAAAAAGGATCGTTGATTAAAACGTGCCAATGCCTTCTAAAAATGGACAAAATACTCTTGCTACTTTTATTAAATGAGGTGATGAAATTTACATTCTGTTTGTTAAATGCAGAGACAAGAGCAAGAAGTATGACCCAATCTGAATGCATTAAAGAACTAATACCGTCTAATACTACCAATGGTGAAAAAACCACAAAAAATAAATTTAACAAACAGAATGTAAATTTCATCACCTCATTTAATAAAAGTAGCAAGAGTATTTTGTCCATTTTTAGAAGGCATTGGCACGTTTTAATCAACGATCCTTTTTTAAAAACATTACTCCCCGCGAAACCCTTAATCACTTTTAGAAGATCTAAAACTTTGAAAAATCTACTAGCCCCTAGCAGGCTACATAACAACAATAAGACAGTTATGAATTCTTTAACACAAAATGGCTCTTTTTCATGTAAACATGCTAGATGTTTGTGCTGTAATAATATTGCAAAGAAATCCACGCAATTTCATTCTTTAAAAACCAATATGTATTATCCCATTCAAAGCCATTTAGACTGTGGCAGTACTTACGTTGTGTACCTCTTACAGTGTACATGCAACCTGCAGTACGTAGGTCGCACCACCCAAACGTTAAGAAACAGAATCAACAAGCATAGATTCAATGTTAAGCAAGGTTTTTTAAAACAAAGTGTGTCACGCCATTGTGCTCTCAAACATAATTGTAGTTTTACTGATTTAATTGTTACCCCGATCGAACAGATTCCTGCGGATACCCCTAATAGGTTTACTAAACTCAAACAGAGAGAGAACTTCTGGATCTTCAAACTGGAAACCCTGCACCCAAATGGCCTTAATGATCTCATAGAAACGTCCCTAGATTAAGATACTCTTGTCCCTATCATTTCCCAACGTATACACATATTATTTCCTCCAAATTCCCTATGGTATCCCTTCCCCATGGTAATTTCATGGTTGTCTCTCTTCATTACTGCATTTTCCGCACATTGCATCTTGCGGACATGTGGTTATATATATATACATACATATTATCTCATCCTCATGTTTTTTCTAAATAATCAACCAACATATCAAGTTCTTATACCAAAAAATTTTTTTTATCAATTTTATATTAACTTTATAATATTACGGTCCGCAATACACTCTCCCATCATCATCCTTTTAAGTGGTTTGAAAAACCTTTAAATACTCACTCTGCTCCGGTCCTTTCGCCCCTCTAATCCTGCGGTTTAACATCACAACGGCGGTCCTTATCTCCTTACCCCATGTGACCCATTGATGTCTAGTCCATTCATTCATAAATCAACTCCGTTTGTTTGCGGTCCACCTTGCGGCTCACCTCCCTACGCTGAACTGTTTGCGTTCCAACATTTGCGTGCCACTGGCTCCTCTCTCCCGTTGCTCCTTTCCTGCCGCTTTTGCGATCCAACATTGTGACGACAGTCCTCTACTACACCTCATATGACTCACCAATCCCCTGTTGCTTTTCAGTCCATTCATTCACAAATCGACCCCTTTTGTTTGCGGTCCACCCTGCGGCTCAACCCATTGTGGTGAACCGCTTTGCGTTCCAACTCTGCATGTCACTGGCCATCCCTTAGTTTCTCCTTTTCCTTACAAAAATTCTCTTATGTTTTTATATGGTTTTCTTGTTTGAGATAGGTTGTAATATATTGAATATATCTAATATATTTATCAAATGTATTATATCATGTTATTACATTCGTATATTTTTATGTAACTTTTAGAATCTGTTTGTTTACATCTGACAAACGCTGTGTGTGACCTTTGACCCGCCGTTTTGGCGGTTTTTTTCATCATGTTGTTAAATCCCCCATGTATATAAAGGAGCTTTTATTGTATTGTACACATTGGCCTGATGAAGACGCCGGTCCGGCGTCGAAACGCGTAGCCTACTCCATTATTAATAAATTCCATTTATTACATCCTCTTTCAACTGACGTCCTTCCTGAGCAGCGCCGCAATTTGGTCCCATTTTCTCTCTTGGATATACGAATTTATATGGGGCATGCTCCATTGGTTTGCGTATTACAGAGCTATTCTCTCCTAAAAAACACTTCTACTAGGAGAAGACCTCCATAGTACTGTGCCATATGGGGGCTCAATAAGACGGCAGATGTAATGCTCCAAACATGCTTCACACCATTACTAAAAAATATATTATTTTTTTTTATAAGGAGATCAATGGTTGTCAGACAAAGTAGCAAAAACAAAATCTAATGGAAGATCAAAAATAAAAATGGAAAAAGTTGTAAACCTCCGATAGGAGCCAAAAAAAAGTCTGCCCTGTTATCTCTATCTTCTCATATGGCTTAATGTCATGACTGAAAATGCAAATAGTGGAGAACGTTCTGCAATTTCTTTAGCCCCTGAAAACAGTCCTACTTTTGGCATGTGCCTTCTTTGCAAATTCAGACCAGCCGGGTCCAACTCTGCCTATAACCCAGTATCGTAAAAGCCAATCAATGTCAATAATGTTTCCACACAACCACAGTCCACTACAAATACTATTTCTACTGATGAATTGAAAATGAGAAAAAAGAAGGTCAGCGTGTTTGGCGAAACTTAATTTGTAATAATCCTGCGTGGATCCACCTATAATCTATCACATCTAAGTTCATAACTGGGACTGACGTATACAGGTCTTAGCGAATGATACTGCTGCTCTGCATGCAGAATACAGAGAAGCTGTATCTGAAAAAGCAAAAATAAATTATAAAGTTTCAAACACACTGATTGACCTTTTTATTAAAAAAAATATTTATATCCCTTTCAAAAGGTGTACATAGCCTGTAATATTTTTAGCAATTTAAAGCAGAATGGGATAATAAAAAAAATATTATTATGACAATGATAATAATAGTCATGGAAGTCACCAGTGACTCATCTTATTGAGACATCTTAATAACCACAACAAAATGACAAATTCACCTGCCGCTCCCTGCACAGGTAAGAAAAAAAACAGGATGGACGTGTGGGTCACGAATGGTAGAGAACACAGAAACATGAACCCATCTCTTATACAATAGGACACCACCATCTTCATTGTAATTACACAGATCGACTGGCGGACACGTTCAGCCCTCCTTTGATTTCCTCAAATTGTCAGAGAGAGTAACAGAGTCTATAGGGCAGATGTGAACCTGCTGAGGAACTCACCACAGAGGAGATATATCAAAACCTGTGCACCCCTGCTATGGTGCTGAGTTTTGCCACACAGTACAGAAGGGTCTGGTGTTGGATGCTTGGGCCAATTCCCTACCTCCTTGTTTGGCAACAATACAATTCCTCAGGAGAGGGGAGTAGTGCGCCACTCAGAAGTAAAAAGGGATGGGACATGTATATTTATACACAATGGCTAAGTCAGCACCAGACCTATGTATACCAATGGCGCACATACCATAGAGGCAGACTATGGGTTGTCCATGGGGCCCTTGGAGAGTAGGGGTCCAGCCCTCCCTTTACTACTGAGTAGCAAGAACCTGTGCAGCACTCCCCTCTAGAGAAATAGTTTTGTTCGTTAACAAAGGGGTAGTAAATTTGCCCAAGGGTCCAACACCAGACCCTTCTGTATTATTTGGCAAAAGTTGTCACCATATTAGGGGGCCCATTCTGATCTTTGGTATGGGGCTTCCTCTCTTCTATGTACGCCACTGATGCATACAGATGTATTGTGCATGTCATATCTATGCTGGGTCATTTATTGTGTAATGATCAAAATGTCGTTGGATGTAACATACTAATAATTGATCCTTATGTTATATACACATATCCCGTGAATTTAGATCTTACGCTATAAGATGCACCGAATCAACCATCCATGGTGGATTTTAGATGGTGGATCACGACATATAGTCATTGTAAGCAATAACATCCATTAGAGTAGGTGTTATTGGGTTTATACAGAGCAATACTTGGATGAAACAAAGTTTTCAGGACAGACCCTATAAATGAGTGCACCTGTGAGACAAGGGGAAATAAAAGGAACCAGAAGAAAGCAGGTGCGATTGGATCTTTTACATGGCTCCCCATAGTGCCAATATGAGGACTGAAAGCGTGCCCCATGCGTTAATGCAGCTGCATATCCCTCAGTGAGCACGCTCAAGTAGATCAGAAGAGACAAGACTGCTTACGTGACCCCCTTAGGCTTGGTTCACACACTTCGATAACTATTTGGCAGGGAGCCGCAATACTAATATATCAAGGGAATAATCCTAGAACTGCTTCTATGGAAAACCACAAAGCCACATGTGCAAAAACATTATGAATTCTATATACTGTTTTTCCTGACATAGTATTGCCCTATTCAGGTTAATAAAGGAAAAACATTGATAAAAGGCCAAGTGTAGGGTTCTACTGAACCGAACTTTGATCCCCATAGACCCTTGAAATGATTTGTGAAACCCGGCCTAAGAGTTGGGGGATGTAAGCCCTCTTAAAGTGTCCATAGTAAAGCTAAATTAGGTCTGAATGGGCCCATGGGGTCAGGCCAGAGAGAAAAAGCTTTTATACATTTTCTTATAAAAGCAGAATCTTTAATATACAGGCTGTAATTCTACAAGTGAATAATTTCATCTGTGAGTCATTTGATGGAATGGTTATGTAATATACTGTATACAGACGCCTTGTCATCTTCTCACCTGTCCCTGCGGGCATTAAGCTTGGATTACAATCACGCTGCTGAATATCTGTCAAGTATTGGCATTCAGTTGCTGTGCTTATTATGTACATGTCTAGTATTTCTCACTGACAGACTGGTCATACTGGGAGATAGAGTTGTGTTTGTTTTTTTACACCTAATTTTTTAGATTTTATTTAATTTATTACTATTGTAGTTTAGTCTGTAAACACAAAACAGTTGTTGCCAAGTACAGGGCCAACTGCAGGCGTATGTAGGCCCTAGGGTGACCCAGTAAAAAAAATTCACCCAGTTTGACAAGCATAGAGCATGCCTACGGAGATTGCCATGGTCCCCCCTGGCCCATTGGGCCCTGGCATCTGCCCAGGTTTGCTTGGTGCCGACGCCAGGTTTGACTAAGGATATGGATTTTTGTTTTTTTAAAACAGGGATTCAAAGAACATTAAGGAGACGAATCCCTTTGTTATGCACTGTCCCATCAGGCCTTGTACTAGTCATAACACAGAGTATCACTTGTAAGCAGAGTGTTACCTTAAATGGTGTCGGTCATCAGAAAATGATATTGTTTAAATCAAGTTTTTGTGTTCGACATTTTTTCAAATTTTGTGATGATGTTTTCTTGAATTTTCCATGTCATTATCTATATTTAAAAAAATAAAAAATCTTGCCGTTTTCTCTCTGGCCGCTAAGCCTCAAAATAGACTGACCCATCCTGTTCTGTAGAGATCACTTCCGAGAAGATATAGATATGCACAATGCCTTCTGCACAGGTCACATAGCATGCTTAGAAAACTCTCCCATATAAGTCAGCTCTGGACTATTGTTTCCTATGGTCAATGTGGCTGCTGCAAAGCATTTCTCAAAATACAGTTAACAGCAGCTCAGGAAAGATGGCTGCCCCCATAATCATGTACAGAAAATAGAATAAAATAAATCTACAATAAAAAAAATAAAAATAAGAAAATACGTTTTAGTGTTTGGTTTTAATTATTAAAATAAAACAAGGTGATACATTCCCTTTAAGACATGCTTCAAGACAGGCCGCTTCATTGTTTTAATTATTTTGTTTTGCAGCAGATACAATAGTGTGTTAAATTGGTACAATCATAGATTAAATTTACCCCACCGAATGTGGTATCACGAGACGTTTCAATATAAATACCTTCAAGGTACTTACCGTCTTCCAAGCTGTCTTCATTCACATCACACTCCGTGGCCTCACAGCTCACCCGTCCTCCACCATTCTCCTGCAAATGACAGCTTTACATTCTGATTGTTGCTTTATGTGTTTTTTTTTTTACCCCACACGTCATTATTAACAATATATGACTGATTCTCTAACTTATCCTCTAGAAGTTGCCAACAGAATTGTGATCATATTCACTTCAAACACAACAGGGTAGTGCCCAAAGGGCCAAGTGAAAACCTATCATAGCGCTTGCTAACACCTTTATATCGGTCTTTCAACACCATGTCAGCACAGAAATATTGTCAGAGTGGGTGTAGTTGGTGTGCGTTGCGAGTCCGGTGCTTTTCTTGCAGAAGACCCTTATATTAACTAGCAATTTCCATTGACTTCTATGGGGAGCGGCTGCAGCCATGTTGTGAATACACAGAGAGGCATATATTGTGCGATTTCGTGTTATTCTATACAACAAATTCTAACAAATAACAAAATGTCAAAACAGATCTACTGAACCTTAAAAAAAAAAAAAAATCAATCAGAACACGTTGGTGACATCATTGTGACAACTCTCCAAGTTAAAGAGGATCTGTCAGTCCACTGTATACTAGGGCATTTATTAGATGCCCTACTTTAATGGTGCCCTTAGATTCCACTTCACCCACTGAAGAGCCCCGCGAAGGCCGGTCAAATGCGAAGCACTTATACCAGAAGAGTGTCGTATGCCAGCCATGTGATCCCTATCAGCCAATCATTTGCGAGGGTACATGCGGGTTAACATACAGTACATGGCTCTAAGCAGCCCCGCAGAGTGGTGGGGACTATTCAGTGGGCAACATTTAAGTAAGTTTAAAGAGGACTGTTTTAGGAAAAACTCTTAAAAGGGTAACTAAACTTTCAACAAACTTCTGAATGTCATAGTGACATGTCAGAAGTTTTGATCGGTGGGGGTCCGAGCACTTAGACCCCCACCAATCGCTAAAATTAAGCGGCAGAAGCGCTCTTGTGAGCGTTCAGCCGCTTCGTTTCTATTTGGCTTTTTCCGGAAAGCCGATGTATCGGAGTACGGGCTAATAGACTTTCTATTGATAACGTAGCAGGTTTTCCCTGGAGACTATGCAAGACGACAAATAACATATTGTGATGATGTTATCATGAGTCGTGCCACATGACAAACTCAACTCCACTACATTTGTCTACCATAAAGATCAGCAAGCTGCAGATTGCACATGACCTCAGAGCTGCCTTGTTTGCTCCACTACACTATGGCTGATTTATGAGATGCATTGAAGAAGTGGAAAGTTTGATGTAGTGTAGCAAGCAGCGTGCCCCTACCTCATGCGTGATCTGCGGCATGCCATTTCTTACCTTATTCTCAATGAGCAACTCACAGACTCTCTTCTCATTCGAGACTCTATTTTTTCCATTCCTCTTCTGAAAACAACACAATAATTGTTCCAGGACATTCCTCCAAAGCCTTCTGTTCCTCTGCCACCCAACTGGGTGAGAAGTTCTCCTCTCCTCACCCAAAAACATGGGGCACTCTGCACCACTCTGACGCTGGCAGCCAAATAAATTAAAAAAAGATTAAGCTTGTGTATGTTCGCTTTCCATGTCTTTGTATACTCGTGACTACAGGAAGCAATAAGTTGCTGTGTCAGTAGTCCTAGAGGTTCCAGACACTGTATCCAAGCATCACCAAGACGTAGGGGTTGTCCAGGTGCTGTACCCAGATATCTGCCAGCTTCCTATCACCCTCTTTCCAGTCTGTATACGCCGGGGACTTTGCAGTGACGAGGAGTCTCAGTTGCTGACACAAATCACACACATAGTGATAGCAGACAGAGTCCAGACAGTCCAAAATATTCTGCTCTCCACGTCTCCATATTCTGCTCTTCACTGTATTTTGGCCTTAACAACTAGAGCAGATATAGCATTAGATTGCAAGCTCTTGGGAACACGTCTCTCCTCTTGTAGTGATCTTAACATTAACCCCTTATAGGCCTGCAAAGTTTTCTGCTAACTTTAGTTGTGAATGTGCGGTTACAGTACAAAGTACTCGTGTTGTTATCTTCAGACATTGTGGATCAGTCCCTTATCTACAGAATTATTAAAGGGAGCGTACGTTTCAAGCAAAATGCCTACAGTGCCAGCCAGCTTGGCAGGATCCTCAGTACCAACCTGACTCGCTTGCTCTGCTAGCTATGCAGGTGATCTTTACTAGACAATATGAGTAAGAAGTTATGGTATGCAGGGGCGTAGCTAGGGATGACTGGCATGGCATATGGCTTGGGTGCTAGTGATGGTACACACGAGCTGAACTGCCTTGGCCAGGGTAATAGATCCAGGGCTAAGGCAACAAATAGGATCTTTACGTCAGGTGACGGAAAGCCTAACTATGCTTTACGGCAGTAACAGAAACGTAACTTGAAGCTTCTGGGCCCCAAAGCAATAGGACCTACCATGTGCCATTTATAATACTGGTGTCTTCTTATGTCTTCTCGGGTATTACTGCAACCTCGACACCACCTATAGCTACACCTCTATGTGGTAGTACTGTGCCCTTGAACTGTTCTGCATGGTCTTTACCTAATGATTTTTTTATGGGGAGGGGGATTCACATGTACGTCAGTCTGTAGTATTCCGCTCTGGTGTGTTAGAAGCTAAGTCAAATGGAAAAGAAAATCTAAATTCTGTATTAGACGGGTAATATAAAGTCTATGGGGCTAGACTACGTGTATAGAGAGTGTCCTGATCTTCCTATGCATCCATGAATGGTGATCTTCTGGGCCTCTCTACGGGGGGTCACACTCATTCCTAATGATCGGAAGCCTCGCTGGAGTTTGCAGGTTTTATATTGCACTTTCCTGTCCTCTTTGGCTTCCGTTCTAATACAAGCACATAATAAATTGACCCATTCTGGGCAGTCGTCAGCAATGTAATATTTGATCCTTACAATACATTACATTCAGACCAGGGCCTCCAGTCTAGGGCCTCTCTTCTTTCCTACCTGTGTAACAAAAGACCATGCATTCAACAAAAGAGCAAAACTAATGTAATTGTGTCCAACCGCCAGGGAAAGTGATACACATTGTTTGCACAGCTGCCGGTGAATTGGGATATAGAATTAATGGAGTATTTGTTGTATTGCACACTTATACGCGTACGTGTCAGCCAATACTAACTGCAGGTGTCACAGGGGAATACAGGTATCTGATACTTTCTTTAAGTGAAAGGACTAGGTTAAAAAGATAAGCACAATTGTAAACCTGTCAAAGACTATAAATTATCCCTGCGGTGGCGATAAAGCCGGCACGTCTGTGCATTATATATGTATGCAAGTCCTGATGTCATATAGTACAGTATTGTACCTCCTGATCTGCAGGGCAGCAGCCATCCTCATGATTGTATACTTCGATTGCGCTATTGAATCTGCCAAAAAAAATACGAAAACGGAATCCATTTGCAACGGAAGCATTACCATTGAAATCAATGGTAATGCAAATGGAAGCGATGGTTTGCCTTTCCATTGATGGGTTCCTCAGACGGAAAGGTCTAACGGAACCCATCAATGGAACCTTGACGCTGATGTGAACAGACCCTAAGGCCTTTTCCAATACAAGGACTTACCCGGTTGGGTAAAGAGTTAGGCGCCACAGGCAAGTGTCCAGAGCGCCCCAAAATGTAAGTAACACAGCAAAACTTCGTATAATCATAAAAAACTGAGAGAAAGAGAAGTCATATCGCCACAAAATAGAATATAAAAATAGCAAGATTTTATTAGGACATACAATACAAAAACATTATTACAAAATAAAATTCAAAGATGGATCCGAATAAAAGAAGGGAAAGGCAGTGCGGTAGCTTCAAAGATATTGAAAATTGGGATATAAGGCCCACTGTGGATACGCAGAATCTGGTACAAAAACACTTCCTAGTGTGAATCACACGTGACAGCGTCTAGCTAATATATTATCTGCACATATAATAGACTAGTAATGACAAGCAGCAGAATTTAGGAATTAATCATAACACAAAGTCAGTACAAATAGCCCTAATGCTTGTAACATTACTAGAGGGTAGTGTTTAAGTGTCTATATTTAATTTGCACTTGTCAGAGGTAGGTAAAAACGATCTGAACCAAAGTGCCAAAGTAAGAATAGAACTGTCAGAGACGCAGTCCAATGTATTTGGTCCGTGTGAAATCACATTAAGTCAAGTGTGAAGAGTATAGTAGTGGGCTTACCCATTAAAGTGAATGTAGTGAAGTCCCGCACTGCAGCCTGAAAGATGTTGCGCCCCGACGCGCGTTTCGCCGATATGGCTTCCTCAGGGGGTAGACCCTAAGGCCTTGTTCACACAGCGTGTATTTGACGTATTTTTACGCACCGAAATACGCGTCAAAGACACTCGATTAAGCTGCTCATTCAAATCAATGGGAAAACGCGCAGTTAGTACATATCGCTTTTTTTGTACGCAAGCGTATTGCGCAAAAAGACCCCCACAAAAAGTGTACACAAAACGCGTAAAAAAAACATGTGGAAAACACGTAAAAAAATCATTTCGAAAAGCGCTTAAGGATGTTAACACGTCGTGTTTTGGGGGGTTTTTAATGCCATATAAAGATGCCGTAAGGGTGGCAGAAAAGATGTGATCGGCCATCGAACAAGCGTTTGTTCCTTTGTTGGTGGATCGCTGCCCTGTTAACACAAGCAAATGATCGTTCATCACGAACAATTGACTGTAAAATGGCCTAAAAACAGGAGCGATCAGTGGCAAAATCTTTATTTGTCCATCAGGAATGTGTCAGAAAGACCGACAAAATTTGGCTGCCAAGAGCAACTTTCAGCTTCTAAAGCAGGAGGGAAGAAATGTTTATTGGCCTGTTTGACACCAGAAAGACCAAGGGGTTCTCCGCTTTTGGACGATGCTTACTTGTTAAAAGGTCCAGTGGCAATAAGTTGATCACAAAGTGTCCCCCTGCAATCACCCCCAAGAATCAGCTGTAATCTGTGGGGAAACCGGTCAGTAAGTGTTTCATCTCCCTGCAGCGCCACCACAGGGGAAATCACGCATTACACAGTGTCTATTCACATAAAAGGATTGTCTGTGTAATGCAGGACAGGACAGGTCCTCCAGAGCAGGAGACGCTCTTTGTAACCACTCTTTACTCTGGCCAAGAGATGAGGATCCTGAATAGAGCAGAAGTTTATTATGATATCATAGGCACAGAAGAGTTTTCTAAGCAGTGGTCAAAATGTGATCACAATGTTCCAAAGTGTGAGCACTACAGGTAAGTGTAGAAATCCCTACAGTGAACCCTTAAAGGGTATGCTCCATTTGGACAAGTCATATTGCAGCATTCTCACCCATGAATATCACTGCTCTGCCATTTAACCAATCAGACATTGCAGGCAGCCCCCTCAATCGTGTTCAGACGTTGTAGACAGACATACATGAGGTCCGGAAGTCCTAAAGTGCCAAGAACTGAACTAGATGCCAATCACATGCTATGGTCAAAAGATCTCCCGATTCACTGGATGGTGGAACACTGGTGAGAATGATGGAAAGTCAACATGAAAATCCTTTGTTTTTTCATACAAAGCATGGGTCTAACTTTGATTTTACTGTTATGCATCTCTCTGGTCTAGTTAGTCCCCGAGTCCTGACTTTCTCCAGAGGCAGACATTTGAAAAACAGCAGCTGTGTTCTCCTTGATCTCCAACTACTTGATCAGCGTGAGGTTCTTGTCATAGAGCAGATCACTCACGACTGTCCCGCAAATCCTTTACTGGCATGTCATTCCACCATTAAATGTAGGTAATGGGAATCATTAGCGCAATCCCCCGCATGGAAGTGTTATTCTGTCGCTAGGGTGGCAGTGGCACCTGGGACTTCAGGGCCCCTGGGCAGCTGTACATATGCCATGTGCGCCCCTGTGGTGGACCAACAAAGCGCAAAGCCTCAGAGCCTACTAGTAATAAATGCAATCAAAAGAATTTGTGATGTTAAATGGAGACCAACACCTTCCCCATTCATGGTCATTAATAGTGAAATGGTTGTGCATTTCCACTGACTTGAAAGAAAAATCGAAGACTCATAACTCTTGCCAGTTGCACGTAAAAGTGATTGTTTTGAATCAAGATCTCCAACAGACCTTGGACGTCACCAAGACCTATACATATACGTGCAACTATTATACCAAAGAAGATAAATTCTTTCAAGTCCAAAACGACCAGCTAAACTTTACCAATACCTAGGTTAGACTTTCCGAAGCCTCAAGACACAAACCAAGTAATTACGTCAGGCGGGTATCAGATTGCCAGCTGGCCTGAAGGCCAGGGAACATGAACCCAGCAGATTATTCTATTATTTGTGTTAGTCACATCAAGAAAGATATATTCTTAACCATCCTAATTTCAAGATCCCTGACTGCCAGAACATTTTGCAATGTACCGGACCAAAGCACGCATACAGCATTTATAGATTATACGATATGTGGCAGTAGAGTCTTTCAGCTTGACTGAACCAGAGATTATCATTGAGGATGAGAAAGATGCACTACAAACAGCAGCAGGAGTCGTACTATTGTTTATGGGGCGAAAATCTCCTGCAATGATGGCTGGTGGTCTACAAGTAGGTGTGTCCTTGCGCAGGGACGTAGCTATGGGGGGCAGGCGGAGCATGTGCCCCGGGTGCAACTAAGAGGGAAGGTGTGGGGGGGCCAGGGCCGCACCATCCATGACTGCAGCCTGCTGCCTCACTAAGGGGGCAGCAGCGCCATTGAAACCAGCTGCCGCCACCCCCTTCTGCACTTTAATTGTACCTGCGTCTTTCAACGATGCAAGTGGCGCGATTACTTCTTTGCACCGCTTGTGTCGTTGAAGGGCGCTGATTGACAGGGCAAGTCATTCTGCACTTCCTATCAGCTCCTTTCATAGAAGCAAGCGGTGCGATGCCGTTATCGCGCTGCTTGCGTCGTTCAACCCCAACAGACCTGCTCAGAAGAGAGCAGGTCTGCATTGCCACCGGATAGCGCGGGAATGGGATTAAGGGGAGTATATATATGTATGAGCTTGGTTCTGGTGCTGTATTTATGTACTGAGCTTTGTTCTGGTGCTGTATTTATGTACCGAGCTTTGTTCTGGTGCTGTATTTATGTACTGAGCTTTATTCTGGTGCTGTATTTATGTACTGAGCTTTGTTCTGGTGCTGTATTTATGTACTGAGCTTGGTTCTGAAGTTGTATATAGAACTATATGGCTTATAAAATGTACAAATAGTTTTATGCTCGAGTTACACAAAAAAATGTGGGAAAAAAATGACCTCATTGATTGGTAGAGAAAACAAACATGGTGAGGGGGAAGGAGAGGTCGGGAAAGAGGGGGGGGGTGCCAAACTGAAGCTTTGCCCAGGGTGCTGGAGAACCTAGCCCTTTTTTTTTGCCATTATCAGCAGTCAAACCAAGTCTTGCCCATCACCATCATCCTCCATTCTACCAAATGACTTTGCCCACTCCTTGATGCTAAGCAGGCGGTGGCACCACCGTCATCCAACCATATTTACCCCCTTCACAGCCACCTCTCTTGTTGTGCTACCACTAGTATATTCCTTATCCCTTCCCATGTTTCTGAGCAGGGGTGTAGATATAGAGGGTGCAGAGATAGTAGTCACACCCAGATCCTGGTGGCTAAGGGGACCCAAAGATCCCCCGGCCACAAAAGTCATCAGTATTTTAAATGTCAGTGTTGGGGTCCAGGAGCTTCAAGCTAAGCCTCGGTTTAGTCCAGTTATTACATTGGTCATTTTGTAAAGAGCTCTGAACTATGGAAACATATTTTTTGTACAAATCATATTATAATAAATGCTTTCAGAATATATCCATGTGGGATTTATGTATAAAAAGAACAGTTTAAAAAAAACAAAAAAAAAACAGTGCATCTCATTGCTCACAAAATAACCTCTCCCTGTACACAGACATACGTCTGACTATGTAAAGCATGTCAACAGTGCCTAACACTAAATGACCACAAGATGTCGCTGTTGTGCTGTATGAAAATTTCCATCAAACATTTTGAGATTTATGGCTGCATACGGAATATAGAATTTGTTGACTACGCTATTGATTCCGTCAAAAACGACAGAACCCTTGCACAACGGAGACAGACACAACGGAGACCATTGCCACCGGATCCGTCACTATTGAAATCAAGTGTGATGGAAACAGAAGCCTATAGTTTCCGTATGTGTGTCAGGGCCCCGTTCGGAAGGAAAGCTCCGACCGAACGGAGCCCTGACGCAGATGTGAACGAAGCCTAATCTATAGAAATTCATCCAGTATGCTATGGAGTGTGGAAGGGATAAGTAAACTGTCTGGCACTTATAGAATATTGTGGGGCACTGTAGCAAGCCAAGCGTGGGGCAAGCTACGACCGAGTGATGCGCACTTAGGGCTGGATTAAGGTTTGCAAAAGAACCAATATGCGTGGAGGTCCCTAGTAATTATTTTTTCTTTTACAAGAAGGGATATTTAGTGTAACATAATACCACCCAAATACTAGAATAATACTACACACAAATGATTGTGCTGTACAATGCCCACATATTAGTGCCATAAAGTACCCAAATATTACTTCTGTAAAGCATCTAAAAAATACCACAACTCAACCTTGTTACAAGCCACCAGGAACCAAATATAAAGCAGTCCCTTCTCATGACCCCTCTCCATTAGCAAGAGCAGATCCTGCACTGGAGAACTATGCATTACATCATTATATAGGCAATTCATTTGTAATATCATGGCTCCTGCAGCTTTCCCAGGCTAATAGATCTGGTCTTTTAATACCGTAGGCTTCTCAATTTTCACAAGACTCGCGACCTTATGTATATAATCTGGGCGCAAATGCAGCTAGTCTATGTGATGACTGCAGCGGAACAGAAAAAAAAAAATGCTGGTAAATCAGTCACAGAAATCTGCAGCAAATAGTGTGTGTTGCTGCGCATATTGCTCCGGAAAAACAATGTAGCTGCGGAAATCATTACAGATTTTTTCGCAGTGGTTTTATTTGCTGATTTAGTGTGAAGCTTTGATTATAGAAACTTTGTACACCTGCGGATTCACAGCGTTTCCGCTGCGGAAACTCTGTACAAACTGCAACAAAACTTATTCTCCCCATTCAAGTCTATGGGCAACACATAAGAAACAGATAAGAAAACCACCCTGCAGAACACTTTCCATACAGCTATTCTGCGGTTTTTTTCCACAGCACGTGGCCGAGACTTGCAGAAATCGTATCCACTTTGCTGCTACTGTAAACGCTGGAGAATTTCTACGCAGAATTCGTGGCGGAAATTCAGCAGAATATCCTGCCTGTGGGAACATACCCGCCTCCGTCATACACATTTTGTGTAGCTTTTCTTGGGCATAAAAAAAAAAAACGAAAAAAAAAAAAACGGCTAAAATACGCACCTTTTTACATTGCCGATCATGCAATTAAAAGATCATGTAATGCAAAAAGATTCCGCTTATTCTGAAAAGACAAAAACTAAATTGACATGGAAAAACCTGAGAGCTATGCAAGAAAACGCCACTAACTGCCTGAAAAAACGCAAAAAAAAAAAACCCTTGCTGCAATTTGAAAGGAAGAAAAAAAACAAAAAACGCAGCCGAGCCAAAAGATGCAAGACAAAAACGAAAAAATGACACAATCAAACGCAATGTTTGTAGGGAGTTTTATATTTCAGCATCGACTTCCCGCTACCATCTGGCCACATCATTTTTTGCCCAAAAAAAAAAAAAAAAGGAGCAGGAAAAACGCTACAAAAAACGTGACGACGTTCCTAAAAATGCTATGTAAAGCCACCCATATAAGAATAGGTTCTGCTTTTTATACCAAGATCCAGCTTCGTCTCCCGTGAAGATCTCTCAGCATCCTCCCTATGATATAGTGTTTCACCTGCAGGAAGTGACGATAGTCCTATATCCCTGAGTCCTGCACTATGTTCAGTGGCGTAGCAAGAGGGGTTGCAGCAGTCACAATTGCCCCTTGCATGCCACCCACACCACGTCTATCCACCGTTGCTGTAGTAACTGGGGCCTATGTAGTATACAAGCCCCTGTAACTATAGTAACCATGTACTTAACCACCTTGCTCCGGAGTCTGGTTCGGGCGCAGTGCTAAATCCGGACGACTTTCAGCGTCCCGTTATGTACGCCGCGCACAAGGCAGTGCCACTAAATGGCATCAGGACCCGCACTGCCCCGGGAGATGTAGAAAACCTGATTCAGGAGCGAAGAGGGTGAGTATAAGAATACGGTCTGCTGGGCCCTGTATCTAAGCCTGACATGCATGATACGGTCTTCAGGGCCCTGTATCTAAGCGAAATGTGTGTTAGTCTCTGCTGGGCCCTGTATCTAAGCCCATCATGTGTAATATGGTCTGCTGGACCCTGTATCTAGTCCGATCATGTGTAATATGGTCTGCTGGACCCTGTATCTAGTCCGATCATGTGTAATATGGTCTGCTGGACCCTGTATCTAAGCCTACCATGCCTGATACGGTCTGCTGGGCCCTGTATCTAATCCTATTTTTATATATATATATATATATATATATATATATATATATATATATATATATATATATATAATTTTTTTAATATATTTTTTTTGGGGGGGGGGGGTGGCATATGTCTTTGGGCTATTGCCCCTGATGTCTTAAGACCTTTGCAACACCCCTGGCTGCTAGTGCTGCATCAATGGGTCACTTGAAGGCCGGCGGCCATGAAGAGAACTTGGGGGGGGGGGGCATAGAAACTCTTGCATCGGGGTTCATGAGCCTTTAGCTACACCCCTGTGTGGATGGTCGAGCTACAGCAGGCCGCCCTCAACCCCTGATTAGACCTCTGAGCAGCAAGTCAGAAACGAAACTCAGCAAACAGCAACTTCATGAAAGTGAAACTGTATTGGAGGGCAGAGTAAGAGATTAGCATATAGTCAGCTGGAGGCGGCCGGGAACTCCTTCCTATGTGCAGCTGCCACCGTGGCTTTATATGCTAGAAGAAAGAAAACAAACAGCACCTGGATATGAAGTGGTATGTCCTATATCAGCGGGTAAAGGGGGTTTTACACTGGATGATTATCAGGCAGACGAGCGTTCTTAGAAACAGGGCAGTGGTCAGCAGATGAACGAGCAAACGCTTGATAATCTGCTGGTCGTATCGTTTTAAAAAACAAATATCGTTGTCGGCTGCACATCTCCCGGTGTAAACAGGGCGACGCGCTACCGATATGATAACGTATGGGGACGAGCGATCGTAGTAAAGACCGCTCGTCCGTATCCATAGCTCCATGTGACAGGCGCAAACGATCAATGATGTCACGTTAATCGGCGCTCGCTGCCCCGGCCGATTATCGGCCGGTGTAAAAAGGCCTTAAATCTTACTTAAGAAATGCAATCGGCGTCTTGTATTCAAATGTAAAGAAATCCCTTAGCTGTATCTATATGCGTTAGTTAACTTTTTTGAGGCTCATTTCCCTCAGTATACACTACATGTACCTGATAATCTTGTTTTTCTATCTCCATTTACTGTCTGACTGATAGTGAGGTGGGCTTGTGATTGTACACAACAGCCAATCTGAACAAGTAGAGCTGCAGTATAGAACATAAAAGAGAAGCAGCCTGAGCTTCCAATTTCAGACTCTCAATAGACAAGGAGATTTACGTCAGTCAGTGCTCTCTCTATGTAGAATTGTATATTTTATATGGCATATTCTATATTGTTTTCAGATATTGAAGGAAACCTAAAGTGTAGCACAATGGACTCTACAGAGGTCACTCATCCCGACGCTCCAGAGCAGGATCACGAGGTACTAGTTTTTTAATTGCTCATTTTACAACAGACTGTACAGTGGTTTTTGTTGCATATATATTTCTCCTGCTGTATTATATTTATGTATATATCTATATGGTAAGACTTTGAATACACCTTTCCATGGATAGAGAGGTCAACAGGGTTATCATCATGCCTTCCTTCAGGATATTAGGACCACAAAGTAGTTTTCGTGGAGCCTTCCTTCTTTATGTCGGTCTGATAATCCTAAACATCTGCAAGTCCAGTACCTGTTAAATAACCAGGGAAGCAAATGATCAAAAACACATTTCCAGGTCCAAACTGTTGAGGGTTTGTCTCTCCCAAGTTTTAGCTTTCATTTGCATACAGCCATGCCCAAGGCTGCCAGCTATATTAATTTCTAATGATTGGAAAAGCTAGCTACCTCCTCCCTCACTGATCCCACCATTGAACTACACATTCCTTGTTTCTCAACTTCTGTATAAAAACATTTTGTACATTAGAAGGATAATATTGAAGATTGATCTGTCCGACAAATCACTGATTTATATATACACATTTAGTTTATGATACCAGATCACGTTTCCCACTTTACAGGTAGAGATTAGTCAAGCATGTCTCTACACAGTTAGATGGATGAAAGGGGGGTGGGTTACTTCACAGTAATGGCCAGTGACACCTGGGGTGCACCATCTGTGTGACCAGATGACAGAAGAATCAGCCCCCATAGAGAGTTTAAATGGATGATAAAGATAAACGGTCAGACAGCTACTTCCTGCTGTCAAACGGTTATTCTCATCACACAACGTAATGGCACATTGCAATAATAGATATGCCATTATTTTTCGATCGGTGGGGGTTTGACTGCTGGGACATCCACTGATACTAAAAATATAAGGGACCCTTTTAAGTTACTCCTTGAAATGCAGAGCTCCTGGCTGTTCAGGGAACTGCAGCACGGCCCCATTCACGTCAGGAGTGGTACGGTGCAGTGAAAAACAGTGAAGAGGTGCTACGTCAGCACTGTGGCCCCTTAAATCAAAGGACCGGTGAGGGTCCCAGCAGTCAGACCACCATCAATCGCGAAGAGTTGGCATATCACTAGGATATGCTATCACTTTGTTTGATGAGAATACCCCTTTAAGGCAGGAAAGGTCTTCAGTACAAAGAGACTAAACACAGTTACTGCACATAAGAGTTAAGGAGAACCGTACAGTTTTAATTTTTGGCTGAAATTTAAAGTTTACCTTATAACGCTTGTATTAAATCTAATGCTTATAAACTGCATGAGTCCAAAATAACTTATATAGTCCAATACACATCTCAACATGAATGGTAACTATCAAATGGTGTATGGATATGTAGATCAAGATCCAAAGAGTCTGGAAAAATCCAATATATAGACAATGAGAACTCACTGGCAGATGCTAGAAGGCTCTGAGCCCCATGACACATCAAGTTGGTCTTAAACTGCTCCAATATACATTGATATTCTTCATAAGTTGTAAAAATGTATTAAAATGGACCTGTATAGGGTCTTTTTAACCAATGCATAGTGAAGAATAGATGAAACCGCAAGTTGCTTGTAATATTGCATCACGGAATTACAATAAAATCAAGGTTCCTAACAGGATATTGTCGTCCCTCTCTGTGTAGACCAACATGAGTGATGCACTTGTTAACCCAACAAAGGTCAAAGATGACGTCATGCTGCCAACAGCAGAGGTACCCAAGTTATCGATCAGTGATATTAGAATCCATCTTTCCCATATGCAGCTGGTGTCATGGCAAATAGTCAGTAACATTCACAATAAAATTACCCTGACGCAAAAGAATCATGAACTATACCGGTTAAATCTCGGTAAAATCTACCGTGACTGTCATCACTTACTGGAAATAGAGGAAGAGATGAGGGTGACTGAGAGTAAGAAACAGGAAGACCAAGCCATGCAAAGGTTGGAGGAGAAAACCTTACAACTGGTGCGTCTTATGGAGCAACTTCAAGGCACAAAATCAAAGAACCAACTAAGTGACCTTGAAGCGAAGTTAAAGGCACTGGAAGGGCCGGAGAAGGAACTAGATCTAGGTGAGCCTCCTATACAGCTCCGAATCTCCAAACAGATGATGCATATGGTGAAACCAGTACCAGAACAGATACAGTTTGATCCACAAAGTGCTCATCCGAATCTTGTCTTATCCCCAGACTTCAAGCAAATAAGATTCGAGCCAACTCCCCAAATGATAAAAGCAAACTCAAGATATTTCGAGCCAGGGTTATATGTTTTGGGGAAACCGGGATTTAAGTCCGGTCGGCACTACTGGGAAATAAATGTGGGCAGTAAAAGTAACTGGATCATAGGTGTTGTGAAGGAATCGGTGGAACGCAAGGGATTATGGGAGTTGAATTCATCAAATGGCTATTGGGTTCTACGTAAGCAAGGAGGCAATGTGTATTATGGCATCGGGAAAACTTGCGAGAGGCTAAAATATAACTTATCTCCTATAAGGATTGGAGTCTGTTTGGATCTATTTAGAAGTCACCTGGTCTTTTATGATGCCAGCTCCACAGCGGTCATTCATGAACTGTCTCTATGTGTGGGTAAGGAGACATTGCTTCCATTTTTTTGCCCTGGAATTCCTATGATAGACGACGACTGGTGCCCACTAACTATATGTGTGTAGGAAAAAAAAAAAAAAAAGTGTGGGTTCCCTAATATGCCCAGTATATTTCCGGAGATTTACAGATCATTGCCTAAGATTGGCCACAGGTGGATACGGACATGGAAAACACTTCACATATTAGAAATAAAATTGGATGAGATTCAGATTGGTCAGCCCTCAACAACCAGAATTGCACCTTCTTATGGATAGGACGAATTAGATGACCACAAACCCCTAATTATAAAACACATCTCTGCTTTCAAATATTTGTTCCCATGATGTGCAACGAAGCAATAAAATATTTTTTCTTGCTCTGGACTTTCTCTATCGATACAGGGAATTTAATCAACCGCAATCTAAATATATATAAATTTCTCCGCTTCTACATCTTAATAGAGTTCCATTTGCAGATACAGAGCTCCAAATATATGATTCAATTTAGGCTGCATGTATGCAAATACCACTAGGGGGAGTTTATGAGTTTCTTGTATACTGTTAATACATTGAACTCCATAATAATCCAGTATGCAATAAGATCCGAAAGCTCCCCCTAGTGGTAGCTGCAGGAAACTAGAACTTTATAATGTAATTCTACGTTTATACCGAATAAGGACTATGGACAAGGATCGTCTTGATGCAACAACCCCTTTAATAATCACTGCTAGCAATTTGCCTACTAGCAACATGTTATATAATAACTTAGGGGCAAGTCATAAAAATACTGCCCAGCTTGTTTTGCTGTATTCTTGCAGCTCTTGATGGTCAAACTAAAATTAGCTCCTCACCAGTTGATGATATTCTCAATTGACTGGAAGGACCATCAATAACATGCACTTAAGACATTGCATATTTTCAATACTAATAAAAGTTTTGTTAAGAGCCATTTGATTGTTCAAAAATGATGCTAAATCAAGTGGTCTACTGTTTATAAAGACAGTTCACCACTAGGGGCACTATTTAATTCCAGCCCAAATCTATAATTCCGATTATTTTATCACTCAGACATGTCTAATTGGAGGGTCAGATTTCAACAATTAGAGGGTTCCGTTCCTATTTCTTAGAGAAGAGGGGACTGCACGTGTTGTCACTCTCAATGGAAATGAATGAGATTTAAGGAAACCGCCTAGTGTTATGGTAAAGGCTATTTCATCTCAGTTGTCTCAGATGATTGTGCCATAACACATTTAGATTATGATTACTGATCATTCACATTCAATATTTACTACTAGAGGTGTGAACCAATTTGTTTGCACATAAAGGACCAAGATAAATGAAAAATTGTTCAGAACTTCCTCTCCTTGTAGTATGCAAAAAAACTAGATCTCATAGGAAACCGCTGACGCATTTCGGACAGAAAACTATCCATATAGTAGTTATGAAACGATCAGACTAATTAATTTTTTAAATGCAATATAGTGCCTCTAATAAACAAAGAGAAAACAGCAGAACATGTGCAGTGTTCCCTCTAGTATATGCTGGGATATGATTCTGTCCATTAATGCCAGCCTTGGGGGCTGAATTTACAGAAGAAACAGACTGTTTAGCTGCACTCCCTTTGGGATCGATTGGTCGTATCTCTTCTGTGTGGATATGTTTAGGGCTATGTGATAACAGACATGGCCAATCGATACTGCAGGGAGCAAAAGAAAACAAAGGGTGTTCCCAGAGAGTTGTAGACCCAAAAAGTGGATTTTAGGGACATAATTATTACGATTTTTCTTCGTACAATCTCATTTACTCATATTGATATAATCTCGGAGAGCCCCTTTAAACTCCCTGCCATATGGAAGTAATAAGAATCCCACAAAGACATTATGTTGTATCTCTGTACTGAAGGTAACTTCACATATGGTATGAGCCACTCCTGGTTGCTCAGACCTTTGTACTGTAACTCAGCTATGACAACAATGAGGGATGGGCAGTGTCCTATTTCAAGTTCCAGTTTACCTGGACAGTCTTAGTGAGTACACCCTGAATGAATTATTCTGTACCCCATAGTTTCATATCCTGTATGGGTCACTTATTAAAAGAGAAAACACAAGACAGAATAAAAAAAAAGCTCTGAAAAAAATAAAATAAAAAATTGAAGTAGTATGAAGTTTGTTCCAGATTATGTTTGTTTGGTTCGTTGGTTGGGGTTGTTTATCAGTTTAGCAACATCCTCACATCTCTAACCCGCTGTTGGCAACTCCTGTCATACCACAATTTTACATTTAGTCAGAGATAATTAACCTATAGTTTACTCATATGAATAAACAGGTCACTGCCTCCCACAAGATCAGCACACATCTCCCGCTGTTGTGATAATTGATGTCAACTGAATAAACACTGCTCCGATAAGGGCCGGATCAGGGCATTGATAAATGGGGCAAATGCCCCAGGGGCCTCCACCGTGCTGTCCCAACCATAATCTAAACGTAAGTGAGCTAGAACGGTTATTATTTTGGAGCCGTATAGGGTTATTATTTGCACACTACATAGAAGTCATCATAAGCACTGTTTAATGTGTTCTCTGTATTGCACTATCCACTGTATGGGTGCTGTATGGTACTGTTATTTGGCACTGATTGGTTGTATTCTTTAGGTACAATTGGGGCAGTGTTACGGTAGTATTATGCTTGACTTCCCTCTTTCCCAAAAAAAAAAAAAAAGGTATTCCCCTCACACGCGCATTTGTCCAGGGGCCTCAACAGACTTATCTGGCTCCCAGTAACATAATCACACAAGCAGACAGGTTCATTCTCTACCTCCCCCACATAGATACTTTATAGCACCCGTACTCACCAAAATAATATCATAAATGGCCGGGTCACTGCCTGCAACAAAATCAACACATTCATCTCCTGCTGTTGTCATCATTCTTTTGATCGAATTATACATAGTGTGTTGTATCCAAGCCTACTTTAGGAAAGTGACCAGGCACATGCAGACCTGTCCCCACTATAAATCACTGCATCCTACAAGGAGAACAAGCTCCGCTCTTGCGGTTTGGTTGGTTCCAGGACTTCTGGTGTTCTGTTTGTCTAGAGTCTTATTCATATAGCAGCCTATAGGGATGTACAGAGGCTAAAAACCCCATACAGAGCTAGTCCTACTGTCTGTTACAATGTATCAGTATAGGTAAGAGTTGCCAGACCAGAGTCCAAACCAGGAACGGGACTTATGCGGAAGTGTTTAATTTACAGAGGCAAGGGAGGACATACCCTATGTGCGACCTATGCAGTTCCACAGGGGCCCAGTAAATAGGGGGCCCACTGCTCCCTTAAAAGCAGCCAGCAGCAACCCCTACTGTCTATTAGATTGCATGTAAGGGACGGAGCCAATTCATTTTTTAAGTCACAATTACGGTTGTATAGAAGGGGAGTATTCTGTGCGGAGCCATCCATAAGCAAGGGGCCCATATTCTGTTCTTGAATCAGGGCCTCTACTGTCTGGATCCGCACAAGCAGAATATTGCCCAGACTGGATACATTTTAAAACACCCTCATGCAAACTAGAATGTTTCAGTTCAATGCCAGCCAGCAGAGATCTTGAAATTGAAGTTATACAACTTTCTAGACAACAATTCAGTTTCAGTAATCTGCCTTGAACAGTGTGTGTGGGAACCAGTCTCACATAGAAAGTCACACTGTAGTATCCTGTGACTTGGCAGGTGACCAGATCTGGTTTTAAATAGCTCACCTGGCAACTTTCCACACAAAGATAAATCCAAGCAGAGTTATGCTAGGTTTTAACAAGTTAATCATGGAGATCCCTGGCTCTAAAGTCATGATGGTTGTCACTTGGGTACAAAATAATGGTTCATGAGACTAATATCCCCATTCTGGAGGGGGGGTGGGGGGGATGTCTCACTGGCAGATACACGGCCTTCAACTCAGCCACTCTACCTAGAAATACTCCCTATAGCTCGTACTGCTGTATACAACAGCTATAATATCACTTGCGTCCATTGACTGTGTGACATCAATCCAAAACATAATTATTGTATAATGTATGTTGAAGACTATAGTTAGGGTGAATATGTATATACAATAAAAACTACCCATTATTATTATTATTGACAGATTTTACTTAAAGACTATCTGCACTTTCAACAAACCTTTTATATGCCATAGAATCAAATCAGAAGTTTTCATCGGTGGGGTCAGGGTGCTGGTTCTCATACCGTCGCTGAACCGAAGATGCAGAAGCGCTCAGGGAAGTTCCCTGCAATTTCAGCTTTGATCTGCGCTCCTCGGTAGGCTGTAGACGGACTCCTATAGAACATTTAGCACCAAACACAGTTAAATGTGCAGGGCGTTAAACTAAAGGGTTTCTGCACCTTCGTTTCAGCGACAGTGGGAGTCTCATCACCCGGACCGCCACCGATCAAAACGTCTAATATGTCTCTATGACATATCAAACATTTTTTGAAAGTGCAGATACTCTTTAAACTAACATATTGCAATAGATTCCCAAAATGTGATTCTCTTGGGATATACAGCAAGTAAACAGCCCATATATTTCAAAAGGTATCATGTAATTCTTTTTTTCCCCTGTGGTGGCACTGCAGGGAATTAGTACACTTACTGATAGGCTCCCAATAGATTACAGTTGATCGCTGAGGGATTCTGCAGTGGAACACCCTGTGAACAGTTTCTCATCAAGAAACCCTAATAACAAAGGGATTTCAAATGAGGACCACCCCTTTAATGATCAAGAGTCCACAAAGGAAATTAATTAGTAAGCTGCATATTCAGAATTTATCCTTAATAACACACATGGATTTCTATAAATACGGAATATTATGTACATTGCAGGCTGAAAACAAGTTAAACACAGCATGCAGCAAGACAAATGAAGACACAAGCATTGCATCACTTCTGACAGGTCAACGAGATATTCCACAGCAGAAGGAAGAAGAGAAGGTATTACCTACTAAATATCATGGGTGTAGCTATAGGGGGTGCAGAGGTAGCAGTCTCACCCCCGGCATCTTGGGGGCCCAAAGGTCCCTCTGCCACATAAGAAGACGGCAGTATTATAAATGGTACATGGTAGGTAGGGGGAACCGGTTTCAGATTTGCATAGGGGCCCAAGAGTTTCAAGTTATGCCACTGCTGAGTATCATATGCAGCTTATAGGTTTAACGCTTTCACTACTTGAACCTGTTTAGATAGGTCAACCACCTTCCCTGCTACTGCATATTGGTGGCATTGTTCATATAGGACAGTGAATGGATAAATACTGGAACCTTACACAATATTTAGCTCTTGACTTCTTCTAAAAAGTTAGTTTAAACTGAATCTGTCGACAGGCTCAACCTGTCCAAGTTGGTTCTCAACATTTGGCCAAGTAGGTAGAGCTATGCCCACTGTGGATGATTACTGACACTCCTCTAGAAGGAAGATCGCGGTCTGTCTCTCTAGTGACACCTATGGCGACAACTCCAAACAGTTCTGTCTACAGATGGATGTTTCTGGTTTGGCTATTAGCCTCTTTCAAGGCTCTATAAAAAGGGTTGGACATTGACTCACAAGATAGTCACCTATAGATGGATCTAGAGAGACAGTTTTCTTACTTATGGGAGAGCTATTTTGCATACTTTTCCCCAGAAGCATTGCCCCTAAAACCCCTACCAGCTGGATTTCCGCAAGGACAATCTGTACCTTCCAAGAGCTGCTTCATAGATAAGAATTTGATCCTTTCTGGGGTGCAACGAACTTTGCCTTAAAAGGGGTTATCCCATGAGAAACATGAAACACCAATCCACGGGTTAGGTGATAAATGCAAGACTGCTAGGGGCCCCACCACTGAAACTCCCATGTTCACTAGAACAGGAGTCCTGAGCCCCCAATTCCTATTCACTGTATGAACAAAGTGAGGAGGCGCTTAAACAGAGCGGTGACCATGATGCTCCATCCAACGTCTATGGGGCTGACGGAAACAGCCGAGCACTGTATTTGACTCCATTGGCCTCGTAGACGTTGAATAGAGCAGCAGGAGTTCCACCAATCCATTCAAACTCCACCTTACTGCAGTCGTGCAGTGCGGAGGAACGGATAGGTGATAAAAAAAAATTCATAGTAAAACACCTTTTAGTAGAAATTAAAAGGGTCGCCTCATTAGGGCATATGGACGTTAAAGAGAGTGGGTTCCTGCTTAACATCCCCTCTATAAGCCAAAAAGAAGAGGCACTCACGAGGAGCTCTGGCGAATCAGTCGTCCATCTATCTCAAATGAATGGCTGACATGTAATACTCAACTTCTGGCTGGCTTTTGTTTCCTTGGGCAAGAACAGCTGATCAACCGGGCGAGCTTCATTTTAAAAAGGTAATTTTAATGGGGCTTTTGTATATGCTCTGTGATAGAAATTCTAACTGATGATATCTTCCAAAAAAGTCACAACGAGATGTCAAAAATAACTAAAGTTGAACTACCCTTTAATTTATGCTCCTCTCTAGTGCCTCGCACTTGAGTCATCTCTTAATAGTTCATCGCATCAAGGTCCCGATTGTGTCTTGATTTTGGATGGAACATCTGTTGAGAAAAATATGACCTTGACTTATGCCCTTTCCACAGCGTCCATCAAGCCTTGTCCTTCAAGATGATGAAGAGTCCCAAGTTTCTCAGTGTCAGATTTACTTGAAGGAGGTAGCATGGAAGCTGTTTGAAGACTATGAGAAACAATTGCACACAACGCGGTTAATGGGAGATCTCCACAGGGAAAAACTTAAAGAAACCTTCCGTCACCTCCACCAGTATCTGGTACAAGAGGAAGAAACACGTATGGCCAAACAGGAAGATTCAGTAGAAACATCTATTAAGGACTTAGAATTCAGAGTCCTGTCGTTGTTAGGCTTTTCTACCACCATTACCGATATTCTGGTGAAATTGAAAAATGGAGAAATGGTATTAATGACCAAAGAACATTTAAAGCAACTCAACGATCAGTTGGAGGAGGTGTCCAAATTCAATGTAACGCTAAAAAGTCACTTATCACCTTTCCAGGTACAGGAATGGAGGGGAATACAGCATATTGTAAAACCAGTTGTAAAAATGCTTCACTTTGACCCCAACAGTGCGAACCCTAATCTCTTCGTATCACAAGATCTTAAGCAGGTGAGATACACATCCTTCCCTCAAGCTAGATACGCCAACACCTTCTTTGAACCAGGGCTTTATGTAGTAGGACTACCTGGGTTTCAAAGTGCTCAACATTACTGGGAGGTGGACGTTGGCCATAAAACCAACTGGATCCTTGGCATTGTGAAAGATACAGTGCAACTAAAAGGACCTCATAATCTGAGCATCAACAATGGGTATTGGGTGGTACGTAAAGAAGTAGACAATGTGTACTATGGGTGTGACCTCTCAATTCTTAAACTTATGACCTTCCCAATGAGAATCGGGGTGTTTGTGGACGTTTCTAGTAGTCACTTAGCTTTTTATAACGCAGATAGCACCGAGTTGATTTTTGAGATGTCCGAATGTTCCTTTGCCGGAACACTTTTTCCCTTCTTCTCTCCAGGGGTTCCTGTAAAGGAAGAAGACTTGGGCCCACTAACTCTTTGTCACTAACGACATCAAAAGAGGCCTGAGCTTAGGAAGTGGGAAATGTTGGTAGCAATGAAGAAGTTAAAAGTTAGCAGGGACAATTCTAAAAAAAACCTGGCACTGCCACTACTCCTTTCAGTGGTTTACATATAATTGTTTTTATAGGGCAGCACTTTGAAGTTAGGGGTTCTCAGACTAAATGGCTATTTTTTAAAGCCTGGTATGACATAAAGGGATTGACTCACAAAGATGACCCCTGTCCATATACCCCATTAGGGTATATGGATGTCAGAGGGGAGTCCCGTGCTCAGGTACCTCCTCCAGGAGCCAGAGTGGGGAGACGATAACAGAGTCTCTCGCCTAGAAGGACCTGTCCATGGCTTCCAAAACCTTTATGTCTAGAAGCAAAGGTAAAGCGCTATAGTGTGAGCTAAAAGTGTATGGAGGGGTATTTTCTCCATCCATCATCCCTATCCAACAATAGTTACTATAACTAGTAAATTAGGGTGCCCATTACTTGACCTCCGTTATGCAAGCCGAGGCCATCAGCGCATAGGAGAAGTGGAGAGCTGCCCGTCTCTATTGCAGTCCATAGGACTTCTGGAAACAGTGGATATGCCATAAACATCTGAAGTGGGAATACCCCTTTAAGTCTCAGGGACATTTAGGTGAGACCCTATTATTGGGCACAAGTACTTCACCCATACTTGGGTCGGATTGCTAGATCTGCCCTTGCCATGCCAGGGTAATACGTATATAATAGTTTGAATACTATGAATGATACATGTACAGCTCCTATGTGATGGGAAAGCTATATTTTTTTACAGCGTATGGAAAGTTTTCATGTGATCGAGTTGCTACAATGATGATCTGTCCTTGTGCCTGCCATCTGAATGTGAACACTGACATACGAAGGACGTGACTGCATCTACGTCAGATTTTATATGAAGGTCCTGCATTTTGATTATTTTATTATGTGTTTTCTGGTTTGCTGCAGATTATGTAATAAACTTGTACTATGAAATAGGTTCTAAATTTGATAAAATTCTAAATATATTTTTCAGGACTTCTGCAATGACTGTCTCCTATGTGTATTTAGTCGTAGATATCATGGGGGGGGGGGAGACGGGGGATTGATTAACTTTTGTACTTCAGTTTTCACATGTAGAAAAGTCACACACAGCACAATAGTCAGAATTTCTGGGACTTTTGCAATTTTTGGGCCATTTCAGCCGCTCTCGCCACTTTTAAAAAAAAAGTAGGAAGAGCTTAGCGGAAGGGGCATGGTCAACTGTAGTCCTCTGTATTTATTATAATATACGACGGAAGCTGGTCTAAATATTAGCGGAAATCAGTTTTTTATTCTGTGGCGTGCACCTTCTAGCAACTTTGTTGAATCTTGAAGCTCCAGTTTGTTTCTCATTAAGATTTGCATATCAGACACCAAATTTTATAAATCTCCCACAGAAGGTCTCAAGCCTCAGTGGGAAATCTGAACGTATGAGCTCCGCCCCACACACATTAGCCACGCCCCATAATTTCTGACCACGCCCAAAACAATATTTGTCTCATCAGGGGAGAAAGTACCTACTCATGGCGTTGACCACTCATTGTGAATTATTAATGGTGCCAAAAAAAAGCCCACACAATTAGGCCATGTTCCAGAGTTTCCCCGAGACTTCTAGACATTGTGGAATATTGGGAATATACCACAGTTCCCCCATAATGACAGCGGCAGTGCCCTAACAGTTAGGCTCAGTGCTCCCACAAAAACAGCTGCACTGTCCCATAAGGACTACTTTAGTGCCCACATAATGATAGTCATAATATTGACAGCCACAGTGCCCCTAATAACAGAGCCAGCCACAGTGCCCCCATAATGATGGCAACAGTGCCCTTTTAACAGATTCAGCTAAGATGCACCAATAACCATGCCTACAGTGCCAAGGACAGCCTCAGTCCCATGATTATAGCCACAGTCCCTCCATAAAACAGTACCAACGCATTTAAAGAATTTAAACAAAATATTGCCTCCAACTTGCTCTCCCACTGTTCCAGAAAAAGGTCATCCAAATATCACCTCGCCTTCGGGCCTGGTCATAAAAGAAGGCTATCTGTCTAATAGGAGAGATGGATGACTGAGCTCATGGCAAGAATATAGCATGGACAAAAGGGACAATTGCCTCATAGCCTCCGCCATGCTCTAAACTTCCATCACGCCACATGCAAAGACTATAATTTGAGCATTAAAGAGCATTATTTTTTGGCACAGCATGGCACCGCTATGTGTTCACTGTATGGCACTAATATGTAGACACTAGATGGCAGTATTATATGGGGAATTTATATTGCATTACTTAGGTATTATATGACAATGATATTGCATTGGTTTTATGGCAGTATTGCTATACTCGTTTCCCTTCACAGGTTAACACACCAGGATTGGTCTTCAAGTCAGAAATTATACAGAACTTTTAGGCTCTGTTCACATCTGTGTCGTGAACTCCGTTATGGTGTCCACCGTTTGGAGTGCAAAAATAGCGCTGCATGCGGCGCCGTACCTATAAGTCAATTCTAATGGAATTTGCTACGGAGCCTCCAACGCAAATGTGAGCATAGTCTTACCGGAGAGATTAGAGGATACAATGAAACCAGAACAACAAACTCCTGCTCCTGAAAATTGGCCTGCGGTGCAGATCTTCAACCTGCAGAATATCAATTTCTCTAGAAAAAACTGAAATTCTGCAGTGGTTACGCTGTCTGTGGACATGACCTCACACGGGCAGCCAATAACGGTTTGGTATACAGAGTATGTATACCAAAAAATAAGCGATCAAACGATTGCATTGTGACGTCCCCTAGTGAGACTAAAAGAAATAACTAAATACATTTTGATAAAGATTTAAAAAATAAAACACGCCGACAGATGGAAGAATTAATGCGGCAACATAAAAACTATCTTTTGCAATGAAATGTGCTTTTAATTGTAGTAAAATATATTTTTAAAAAACTATGCATATTCCGTATCGCCGTAATCGTACCGACGCATAGAATAAAGATTACACATTTACATGGAACAGTAAATGCTAAAAAAAAAAAAAAAAAAAAAAAAAAAAAGGCAAAATTGCAGGTTTTTTTTTTCCACAACCCCCCCAAAAAGCTAATAAAAGTAAAGCAATAATTCATATGCAGCCCTAAATTGTGACTCGTTCCGCAAAAAACACGCTCCCGCTTACACAGACGGAAAATGCAACAGTGAAAAAGATGCTCGTCCCCAATACAGGTCAGTCCTAAAGGGGTTAATGGAGATTTTTTTAAGAGAGCGTGACCTGTACGTATGGGCGGTTTTACTTTAATAAAAGATTCCATGGCGTGCAAAAGTGCGACATATCAAACTCCCCTGAAATTGATTCTTAGAAGTAGGCAAGTATGAAAGATGGACACCTGGGAGCTATGCCCGCCACCAGTGCCGTGCCTCACCTCGCCTCACCTCGCCTCACCTCACCTCACTAGTGCTTATTTGGCTCCATGCTCTTCCTAGGGGAGTGCAGGCTGTTGCAGCAATCTATATATCACTTTATGGCTCGAGGTTCAGGTGCTAGGGTGCACTTTCTTTTAGTCACATGATATTATAATGACATTTTCAATCTACATGTTCTCATACTGGTGAAAATAATAACATCATTATTTCAATGCAATATAAAATGCTCTTCTTACAGACTACAGCAGCTCTTCCGTATCAGTATAAATTACCTGCCGCTTGTTGCAATATATGGAAGGCCAGCAGGGGGAGTTGCTTCCTCACAGTCACTATTTGGGAGTAGAAATTGTCAGTGAGGGCGAAAGTAGATTGTATTAGAACCGGAAGTAAGTTGCAGTAAGGGCGGAAGTGAATTGGGGGAAGATTTAGAACCAGTTTATATTGCAGTAGAACAGCTGTGAGCCTGGAGAATAGCGATGACTGTGAGCCTTGTGGTGGAGTACTGGTGAGGACAGGCTGGTGTGCAAATTATTGTATCGGATTAGTATTAGATGGGGAATTGTGGAACTACAGATTGCCGCAGACACTGGTGCCCCTTGGCATTCTGGGACCTGTAGTTCTATAACAGCTGTCGACTGTCTCTATAAATAGTGATAAGGTAACCCAGGGTTATCTGAAATTATAAGAAATTAGGTCTGTCTTCATTTCTCAGAAACGGTGCCACTCTTTTGCATAGGCAATGTATGGTATTGCAACTGATGCCCCATCACTTATATGCTGCGATACCAGGTATAACCTATAAGCAAGGGAGGCACTGTTTCTGGAATAATAAAAAAAAACAGCCTCTTTTTTCTGATCTTAGATCAACCCTTTCAAGGGTTTATCACTAAGAGAGGCCCCTGGAGGATTTGTAAGGTGCTGGTCACATGATGGTTGGGGTCCATCATCCCGTACATGACAAGCTGGTATTCATCCATTAGCCGTGTGTTATTTAGGATCTCGGTTTTAGAGGTTTTTTTTAATTGAAAAATAATAATAATAAAAAAAAAAAAAAAAATATGTATATATCCCATGTCTAATAAATAAATATATCCTGAAATCTACACAGAAGTTGACACATAAGGGGTTTTCTGGGACTTTAACGTTGCTGGCCTATTCTCTGTCATAAGTATTTGATAGATGGGGGTTTAAAGACCCTCGATCAGTGGAATGAAGGAGCTTCCATCTATATATGTATATGTGTGTATATATATATATATATCTCTATCCCGGAAAATCCGGTACTTTCTTTAACCATATGTTGACCCGATAGAAATTTACGGGAACGTTACAGTATATTTACTTTGGTATAAAAATGTATATGTCAGACGTATGTCCCAAACTTGGTGTGAACATCTACATTAGGCCTCATGCACACGACAGTATTACCGTCTATCCCGAAATACTGTCCGTAAATACGGATCAGTAGGCACCCGTATATACGGATCCATCCAAAAAGAGGGAGATTGCAAATTATGTCATCAACACGTTGCCTAGCAATGTTCCCGTAAATACGGACGGTTTACGGATGCACATCAGTATCCGTCCGTATTTACAGAAGCTCCCATTGACTTCTATGGGAAGAGTCCGTGCCGTAATTACTGACAAAAATAGGACAGTTTCTATAGTTTTTTTCAGCACGGACACCCATCAGTAAAAATCCTGACAGGTGTCCGTGGCCAATAGAAATGAATGGGTCCGTTATTACTGATGAAAAATACTATCGTGTGCATGGGGCCTTAGGCCCCATGCACACGACCGTGCCCGCAATCACGGCCCGCGATTGCGGGCACGGCCGGCCGCTGACTGACAGCCGCATTTTCGGGCAGTGCTCCCATACAAAGTATGGAGGCACGGCCCGCAAAATGCGAAAGAACGGACATGTTCCATAATTCCCGGAACATTTCCACGGCACTGACACCCTTCTGTAGTGCTACGGAAAGGTGTCAGTGTTCAATGAAAGTGAATGGCTCCGTTTTTGCGGAGGTTTTTTGCTGTCGTGTGCATGGGGCCTTAGTCTGGGTTCACACTTGGGCTCACATTTCCGTTGTTCTGATCCGCCATAGGAGCAGAATGGAAAAAAGTCACGTGACCGATGCTAGCGGTGCACAATGGAGTCTGCGACAGAGAGTTAGGTCGCAGTCAGTGCTCGTCAGACCAACAGCCATCTCTCTCTAGTCGCCTATAAACATGGATGTTTATTTTCAAGATGTAGACACTGCAACAGACATGATGAAATCCAACATGCCCAATCCTCCTTTTCTTGATAACTGTCCTCTGCGGTAAAATACGGGGCTGCCGCCATACTCAATAGACAAATACAGACGAAATCGGTGGGTCGTCCCCCACCACCCTCCCCGGAAGCGCAACTTCTGACTACTTTCTTAATTGGTCAGAGGGCAGGAAAGGGGTTTTGGCAGGGGAGACATTGCCCCCTAAAGTTTCCTTTAGAGTAGCTGTACATGATTAAACAAAAAAAAAATATTAATCGGGTTTCTTTCAGAATCACACCTGTTCACATGTTGAAGTGACTGTGGCTGGACTGCAATACCACACACAACCAGGTGTGGCACTGTTTTTGGAAGCAAGCAGCCATGTTTTTCTAACTCTGTACAACCCCTTTAACCAGTACTTGCAGTGTATGATCAATAATACTGGGATTCTGTTCCATTTAGTGAGCCCTGCGGGTTTAAGTCTCACTATGAGGAGCTGGCTGGCGCTGTGCTGGAGGAGTTTCCTGAGGTCAGCATTGACTCCCGTCCTGGGGGCACTGGTAAGAACTTATTCATATTTTAGAAGTGTATACAGCTCCCAGAATACCCTGACCGCTGCAGAGTTGTAGTTGTGTAAGGCTACATTCACACGAGTATATCGGATTCACGTGCATGAAAAACTAGCGTGAATCTGGTACGTGTGTTGTGTTATGCATCAGTGTGCTTTGTGGGTGGCATACGTTTTTCACGCACTCGCAAAGCACATTTTTTCTTTTTCAATCGAATTGATGTGCAAATCACGCACTGCACACGGATCTGCATCCGTGTGCGGTTCGTGGTTTTCACGCACCCATTGACTTCAATGGGCGCGTAGGTGCGTGAAAACGCACCAATATAGGACATGCAGGGAGTTTCAGCGGACTCTCGCTGCGTGAAAACTCCATCATGTGTGAACAGCCCCATTGAAATCAATGGGTCCTTGTGCTGCTCGTGATTTCCATGCGCAGCACACGGATGTTATTCACGCTCGTGTGAATGGGCCTTTAAGGCAGGAGATCACTACTTTACACCATAGACTGCTGCGGCAGGACGATCTGTCATCACTTCTAATTCGATCCGTTTTCTGCTTTTAGGAGCATTTGAGATTGAAATAAATGGAAAACTTGTCTTCTCCAAGCTGGAACTTGGAGGATTCCCCTATGAGAAAGATGTGAGTATTTCTAGAGCAAAACTATTCCGCTATTGGTTCCCAGAGAGATCCTACATCAGGGGGGCACAACCTGCACATGCAACCCGCAAAGTCATCCTGTGCAGCTCCCAGTGGCACTATTTGGCCGGCACTACTAGATACACTGTTATTGGGCACTGTGTGGCTGGCACTACCAGGCTCACTGAGTAGTTAACAATACTGGGGGCACAGTGTGGCTGTTACTGTTATGGGGAGCACAAACTGTTCGGGTATGTGCACATGATAACGACAATTACGGCTGAAATTACGGAGCTGTTTTCAGGAGAAAACAGCTCCTGCATTTCAGACGTAATTGCTCGTACTCGCGTTTTGCGAGGCGTCAATTACGGCCGTAATTTGGGGCTGTTCTTCATTGAAGTCAATGAAAAACGGCTCAAATTACGTCCTAAGAAGTGTCCTGCACTTCTTTGACGACGCTCTTATTTTACGCGCCGTCTTTTGACAGCGACGCGTAAAATTACAGGTCGTCGGCAAATGCATTGAAATGAATGGGCAGATGTTTGCCGACGTATTGGAGCCGTGTTTTCAGGCGTAATTCGAGGTGTAAAATGCCTCGTTTACGCCTGAAAATAGGTAGTGTGAAACCAGCCTTAATGTGTTATGCCCAGCACAGGCCTGACGGGCCAGTACAAACTGGTATTCTCTCTTTGGTGCCCTTTTAATCCTTGTGTCATTTACTGCTGCCTCAGACCCTGCAGTGCGCCAGTTTTACACAGTGAACCTTTGAATGGGTATTCCAACCTAAATAATTATGCTATATCCCCTGATGGACACTCCAGAGAGAATGAGATGAGGTGGAGATGTGGCCACGCATGCATTCCGTTCTCTCCTTTGTAGCTCATGGGAAAAAATGGAACCCCACCTGCCAGACATTTATGGCATATACTGTTAATATTTCATAAAGGTCTCAGATGGGGAGACCTCTTTAACGTTTTATTGTGACCCTTAGGCCGGATTCACACGAGCGTGTTCAGTCTGTGATAAACGGTCCGCAGGTCGGCCGCATTTCCCGAACCGAACACACTGCAGAGAGCTGGGCTCTTATCGTCATAGTTATCTATGACGCTAGAAGTCCCTGCCTCTCCACGGAACTACTGTCCCGTACTGAAAACAGCTAGGCAGCGACTCCTAGCGTCATAGATAACGATAAGAGCCCAGCTCCCTGCAGTGTGCTCAGTCCGGGAAATACTGCCGACATACGGACCCTATATCCCGGACTGAACACGCTCTTGTGTATCCGGCCTTATAGTTGGTACAATCTGACAATCAGGCCCTCGGACCAGAAAAGGTTGTGCACCCCCTTCCCTATATCTATTAGATAGTGCTAGTGGGTTCATCAGGGACTATAGGCTCCTATGTACACTATTTAAACCTAAAAACGAACCAATTGGGACATATCCCTAAAAAGAATATTGTACTCAATGTAAAAAGCACAAAAAATATCTTTATTAAATATAATGACAAAATAACACAATGATAGAAAAAGAGAAATGATACAGCATATACGGAGACATATACAGCAGGGTCAGATGAAAAAGACCATGACCGACAGAATCAACCATATACTAATGATCACTAACACGCTCAAATAAAATTGAATAATAACACAAGCCCAGGGGTGTGTAATATAAATCCCACATATAGCAAAATGCTATCAGCTAAGAATAGCAATGCAAGGGTGGCCTGTAAACTATCAGGGCCTACACAAGGTGTAATAATGCGTGGGGAGGGCAGGATAACATATGGCAGCATACATGTGGTGATAGTACGTCAGAGCCAGCACAATGTATAAAAAGGTGCAGCTAAATGGATATACATATAATAATGCGTAAAAGGTCAGCACAGTGTAGCTAAATAGATATACGTATACTGCTGTATTTAAGTCAGCACAAGTGAAGAGTGCAGCTGTTGACGTATATCAAAAGATATTGTAGCGCAGATAGCCATAGGAGAGTACAGCTGCCATAGCTAAACAGTATAGCCCAAAAATAAGTACAAGTTAGCAAAGGCACATACACATACCCTGAGGCATGTTTGGAGAGCGTGGAGGATCAGAAGATCTGGGTGAACAAGCGCCTCGACGCGCGTTTCGCCCGATAGACCGGCTTCGTCAGGAGGCTCTATGTACACTATGCTAAGTAGGAATCCTGAACCCTCTCGACCAATCAAAAGTTCAGAAAGCCCTCACGTGACACCTCATTCAGGATTAAACTGATTTTGATGCGGAATGAATAGTGTTGTAATGGCCAAATTATCTCACTACGGCCACCATTAGACTGAAATTTGGGGTATGAGAAGAGCCGATAACCATCCACAACTATGTATGTAAATGTTACTAGAGGTTTTCAGATATGTGAGAAAGTCGTGATAATGGGTTGGATTTTAAGTAATAAATCCAACTGGAAAAAAACACAGCCAACCGGAAATAGCTGATAACCGAGAACAATAATTCTTAGTGAATGGAGATAAGATAGACTTTAGGGTTATTGCCCCTGAACGGCGGTATACAGTAACGTTGTATTAATCTAATTTCTTCAGTTGATAGAGGCCATCCGAAAAGCCATGAATGGAGAACCGGTAGAGAAGATCACCAACAGCCAAGCACCTTGTGTCCTCTTGTAAGAGCTCAGAGCGTGTGTCCTACAAACCCTGTCACCAGTCTTGGGGTGGCAGCATATTTCTAATTCACACTCCCAATCTTCTGATCCATTAAGCCCAATATTGGTATTCATCATATTCATAATTTACTACCCTTTTTTTGGAAGTAATGTTCCCCGGCCGCTCCTATATGCCCCCCCTGTCTGCACTACTATATGTAGCCTGGATGACCTCTGTGTATATACCTAGACAGGCGTAGCTCTATTATGGTATGTACTCTGCAACCTACAGATGGTTTGTTTGCAGGTGAATTTGCAACACAAGTTTGCACATACATCGCTCCCCCCCCCCCACAAGAAACGGCGCTACCCTTGTCTATGGGCTGTATCTAGTATAGTCAAGTGACTAGGGCTAAAATGCAATACCAGACACAGCCCATGGCCAGGTGTGGTGCTGTTTATAGAGAAGAGAAAGCACAGCCTGGTATCTAATCTCATACAACCTCTTTTAAATAAGTGCTAAACTTTTTTTACATGCTTTGAGAAGAGAGAATAAAAAAAAATGTAATTTTTTTTTTTGTTGTGTTTTTTTTTTTTCGGGGACTGGTGTATAATTTATTTATCCATGGTTGTTGTGGATGCTCATGGATGAACTCATTCCAGTGTGAGACATTAGAACGGCTGCTGTCCATTAGTTCATAGTAAATCCTCTTTAATAAGTGCCAAATGAACAGGAAAAACTGTTAGGCCGGGTTCCTACAGGTCGGACACGCTGCGTAAAAATCACGCGTTGTATCCAACCGGCATCCCACAGGACATTCCATAAAAAAAAAAAATTGCTTTTTGTGACGGAATTTCTGCAGCGGAAATAAAGTGCTCATACTTACCCTCTCCCTCTTCTCCGCATAGTCCGGCCTCCTAAGATTACAGGCCATGTGACGCTGCAGTGGTCACATAGCATGAAACGTCATCCTAGGAGGCCGGACTGCAGGAGAAGCGTTCTGGGAAAGTATATATTTTTTCCATAGTTGCGACTTCTGCGGCGTAATCGCTGCAAATACGCCGCAAAAGTCACAACACTTGGCTTTATGTTGCAGGTTTTGCATCCCCATTGGATTCAATGGGGAAAACCCAATTTATTAACGTTTACACTGCGCTTTTTCCGCAGAGTGGGCATGAGATTTTTTAAATCGTATCCACTTTGCTGCTTCTGTAAATGCTGCGGAATTTTCACACATAATTCTGTTGCGGAAATTCTGCAGCATTTACGCCACATGGGATGGGTTCCCATATAGCATAAACGCTGCGGAATTTCCTTAGGGCCTCCGTCGCAGATCTGGCCAAATATAGCGGCTGCGCTATTGTTTCTGGTAAAACCACAGACACCCCGACAGAGCCCATTAAAGTCAATGGGTTTCAGCGGCTGCTGGGGGTGTCCATCATACAACGGCATCGGCGCTTCCGGTATTTACATTATTCTGCTCCTTTGACGGAACAGAACAACGGAAGCACCCAGCCTTAGACTTCTCTCCTAGGGATATGCAGAAAATGAAAATTCTAATACAACCAATAGACCAGGAGAAAAAGCATTATAAAACAACATTGAGGTATATGTCTCTTTAATGTTTTAAAAGCATTTACAATACAGTAAAAACCAGGTTTAGATTTGTTGTAGCCACCCACCGTGAAATTAAAAATGTGCCATTGTGAGGAAAATAGAACTTTTCTAGAAGGCATAATATAGACTTATAAAAACACATTCTCGAAATATAAAATCTAAAATATACAAACTTCATACAAAACAATAACAAACTTCAGGTAGCAAAACTTTTAAAAACATCTCATGATATTTTGCAGGAAGACGGAATTTACAGTGATTGTGGGTAAATGTGGTGCTATGCCCAAAGTTTATAGTGCAGTGGGCAGTGTCTGGGAGATGGGTAGAGAAGAAAAAAAAGTGGTGGTGACTACATGAGAGTGTTGAGTATAGTAACAAGGGCTCATCTACATGCCGGTCTCTGAGGGCTGGATTCACTGCCATATTTTTGCCAACAGTGTGGACTGATCCCTACACGTAGTAGGAAATCCCAGTTGGGATCAACTCGGATGTTTGGTTAAAAAAATGGAAGGGAACATGGACCTCATGTACAGCTATGGTAATGACCTTTTAGGCCGGGTTCCCACGGAGTGTTAGGGTATGTGCACACACACTAATTACGTCCGTAATTGACGGACGTATTTCGGCCGCAAGTCCAGGACCGAACACAGTGCAGGGAGCCCGGCTCCTAGCATCATAGTTATGTACGACGCTAGGAGTCCCTTCCTCTCCGTGGAACTACTGTCCCGTACTGAAAACATGATTACAGTACGGGACAGTTGTCCTGCAGCGAGGCAGGGACTCCTAGCATCGTACATAAGTATGATGCTAGGAGCCCGGCTCCCTGCACTGTGTTCGGTCCGGGACTTGCGGCCGAAATACGTCCGTCGATTACGGACGTAATTAGTGTGTGTGCACATACCCTTAATGCTGCGGAATTTCTGCAATGGAGTTCTGTGCGGAAATTCCGCAGCATTTATAGTCGCAGCAAAGTGAAAACAATTTGGCAAATCTCAGGACCACACTGCGGAAATAAATCGCAGAAAAGTCATGCGGAAAGTGTTCGGCGGTGCGACTTAAATCTGCAACGTGTCCCTTTATGCTGCGTGTTTGGCCCATAGATTTTAAGAGGAAGCATAAACTACGCACTAATAAGTATTAACTAATAAGTACAGCGATTCCGTAGAGGAATCAGAGTAAAAATTGCAGAGAATCCGGAGGTGCACAAACATTTTGCTATAATCAATGCTTCACCCTAAATCCGCAGGTAAAATCAATATGCGCAGCAAAAATGCTCTAGTTGCTGCAGATTCCTGTGATTAATTTACCTGAGTTTTTTTGAGATTCGCCTGCAGATTTTCTGTTGCTAAAAATCTGCAGCATATCCTGCCTGTGGGAACATACCCTTAGGCCTTGTTCACACAGTGCAGATTTGCTGCAGATTTTGCATGTATTTTTTTTAAGCCAAAACCAGGAATGGAAGCTAAAAAGAAAAACTATATAAAGGAAGGGGCCTTAGAGGTCTGCTATACTGGATCCAATTCTGGTTTTGGCATAAAATGCTTGCAAAATCTGCAGTGTGTGAACAAGACTTTAGAGTAATAATGACCAGATCCGTTTCCCAAAATCCGTTAATCCAGTGGTATTTTGTTAGCTGTTAAAGGGGTTGTACAGGGTTCGAACAACATGACTGCTTTCTTCTCAAAAACGGTGTCACACCTGTCCACGGGTTATGTGTGGTACTGCAGCTCAGCCTCATTCACAATACAGCTAAGCTGCAATATCCGACAAAACCTGTGGACAGATGTGGCGCCATTTCTCAATGAAAGCACCCAAATGTTTCTAATCTTCTACAACCCCTTTAATCCAGGTCAGTTGTCACAATGGATTTGGCTATGCTCATCAGTTGTAATCCTTTTAAAGCTTTTATACCATGGCTATATCAACCAGTAGTGTTGTTATAGTAAAACTTATCAGCGGCATACGTAAAAACTAGATTCATGAATCTTACTACACAGCAGACTGCTAGTAACACATTAAGGGTAACCTGTGCAAATGAATAATTGATCAGAAGTTCTCAAAACTTTACAATATATGGGTTATTTACTATTAGAAAAACATGACTGCCTTCTTCCAAAAACAGCACCACACCTGTCCACAGGTTGAGTGTGGTATTGCAGCTCATCCTCATTCACATCAATGTTTTTGAAAGAAAGCAGCCATGGGTTTTTTTTCTGATCTTGGACAACCCTTTAAGAAAAATCTGATTAATATGCCAGGCTGAGATGGGACACGATTGCTGGTCACCAGTTTTCTCCTTCTCTGTTGTCAGGACAGCGCTAATGAGACAATCTGGTTGCTAGGCATACAATACCTAACAATATAAACCTTTTAGAATCCCTACCAACCAGTCTGTCTGATAACTCCGGTCAAGCGCCATTTTTATCTGTCTCTTACAGCTCTATTAATCAGATATTTGCAAAAAATAAATGTGGACAACCTCTTTAAATGTTGTTCCAAGGAAATTTCAATAATAACCATTGTGCATTAGAAAAGCTACTTTATATAAACAATATATACTTACGAACCATTGGTACAACGTGGTATATATATATATATATATATATATATATATATATATATATATGAACACAACCTTTTCCATATCCTGTGCAATGGCCCTATGCTTGCATACAAAAAAAAATGGGCACATTTGCTGCCTGGATCCTGGCTGCGTGATCATGACTAAGTGGATCAGGACAGCGAACCTGGCATAACCACATGACATAGTTCAGTCTCTGCTCTTGACTGCCATACTGGTGGCGATCTTTGTTCTTACCATCGTCAGTTTCCTCTAGTGTAGACAAATAAGCAATCTTTGTACATAAGGACGCTGTGGTGAGGAAGCTACAGAATAAAGAAAATACTCGTTGTCGTAATGAAGATAGTTTTATACTCTCAAGAAGATGTCATCCCCCAGACCACGAAGTTCCAGTAGAGTGCCAGGAAACTCAAATAATCAGTTCCTTGTCACTAGGTGTGTAAAACGTAGTGCTCCATTGGAGCAGGTAACCGTGAAAACAGTCATGTCATAATATTGAGAATTCTGGGACAGGAAGGGGATACAAAGTGTGTCTCCCCTGTATTACCCTATATACAGAGGACTGGTAACAGTGATTATATGGCCAGCTGCCTTAAACTCTCCGTAGGAGGATCACACAAATATATGACCTCTGTATTCCCTTCCATATTTAATTTCTTTTATTGCCAAGTACTGAATTGGATAGGGAATTGGATCTCATCACGAGGAAAGCCATAGCTCTGATATTCTTGTGTGAACAAGTCCTTATTGGTCGTCTATGATTAATCTTACATCCAGCCTTAACCTTTGCTTTTAAAAAACCCAAAGGACTCATGTGCACGGCTTTGCCATGTGCACATACCCTGTACATCTTCACGCAGAGTCCCTATAGATCCGTATTACTGACCCGTAGGCACTCTGTGTGTTGCAGTATAGGGCCTCTCTAAAGCACCGTATTCACCGTAACAGCTTCATGATGCGGCAGGCCACCATTTTTTGTCTCATGGATTACATACGCGTGTGCCACGTATTCAGGCTATGAGTGCCGTATTCTGAATCTGTGTAGATGTATCCGTAATATGGCCGTGTGCGTGAGCCCTAAGGGTTGTGATGTTAAGAAATTCTGATCATTGATCCCAAAGCGTCAACTGTTCAGATAAGCTGTATCGAGTCCATGACAAAATGAAAGATTCTGGCTCCGCTATGAACCGGCCTTCCATTAGAAATACTGTGTAATTCTGCTAATCGAGGCTACACAACAGATTGTATGAGCTCTATCTACTTACAAGGACGGTCCATGTTAACAACATTTAGCTTATTACAGATGTCTATCTCCATCAGTGCTCCTGTAGGAATACACAAACTTATGCATTAGTAAAAATAATTGTAGTAAATGTTAAACAAGTTACGCCCCATGTATGAACTTCTTAAACATATACCAGATTTAGTTCATTTAAATACATTCATCTTGTAAGTGTCTCTTGTGCATTCACAGTTCATTTCACTTAAAGGTTAGCTGCTTTGCATTAAACAAACCTCTTAATATCTGCTCCATTTCCAGATTAGATGGTATATGTAGTGTACAAGAGGTTAGATTATAGAGACAACCCAATAGAGGTGTTCCATCTACGTAAGAATGGCCAGGACTTTCACATCTGCCTAAAAATCCATTGCCGATTGATCAGCCCAATGCAAATAGGTCAGCCATGATTGTGTAGACCATAGCAGATTCATTTTGGAGACAGTTCCTATTTATGTCCTTTTATATGATGTATTTTTGAAAAACAGCTGCCTTTATCTGGGTTACGTAATACCAACTCATTTATGCAGTCACATCCCGAGGCCTTATCATTGCCTCATCTAGTCCCAGGTACTCTGGGTTTTCTGCAGTTGGAGTAGTAAATCCATTCTGTGTAGGGTTTAATTCACCTTCCGCTTTGAGTTCATGATTCCAGTAATAAGGATTGTCAAAGGCTTGAGGGAAAGAATTCGGCAAGTGCATTCCCGGAGGGGGAAGATAGTCTGGGTTTTCCACAGCACCCATTGCTAATGGACTCCTTGGCTCCCTGATCATACCATTCCTACACAACTGTCCCTTAGGCCTCTCGAGAGTTGACACGGATGTTCTTGGTGTCTTCACCGGGGAGCGACTTCTGCTTTGTTCCCTTTGGTTTACATATTCTGCGTTAGAAAAGAGATGAGACCAGAGCAACAGATTAGATTATCAGACCGTCATTAGGACAGATGCCTTACATTTCTGCAAGACAAGTATTACCGAATAACCAATCTGATCTGCAAACTCGGCGCCTGCTGCATGCAAATGAATATCCCGGTGGATGCGCCTACACCCAGACTGGGGATCCTTGGGCCCACCAGAAGACATTATTCTAAGGGACTATCCTCCATCTTTACTGATTCATAAGTGTTTATATCGTTGTACACACAGGACATATTATTAATAAGGTCCATTGATTATTTGCACAAGAAACTTCTAATCTTAGAAGTGATTCACTCTAAATTCAGCTTCAAATGGGGTTGTCTTCTGCTGGACCTCGGGTGCCCATTATTGTGTCATTCTTAGCCCACTGGAGGATCCTCTAGTTTTCAGGTCAGCCAGTCCAACCCTCTATGTATCTACTACCTTATTAAAACATCTTGTAGATGCCACCATGTAAGTATGGTATAAGTTACCCATTATAAGCGTTCTCTAGGATTAGAAAAAAAAGATCTTTTTTTTTCTTCTTACAGAAACAGCTCCAGCTCTGTCTATGGGCTGTGCGTGGTATTGAACTCATCCTTGAATGGTTGGACAGCCATGTCTCTATTTATGGAAGAAAAATCAGATCCTTTAATTTAATCCTTGACAACCCCTTTTATATAGCGTTAGTCTCGTCTAAAGTAAAGACTTAAAAACATATTATAGAGAAAGCAATGGCCCTGGGAGTTGCTGTATATATTCTGTAGTTACTTCACTTCTAGTACCTGGAGGGTATACTGGAGATCCTGGTGATATGCAGCCATCTGTCTCCAGTCCCCTTCCATCCACTGTGTCCTTTCCTCCGAGCAACGTGGGGTCCCCACAATACCTGTGCTTAAGACTGTTTTCCTTGGGGTGTGGTGGATCAAACACATAGTCTCCTTCACTCAGATCATCAGACTCACTGGCATCTGACACATGGGACAAAGTTCGAGATAATAGAGGTTCCACGTGACCGGTTTCATCCAACGTTATCTGGTCTATCTGTGTCTCTGCTTGACTCTGGGGAGAAAAGATTGGAACATCTAGTGAAGAACCTCAGTATTATCAAGTGTAGCACCTCCATTCCATCAGCATACAGTACTTACACAGCTTTTTATTCTGTAGACCTATGTACAGAAGTATTGTCCACTTTTGAAAACCCCTTTTGAAATGATATACCCCCTCTTGTTGCCAATCGAGGGTGGTTGCTGCTGAGGGGGCTGCCCAATACACAAGATCATTGGCTAAAATTGACCAACTTTAATCTATAATGTATGGTCAGTAGCTGAAGGACAATAATACCATAGATAAGTGAAACTGCTTCATACCTGTGTAGATGATATTCGACTGCGATGTTCCACTGCTGTATCATCACATCCAAAAAATCCCTGGTGAGGAACCAAATACTCCTCAGCATCTACCAAATCCTCTATGGCCGCTTCTTGCAGCAAATCGCTATAGAACTGAGTAGTCAAAGGGCTGGATTGGGCCATGAGCTCTTCATCCTGTAAAAGAATGTAGGTTAGAAGGCTTTGGATAAGTAACCGCGCTAGATGTCATTCTAACAACATCTCTAGAATTATACCTCAATGACCACAAAGCGACTTGGATCTCGAGCCATGCGGGAAAACTCAGTGACTAGCTCCCGAAACTTGGGCCGGCACTCTGAGTCAATCATCCAACCTGGTCAATAAGAAGACAGAATTTTTAGAGTAGAATTGTAGTATTAGTTTAAGCAATGGAAACATTAAACATGGACGGACTTAGGAAAGAAGAGGAAAGACAGGAAGTCTAAAGAGTTACATCGTTTTTAGAAAAACATTTGAGAAAATATTTTGGTTGGTATGCCGCAATGTTCGCAAGCTGGAGACTTCCATTACTTACATTTCACCATGATCATATATACATCTATAGTACACACAGGAGGTTGAGGGAGTCTTTCCCCTTTCTCCAGTAGATCTGGAATCTCTCGAGCTGGGATCCCATCATAGGGCTTGGCCCCAAAGGTCATCAGCTCCCACACAGTAACTCCTTTGTTAGAATATAAACAGATGGTGATACACTAATAACATTGCATGTATCGCTCCTGAGATTTTTTTAAGATGACGCTGCTCACCATAACTCCACACATCACTCTGATGGGTGAACTTCCGATGCAGAATGGATTCCAAAGCCATCCATTTAATGGGAACCTAGAGAATAGAAAAGACACATAAGGGTTAGCGTTCACTGCTGATTCTAATGGGCAGCAGTAAAATGCAAGCCGAGAGTAAAGGTGGCCATACGCTTTATATAAATGTTGTCTGAACCCGCCGGTTTCGCAAGATCGTCCAACTATCTAATGTGTATGGGGGTTTTCCAACTCTCCCCAGATAGAGGATGTCAGGAGAAAGAAGGAACGGGCATGTTGGGTTTTACCATGTCAGATCCTTTGTTCCTTGGGAGATAAGCCATTACCAGGGGTGTCTGGCAGTGGCTCATTCCCCTCTTCCCATTGAAAAAACATGACCGCTCGTCCAAACGTGCTTGTTTATGGTGGAGTTGGGAGGAAGAGTTGTTAGCCGACCGCTATATCCAGTGTATGACCAACTTTAGTACATAAAATCCTGAAGGATCACTCCAGGCTGGTTTAAAAGATTTGCCAAGATGCACAACAGGGTGAAACCCTGCACATTAGGCCTTATTCACACGAACGCTGAATATGTCCGTGTGATGGCCATTAAAACGGCCGTCATGCGAACGCATGTATTTCAATGGTGCCGTTCACACGGACGTTGTTTCAAAGGACTGTGTGAAGGGTCCGTTGAAAAATAGAACGTCCTATTTTCTTCCGCTTTCACGGATCCCTCCATAGACCCAAGTCTATGGGGATCCGTGAAAACGGGTCCCACGCGGTTGAAACTCGGACGTGAAAAACTGCCATTTTTTATGTCCGAGCTTTCCCACGTTCGTGTGAATAAGCCCTTAACGTGATCCTCTCACTCTTATTATTATCCCATCAATAATCTGATACAGGGACCATGGTACCATTATGTAGCAGTTGCACATTTGTCCTGGTGTCTGAAGGGGCCCAGAAACCCCTCTGTCACATAAGAATACCTCAGTTTAGTAAGGCCAGGATCACACACACAGTTTTGATGCAGTTTTTGGTGCAGTTTTTTTAACCAAAGGCAGAGAGGTGGATCTAAAAGGAAGGAAATGTATAAAGAAAAGACTGAGGCGTCTCCTTTCTTTTGAGTCCAGTCCATGTTTGGCTCAAAAAACTGATTAAAAAAACTGCATCAAAACTGTGTGTGTGAACCTGGTCTCATTGCTATGACACAGTTGGAAGGCCCTGGTACAGAATTGGTATTGGGTCTCAAGTACACCTCTGCTTTGTACCATAAGAATATATGAATTGGACTAGTGCAGGAAGAGATCTATTGTACTTATGTTCATTTTACTCCTGATTTTAATTTGTCTTCTGTTCTCCTGGATCCAATTCTGGTTTTGGCTTAAAAAACGCAAACAAAATCTGCAGTGTGTGATCGAGGCCTAATTGTATACTAGTAACTATGGTTTAGGGACGAAGCTGAATTGTGAATGCAGCCATCCAGCCACTAGAGAAAAAACTGCCTGCGGTGTGTATGGGTTGTATGTGATGACTTTGGTGTAAATCCAGTCCCCAGAACAAGTTCCATGAAGGCATCCCGGCTGTTTACCTTTCCTCCATCTGCATGATACTCCGTTTCATCCACATCCAGCAATCTTGCAAGTCCAAAATCTGTGATTTTTACATGCGCTGGGTTTCTCACCAGAACATTCCTTGCAGCCAGATCCCTGTGTACTAAGCGGATGTCCTCTAGATATGTCATACCCTGGGATTAGCAAAGACATTTAACAGTCAGCAGCACATATGCGTAATTCTATGTCGTGGAAGACCCCTTTTAAAGAGTGATGTGGTTGCATATCACTAGGATATGTTATCATTTAATGAAGAAATAGTAAAGGGAGGAAACCTCCAGCTCACCAGTTTGGTGCGTCTCCGGACTCTCCGCTCGGATCCCCGCTGCGGCTGGCGGTATGTATTGGAAGAAACAGAAGAAATGATCCAGCGCTGAGTCTAGTTGTTGGTTAAAAAGGAAGCGATGTTCCCACCTTTATTGGGGTGATGTAGGTTAAAATTGTAGGGAGACGCAGTCCCAAGGAGAATGTGAGTAGGCGGTTCTGCCCTGGCCTACGCGTTTCGAGCAACTCCTGTGCTCTTAGTCATGGCAAAGAAATGTTTTCTTTGCCATGACTAAGAGCACAGGAGTTGCTCGAAACGCGTAGGCCAGGGCAGAACCGCCTACTCACATTCTCCTTGGGACTGCGTCTCCCTACAATTTTAACCTACATCACCCCAATAAAGGTGGGAACATCGCTTCCTTTTTAACCAACAACTAGACTCAGCGCTGGATCATTTCTTCTGTTTGTTATCATTTAATGGTCAGTGGGGGTCCAACCTCTGGGACCCTCACCAATCCTGAGAACAAAGGGACAAAAGTCTCTGCGCAGGAAACAACGGGGCTGTGTTGCTTTTCCCTGCAGAGTGAGTGGATGGGACCAGCGCTATGAAGACATTACTGGAAAGGGCTTCTGCCCCTTTGTTCCCTGAATGGGAACAACTAATCGGACGCTACAGCGCTAGTTAACCCTTCCTTCTTAGGATCACTGTGGTCCCCGACAGTTGGGCCCCAACAAATTACTGTAGGAAGTGATGGCATGTCAGCACGTTTAAGGCCCGCGCCCGTAATGAGGGTCTGTGATTACGGGTACAGACGGCCACGGAGAGTCACCCACATTTGAAGGCCGTGCTCCTATTATAAAGTATGGGAGCACGGTCCGTAAAATTAAAAAAATAGGACATGTACTATTTTTTACGGAAGCTTTCTACGGCCTGGACACCTTCCCGTAAATATACGGTAAGGTGTCCGTGAGCCATAGAAATTAATGGAACAGTTTTTTGATCCGCAATTACGGTGCGTAATTGCAGACCAAAATTACGGTTGTGTGCATGATGCCCAATGGTGGGAAAATCTGTTCTATAGTCAGGAAGGAATTACACTACAGTTTGTAGACAATAAAATACTTTACTATAGCATACCTTGGCAATTTGGACGCACCAGTTGAGAAGATCTCTGGAGTGAATATGGTCTTTATTTTCTCGTACATATTCCAACAGACAACCGTATGGCATGAGCTGAGTAACCAGTTGTACTGTGGTGGTCAGACAGATACCCAGCAGACGGCATACATAAGGGCTCGCCACCCCTGCCATCACGTATGCTTCCTGGAAAAAGCAACAGAGCAATGTTTTATGGCTGATATATTGCTAGGTTATCTAGCAGAGCTGAATTTGTCAACTGTTTGGATTGTGCATTTTTCTAATGTTTTTTCGCCAATTTTTTTGTCATTTGCATCTTCTATACATCCGGAGGCTGAAAATCCACACAGACCTAAGGGTATGTTCACACGCCCTGTTTACGGACGTAATTCAGGCGTTTTTCGCCTGGAATTACGGCCGAAAAAACGGTTCCAAACCGTCGGCAAACATCTGCCCATTGAATTCAATGGGTCTTACGGTGTTCTGTGCAGACAGGCTTTTTTTTTACGCGCCGCTGTCAAAAGACGACGGCCGCCTCAAAGAAGTGCATGTCACTTCTTGGGACGTAATTGGAGCAGTTTTTCATTGACTCCATTGAAAAACAGCGCCAATTACGTCCGTAATCGACACCGCGACAAACGTATATTACGTTTGCGTGTGAACATACCCTAACACTGCTCACAGCTGACAGTTTGCTGCAATTGTGTCCAGTATACTATGGTATGTAGTAGGTCTATAACATCTAAACAGCAAACAGTGATCTTGAAAATGGTTAGGAATCGAAATACAAAGTATATTAGAAAGTTGTGGAATTTTTCATTATACAATTATTACGCTTGATTTACCTAAAGCCTGACACAGGTTGAGTTAGGAGTTAGCGGAGATATTTGTAAGACTTTAGGTTTACTGCTCCTTTAAGTTATCTGCTTTAGTTTTACACTGGAAATAAGGTGTAGTAGATCATTCACAGTGCCGCCCATCCACATATACCATTTCGTAGTACTCACATCCAGGATTTCCTTGTTGGCTTTTGGAGATGTGTTCTCTCGCAATACCTTGATTGCCACCTGAATTTTTACATTCTCACCATCCGGGATCCATATGCCCTAAAATATTTGCAATTTCAGATTCAGATCCACGTCCCTAGAATGGGCCAGAAATGTTCTTCTATGGAAATAAAATGTTCCTACCTTATACACAGTGCCAAATGCACCGGACCCCAAAATCTTCATCTTCTTCAACTCGGTTTCCTTGAGGATCCTCATCTGAGCCTGGTTAGGCATCGCTCCACTGGGAGTCAAAGGCTCCACCAGCTAGAAGAAGAATAAAATGACTGTGTATAAGGTTTTGTCTATCACCGATCTGCACTATTCCACATCATGCCCTAACCCTCGCACCTCATGTTCCTGAAGTATGCGCTTTAAAGTATGCTTCTTCTTCAATTGACTGCTTCGCCTGATGACCAACACAAGGATGACTGCCGCTGTCATCAAGAGTAAGACGCTGCCTGTCACTGCCACTATCATATAGGTTTGGCTGTGAAGGAAGGCGATACACGATAAGAGCATACGACATATAGACTCAAGGAAAGTCTACTATGTAATACCCTACATGGGCACTCACCTGTTATTTACAATGATGGGGCACCCCTTATCGTCTTGTTTATCACACCTGAGAAAAAAAAAGGAAGAAATTTTACTATCAAAAGTGCCCCCTGAACCGAGACTTGCTCTTAAATCACTGCATTAATAGGTGGGTTTGCAATTAAGACTGTCAAAGCTGGAAGTGAATGTATGAAACGTGTCCAGGAATAGAAAAACATGGCTGCTTTCTTTCAGAAACAGTGCCACACTTGCGCATCGGTCGTGTCTGATACGGCTCAACTCCAGTGAAGTGAATGGAGCTGAGCTGCAATACCACACACAACCTGTGGACAGGTGTGGCACTGTTTTTGAAAGAAAGCAGCCATGTTTTTCTAATCCTGTACAACCCTTTTAATAAGTGCCTCATGAGCACAAATCCTTAAAGGTGTTGTCTGAAATTAGAAAAAAAGGGTATGCATTTTTCCCAGAAACAGTGCCAATCCTGTCCATAGGCTGTGTGTGGTATTGAAGCTCTGCCCCTCTTACTCAAATGAGCTGCAATACCAGCCACAGTCCATAGACAAGAGTGGTGCTGTTTCTCTAAGGCCCAGTTCACACTGAGTTTTCTGGCGCTTATTTTGACGCGGAAACCGTGTTCGAATCAACATAAAAAAAAAAATTAAATCGGCCCTAAAAACGCAATGAAAGCCGCGGAAAAAACGCACAGGCAGGTCAAAATCTGCCTCAAAATTCCTGAAGGAATTTTGAGGCAGATTTTTTCTGTCTGCAAAATACTCCGTGTGAACTAGGCCTAAAAAGAATTTAAAAAAAAAGTTTCCAATGCTGTACAACCCATTTAAGTACATAAAGGAAAGGACAAGCTGCCAATATTTTATCTTTGTTTTATCAACCTGTTTATTTGCTGATAAGAAGAACATTTCTATAAGAACACGCTACTCTATTCCCACAATCCTATTCACTTGTCGCCTTAGTGGATTTACTTATGCCTCGAATAGATGCAAAGGCAAAAAACTCTCACTGTAGCTGAAAATATTTTCCCATGAAAGTCATTCTCATTGTAGCAAAAATCACGAGGAGACCATAGACGGAGCCCTATGTTTCTAGGGGGTCCACGAAGAAGAAGGACGCCCCAACTCAGTGCATCCTAGTGCCCGTTGGGTGGGGAAAACCCTCGAAAATGTAATGTTTCCAAACAAAGGAGAAGAACCAGTCAGAGGGTTAATACTACGATTCTCTCCTACAAGGTGTATGTGTGTGTGTGCGTGGGGGCAAACAAACCTGTGCCCTTTATACTCTGGATATGGGTACACGGTGGTGTGGACAAGTGCCAGAGGGGGACACCATTTTTAGTTCCGCTACAGGGCGCTTTCTATGTACACCACAGTAAATGTACAAAACATAACACTAAACGCTAATTCTACCTAAAAAATACTCTGTAAACAGAAAAAAAGGTCCCCAAATACTAACTTTAGGGACAGCACATGCACTTATTTAATATATATAGCGCAACCAATATTTTGTTGCACAGATCTATGTAAAGCAACACCCCCCCCCCCCCTGCACCCATGTTTGCAAGGGCTAATTTTAAAAGGGTGGTCCAGGATTAGAAAAACATGGATTCTTCTACCGAAAACAGCACCACACCTGTCCACAGTGTGTAAATGGTATTGCAACTCGGCTACGTTCACTTCAATGGGGCTGAGCTGCAATACCACACAAAACCTGTGGGCAGTTGTAGCGCTGTTTCTGGAAGAAAGCAGCCATGTTTTTCTAATCCTAGACAACCCCCTTAAGTATGATCACTCTTACTGTGATGTTATACTAGGCTTATTTTTATAATACTGGAGACCCCGTTTAAAGGGTGTCGGATATGAGGACGGCCCTAACACACATTCTGCGTTAGTCTATAGAAACACAGTAGTACAAAAGTATGTATCACGTGTTGTTGATATACAATGGAGCTTCATACTCAAACCATGAAGAGCTACAACCCCATAAATATCGCTTCATTACCCCAAGTGGATATTTCGCAGTATGCATATATTTTACAGCATATTTTCAACATAGAATTAATTGTTCTCCATGCGATAATCATGAATGTAAAAAAAGTTTCACATACGAATGCGAGCAGTTAACCGGGCACAGCTGGCAGGTGCCATCTTTATCTGCATACTTCCAAATGGGCACAAAAGAGTCTACTTTTTTTCCGCTTGGACACTGGTTAACGCAAGTGGCTCCGTCCTTGTAATGTGCACATTCCAGACACTGATCTGCTTGCTGGAAGAAACAAGGTGTTAGGTTATAATGTCTAATCATCACTGTACTGTAAAATATGTAGAATATATAGAATCAGATGCACCCACCGGGCCAAGGCATGTATTAGATGCGTTCTGCGGCATGCATTCTGGGTGACATGCTATACATTGGCTTCCATTGATAATTTCTCTTGGCTCGCTGCAAAAGATAAACGGTTCATATAATAAAGTACTATGTACAAGGGTTTTTTATAATAATTTCAGTGTGACCTCAAACAGTAACACTCACCCATCGTCAACATTGCAAGAATCCACACAGTCAAGCCCACGTAGCAGGCCGTCACACTGGATACACTGGGATGCCTCACTGCCCCAGCACTCCGCATTGGCACAAAGATGGAAGCATACGTGCCCATCTTCCTCTGAAAAGTAGAAAATAATATTACATCAAAGTAACTTGAAAACGCATGTGGTGGCATTTAGCACCGTAGGTACCCCACTACTTAGCGATTGTTGACTCCATTGCCATGGATGGTGTGAACCTTTGCAGGTTCCTACCCGAAGATCATGCCATACTTTTCCCCTACATTGACTGGTAATGATGGGTGATCAGTGGTCTTGGCCACCTCTCTGGATATTTATGCTCGGTCGGTGAAGCTTTGATTTAAGGGAACAGTGAGATATTTCCTCCTTATAGTTACTTTCCATATTTTAGTGGAAGGCTTCTAAATGAGGCAGGAGAACATTCATTACATGTTAGTTTAGTGGTCCCCTGCTGAGCTTGGCTATATCCCGACTTACCACATGTAGTCTGTGGGTTGTTTCCAGTCTTCAGCATAGTCTGTCTGGAATTCGTGAAAATTTTGGACCATGGCACAGAATCCAGGAAACAGAGGTTAGAGTTTCCCTCTATCAGAAGAAGTCCGCTGCTGATTTCTTTCAAGGACCGCAGTCCGAGGGACGAGATGGAAAGATTGCGGATAACCAGTGAATATGCTCCACTGCAAAGAGGTACAAGAAGTAATATGTGATAAGGCACAGCATTTAATACAGAGAATTGCGCCTCAATGAGGTGGGTATACAATCATGCTCCGAGTGATAACATTTCCTTGAGAAGCGTCTAAGAACCATCCGATTGGATATACATTCAGCAGTAAGACAGTACACATATACTGGTGGCTAGTTCTACAGTCCTATTACAAACAGTAGCAGATGGACATAGAAAAAGCATAGCAAAATTCTAAAGTGGCACCCATCCTGGTGCTAGATAACCACCCCAACACCCTCATCAGGGGCTAAGAAAGCCAGCATTCGTATAACCTCCACCCATCTCATACCCTGTAAGATTGAAGGTCTACCGGATGCTCAAGCGGCTCCTCTACCTTCCTTGCCAACCTTGCAGTGCGGTGAAGTGGAACCCTGCCCAGATTCATACAATCTATTAAGAAGGGGGATTGTGCCCACGTTAGCTTAAATCCCTTCTCCATAGGTCCCAGGGCATCTTCAGGGGCTATCTCTATGGTATGAAGACTCTTAATACTACTATAATGTATAGACCATTGTTTGTATAGGACAGAGGAAGAAGTTATTACACTCAATGTGAGGTTCCCCTTAAAGTCATAGTTACCAATTTAGTTATTTTTTTATTACATCAGCACAGTTCTCAAATACTGTCCAAGCCCACATAATCAGGACCAGAGTGCCCCCATAACAGTGCCAGCCAGCATGTCAAAATAAAAATGCGGCTAGTGGAACCTCTCTTGCTCGGTCAGGACAATCTTGGATGGTTGACAAGAATATTTCAATCATATAACCTCATATTTGTTAGGAAATGTAATGCAATACACTTACTTAAATAGGAGCCTTCCCCGAATTATACGCAAGTTCTCAAACACTTGGAGACTATTCAGTGCATCAGACCAGGCGTCAATGTATATATATCCTGCAGTACAAAGATGTGGAATGGAGGAACAGGTTTACAGATACAGGACAATGTTTACAGCTTATCACATATATAAGAAATAATGGTAATTGAAGTAATAATCTCGTTGTCTCTGGGAACATTCCGAACAAAATGTGGTCCCGTTGCTTCAAAGATTTATCTGATCTGCATGAAAAAAGTTGCTTTTAACAAAAAAAATAGATTGAGAATTTCCTATGCGAGTCATGACCGAATCAGAATTTTTTCTCCAGTTTCCCAAAAAAATTGTTCAAATTATAGGAAATCTTTTCATGTATGATGTCAGGGGCATAACTATAGTGGGTGGAGGGCGGCAGTCGCACCCAAGCCCTGGACTCCATAGGTGCCTAAAAGGTCCCTCTGCCCCATTTGAGGACACAGTACTATAAAAGATGTCAGATGGTTGGGGGCCTTTTTAAAGGCTTTGCTTCAGGGCCCAAGTGCTTCAAGTTAAGACACTGTATGATGTCACAGGACAATCAAATAGACAGCATATTTATGGGTTATTCTAGAAAATCAGAGACGTGCGGAGGTACTGTAGGGCTCCATAGACTTCTATAGGTGCCATATTACTGCCTTGTACAACTTGGAGGTTGTATGGAGCCACAACATTGCCAGGCATCCTAAAAAAAGCTAAGATTGGGGGAACTAGGGTAAACAATTTGCTAAATATACTCATTGGTAATCTTGTTCTGGTCCGTAATATTCTGTACAGCTAATGCAATACTAATAATGGATACATGGCACTAAATCTCTTGTCTCATACAAGTGCTTTAAAAACATCCAAATCAAGTACCTGTAATTTCCTCAAGGGTCCTGAACACTTCCAAGTCCTCCACAGTCAGCTGGGTCGTGTTATCTGAACCTCTGTAAAATCAATGTAATCCATCAATTTATTTGGGCATTACTTTGCAGGTGTATTCATCTCCACAATTCAACACTTTAGATAGGAAACTCCATTATAGACAAAACAGGACAGGGACTATACAGCCAAACTACAAAGCCCATGTCATCTTCGAGACCAGACCCTGCCATCATTGCAGGAGGGGGTGCCGGGCGCCAGTGAGCGCCCATTGCACAGCACGACACTGATGTGGTGGTTAGCATAGTGATGCTGAGCTGTGTGCCAAGACTAAAAATAAGTTGAAGTGCTGCACTGTATTCTGCAAGCAAGTTTACCTGCGGAAATTCAGCTGTTATTACTACTGTTATCCTTAAAGAGACGGTACCCCCTTCTAACAATGCCTGGGACTGAGCATGTGTTGTCCACTCTGGGACTGTACTCCATTGCATTCCTGTTGTGTGACGTGTACGCTCCATGCTCACTCGGGGTGAGACCCGAGCTTGTTGGACCCATTGGCATATCACGGTCCCCAGCCCTGGTTTAAGGATCCGTCTGTATGTTCCGCATTGAAGTTTGGGATACCCCATCAAAAGTGTTATTATATATATATATATACCCAAAAGCTTCCACAAACCTCTGGAAGGATTCAGAAAGGAATACCAGATTCCCAACAATTTTGTTGCATCCTCGAAAATGCTGGATATTGTTGGAGTTAATAGCTTGGGTCGTCTTCAGGACGTCCATTCCCAGTCCATAGCAAACTAAAGGAGAACAAAGAATCAGATAAAACTTTGCACTTCTAAATGGGGTTTCCGACTGTCGCTTTTCTGACAAGTCTAATTGATCCAGAAGAGGAGTATGTAAAAGTATGTAAAAGTGTGGTCATCATTACATTACAATGTCTACTCCTTCGGAGCAGTGATGAGGGTTCTGGCTGCCGGACGCCCACCATTGTGGCCTTCTGGAATGTTAGAAGATGCTATAGTGGGAAAGGGCTTTGAGTATATCACATATCCTGTCAGCCATGTTCACTTCAGTAGACTAGCGGCTCTACTAAGCCTTTATGCACCCATTACTTGTATAGACCTTCTATTATGCCACTAGCAGTGCATTAAAAGGTTATATTTGCACAAATATTGGTGTAGCTTGATGACATTCTTGGTTCCATGTGAACTGACAGGCTACATCCTTGTAAAGGCTCATTCCAAAAATTGGCTGCATCCAATGTCTATAAACAACATGTGCACTACAAGATACTATAGTCTTGAAAGAGTAAAAATAAGCTAAATAGTGAAGGTTAGGTGTGAAAGTAGATGTAAGGGCTCATGCACATGACAAAGCTGCGTGCACGGACCTTGTACGGTATATGAAGTCCCTATGGATCTGTATTACAGTCTCATTGGCAGTCTGTATTCCGCCATATTGTTCCTCAATGAGGCTCCATATTCTCCTCTAGAATCACTGCCATGTTCTTTTTCGTATAGATTTCTACAGAAACTTCTGTGTGCCTCTGTATAAAATTAAAGGCACACAAAGGTACAGCAGTATAGCCCCATAGAAGGATATGGGCACCACCATATTACAGATCCAGGCTACATAAATCCATAATACAGAAATGTGCGTGAGCCCTTAGTCATCCAATACTCAGAACTAAGAAAACACCAGTCAATTACCTTTAGTGCACTTGTCACATTTCTCACACTTCTGCACACCTCCTACCATGACCTCTTGAGTTTCATGTGGGCAAAGAAGAGTGCAGGAACCAACTTCAGTGGCCAAGTAGTTGTCTAAGTGACAGAAATAAAGTTATTCTGTAGCATCCAATGATTTGTATTCAAGCAGTTCAATAATCCCATCATGTGGTGATCTACATTATATATATATATATATATATATATATATATACATACAGTGAAGGAAATAAGTATTTGATCCCTTGCTGATTTTGTAGACAGGAGTCTTTTATACAGGTGACCATGTAAGACAGCTGTCTTTAATGCAGGCACCAAGTTGATTTGGAGCGTGTAACTGGTCTGGGGGAGGCTGAACTCTTAATGGTTGGTAGGGGATCAAATACTTATTTCTCTGTGCACAATGCAAATAAATATATATAATTTTGACAATGTGATTTTCTGTTTTGTTTTTTTTATATAATCTATCTCTCACTGGTAAAATTAACCTAGCCTAAAAATTCTAGACTGTTCATGACTTTGACAGTGGGCAAACTTACAGAATCAGCAAGGGGTCAAATACTTATTTCCTTCACTGTATATATATCGGAAAACTGGGTGACAAGCTCTATTGGCTCTATACTATACACCAGTAATGGTTGTCACCCAACATCTAGGACACCAAAATAACTCAGAAATAACTGAATATAAGGGGTACTACCAATATACTTTCCCCAGTAACAAGAATCAATAAAGCCATCTTACAAGGACATTTGGCGACACAGGTTGCTCCAAAAGTGTGCTTTCCATTTACGTTAAATATTGTTTGGAAGGTCAGTGGGTTATATATGGTAGGAGGAGGACAGTGCATCTCACAAATGCCACTGTTATTAAAATTAAGACAAGCCTGTAGGGAAAAAAAAATATTTAGGTCACTTGCTAGTTAAAAAAACAAAATTAGACACTAACGGGACTTGTCACTATGTTTTACCCTATGAAATAAACATAGGGTGGTGGACAAGTTCTCAAGACAATGCTAGAGGTCACCTCTTCATCTTATTTATTGCTCTATAGGGAAGATAAGTCTCAAAATCTCGTCTGCCACCAATATAAAGTAGTAGTCCCAGGAAATACTGAATCCCACTGTACTTGTCATATGAAGATTTTTTAGACAATAACATGATAAGTAGAGAGGGTCATTGGCTCCTGCACGCCCACTACACAATATTGGCTTTTTTAAAGGGAGCTCCTCTCTTAGGGTATGTTCACACAAGGTCATTACGTCCGTAATTGACGGACGTATTTCGGCCGCAAGTACCGGACCGAACACAGTGCAGGGAGCCGGGCTCCTAGCATCATAGTTATGTACGACGCTAGGAGTCCCTGCCTCGCTGCCGGACAACTGTCCCGTACTGAAAACATGATTACATACGGGACATATAGATAACTATGACGCTAGGAGCCCGGCTCCATGCAGTGTGTTTGGTCCGGGAAATACTGCCGACACACAGACCGTGTATCACGGACCGAACACGCTCGTGTGAATCCGGCCTTAAGCTATGTGGTGCAATATCTATGTAGAGGGCTGTGGACATTCTTAATGCTCTGGGACCCTCGGCATTGCCCGATTGGTCAGTCCGTCCCTGCTATTGGCTCTATTTAAAAGTAGTGCAGACAAAAAGTAAAGCAGTAGTCCATCATAGCAACCAACCACATCACACCTTTAATTTCTCTAGTGCAAATGAGAAAAATACAAAAGAATACTATGATTGGTTGCTTTACTTTTGGTCTGTTCTGAAGTTCTACATTTTGTGATTTTTATTTTTTATAAGCTTTTCCCATCTTTGTGGAAATATTGGCTTTGTTCTCTCACCAGACAGTCGGTGTTCTTAGGTCCAGTACATCCGGCCGCACACTGCTCATGGCAACAGTCAGTGGAATATTTCCCTTTGCACCTCTGGCACCCGCTCTGGCAGATAATGCTGGTCACTGGCACAGAGAACAGAGCGGAGGTCACAAACCAAGGCCGGGACGGCATTTTATATCACAATGTTAGAATAGAAGGTTTCTTCTATACAGAACATACAGCCATTCTCTTCAAAGTTTGGGTAAAGAAAGACACTCACAAATCTGACAGTTCTCGGTGCCCTCTCCCCAGCATGATCCAGCTGTTCCTGAGGGTGAGGATCCACAGCTGCTTGAACATGGAGGACCTTACCAGAGAAAAAAGAAACACGGAGAGTCACCAACTAACTTTTCTTCTTGAATAAGAATATTAAAGGAGTCTCCACTATTCTGGATGTATGGCGGAGATATCTGCATAGAGGATATAGTGGTGATGTGGAAGTGCTGAACTATTCTCTATGCCGCCATCAATGAACCTACATATCAAGCATCCAATGAAGACCCAACGGTTTACTTAAAGCAACGGTCCAACATGAGATAAACATGGCTCTTATCTTTTAAAAATAGTGCCATACCTGTCCACAGGTTGGTGGCTCACCCCTATTCACTTTAATGGAGATACGCTGCAATACCAGACACAACCCATGCCCAGATGTGGTGCTGTTTTTGGAACAAAGCAATGCTTTTATAATCCTGGACAACCCCACACGTCCATTTACAGCAATGATGCACAACCCTTTAACTCGAACCAACATTTTTAAGAAGTGACTCAGGTGATAAGTTTTAAGTGATCTGGCTATCCACCTATGTTTCCCTTCAGATTTTCCCTAATAAAACAGCCTCAGCAATGGTACTAGTTCTCATTGCAATAAGAGCCAGCTGATCGCTACAGATCATTGTAATGTTGTGATATTTATTGACCCCTTGAAAAATCGATGTACCCCCTCTAAGTAGAAACCTGACACATTTAAACCTATATGTCAGCCGAGCTCGCTTACATGGACGACTTCCACTCTGTAGAACCACATCCTTATGGAAAGTGTTGCTCTGGCTCAGGACGTCCTGCCATTTGACGCTTTCATGAAAGCAAAGTTGGGTATTATTCTCCATGGTCACTCCACCATTTAGGATCTCTGTAGAAGTATCCAAGGAAAAATAAATTAACTTAGAAGAGGTTATATAGAAGTAAACCTCACATGTATCAGTTTGATGGATCTTAAAAGAGCAGTCCACTTTTTACAATCTGTTTATTAGAAAAGCTCCCCAATAATAATCTGATCACAGAGTTTTGGGGGGAAGCTGGCAGTGAGCGTACAGTTTCCCTGCAGTGCCACCGCAGTTGAAGCATTACACAGTTCCCATTGAAGTCAATGGACTTTCCATGTAATGTGCTGGGTCCTCCATGGCGAGTGATGCTTTTTGAGGGCATTCTCCACTCCAGCGGTAGTTTATTCCTGCAAAATATTTATTTTGCTTGTTTCTTAGAAACCGCAGCATATTCCAGGTATGGTTTACTTACGCCACTTTTTCCTATTGACTGTGGACCCCCTGCGAATAAGGCTTACATCAAATATTATAAGCAGGCTAGGAATTCACCATATACATATACTCTTTGTGTAGAGATCTAATCCGTAGCTAATTGAAAATTATCCTACATTTCTGAAGAGAGTTCCACCCTATAGAACTGCAGGATTTCAGAGAGGAATGAGTTAAACAGTCGATCTAATGAAGATTTCTCCCTAAACAGTTGTAATTACAATCTACATGTTTTTCCCTTTTGCAATTTAATCATTTATTGATATTTTTATATGTTTTTATCAGTTTAGAAGGAAAAATGCCTTCAACTACTGGAATGAACTAGTAATGTCCCAAAAAGAGAAAGAGCTAAAGTAATGTCTACTACATCCAACAGCCTCATTTGATAAAGCTTTATTCAGATGAGCGTATTAAGTGTCCGTGAGACAGACGTTTGGTGTTTTTTAACGACCGTCACACGGCTGCATGTATTTCTATAGCGCTATTCACACGGCTGCATGTATTTCTATAGGGCTAATCACACGGCTGTTGTTTTAATGGACCGAGTGAAGGGCCTGTGAAAAAATAGGACATTTCCTATTTTTGTCCATTGTCACGGATCCCTCAAAAGACTCAAGTCTATGAGGGATCTGTGTAAACGGGTCCCGCAGGGGTGCAAATTGGCCGTGAAAAATGGCGTGAAAAACTGCCATTTTTCACGGCCAATTTCACACACGTTCGTCGGAATAAAGCTTAAAGGACAGCCAGATGTGAAAATTCTCCAGCCTGTTCAGATCCATCTTTGCAAAGAGAAGGATTATAGTAGGGTTAGGGCAAATGCCCACGATGTGTACTACGTGTGAATTTGCAGTTCAGATTTTCCTGCAGCAAATCCGCAGCATAATACCGTACCAACGAAGTAACTAAGATATCACGTAATCTCATCTACACGTTGAAGAATTTTTATGCATGTAAATTGACCTGCGGTGCGTATTTTAAAATCTACACAGTGACAATTTATTTTACGTTTCCATCTCAGAATTGTATCTGACAATTTTATTAAAAAAACACACCTAAATCCGAAGCATAAAATCCGCACCTGTTTCCGCATAGAAATGTACCTAAAAATGCGTCAAAATACGCACCATTAAGTGCGGAATTATGAGCATTTATCTGTGGTTTTAATGCAGATTTTCTGCACCAAATTACGCAAAGTGTGCAGGAAGACCTTAGGGTAGTAAAAATAAAATACTTCGGTTATCAGATCAATAGCGGATTGGGTTTGTAAAGTTATAGCCAAATACATAATCCAGGTCAGTTGTCTCCTCCTCTGCTCCTCTTGAAACATCTTACAAAGGCAAGTTTTCAGCAAATTTAAAGTGAACTTCACATCAAAAAGCTGTTTCTTTCTCCATAAAGCAGGGAACAGTCAAGTGCAGCAATAGTAATTGGGTTAAGTTTACGGCCTCTAAGATGACTTGCCTACTTCTCCTCTCCCTGGGTACCACAATGGTAGCAAACAAAGAAAAAACAAATCGGCCCGAGGTTCATGATGCCCTTGTTTCCTACGAGGGATAGGAAGAGCAGTAGAACAAGTCCTTCTCTCTTAGGATGGAGCTGGGGATGTCTCGTCAGCTCCAGGAGAATGGTCCAGTTATGATATTTACTATGGCCCTCCGTTTGGGTCCATGTACAGACCTATAGACATGATACAATCCCCAATAGCATAATTTCACCTAAGCACATAAGTTTGTGTCTCCCCTATGAACACAACTCACCTGTGAGGCTCCTCATCCGCAGTTCTCGCAGGCCAGCCGTTCCTCCAGATTGTGAGTTGGACAGAACTGCAAGGGCAAACCGATCCTGATAGAGCTGAGTACCACGAATAATGCGTAATTTCTCCAAGGGGATATAACTCAGCAGATTGTGTGCTATTAAAACATAGCCCTGCACTTCTTTTATGTCCTACAATGGCAAACATTAGTCAGGTCATACAATGTGCCTCCATGCCCTATTGCACTGATGATCCACATGGCATTCTAGACACCTTCATTAGATGGCAAAATGTTTTAGTTCAGAATAATGACAATGGTGCATTTATAATAACAAAATGGAGGGGTGGACAACATCATCAACAAAGTCCATTTAATAGGACCATTAGCCTTGTGCGCTCGATGCTCGTACCTTGCTTGCCTACTTGCATCAGCCTTGGTGAACCAGGGTGTAAAGTAATCCCATGCAGACCACAGAAGACCTCTTGCCCTTGCTATTTCTTCTGTTTTTATTGTCAAAAGTTAGGAAAATACTTAATTTATGGTAAGATGTTGTCAATGCCCCGGTTCGGCAGGGCTGCCAAGTGTCTTGTTAAAGGGGTTATGTGGGGACCACTGCAGTATGTGTGTACACTCGCTAATATACATTCTGGTCCCCCGTCACGCTGATTCTGAGATTTTCATAGATTTTTATTGCGCTGCCGAGGGACTGGAAGTCTAGTTGTAGTCTTCTTTTAATAAAGATACGACTCTTCATCACGTGACCGGCCCCACAGTACTTTATATACAAGCAGTAGTACAGCGAGTACATAGAGTACAGCGGGGTCGGTCACGTGATGAAGAGTCGTATTGTCATCAAAAAGAGACTGTGCAACTAGACTTCTGGTCCCCCGGCAGCGCTATAAAAATCGATGAAAATCTCAGAAACAGTGCGACGGGGGACCAGAATGTATATTAGCGAGTGTACACACATACTGCAGGAGTACACTGCTAATAATTTTTGGTCCCCACATAGCCCCTTTAATGGCTGCGCGTTGTTGCTCGTAAAAAGGCTGATTACCTGAAAAATCGTTTGTCCATTAATGAATACACCCTTTATAGCCGTATGATTTTACATGTAAACAGCCGTTTTACCTGCAACAATGCGCGGCAATTAAAGGGGTTCTCACCTTTGGATAATCTCTATTTGTTAGAAAGGTACCCTATCAATAAGCAGATCACAAAGTGTTCCCCTGCTGGGACCCACTAAAAAAATCAGTGATCTGTGGGGAAATCTAAGAGTAAGGCCTCATGCACACGAATATGTGTTTGCGGCTACAATTCACCCGCAAATCTGCGGGTGAATAGTGGTCGCGTTCATTTCTGTCGGCCCATGCACAAGAAAGTGGTTTCCACGGTCCGTGCATTGCCCGGGAGCCAGGACCGAAAAAGATAGGACATGTCTTAAGGACGCATTTTGCGGTCCAGGCGCATTGAAATGAATGTACGAGGCCATGTGCACAGCCCGTGATTTGCCGCCCGAGCCACAAATCACAGGCCGTGCACACGACTACTGTTGTGTGCATGAGCCCTTAGTGTTCACTTACCCTGCAGCGCCGCCACGTGGGAAATTAAGCATTACACAGTGACCATTCACATCAGTTGTTTGTGTATAATGCAAGACAAGAGATGTTCTTTATAACTGCTCTCCACTCTAACCAAGAGATGAGGATCCTGAACATAGGATTTTCTAAACTGGGCAATCCCTATAATGAGCAATTTGACAACCGTGCCAAACAGGGTGCCAGTGGGGCTGTTGACCACACCGCTGCTCCGCGGGGCTTTACCTTAATGCTTAATGCCAGATCAGAAAATGCAGGTCGTTCTGTGAATTGGTAACAGGCTACCATTAACCTCAACCACAACCTGTGACCATGAGCTCAGTTTGGGACTTTTAATTCTATGAATCATTAAATGTCGTTTATGACCTGAGTTTAGAAATGTGTCTTTTTTGTGTTAAGGGGTGATAAGAGTTTATTGTTTCTTTTGCAAGCCCACTTGACAACACTTGACAGGCTTGTAACCTGTAAACATTGCCCCAACATATGTGCACATATATCAGCCTGCATGTAGGCCGGAAAAATGACCTAAAGTGTAACTACATTTTGACATGACATAGTGACATGTCAGAGGTTTTGATCGGTGGGGGTCCGAGCACTGAGACCACCACCGATTGCTAAAATTAATCAGAAGAAGTCTATGAGTCCGTACACCACTCTCTCGGCATTCCAAAGGAAGGAGATCAGAAACTAAGCGGCACAGCACTCACCCGAGCGCTTCTGCCGCTGTGTTTTAGCGATCAGTGAGGGTCTCAGTGTACGGACGTCCACCGATCAAAACTTCTGACAAGTCACTATGACATGTCAAACGTTTTTTAAAGTTTAGTTACCCTTTAACACTTGTAAAACCTGAAAACATGATGTCTACACCTGTTCATGTTTATTATCCAGTAAACATGACTTCAACATATGATGTTCACTTGTAACACCGTGTAAATTTGACCTCAACATCTTCTCATGTAGAACATGCAGTGAACATGACCTTATCACATGTGCACACGTAACAGCCTATAAACATAATCTTGATATACACATTCACATGTTACAGTAGTCATTTGAACTGCTGGTACTATGATGACCTGAAAAACTCACCTTTAAAAAAGACACATCATCGATATCCTTCAGGTAGGTGATCTCCAAGTTGCCCTGGATGACCTGACAATCTTGGTAGAGAGTCCGCAAAGTCTGGTAGTGGTTCTGATAGTTATAAGGATGAAGCAGTTTCATGTCCGTCCCAGTGCAGACTGCAGAATAAGACACAAGATGCAATAATACATATTACTAAATTGACAATAAGGAACAATAATTTGTCTCTGAATTTCAGATTACATATTATAGGAGCTCTGTCTATTCTCAATAAGTATCTAAGATAATGCTGTTTTCCAAGTCATCTTCCGCATGAACCTGAATGAACAAGTGGAAAGGTAGCCACAAGTAAGCGGCTAATTTCTCAGCAAAAAGTCTACTAGTATGTCCACTTTGGGTCTTTCTTGGCTTCTAGTACACCCCAAGTCTTGCTCTGCTCTTCGGAAATACTAGTAACATTTCTAAAACCGAGTCAGAATGGACAATCCCGTCTATAACTGCAGTGTAATACAACATCAACCGTTGTCCATACGCCCTATTAAGGCACATGGGTGTCACAGAGGTCGGTCCCTTACTTGGGACCCCTGTCTATGAGCCAGAGTGAATTGCTGCTAATAACAACATCTAAATAGATTCCATGTAAAACCACCTAACAAGAAATAGTAACTTCACCGGAAAAATCAGCTATTTGCCCCTCGGCCAGGCGTGTATGTGTACTCAATGGGAAGAGGGGAATAAGTCGCTGCTAGACACCTTTTGTGGTTGCTTATTTTCCGTGAGAACAAAGGATTCCACCGACATCTGCCGTCAGGTAAGAGCTGGGACACCAGATAACACATTAGATGGTCGTCCGGTTCTGCCGAAAGCAGATGGTCATGTAAAGTATATACAGTATGTAATCAACAGACATCAAAAGTTGCAGGAGCCCTCCTCGGCATTTGCACAGCACAAAATCATGCCACAGTGGCATTCCTAGAGTAGTCAATGTAAATCACGCACAACGGCAACAGATGAGCAGCATTAGAACTGACAAAATTAGCGGCAAAGTAACATGAAGCTCATATGACAGGACTGTATGGCAGAAGTTGCCATCTATTATTCCAAGGTCTTGAGCGTGTATTCCAAATTTGGACTCTTTATGGTTACATCGGTGGGGGTCCAGAAGCCAAGACCAGCACTGTAATCCAAATTTGGGAGACAGATTAGCCCTTCAATGCAATAATGCCAGAATACTGTGCTGTAACGAAGGATCAGTGCAAGATAAGTCATGTAATGTCAACATTTTACGTAGTTACTAGATGTCTTCTTCTGGAAAACAACCGCTCCATACTGACTCCTGTCAGGTACCATTGTGTGGCAGAAGTCATTGTCTACCTTTAGTCATCTCATATAGGAAACTGGGCTAAATGAGCAAGTTGCACATGTTTGTATGTTATTGATATGTATATAATTTTTAATTTGTATATACAGCATTTCTAAGGCTGTGGTTTCCTGAGGGGTTAATCAAATCTGGCCTCTTCTTCCATGTATCAGCTCGTGTCCAGCACGCTGTCAGGAAATTCTGTGGCTTTCTCCCGGAAATATCTTTAGTGACCTATGTGACATCTGCTTGACTGTGTCCCCAACAACTTCCCTCTGGTTTCCTGTATTACTGCCAAGTCACCAGCATAATGTTTCTCTAGGGATCCTGGACCATCTTCACTGCTAACCTGAATGACTACTATCTGTGCCAGAAATAAGTTTATAGAAATGATCTCAGAGATTTATCCTGAACTAGATGAACAACAAACATGAGCCAGATGGACTCAAAGCAAGAAATCCGTAAGTCTGGTTATAACATCATGTAGCAAACCGTAAGTGATCCATGGAATGGCAAAAGGGAACATGTCTGGTTCAATGTTCGGCCGTTTTCTTTAATGGTATACTTAGGTGTAATGAGACAGATACATGACTTTAGGATCTTCAGAACCTTAAAAACTGTTCCACTGTGGACAATCCCTTTTTGTTAGAAGGGTCTCCAAACAACAAGCGGATCACAGGGTGTTATGCTGCTATGAACTTCATCGATCATCTGTTATCTATGGAAGAACCCAGAAGCAAGTGTTCAATTTCCCTAGAGTGCCACCACAGGTGAAATGAAGCATTGCATGGTTCCTATTGAAGTTAATGGACTGTCTGTGTAATGTATGGACGTGTGGGGCTCTTTAGTGACGCGATTTGCAGATGTTCTCCACTAATAGATGAGGATCATGAAGGGGGATCCCCTTCCATTAACTTAGAATACCCTAATAAGTTATTTAAAAATAGGTTTTCTCAACCAAACAATTCCTTTATTAAGAATGTTGTGGTAACAGCAAAACTTTACCTTTCACATAAGCAAATCTAAAAATGGAAGGGGCGTGGCCAGCAGTCGATGGCGCCGGTCGCATAAACTGAGAGCTCCGCGCCCTGCCACGCAGATCCAGCAGCCTACAGCGGGGAAAGGTGCCTCATATGGGGAAAAAAAGACCCCAAGGGTCTAGACTCACCCCTGCAGCACAGCACCAGGTCGCCGCCGCTCCACCAACGATCGACGGCTACTTTCTTCGGCGGCAAGCCACGCCGCTCCCTCAGCCGCAGCCATCTTGGACAGCCTCGTGTCAGAAGGAAGGGGAGATGTCCGAGCAGGGAGAGGAGACAGTGCCCCACGTACAGGGTAAGCTGAATAGCCGGATGGCTAAAGTTCACCCTCCCAGCTCCCCTAAGCTGTCCTCCACCTCGTCCTGTGAACAGCAGGGAAGGGGGTCCCCTATCCCAGGAGCAATGGAGGCCAGGCCACGAGGAGCATCAGCTCAGTCAGAGGCCCCAGTACACCTGCTTGAACCACCAATGTCACAGCCCTCAGCACAAATGGCCCTACAGATTTGGCCTGCACCTAAACCCCAACGGCCCACGATCCAGCAGCCGGGGAGGAGAGACGATCTGGGGGATACACCATCTTTGACCCCCTATGCCCAGGCCCCTGCATATGCCTCAGATTCTGACCTGGAGGATTCAGCCTCACTTCCTTCAGATGTGCCCCCTATGTGGAGGGAATGTTTCTCACAGTTGCCCACTAAAGAGGACTTTAAGAGTATGATACAAGAAGTGAAGGCAGCTTTTCGTTCAGAATTGGCGGGGGTGTCGCAGCATATACAGCAGATTGCTACGAGGGTGGAGGCTTTAGAAGATGACCACGATGCCACTAGGCGCCATGTTTCTGTGATACAGTCTTCAGTGTCCTCCCAGCTGGCGTCCATTAGAGATATGCAACTGCATCTAGAGGATTTGGATAACAGAGGTCGCCGTCATAATATAAGGATAAGGGGCATACCGGAGCCCTCGGGGTCTGAAGATCTTCCCATCGTGTTAGAGACTATCTTTAACGACCTTTTGGGTGCACCCCCGTCTAATCGGATACCGCTTGACAGAGCGCATAGAGCACTGAAACCAAAATCCATTACATCTCAGCCCAGAGATATCATCTGCTGTGTCCAGGATTTCCGCACTAAGGAGGACATTATGCTTAAAGCCCGTCAGCGTAAAGACCTGGAGTATGCCGGTGTGCCGATTCAGTTATTCCCGGATCTCTCCTGGATTACGTTACAGAAAAGACGTCTGCTTCGTCCACTTCTCGCAGCCCTACGGGACCACAATATTATTTATCGATGGGGGTTTCCGTTCTCCCTTACAGCCCGAAGAGATGGTGTTTCTGCAACCCTGAGGTACCCAGGGGATTTGCCTCATTTCTGTGACTCCCTTGGTATACCAACGCCCAAGATGCAGAATTGGGAGACTCCTTTGCCGCCTTCGTCTCCACCTCCAGTCTGGCAGTCGGTCCGAAATAAGCGGAGGACCTCTCCAAGACGACAGTCTACCCGAAGTTCACCAAGACCTGATTTGAATTGATTGACGCTGCGCAGATACACGGCACCTCCGTAATATATGTGAAGGAGCCTGGTCACCCATACCAGCTGCTCCCTTCGCCAGTTGCACTATCCTAGGCTAAAAATGCATTTAGGATTATATTTCTGATTTTATGTTGTTTCGCTTTAATTCGTTAACGTAAATTGTGGCAGGGCGCGATTGCCCGGGATACACTTGGCTCTTTCACCCCCTTTTTGTTTTTTCTCGGCCTGTACGTATTTATACGTACTTTTGTACTAGGTTCCTCGACTGTTGAGACCCGACCTCCTTTTTTGATAGGGGTAATTTGTTTTGCAGTTCTCCCTCTGTTTTTAGAGAGAGTTGCAAAGGGTAATATTGTATTACCAGTTTTCTTTTGCTTTAATATCACCCGCCCCAGGGTATAGTATTCTCCCTGGTAGTATTTTCTGAGTGTGTTTGAAATTCATTGATCTCATGCATTTCTCTTTGTTCTCACTGCAGATATGTGTATTGTCTCCCTGGTACGTCTTTACCCCAGTGTCTTTCCCTCCCCTCCTACTTTCATCCGAAATAACACTTGAGACGACAGTGAATCCTCCAAGAACCTCCAAGGTAGAAGGACGCCGCAGAACACTGCTTGCTTTGAAACCGACATGGGACTGGCCCCGACATAACTGTGAGCTGTATACATCCGCACTTTCCACATCATTCTTTGCTCTTTCATACATCTTTGACCATGGTTAAATTTGTCACACTTAATGTCAAGGGTCTCAACTCCAATGTGAAGAGACGCTTGCTTCTCAGGGAGTTGAAATCGCTTGGAGCGGAAGTTGCTTTTCTGCAGGAAACACACTTAGATTCATCCGGAACTTTCCAATTTGCCCGAGGGGCGTATCCTGCTGTGTACTCTGCCTCGTCAGGTCGCAAAAGGGAGGGGGTGGCCATTTTGATAGCAGCTTCCTGCCCCATACAAGTTCACACCTCACATCTAGATCCGAAAGGCAGATATGTTATAATAGAGGGGACTTTGCTTGGACAGCCCATCGTTTTATGTAACGTTTACTCTCCTAATACCGCACAGATTCCATTCCTACGTAGACTCCTTTCTAAACTCCAGAAGCTTCCTAGGGGGGCATGGCTGGTGGGAGGAGATTTTAATGTCCCGTTCTCCACGTCCATGGATAGGGTCTCTCTTACACACGCTACTCCGACGCCCACCCTTACAGGACTTTCTACACGTTTTAGGCAACTAATTAGAGAGCACCAGCTCTATGATTTGTGGCGAGTGGATCACCCAGGTGATAGGTCCTATACCTTCTTCTCCCATACGCACAGCACTCATACACGCTTAGATTACTTTTTTGGTAATGTCCCTGCCCTCCGTGCGCTCCAGGGGGCGAATATAGACCCCATCTCTTGGTCAGATCACGCACCAGTTTCTGTGTCCCTACAGATAGGGAAACCAAATACGAGAGTATGTCATTGGCGCTTAAACGAAACTTTGATTAAGTCCCCTTCTCTTAGGGACAGCCTGGCCGGGCATATGCGGGAATTTTATGCACTTAATGAGGGATCGGTTCCTTCAGTATCCACTCTTTGGGAGGCGCATAAGGCGGTGATGAGAGGGCAATGCATAGTAATGGGATCTAGATTGAAAAGAGACTCTCGGGCCAAGCGGGTGGCTCTCCATCGGACAATTACTAAGTTGGAGAGAGAAATGGGGATTAAACCGGCGGTCCCGACACTACGGAAATTGATAGAGGCTAGAGCACAACTCAAGGACTTAGCTATGAAGGGGGTAGAAAAGTCATTACTATACACAAAAAGGAAATATTACGACAAAGGTAATAAGGCGCACTCGCTTCTGGCCAGACTATTGCGGGATCAGGCGACTGTTCGTACTCCACAGGCGGTTCGGGATAAGGCGGGCATACTCCAGCATCACCCAGACACGATAGCCACACTTTTTCATGACTATTATAAATCCTTATACCACCTGCCAAATACCTTACCACCTGATCCGGCTCGTCGGAGGGAAACGCTGCAAGCATATCTCTCTTCCTGTGCTCTCCCTAAACTGAAAGATGAGGAGCTTTCATCCCTGAATGCCCCGATCTCTGCGGAGGAATTGTTTGATATATTGAAGGACCTCCCTAGTGGTAAGGCCCCTGGACCAGATGGCTTTACATATGGGTATTATAAGACCTTTGCAGAGATCTTGGTTCCACGGATGGCTTCGTTATTTAATGAATTCCTACAGGGTTCTCCCATCCCTCAAACATTCCTGCATTCTCATATCACGCTGATCCCTAAACCGGGTAGAGACCACGCAGAGTGCTCCAATTACAGACCCATAGCCCTTCTGAATTCGGATCTAAAAATTTTCACCCGTCTTCTAGCTAATAGACTCAATGTTTGGCTCCCTTCTTTGATTCACAAAGACCAAGTGGGCTTTGTGCCTCTTAGGCAAGGAGGAGACAACACACGAAGGGCCCTTGACCTCATTGATGCCCTCCAAAAGCAAAAGGAATCGGCGATCCTTCTTAGTCTAGATGCAGAGAAGGCGTTTGACCGCTTGGGATGGCCATTTATGTTCGAAACTCTAAATTCATTTGGGATTTCGGGCCCTTATTTGACAGCACTGCGTGGTCTCTACTCCAAACCAACAGCGGCAATTAAACTCCCACACTCCACCTCCCCTCCGTTTCAAATCTGGAATGGTACACGTCAGGGGTGTCCCCTATCCCCACTTTTATTTGTGCTATGCATAGAACCTTTAGCAGCTCAAATACGGAAATCCAGGGATATAGCGGGGGTCCAGATACAAGATAAAGAGTTTAAGGTTTCCCTGTTTGCAGATGACGTCCTCTTGACTATCACTAAACCTCATACCTCCCTCCCTAACCTTACTACAGTTCTCCGTAGGTATGGGAGGCTGTCAGGATATAAAACTAATACATCTAAAACGGAAGCGCTCCCTCTTAATGTTCCACACCAGGAGCTCCAGCTACTCAAACACAACTACACCTACAACTGGAAGGAAACCTCCCTGACTTATTTAGGAGTTCAACTCACTCCCTCCTATACGTCGGTTTACAAGGCTAATTTCCCCTCTCTGTTTGTAGAGCTACGTCAGCTAATGGCCAGGTGGGATCCTCTTCCCATGTCATTTTTTGGGCGCATAGCAGCGGTCAAAATGACCTTGCTCCCTAAATTACTGTACTACTTTGAGACTTTGCCGGTAGCAGTACCTATGAAGGAATTGCGGGCTATGCAGTCTTCTATCCTCAGGTTCATATGGCACTCCGGCAGACATCGAATTCCGAAATCAGTTTTATTATCGGGTCGATCTGCGGGTGGGCTATCGGTCCCTGATGTGGTGAAGTACTACTGGGCGGCACACCTCCGTCGCATACCCAGCTGGGTGTCTTTAAGGGCGTACAATAAATGGACCGAAATAGAGAAGCTATGGATGGCCCCGGTCCACCCAAACTCCCTGTTATGGGGTGACCCACTAGTAATGCCGACTGCATCTTTATTGGGTCCCATGAGATTTCAAAGGGAGGTGTGGGAAACCTGTAAAAACCGCTTCCATTTGGCATCGGGTTGCCCGCCCTTGACTTCGGTACTCTACACTCCCACTATCCCGGGGGGCACTACCTCCCGAATAGTCCGATTGTGGACGGGAATTGAGGTATTTCACCTGGCTGATATGGTTGATCCCCACACGCAAGAGCTTCACCCGTTTTCATACTTTCAAAAACATCATAATATTCCCTCCGCTGCGTTCTTTCACTATCTTCAGGTTAGACATTACATGCAGCAAACTTTTAGATCCACGCGGGTTACTGCACCTACAAGCTTCGAAAGGTTATGTCGGTATGCTACCACCACTAGGGGGCTTATCTCAGCCATTTATGCATTATTGCTATCCCCGGAGGGTTCCCCTCCGCCTGGGCATAGATACATGTTGAAGTGGGAGGCCTTACTGAATAAATCCATCCCGCTCTCATTGTGGCAGATTATTTGGTCGCAAGCAGCTAAAACCTCCATCTGCACTGCATATAAGGAAAACCAATATAAAATCCTTATGTTTTGGTACCATACCCCTGCCTTTCTGCATAGCTTCAATCCGGGTATTCCGTCGGATTGCTGGCGATGTAGAGGTCAGAGAGGTGATCTGTTCCATATTTTCTGGAGCTGTTCACTGGTACAACAGTATTGGTTGGAAGTTAAGAACTTGGCATTGGCGGTGTTGCAGCAGGATATTCCCTTAGACCCTCTTCATTACCTCCTAAATGTTCCCCCTAGGTCTTTGGGGAAATCACCAGCTCGACTCTTTCGACACTTTCTTACAGCCGCTAAGACGTTGATAGCATGGAAATGGAGACAGACAACCCCTCCCTCCCACATCGACTTAGTAACTAGAATTAGGGAAATACGTACAATAGAGCATATGACGGCCTCTATTGACAATGAACTGGACAGGTTCAAAGTGGTGTGGGACCCGTGGGACAAGTATTGGATACAGGGAACTCAAGATTAGGTGGTAGGTGGAGCTCCGACTATCCCCCCCCTCCTCACCCCCTTAAACCCCTGTGTTTTTTCCCAGATGTTTTGTCTGTCTATTGAAAGTTACTGTCTTACTATGTGAATTGCATGGCCCTTCATGCTGCTCTAAGTTATATGTATATTGTTGAAAAATTTTCAATAAAAACACAGTTGAAACCAAATCTAAAAATGTTTGGTAATTTTTATTAATAGAGCGTGCATTTTTATTTCAATGGGGGCAGGGAGACATGCCGCTGCCATCCAGAGGCTTGAAATTAAGGATTGGGAGAAGAAAGCAAGAAAGAAAAACGCAGCGTCGCTCACGTGAAAAAATTGTGGTAATGATGCCCATGTTTGTGAGAAGACGAAAGTATTTATGCCCTGGTGCTGCTTCCTCTTGTGCAGGACTTGGGTTGAAGTGGTTATGCATCTGAGTTTAGGTTCCTAGAACTAAGCTTAAGATCTGATCACATATAAAACAAGGTTGCTCCTAGGGCAGTAGGTTTTAGGCTGTTTTTGGTAAGTACGGGTGCCTTACCAGATGTTGCATGGTCAGTGCCTGTATGACGCCTTTCCGACTAACATCTCCTGCACTCCTCTAGATACAGTGTCTAGTCTCCAAAACTGTTGCAGGAAACCAAAAGAACAGAACATCTTCCTACTATTCTTAATACTGATCCCATCACTCTTCCGGCAGCGATTTCCAACATCTTCCAGCCGCTCTCCAAATCTTCCACAATGTCCACCAGAGACTGTGACCAGGCTGTGACCCAGGGAAAGAAAACTAGTGATCTGCAACTATAGCACTGCTTATCTTCCGAGACACTGCTTATCCACCCAGGAGACAAGTGATCCTCGAAGCACTTTGACTTAATAAGTTACCTGTCTACTTACCAAGCCCAGCCTCAAACCTATTGCCCTTGGAGTGACATTTTGTGTTTTTCTTTTGGTATCCAAGGCCACTGCCAGATACCTCGTTTCCCACGTGGGATAATCGGGAAACCCCCATACATAAATAGTTGTGAGATCCCACTAACATTTGTTGGATCTGCCCATGATGATATTATTCTAATATGTATGGGCATCTTTTGAGCTTTATTGCCTGGTGGCCCATACCAATCACAGTCCTCCGCTGGATTTTTATATTTTTTAGGAGGAAAAGATATTTAAAGGGTTTCGGGACAACCCCTGTCCATATGCCCTTTTGGCCAAATTGACATCAGAGAGGAAAGGACCACCTCTATGTACCATAAAATAAGAGCAGCTCATGCTCTGGTGGACCTGTGACGTCTATGCATTACATTGACAGCCATTTACTTAAATGTCCAGCATATAATGCTACATTTCTCCTGCATTTACCCAGCAATAACAGCTGATCAATAGCTGATCGCCGGGAGTTAAAGGAGCCAAACCCACCCAAACTTTTTAAAAAGGATAGTCTTCATGAGACAACCCCTTTAACATTCAGTGGCCCAAACCTGTTTTATATTGTGCACCAAGAACATGGATGTGGATATTGTTCTATGCTGGACTGATCATTTGAGGCACTTGCACTGTGCTATGTACATGGTCGTGTAGAAAAAACAGGAGCACTATAAACTCTATTTGGCATGGGTCACTGACTTGTATGCTACTAGGCACAACAGTGTGTATGTGTCACACCTCTTATTTCGTTTGCCTGAGGCTCTTTCAATTTTTAACCAAACTGCTTTTTCCACTCCTGTGTGAACAAACATTTGGAGGGTGCAAAACAAGATTCCTTTACCCTACGTCACCCTATTCTGCAATCCTCTCACTATCCAGATTTCATCATATACCCAGTAATACTCATTATGAAATGTCTGTAAAACATGGTATAGACTGAATAAAGGATATAATATTTAAAGGAGAAACTTAAGTAAAATTTGTTTGAGCTGTTGCATAGCAACGGAAGACACAGCTCGCAGGTGACCACTTTGGATCTCCATGTGGCGATGCAGTGTCACCTCTCACTAGAGGAATAACAAAATGCTCTTGGGCCCAAATGCAAAATCTGATGCCTCTCTTCTTCTGTGCTCGGATCCATTCCCATGTTTTGGTAAATAAGAACAGATATCCCAAACTGTATGTGCAATGCCTAATAATCCGATATGGCTTAAGAGGTTTTAATATGTATACAATAGGAAATAAAGTTATAGAAAGGTTAATTCCATAGGCATGCAAATTCATAATACAATAGTGTTGAATTAGCAAAATGATAGCAACAAACGATGTAATTTCTCCTATTGTAATGTCACCAGGGAGCTGGCGGCAGCATCAGGAAATTAGGACATGTGTGAACTCATGTTTATAATTGAGAGTCTACATTTTAACCTGTCACGATATATTGGTAAAACCGGTTTACAAGTTTAAAAGGCTGAGCCCCTCCCTGACTCGATGGGAGGTTTATGAACTTCCTTTTAGATGCAAACAATTGTATGTGTATAGAGAGTGTGCCAGCAGTAGTGCCACACGCAGCGCTGCCCAACAGTAGTAAACAGGGTCCACGCCCATGATACGCAACAACAAAAGTCTATCCTGAAATCAACTTGCTGTTATATACCATAATCCTAATTCAGGATTTTTTTCACAGTTTATGACAAAAACTAATGTTTGCTGTTATATAGCATTGCTTTACTTAAGGCCCTTTTACACGGACCAATGATTGTGTAAACAGGGCAAAAAGGAGCCGATAATCGCATCTTTAAATGGTCGCTAGTCGGCAGCACTTCTCCCTGTGTAACCAGGGAGATGCGCTGCTGACATGATGCAAATGTATGGAGTCGACCGATTGTAGTAACGATCGTTTGTCCCCAAACGAAACGATCATTGCTCAATCTGAAGGGAATAAACGAGCGCTGATTGACAAGCTGTATTGTCAAACGGCGCTCCTTTTAAAGGAGGCAAAAACTGGTGATATCTGCCCACATAAAATGAAGGAATGACATCAACAGCAAGAAATCTGCTAGCCCATATTTACAATGATCAATTCCATAGACTAAAGGCCCTTTTAAACGGGCCAATGATACGGCATGTGAACGCTCATTCCAGATCATTGCCCCATATAAACAGGGCAACGATCAGCCAATGAATGAGCAAATGCTCGATCATCGCCTGATCAAATCTTTTAGGCGTCCAATAAAATGGTCACTAGTTGGCAGCACATCTCCGTGAGAAAATAGGGAGATGTGCTGCCAACATGATGAAAATGCGTGGGGATAAACAACGTAATAATCGTTCGTTCCCATACATTACCGATCATTGCTCCTTGTGACTGGATCAAACGAGTGACGATCAACAATACAAGCACTCGTTTTCATGGCCAATATCGGGCCATCTAAAAGGACCTTAAGGAATGAGGTTGGCAACTTTTCCATCATTGTAAATACACAGGGCAAATATGTGCCAGGCCCTTCTGTCCTGGGTGTCAACACCTCGCACAGTAATGGGGTTCAACTTTGATCATTGGCGCCCACTCTCATTTATGTACGTCACTGATTGAATAAACCATAATTGTGTGATCGCTAGGGATTTGATTGCTGCCATCCTTACCAATCCTGAGAATAAAGGTGCTTACATCCCTGTTGACAATGGGCAGACAGACACGCATGCACAGTCATTCTCCATTATGGTGGATGGGAGATAATGCAATAGCCCAGAATACTCACTATGGGGCCGTGGTAGTTTTCCAAACGCCATGGCCCTTCTGCTTCTGTCAGCCATGCTTGTCTTTACTTAGGAGACACCAAATCGGCGCTTTATTTTAGTAATTGATGTGGGTTCACGCGGTCAGACTGCCACCTACTCCACATTTATGCCGTGTCCTATTGATATATTATTATTAATGCAGAAAAAGGAACCATAATGCATTCTTTAGCATATGGTTGCCCTTTTTATGGTCAAAAATATTTTACAGCCTGGAACGCAGTATAATTTAGTGACAATATCTTATACTTTAATCATTATAATTTTAGGTGGAGCAGCATATTAATGAGTATTAAACAATACTATAGTCGCTTCACAAAACATTACAGATCAGGAACGGACGTCTGACCTCCACTTCGGTCTCCCACTGGGATCCATAACCTTCCCACACTCTCTTGGGGAGTTTAAGCCCCTCAAGGCATTGAGTAGATGTTAGTAGGAGTGGGGGGCTTAATGCAGCTGCTTCGAGCAGACATTTCCTGCATGTCTGTGGAGGGGTCTCCTAGCAACGGCCCTCTGAGATCAGGCCTACGCAGTATGGATGAAAAGACAGGCCTGGCTCTACTCTGCCGTCCTTGCGAGACACTTTTTACCTGTTTTTTTAGTAGTCACGCATGACACAAGGCATTCCCATATATTCTTTAGCGAATAAGTATTTGAATTCATATTAAAGAAGTGTCATTTATTACTATAGCATCACAACGTGTTACTCATACTTTGCTAATAATGGCGTCTTAATAGCTTGAATAGTATTTTCCACTCAGTACTATAAGTCATGCCCCTCATACCACTCAATTAACCCCTTAAGGACGCAGGGAATGTTTTTGGCTCACTGCATTCCGACAGCCATAACTTTTTTTTAAGAATTCCACCACTTTATTCTTTATTAAACATCTAATATATGTAAAGTTGTTTTTTTTCAACGTTTGATCACTTTTATTCATAGAAAAAAAAAATAATCTTTAATAACTGATAAGCTTTATTGAGCTTTTTTATGTCCCACATTTTTATTCATGGCTTGTAACTTATAATGCACTGGAATATGTATGTATTCCAATGCATTATTGGCTGACCGACAGGAACTATTGACCACAGATTCTAAGAGGTTAACTAGCTGAAATCTGAGTTCTCTCCGTTCTTGGTCGTTGACATCGGACGCTGGCTGTCAATCACAGCAGTCATCTTGCTGGAGCACAGCTTTGGCGTCCGCGTCATCACACACATGTACATTTACGGTGTTGCTAACTACTTTTTTCCAGCGTTGTGAATGTACGGCAGTTCTCTGAATAGAATTGTAGAATTGTCCTTATTCACACTCACAAAGCAGTGACAGCTATGATGAATCCATTTTTTTTTTTTTTTTTTTAAACGATCTAAAAAAAACTGAATGGCAGATTTAGCTATTATTGCGGTCAAAAATACTGGAACTGCTGTTGGACAGAGCATGACGCAAGTGTGAATAGATCCTTAGTCAGATGTGCTCATATTTTGCCATATATTCTGTGCAGTAATTTGGTCCCATAGGACCTTTACAACACAGACAGTCGGATTGCTTGTTGTACAGAATATATGCACAGAGATCTACACACATTCAGTCCAGGATGACCATGTCAGCAAACAATACGCTCTGTATAGATCAACGAAACCATGGGAAGAACTATAAATAAAATATTACGTAACATGCGCACAACCTGTATTAGAGAATTTCTGGAGAACTCATTTAATAAAGCTGAAGGCAAAGATTTGGCAAAGTTGCAGCATGGTCCATACATGCAAACATTACATTTGCATTAACATTTGCATTGCCTATTAGGAAATTCTCGCCCAATTGTTATTAAATGATTTGCGATCTACAATCATTTTCCTAAAGTCCAATACATGTTCAGAACCGCGAAACAGATAAACAAAGGTTATCCAACTGGTTAAGGGGCCATTATTTGTAGGATAATGTACCACCTACTGTAAATTATAATCATATTAGAAGTCACAGAGGAGTTATGTGACCATATAAAAGTACAAGGCCAGAGATGACTTTAATATTCTAAATGATTTATATAAGGCCCCATGCACACGACCGTATATTTCATCCGGAATTACAGACCAGAATTACAGCATCCTTTTCACTTGAGGTGTGTATTATGTTGTTTTGCAGCACTTGGGACACAGACCTATATAAAGACGGCCATACAGATGACATAGCTCGGTCAACAGTTAATTCACCGGACCCTACTATAAACATACACGCTCTACTCGGGATGCCACCATATTAGATCGTAGGCTGCTCACTGCAGCTGCTGAAGAACATCATATGCACTACATATCATTCAGTCAGTGGTTGATACACATACTTACTCAAAGCAATCTGTGACAGCTTCTGCAGGAAGAGAAGTGCATCTATGTAGCGCCGCTTATCTCTGAATAATTGTCAAATTCTGATGTTAGAACGTGATGTTAATACAAATATATTTTACAGACAGATCAATGGAAATCTTTATAAATAAATAATTTCTGGTGGGTTCAGTTAACCTAGTACTTTTCGGAAATATCTAAATGCACGTTAGTTTGCTGTTAAAGCAGCGGGTTTCTAAAACTGTAATGGCAGAACACACCTACCGGTTCTAAAAACAAAATGACAATTTGTCTCGTTGGATGTAGAACGTTGTTTTGCTAGCTGGAAGATAATGGAATCCCACAAATGGCACTTTCTCATGTTGTTTAAGCAATGAAATTCGGTCAAAACAAGTGTCACTGAGTCACAGAAAGGTTGGATAACTATTTGGAATGTAACTTAAGCTGTGTAGATGCCAGTTCTGCTCAAAGTAACTGGAATGCAGTCTAACCACGTAAAAGACGGTCAACAATTGCAAGGGAAATATGGAGCCATAGAATAAAGGCCCTATTGCAACGGCCAAAAATTGGCCAATCAACGAGCGTTATAAGTGCCCTATATTGTACATGATATGATCGGCGCTGTAATGTAGATTACAGCGGTGTTTTTTATTTAGAAAAACAATCATATTTGACAGAGTTATGACCTAAATTAGCTTTATTCTAATGAGTTTCTTAATGAACAACTGAGTGTGTTTTACTTTTTGGCCAAGTGGGCATTGTACAGAGGAGTGTATGACGTTGATCAATCAGTGACCAATCAGCGTCATACACTTCTCCCCATTCATTTACACTGCAGATAGAGATATAGCTATATTGCTATGTGCAGCAACATACACACACATTAACATTACTGCAGTGTCCTGACAATGAATATACATTACCTCCAGCCAGGACGTGATGTGTATTCAGAATCCTGACACTTCGCTAACACAATCCCGATACTACAGCACAGCAAGCGTAATCTCACGAGATTACGCTGTAAACTGTCATTTCAAACGAGATTACGCTTGCTGTGCTGTAGTGTCGGGATTGCGTTAGCGAAGTGACAGGATTCTGAATACACATCACGTCCTGGCTGGAGGTAATGTATATTCACTGTCAGGACACTGAAGTAAGATTATAGTGTGTTTATGTGGCTGCATATAGCTATATCGCTATGTGCTGTATAAATGAATGGGGAGAAGTGTATGACGCTGATTGGTCACTGATTGGTCAGTGTCATACACTCCTCTGTACAACGCCCACTTGGCCAAAAAGTAAAACACGCCCAGTTGTCCATTAAGAAAGTCATTAGCATAAAGATAAAAAAGGTCATAACTCCGTCAAAAATGATAGTTTTTCCAAATAAAAAACACTGCTGTAATCTACATTACAGCGCCATTATGTACAAGATAGGCCACTTATAATGTGGTGACAGAGCCTCTTTAAGTCTTAGCAGTGTTATCACAATGGTTGTTGTTATAATCTTTAGGTGACATTTTGTGTTGTTCCATATTCAAGGCCAATGAGTGCAGGTAAAGTACTGAAGAAGAGACAGAACTTGTAGCTTCTAGGCGTCCCAACTATTATGTGTGATTTATAGTACCGGTCTTATAGAGGCCATTTTTGAGCCTCCTTAGGCTTTAGAGAGGCTCTGTCACCACATTATAAGTGCCCTATCTCGTACATAATCTGATCGGCGCTGTAATGTAGATAACAGCAGTGGTTTTTATTTTGAAAACGGTCATTTTTTAGCAAGTTATGAGCAATTTTAGATTTATGCTAATTCATTTCTTAATGACCAACTGGGCATGTTTTTACTTTTGACCAAGTGGGCGTTGTACAGAGAAGTGTATGACGCTGACCAATCAGTGACCAATCAGCGTCATACACTTCTCATTGTTCCAGCCCAGCATGATCCACAGCACAGTGTGATTGTGCAGTGAGAGACGCTGGGCTGGAACAATGAGAAGTGTATGACGCTGATTGGTCACTGATTGGTCAGCGTCATACACTTCTCTCCACAATGCCCACTTGGGCAAAAGTAAAAAAACGCCCAGTTGGTCATTAAGAAACTAATTAGCATTAATCTAAAATTGCTCATAACTTGCTAAAAAATGATAGTTTTTCAAAATAAAAACCACTGCTGTTATCTACATTACAGTGCCGATCAGATTATGTAGGCGATAGGGAATTTATAATCTGGTGACAGAACCTCTTTAGGTTAAAGGTGCGACCTCTGCACCCCTACAATTATGCCCCTGTATTAAGGGGTTACAAATGACACATTGTACATCACGGTTTAGATTACATCTTCTCCATAAATGACATTACATATATGAGTTACCTATGTAGAGGTTAGTCAGTGTGATCTTATGGTAAACTTTCTCTATATAACGTCTATGACTAATTCCACAATAGTTCCACTCATTACAAACTAGTGTCCGATGAACACAACAGCCTTGGTCAGAGAAACACCAATGAATCATAACCACAATATTCCCTTTGAAGTGCTATGAAAATTACACATCAGTCAGTCTCTATAATTAATAAATGACTGACAGATGAATAGAAATTAAATATGACTCTTGATAACATCTGACCTGGGTACCATGTCTTTGACCTTGGCGGGCAGTTTTGAGCAGACTGGCATAGTGGCAATCCAAGCTTCCTAGGAACATGTTTTGGCCACGGTGGCTTTTTTTTAGAATTACTATTTAAAACTGAAATAATAGTTTTACAATGTATTTAACACTTTACATTACCTAATTAAATGGGGTTTTGTATTCCAGACCCTTTGGAATATCCACAGGTTCTCTGTTGCTCGCTGTTTCCGTAACGCCCATAGATTTGAATGGAGAGAACTTTGCATCAGGGGACAACCATTCTCCCAATAGGTGGGGGTCCCAGATGTAGGTTGTTATACCGCAAATTGATGGGAAAAAATTATTTACCACAGGTCACTTACTTTTTCCCACCCTGGTAAAAATAATACTATAATCCAAGTTTATTTATGCCATCTTTAAAGTGACTGTCTCATCAAAAAATGACATGTTATTTAAATCAAGTTTTTTATTATCAACAAATATATATATTACATTTAGATTTTTTTTATAAGAATCTTGACATTTTACAGATCACACAGTGGCCACTAGAGCAGAGCCACAATAGGCTGACATTTCCGTTTTCTGCAATTTTCTTATCAGCTTTGTTGTGTAGACTATGGGACAGAATGAGCAGAGTCATCTCATTATCATTTGCAGGGAAGTGATTTATTGACAGCACCATTGTACTGATGGAGGCCTGAATAAGGCAGGAAAGCAACACTTTACACCATATACACCGATAAGGTTCTGTTTGCATCTCCTCTGTCTCTGCGGGAGGAATTGTACTCCATCACTTCCTGGATACTCTAATAACCTATGACATTTCTCTTGATTACCATTGATTGTAGCTGCCGTAAAGTACACACCCTGATGCATACCTCCCAACTTTGCAGTTTCGTAAAGAGGGACAACTGAAGCAGCGTGCGTAGCAAATTTTCCCTTGTTAAGCCACGCCTCTAGCCCCACCCATACACCCCCAGTTCAGCCCACACAGTACAATGCTCCCATAGAACACCCTACACAGTATAATGCCCCTATAGCTGACCCCCACACTGTATAATACCCAATAGTGCCTTCCACACAGTATAATTCCCCCAATGCTGCCCCGATAGTGCGTTCTACACAGTATAATGCCCCCATAGTACCTAACATACAGTATAATGTTGCATAGCTGCCCCCACACAATATTATGCCCCCATAGTTGCACCCATACAGTATAATACCCACCCAGATGCCCCCATACAGTATAGTGCTCCATAGCTGCCCCCATACAGTATAATGCCCCCATAGCTGCAGTGAATCGCTGGCCTCAGCGGTCACGTGCCGTACATGGCAGCATCACCGCTGAGGCCAGTGATTGGCTGCAGAGGCACGTGACCAATTAAGGATCTGCAACATCATATATTACAAATTATAGGGGTTTTCCCACAAACACATGTATCGTTAATCCCCAGGATAAGGGGTTAAATGTGTGATCACTGGGGGCCCAGCCACAGGCCCCTAGCGATGATGAGAATGGGGGACCAAAAGTCCACCGAAGTGCTACATAAGAATGAAGAATGGTGCTCATGCTCGGCCAGCGCTCCATTAATGGCCGAGAATGCGCACTAGCGCTCCTCCATTCTTATGGAGCACTTCGGGGGACTTTCGGTTCCCCGTTCTCATCGCTGGGGGTCCAAGTGGATTAGGGATACATGTTTGTGAGAAAAACCCTTTAACTCCATATGGGACATTATCCACTCGGGCCTTTTTATATTTAAGAAGCCAGATCCTGAAAAAACCAGCAATTCTAAAATCATAAAATAAATGTCATTCATTTTATGATTTTGGAAACGCTAGTGTCTCCAGGCAGTCTGTGTTTTTTTTTTACTCCAATTGTCCCACTTTTCTCTACTCACAGTAGTCGGTCTGTTTTTTAGTGACCGGTGGCTCGATGCCGTGCTGCCTGTTGAGTGCGCGTCCTGCTCCCTCACTCAGACATAACGCTGTTGCGCCAAGTGACGTACTCACGCTGGGCGCAGGAAGCTGACGAGTCACGGTCTGACAACAGTCAGACCGTGACTCGTGAGCTGCCTGCTGTGACTAAGGTCAACGTAAGCAAATTCAATTTGCTTTACATTACATTGACCTTACGGAGGGGAGGAGTGGGCGTGGCTGGCCACAGGGAGTTGGAGTCCGTTACTCAACGGGGCATAGCGGGATATTTTTCAGACCTCCCCGGACTGTTGGACAGTGGTTAAAAACCGGGACTGTCCCGCCGGATCCGGGACGGTTGGGAGCTATGCCTGCTGTACCATCCTTACAGATAATACAGGAAAGAAGTGTGTCTCCAAAATGGCCCCAAGAAAGGTTTTGATAATAAAATATAAAGAGCTACCACATTTAAAAGAAACAGAACAAACACATTATTTTCTCTTCAGTCTTATACATACTTATATTTCTAATTAAAGAAACTAAAATCTAATACATGAGACATCCCCTTTAAAAGGTTTTACTAATACAGTGTTCCTTCACAATAGTCGACGTTCTGTAATCTGGCAACCTTTGGCCCAGAATAACTGATAAACTGCTGGATAACACATAATAACATAATAATAACAATAATCCACGGTCTGGCATTGTAAGGATCTGAATGAGGAAGTGAAATTTGGGAGACATGCTGGAGACAACTTGGAAAGAATTTTGATATCCAAGTATCAGGAGATTCAACAGTTGTTGCCTTATGTGAATTATGGGACACATGCTCATACATTGGCTTCCTTCCAAATATATATGTATGATGAGGAAATAGTTCAAAAGTGAAGCAAAATAAAGAAATTTGGAGTAGATCCAAACTCCTGCCGATGCCACAAACAGGGTAAAGAGGGCTAATTATTTGTCGACCACCCCCTAGTCTTTCCATTTGGGGCCTTTATTGTTAGATGTCTATCATTTATGTTGCCAGACGTCCATAATTTTTTATTTCCCTTGAAAACTCATTTAGATAGTACTTCTTGAATCGAAAGCACAGGAAGTATGATTTCAGAAAGAAAATCTGGTTTCTCACTCAAAATCTTTCATTTTTTGAGCTTTGATTATTAAATTGTACTTCTAAGTTTTGGATCCTGACCATATGACTAAACTACGCAGGAGATGTGTAGACTCCGATTACTTCATAAATCCTTTTTCCACTCCACATGCTGTGTCCAGAACTTCCAACTCTATGCTCAGATAACAGGACAGAAGATATTTCAGGCTAGGGTTAGGAAAACACTAGAAAACCTTCCAGAGAAAGGCTGAAATGTTGAGAGAGGCCCTGAAAAAAGAGACGGGAAGAGAGGGAGAGAGAGATCTTTTGATGTAGGAAGAACAAGAATGTAGAGAGAGAGAGAGATGGAAGAAAGAATTAGATACAGGGAGAAGGCAAGGACAGAGGGAAAAGGGTGGTGAGGAAAAAAATAGGGTATGGTAAAGGGTTGCATGGTGTTGGGTAAAAGCAGGTGCTGGAGAAAGAAAATGGAATGATCTAAAATGAAAAGGCTAAGCGTATGGACATAACTACTAAGGTAGCAGGTATAGCGGCTTGTAAGGGGCCTAGCAGCTATGGGGGCACACCTCCAATCAGAGTTGAGGTTCAGTTAGTGATCGCCTTGGATGATGGAAAGGAGGAGTGTAGATCCAGTTATGAGTGGGTCCAAGTCTTGGCAGGAGACACAGCCAGGAGAATGGGCTGTCCGATTGCCCAGGCAACCATATGACATTGAAAAACTCTCCTACAAATCTCCCGTTAGAAGTTCAAAAGCAACCGGACCACGTGTTCTCGCAATTGTATCTACCGCCGTCACATCTGTCAGGAGATGGGCCAAACTCATTACAGGAGATACACGTTATAGGGGCAGTGGAAAATTAAATGCAGGTCACCGGGACATCAGGGAAAAATAAAAAAGAGACCGTGCAAAGGGTGGAAAATAATTTTAATTTATGATGTCTTGAACACACTTGCTTCTAAAGATAGTCATGGTGGAATGGGACCCCATTTTTAAAGTTTTATTATGTGGTACCATGGTTACTTGTTACACCCAAGATAAGCAGTGGTAGGAATGAGATAAAGAGAAATGGATGTGACGGACAAGAGAGACAAAAGAGAGTGTGAAAGGAGGGAGCTAAGTAATGATAAAGTCCTGGATGGGGTCAGGTACCTGCAGGTTAACCGATGTTTCCATACAGACATGAGTAGAAATTATTGAGGCTGCAGGTTTTAGGTCAGGTTTTGATTCTTGCTGTGTAAGAATGGGTCATACATATAAACTATTCCTGAAAGACAATATAACAGTGATGTATTTAAAGTTATTTTAAGAGATAGTCACATGCAACTCCAATTTCAGGTAGACACATCAAGGTCTGGGTATGGACTCTTAGTAGGGCATCGCTTCAAAAACATAAAGGGAATGAGAAGAACAGGACGGGGGAGACAAGTGATAAACATCATACCATAAATTGACATATTTAATCTTATACTTAATTCATTGATGTATACATGTATTCTGAGTGAAAATTCTCTTTACAATGGCAATACAATGGCTGGAGACAATCCATAAAACAAAAAGTGAAAACGTAGCGGCGTACATTCCACAGAATTAATTTCAGATGCAGAAGGCATTTCTAGCTTTCCTTCTGCATTTTTCTACTACTACAAATTGGTAGTGAGGAGGTTGTGGGGGGAATCTGGGACTGGAAGAAAGGGATGGGAGGGACGGGAGCACACAATGCAGCCTTGTACTGGAGAAGGAAGGCCTCTTCTCACCCCTTCACTATAAACTGCATTGCAGAATTTTAAGTCTCTGTTTTAAAGCCATGCACTTGCAGCTTACTATGTGGCTGCTCCATATGCCAGATATGTACACTATAGCTTTAATATTCTTAGCAACCGTAATGGAGGTGCTCACTTTCCTGTAATTCTAGGAATAGGGGTGGGGAGGGGGGTGCAGTGTTTGTTTGTTTTTAACACTTAAGGGCTCATTCCCACGAGCGTGATTCTCATTCATTTGCGGTGCGTTGAAACAACGCACAGCACACGGACCCATTGATTTCATTGGGGCTATTCACATATGCGTGAGTTTTCATGTAGCGAGTGTCCGTTGCGTAAAATCCACTGCATGTCCTATATTGGTGTGTTTTCACGCACCTAGTCGTCCATTGAAGTCAACGGGTGCGTGAAAACCACGGACTGCACACGGATGACATCCGTGTGCTGTCTGTGTTCCACGCATCAATTACATTGAAAAAAGAAAAGAAGTGCTTGCAAGTGCATGAAAAACACATATCACAAATGCAAAAACGCAAAGCACACGGACAGATTTCTGCACGTAAAAAAACAAAAAAAATCGCTCCTGTCAACATGTGTCCGCTGCACAGATCATTGCAGATAAGAGTTTTATTGTGCTATCTAAAGTCAAGCAGAGGATAAGTAAAGAGGATCTTGAAGGCCAGAATCATAGACAAGCTTTGCCTGGTGCAAAAATTCAACTTGCTCTCCGTAGCCCTGTATCTAAATACCCTGGTCATACCAGAGTGGCTTGTTGGCACCCAGGGTGCATGCCGCCCTGCCAGCCTCCCATCTACTCTACTGGCTTTAGGGTGAGTCCCCAGAATAATGTCCTCTGATCGACTAAAGGTACGCCAGTCCTGAATTTTGTAGTTGAAGTAGATATCTGTGAGCAGGAAGGAGTGGAGGTTGGTATGTTACTTATGTATTAGGGGAATATCAAGTGTAGTTTTGTGTAATTGTTGTGTTAAGGTGGTTTACGCCAGCAGATATCGCCTGTGTTTACCACTTTTAAAACAAGCGCCGATGGACAATACAGCATGTCGATCGGCGCTCATTGTTCCCTTTAATTGGAGCAATAATCATTTGGTAGGTGAACGAACGCTTGTTACTACAATCATTCGTCCCCATGCATTTGCATCATGTCGGCAGCACATCTCTCGGTTTATACAGGAAGATGTGCTGCCGACTAGCAACCATTTTTTTAGCTGCATTAAAGATGTGGGTCACCTGTGCATTACGCTTGTATTTCTGCCTTGTGTGTCCCCAAACAACTGTCCCTGCTGACTTTTGCTGCCCTAGCCCTCTATCTAAATACCCTGGCCAAAACAGAGTGGCTTGTGGGTGCCCTTCTTGGCATCTGGGGCACATGCCCAGCCAGCCCCTTTCTACGTATGCCTCTGCCTGACGGTGGACCCTGATATGGTCTCCAAAAGAAATGTCATGTGAAAACTGATAAACTAAAGATTACACTGAAGGCATCTTCAACACGAGACTATGTTGTCTTTGAGGCATGAGGCACCGCATGCCCCTGCGTTATATCCAGCTACTACTGGATTACTAATTGAGAAAATCAATGAATCATCTTACTGTAAGTAGACAAAGGCAAGTCTTAGCACCAAGACACCTGGTAGAATAATATTTCTTAAATGTCAAATATACAACATTTTTCTAAATAATTTCACTTTTTTTTAATTTTTATTAATTGTTATAATTGTCAATTTTAATTTACTTGTAGTGTTGGAAAATTGAGATGTACTTTGATTTCACGGAATTAGTTTTTGTTACTTCGAAAGTCGACACTATAATATCCCCTCCCTTTTGTTTCAGACATCAGAATCTGGTTGGCACACTTGAATGGATGGCAGTATGCCACACAGTGTCTGAGCAAGTGGCTGCCTGGGGACACGATAGACTATACAGCCAATTACAGACCACCGCTAACATTTGAGTCTGTATCTCCATTCATTACCATGGAGACAGCGGAGTTTGGTCTGTAGACTTGTGCGTATACATAAATAAATAAAAGAGAATGCGTGATGTTTTAATAGTTATGCTAAAAAACTATGGGAGCCAGTAACGCTGATAAACTTGAATAAAAAAATAAAAAGATTATTAAGGATTAAATTATGACTCCCGTTTTTGTAATTCAAAAAAATTTGTCTTCAGTATTGTTAGGTTCCCTGAGGAAATCTGAACAAATTTGTAATCATTGGTCACAGCAGAACACGTAACATCATCTGTACATGAAAACTGGTCACTACTACTCGTAATACCACCATCTATAGGAAAATGATGATCCAGACAGTTGGCGGAACCAATGTAGACTTCTTGTTGACCATAAAAATACGAAACATTTTGCCCATGACCAAAATATTCAGGCTAATCTGCATTTTACAAAGTGACACCGAAGGTAGGTGGAGCCTAGAAGAATTGTCCTTACTTTTTAGGACGTATGGATATCGTAGAAGGGGACCTCTGCTTGCGACCCAACTCTATGATCCAGAGTGGAGAACCATTGAGTGGCTCTCGCTATGGCACACTTATGCCGTCCATGTATTCTTCTGGAAAGTTGTAAATGTAAAGAAAGCCAGTGTCTCTATAGTAATATATAATGTGTGAGACACGTAAGACCCCATGCACATGGCGTGGTGGCACGCGGAAACCCCTACAGGTCTGTATTAGAGATCGGTAGGCATTCCGTGAGGCACCGTATTTTCGTCCCTAGAAGCGAAACCTCAAGGAGAGAATAAGAATGTAATATGGCAGCAATGGAGAATGCCCCGGTTTTGTACAGTAATGGTCGATAGCATGCTCCCTGCAACTTGATCCTGTAATACAGTAGTGTGCATGAGGTCTTAGGTTTTAAAACAAGAGACCTAGCAGTCTTATAAACCTAGTCTTATAAACCTACCCATAAACTTAAGATAGCTGTCAGACGAACGCTCATTGTCTGCCAATTATTCCTCCCGACTCCCACATGTTCATCCGGCAGGTTGAGCCGACTGTCATCTGATGTATATGGGCACCTTGAAGCATCTGTGAGATTGGAAGGCATGTTGTGGTACCCTTCATACGGGCGCTCTACTGTGTGTACAGCAGGAGGTTGTTTTTAAACAAGGTAGTCACGCTCTGCCCTTTTACTGCACACACTCACCCAGCCAAGTGTATTATTGTTACTGATGCTATCTGGTTAATAGCTAACTGTAGTCTCAGCGCGTAGCTCAGGGCGGGAAAACATTTGTGCAATTGTTATTTATGGAGTAGTCAAGAAATATAACACTTGTTTTATCTGTTACATCTAGATTTGCTGGTAAAATGATTGTCACTGCCGGGACAGGGGGTTGGACGGACAGGCTGACATCTAGGTCGGAGCTGCCTCATCTGCTCTCACTAAACCCTCAAACATGATCAATAGTAATGCTTACTCATTGGAGGACTGTGGCATGCTATTTTTATGGTGCCACTTTGGCATGGAACTATGGCATGTCATTCTTATCGGTTAACTGTAACATGGCAGCGCTATGTGGACACTCTTACTGGCACTGTTATAGAGGCGCTGGGGCTAACACCTTGGTGGCACTAATATCTGGGCACTCATGGCCTTGGTATTAAAACACTGCTGTGGGTATGGTTATGAGAGCATTTGGACAAGCACCGCTACCCCTCAGTTTTGATAGACCAATCTAGATGTCCACCACAATGTTACTTTGTGACATATCTAAGTTTCTTTTAGTTGAATTGTCCTTTTAATTTTTTTAAAATGTTTAAACCAATACTACAAAAAAATGGCAACCTAAAAAGTTGAATACTGTGTGCAACACCTCTGTATTTCCCATTTGACTAATATGCCCCATGTTGATATTCTGTGCATCAGTCTCATATACCAGAGTGGCCAAATTATTGTAGATTTTAGGAACTAGTTGGACCACTCCATGAGCAAACAACAAGATCTTCCAAAGACATCAATTGAAAATAACCCAAAAAGTTAGGCGCCAGCAGTAAATATCAATGTACATTGAACACCTTGTTCCCGGGGTTTTTCCACCTGCTCATCTAGTGCCGGTTCATGAAATGTCTGATGACATCGAAAGTTTTACAATTGTGTTTCCCTGATGGTTTCACCTTTAAAGTTCCCCACAGTTCTAGTACACACATGATCTTCTATTGACGTTCTACAACCCACACCAGCAGGTGACAATCGCGTGAAGGTTAATAAGGTACCATGTATTGATCTATTTTAGTTCATCTCTGTTACGCCTACCTCATGGAAAGGTCATGAAATGCTGTAACTTTGTTTTCTTTGTGCATGAATGTCTAACAGATATGTGATGGTTCAACAGTCAAGCATTGTATAGAGTATTATTCGCTTCCATTTGGGGGAAATAAAATAAGGTTATTTTTGTTGCAGCCAAATACAGAAAATAAGGACTTGTCTACAATATATACTATAATTATAGTGTTACCCTGTAAACAGAGCTTTTTATAGGTTGCTGAATCACAACTGAAATGCATTGAAAGTTTTAGCACACCCTTTCATATACACCCTTTAATATACAATGTGGTGGTCCTCAAGAAATGGGAAACATGGTTGCAGGTGGGACTGTGATGGTTTACATACACCACGTCCATAAAACTGAGAATACATCCATAGAGATCTAAGTACAAACTCTATCCATAGACCATTAACAGGCACATATATTCATATCTACATCTTCCTGTAATATCCACTGCACTCAATTCCTCGTTACATATTCCTTAAAGAGGACCTGTCACTAGATCATATAAATTGAACTGGTTATCTGACCTCAAAAGTGCTGTCTCCCTTATTCCAGCGCTGTTTTTATTTTTGCCTCGACCCCCCCATTCCAGAGATATGGCCCACAGTTTTCTTGGCTCCCTATATGCTAATTTGCAGTAGTTAGCTAACTGGGTGGCGCTAGCTTCCCTCTGATGCTGACCAATCAGTGCAAGGCAGCTCGAGGATAGTGCACGCCCTGTTGGCTAACTACAGCAAATTAGCATAGAGGAAACCAACACAACAGTGGGCCATATCTCTGGATTTCTGCAAATAAAAGCCCAAAGACATGCAGCTTATATGGCTCTCCAAGATTTCTAGTTCTGTACCTGTAGTATGCTCTTAAAGGGGATTTCCAGTTTCATATAAATAAATTACTGTATAAGTAAAAGTTCTGAAACGTTTTAATATAATCTGTCTTTCAATTCTTTATCATTTTCAAGATCTCTGCTTGCTAACAGTAAAATTCAGAGGTTAAAAATCCTGTCCTGGCTCATTACAATGTATAATAGCTTGCTCCTGTGAGGAGAAGAGCATCTGTGTAAGCAGGACATATTTTCAGTCCATTCACTGACAGCAAGCATAAATCTTGAAAGTGGTGAGAGATTGAAAGACTAAGTATATTAGAAAGTTTAAGAACTTTTCATTACAGAGAGATTCCGACTTATTAAATAAATTCAGAAACACCTTTAACTTTAATAAATCCTATAGTTATAATGTAACGTATTGCCACTTCCAGGAACTGTGGCCTCAGATATCATCTGTCTGTATCTGTGCTCAAAGTCTAACAGGCTGTTATCTACAGCATAGAAATAAGAGTTACCTTTCATACCAGAACCAAACAATAAACCAGCAAAACGGTTGCCGCATTAAAAGCGGGTCCAAAATATCCTAATACGGGGTTCTACTTATTTTACTACTATGATAACATATGCCAAGACAAAATAGAAAAATCTTTTTTTCCAGAGATTGTAAAAGACTACATCATAGTATGGAAAATTCAGATGAAAATCATGGAAGTAAAATCATCATCCACAACCAAAGACAACTTGAGTTATTCTACATCTTTACAATAACACTCTGACGGGACTCCATGCAGGAGAAGACAATAAGAAAAATATAAAGGTTGCCTAAATAACAATCCCACTGTATAGGATAATACCCTACCATTCAGTGCAAAAATAATGTACTGTATAGTGGTAATAGGAGTTGTTTTTCATAATCATTATTTATCACCTCTCCACAGGATCAGTGATAAAAATCTGATCGGTGGGGGTCCGACTGCTGGGAACCCCACCGATCACGAGAAACGGCTTATCGTGCCGTTCCTAGGAGCCCCATAGGAATAGGACGGTACTGTGCATGCTCGGCCACCACTCCATTCATTGCTGTGAAACTGATGGAGATAGCTCCTCGGCAGTACCATAGAAATGAATTAAGTGGTGGTCGAGCATGTGCACTACCGCTCTATTCCTATGGGGCTCCAAGGAACGGCACGATAAGCCTTAATAAAACCGCTATACAACTAATATTAAGATTCATAGTGGACATAAGCAAAAGGTGCCAGTCCTTTTGTGTTGCCACCTTCAGCAAGGGAGGCTGATGCCCCATGTGCTACCACGCAGGCTGCACAATCCAAAAGCAGGGCCTATTTATAGACTCAAATAATTGGTCACGATCCTATGAGATTTCATTTTTCATGCACCACTTATCAGACCGGGTTGGATTGGTTGAATTTTGGCCTCCATAAATGAGGCTCGAATAAGCCTTGAAGTAAACGCATCAGCTTCATATAGAGGAGATGGCCATAGTTCTGAACAAATAGTCATGACAATGCAACTCATGAAGTCTCTAGGAACCAATGACTTCAATGTGATATGAAGGGCTCTAGGTGCACATACATCTTGGATTCTTAATCAACATATTCCAAATCAATGCTGAATACACAGCTCTGTATGAAACAGCGTCCCTCGATTACTCCCTAAATGCCAAGCTTTCTGGAGAAACATGTAGGAATTTGCAGAGGAGCAGAAGTTTACATTGACCAAGGGAAAACATTGCTGGGGCTCTGGTGTTCCTTGACCGTAGAAAGCTCGCTGTAACACTTACTTTCCTAGAGGTGCGTAAAAACAAGTTCATGAAACGGGATTACAGACATGAGAAAATACATTTCTTAAAAATTATTTGTATTTTTTAAATGGATCTTTCGTAACATCAGTGACCTATGAATCTTGGGATCAAGCCTGGCTCCTGGCGTATGTAGGCCCTAGGTAAGGGCGTCCCTGACATAGATGCAGCCCATATGACGGATATAGGACCACTGAATAGAGGGGGTTCATTTAAGGCTGGTATTTTCCCCACAGAGATGTGGTCTCCATAAGTCCATGTCTACCCCATCCTCTACTTGGAAAGCGTAGAGCATGTTTACGATACCTCCATTGGGCCCCCCATGCCCAGTGGGCTCTGGCATCTGCACAGGTTTGCCTGGAGATAGCCCTGCTTGGGATAAATGGAGTCACTTTGTACTTAAGGTAGTAAGTGCACCTAAAGCAATCTAATAAATAGCTATACACAAACAAAACAATAACGGAAAAATGTGAATATACCCAATGGTCACCCAAACTCCGTGATATGCACCGTAAGTAAGGGGCAGATTGTACAGTATTGTAGCGACCCGTGCTACAGTTTCTAAAAGGGGATTATCAGGTTTCAAGTTGTTTTGAAAAACTTTGGAATCCTGTAGAAATCACAAATTTTTTTTTTAATTCTATCATACTAAGGGCTAGTTCAGACAAATGTGTAACTCGTCCGTGGGATGGCCGTTAAAACAACGGCCGTCAAACAGACACTTGTATTTCAATAGGGCCGTTCACACAGCCATTGTTTCAGCAGAGCGTGTGATGGGTCCGTGGAAAAATAGGACGTCCTATTGTCCTGTTTTCGCGCATCCCGTCATAGACTCTAGTAGAGGGATTCGTGATAACGCGTCCCGCATGGGTGCACTTCGGACGTGAAAAACTGTCGTTTTTCACGTCCACGGTTGCCCACGCTCGTCTGAATGTAGCCTTACGGTTGTAAGGGCATGACCACACATGGCGGAATTCCTCCGCAACTGTCCGCATCAATGCCGCACAGAATCTGCGTTGCAGATTCTGCAGCGGATCTGCACAAAATGTGCAGAAAATTGATGCGGACTGGCCGCTGCGGACTGCAGGAAAAGTGCTTCTCTTCTCCCTATTCAGTGCAGGATAGAGAGAAGGGACAGCACTTTCCCTAGTGAAAGTCAAAGAAATTCATACTTACCGCCCGTTGTCTTGGTGACGCGTCCTTCTTTCGGCATCCGGCCCGACCTCCCTGGATGACGCTCCAGTCCATGTGACCGCTGCAGCCTGTGCTTGGCCTGTGATTGGCTGCAGCCGTCACTTACACTGAAACGTCATCCTGGGAGGCCGGACTGGAGACAGACGCAGGGAGTTCTCGGTAAGTATGAACTTATATGTTTTTTTACAGATACATGTATATTGAGATCGGTAGTCACTGTCCCGGGTGCAGAAACAGTTACTGCCGATCGCGTAACTCTTTCAGCACCCTGGACAGTGACTATTTACAGACGTCTCCTAGCAACGCTCCCGTCATTACGGGAGCCCCATTGACTTCCTCAGTCTGGCTGTAGACCTAGAAATACATAGGTCCAGCCAGAATGAAGAAATGTCATGGTAGTAAAAACAATACGCTCCGCAGCACACATAAGATCTGCGGACTTCATTGCGGAATTTTGACTCTCCATTGAAGTCAATGGAGAAATTCCGCCATGAGTCCGCAACCAGTCCGCCACTGCTCCGCAACAGACAGAGCATGCTGCGGACAACAAATTCCGCTCCGCAGCCTATGCTCCGCAGCGGAATTGTACGCATCGTGTAAACGAACACTGCTAAATTAAAGTGAAAGTCAATGGAGAAACGGCTCCGCTGCGGATTAACGCTGCGGAGTGTCCGCAGCGGAATTTAAGTGAAATTCCGCTATGTGTGAACCCGCCCTAATTGTTCTTCTCTTCTGCCACTAATATATAATTATTCAGCTTAGAAATACTAACTTTTATATGAGTTTTTGGTTTTCATGCATAAAAAGTCTATCCTAGGAATATATCTCTAGTGCTAGACACAGTGTACAACAGTAATGTCACGCTGGCTACAAGAAAGTGACTGTAGCAAAAGAAAATGAGCGTTTAATCAGCTTTTCCCTCTAATTATCCCCAGTATACAGAAACTATTCTTAAGGCCCTTTTACACAGGCCAATTATCAGGCAAACGAGCATTCAGAGAACCCGATAATTGCCCTGTGTAAACAGGACAACGATCCACTGATGAACGCGCAAACGCTCGTTCATCGGCTGATTGTATCGTTTTAAATGCCGAAACTATTATTGTTGTCGGCTGCACATCTACCTTCATAAACACCGAGACTCGCTGCCGACATGATGGAAATGTATGGGGGCGACCGATCGTATTAACTAGCGCTCATCCCCATACTAGCTCCTTGTGGAAGGAGCGTGAATCAACGAGTTGTCTCGTTGATCGGCGCTCGTTTACACGGCCTACGTCGCCCGTGTAATATCACCTATAGGCCGGGTATCCACAGGTCGGATGAGCTTCATAAAACTATGCAACGTATTCGACCTAGAACCCACAGCACATTCCGTACGAAAAACCGCATCTCATTGTGGTGCAGTTTTTCGGGCAGAATTTAAGCTGTGGAAAGCACAAAACGTTAGTTCATACGTATCCTGTCCAGTCATGGCGATTTGTCACTCCGTTGTCGTGTATTCCGGCCTCCCAGGATGACGCTGCAGCCTATGTGACAGCTGTAGCCTGCGATTGGATGCAGCAGTCACATGGGATAAAATGTTATCCAAGGAAGCCAGACTGGAAGAAGAACAGAAGATAGCGTCGCTATGACAATGCCCGGCTGGTAAGTATAGACTTTTTTTTTTTATGAATTGCGATTTTTGGGTCGGAGTCTTTGCAACTCCACCGCAAAAGTTGCAACACTTGGCTATTTGTTGAAGGTTTTACATTCCCATTGAATTCAAAGGGGAAAACCCTCAACAGAAAAGCAACGAAAATGCAGCATAAATTGACACGCTCCGAATTTAAAATCTGCACCGCAGGTCAATTTATTAACCTTTCCGCTGTACTTTTTTTCCGCAGCGCGGGCATGAGATTTTCTAAATCTCATCCACTTTGCTGCTACTGTAAATGCTGCAGATTTTCAGCACAGAATTACGTTGTGGAATTTCTGCAGTGTTTACACTATGTGGGAGCCCGGCCTTAAAGGACTACTCCTCCTTTTCAGACACGTCAATCAAACACTTTACAAGAGTTATATCTGACAGCTGGGACCTCCCACAGATTAATACAAAATGTTATTTGTGTTGCTCTTGGATCCACACTGAAGGGATTCTTATGATACTTGACAGCAGTCATAACAGTCTATCAATGCAAAACCTTAAATAATTATCCTCTATTGCAATGTAGGGTAGGGGGTGTCAAGATTGGTGGCCAGAATTTAATTAAAAAGAGACAGTTCTAGAAAGCAGCACAGCAGGAACAACGCATAGACATTAAGCGTTTTTTTTTTTATGGAATCCTTTCATCCCTTTCATGTCACCTCTCCTGACTTGTCTGTTTTAGTGAATACTTGTATTTCCCATAAAATCACAATTCTGGAGCATCTGTTCTTAGAACTCTACATTGTGCTGTTCCTCTGTGACTCCTCCTAGAAATTTATGAATAAATATCCAACTGGGTGTTACCAGTTGGGGGTGTGTCCCTACACAGACTGAAAAATTCCAATCAGTGCTGACAGCGCGGGACTGTGTATGGACACGCCCCTTTGACAAGGGGATGATAACACCCAGTTGTCAATTCATTCATATAATTCTAGGAGGAATAACGGAGGAGCGGCACAAGTAGAGTTCTAAGAAAATATTTTCCGGAATTGTTATTTCATGTGGAATACAAAGGTTCACTAAAAATAGACATGTCAGGAGAGGTGACAGGTCCACTTTACGGAAATGTCACAGAGGACACCACAATACTAGCTGTATCTAGTGAAAGTAACAGGCATAAAATTGCTGGAAATTCCTCTAATTATGAGGATTCTCACATTAGCAGAGGTCTAAACAATCTGAGAGCAAGTCCTTGTCAAACTGTCCTTAGGGCATATCCACGCTGGTCAGAGATTTCTTGTAATATGGCTTGTGCTACATATTATACCCACACCAACCCATATCACTAATCCCTACAAAAACTGCTCCAAGATGGATGTATTGTGTAGCAATATATATATATATATATATATATATATATATATATATGTATTTACTATATATACTATTATTATTACTACTATTTACGTCAATGTAGATATTAAAAGAGGGAATTGCATTGTAAGCGATTTTCTAATATAACATTGGAATAAATCCTTTTACAAGCAATTCCAGCTTGACATAGATATATGACAAATATATATTATTCTCATACTTCCAAATTACAATTTTAATAACTATTTTTTCTTCGTACTGATAAATTTGGAGATTATGGGCGAGGAACAAATCACATTTACGGTCATAGTCTTTGTCGAGGTAGCGCCAACTGTAGATACAGTCCATATTAGATACCTCGGAATAAAGCATACAATATCTTGACTGCATCTGATGTCTTAGTCACAGTCATGGTGGACAGGAGCAGCTGTTGCAGGGATTAGTAGTCTCTATGACATCTACATTTTGTGGGTGTATAACAAGCAGTTTACCAAAAAAAAACTTCCAGCGCATTAGAATGAGCCCGAAATGTCATCACAACATTACTAACCAGCGTCTTCACTTCACCGATGCCTCTGCTCTGAAGAGGTCGCAAAGAGCTGCAGAACATTTACTTGAGAATCCTCAGATTATTATGAGAAGAAACAGCGGTGAATAAGCGATTATTTATTTTAGCTGCAATACACCAGCATTACTGGAGTATGTGTGACATTATCCAGAAGCACATATCAGTATGGAAAGAGCAAGACTTTGGGAAAGAAACTAGTACATTTAAAATGAAGGTCCAGCCTGAACATCTTTGCCCAAAATGCGGAGTATAAAAATAGTGGCATTGTGCAATATATTCATAATTGGTTTTTTTTTGTTGGACCAACCATCAACCAGAGGCTTTTCTGCACCCTGACAACGACTCACTTTACTACCCTAGCCCTGTGTCTAAATACCCTGGCCAAGGCAGAATGGCATGTTGCCCACAGCCCCTATTCCCCTTCCATCAATCTACCCAGAGTATTATAAAACAGTAGGAGTCCAAGCACTAGGATCCTCACTGATCCCAAGAACGGTGGTGCCCGGTTCCCTGTTCCCGACGAAGAGTTGGCAACATGTCCATGGTCTCTACTGAAATCAATGTGAGGTACAGAAACAGCTGCTACTGTAGTTAGACCTACTCTCCACCAAGATCAGAGGACAGGGCATTTGCATTCTCTGTTTCGTTGAGCGACCTAGGGGTTGCATCCCACTATTAAGACATTTATGTTATATCAAATTGATAAATTGGTGCTGGCCACATTAGGTTTTTCTTGGTGTCAATCAGGGGTGCGAACCTGTGGTCCGGGGGCCACATGTGGTCAGCGATGTCATTCTGTGTGGATCCCAGCCATCAAGACAGACAGGCTTGTCTGTGCCCTGATAGTTCAGAAAAACACAGATATCCTACTGATGGCCCCGTTATTGTAGGTACTGTGTCTCTGGAATTGTTATGGGGGGGTTATATGAATTCTATTTTAAAGGGGTTGTCCCAAGATTAATTGTTATCCCCTAACCACAGGATAGGTGATAACACGCTGATCGCTGGGTGTGCGACCGCTGGGACCCCCAACAATCATGGGAATAGTGATCCCGTTCCTCCGAATGAATGTAGCTGCAGGCCACGCATGGGCACTGCCACTCCATTCACTGTCTTTAGAACTGCCGGTAAAAGCCGGAGTACAGCGCTCGCCTATCTCCGGCAGTGCCATAGAGAATGAATGGAGCATGTGTGACCTACCGCTCCATTCATTCGGAGGAACGGAACCTTTGTTCTTGTGATTGGTGGGGGTCCCAGCACTCAGACCCCCACCTATCAGCATGTTATCATCTATCCTGTGGTTATGGGATAACATTTAATCTTGGGACAACCCATTTAAGCAGCATAACTAAAATGGAGATAGCCGCATGCATGTGTGGCCACCCGGCTTTGTTTTCTCTGGAAGCCCACATACACTGTCGACATGTCATAAATACCCTATTTGGGAATACCCCTTTAATTTTTACTGAAACCCTTAGGAGTGGTATAATCTGACAATGTGGCTCTCAGACCACATAAGGTTGAGCCCCCCTGGTGTAGATGATTTTGACAAGATTAACCAAATATCTAATGTGTATGGGCACTACCGATCAGTCCCCATCGTCTCTTGGGTAAAAGGATGAGGCAAGATGGATTTTAACCAGCCTAATGCTCTGTTCCTTAGCGAGATGAACGGTGGCTGGCGGTTCCGGGAGCTGCTTACCGATCTCTCCCTCAGGGCCCTTGTTTATGGGGGAGCTGGAAAACATGATGCAAGAGAAAGGTATTGTACGTGTCTAGGTAGCTTTAGATTGATGTCCCAATAAGTAACTATTTAATTATGTAATCTGCATATATAATAATCGGTTTATTACGGACTGGAGCCTTATAAATACAGGATGACAATGTGCGTGCAGCAGGGAGAGTCTGACATGTGTTTACGTCTGGCAAGTATGTCCACAGAAGAGAAGGGAGGAGGTGGATGGAGGTGGATCCTCAACTCTTTACTTTCAGTGTCATCGTGCGCAGGAAGTTTGTGAGCACGTTTCTGGTGTAAAATTAGCAGGGGCAGAAATACAAGAGTAATACACCTGAGACCCCATTACAGCAAGTCATCCTAATACACCGATAAGACAAATCTCTACACTTGGCATTCTCCTAATACATAATCAGGATTCCAACCTCTCACCTCCTTCTTGCACACAGATATCTGGTGTCCCATCTCTTGGCATTACAGCTCCCATAGATACAGTATTGGAATGGGGTACCTTGAGCCCACCAGAAAGAATGATTTACGATGGCCCACCCTAAAGCCAGCAGTTTAGCGGAGGGGAGGGTAAGGGCTTGTGGGTCATGCATGCTGGGTGCCAAAAAGCCACTGTGCCTTTGCAAGGTATTTAGATACAGGGCTAGCTGGACCGTACGGGCCAGCTTAGTCTTTTCAGAACCCAGAACTCTGGTGGGCCCAGCTTGCGGAAGCATGTTCCGATGCAAAACGGCTATTGGATAGTGTGCAGTCCGAGATTCTTCCCGGCTGTGATGTAAATTTTGGATCACAATAAAGCATAAGATATGATCTACTGGTGAGAGCCGCATCTTTTACCTTTGGACTATTGCGTTATGAAGTTGTCTTCATGCTAATGAGCTAAGCTGTGTTTTCAAATGTGGGTCTTGAGCCTCTCCACTCATTGTTTGTTTGTAGATGCAAAATTTACGGAGTAGTGCCAACCGCTTGCTCCCATTGTTGAATACACAGCTGTTTCAGACTGTATGGTAATTTGCCGAGTTTTGCAGCACTAAATCCTGCTTTCCTTTATCACTGCATGACTAGGAGGATTTTTCATTCAGGACCCTAGGAAAGCTAAATGACAGCCCGATGTCACCCATCAAGAATTCTCAGGATAATATTTTTGGACATCTTTATATTTAATATATACTCCCCAGTTGTTCCTAAAGCTGGCCATATACTCAAGATAGCTGTTGGTCAAGCGCTCGCTCGGCCAACAGCTATTCCTCCCAACTCCACCATAAACATGCATGCATGGCTCTGCTGTATGTTTTTTCAATTGGGAGGGGGGCATAAGCCGCTGCCAGACACCTGTGGTAGCGGCTTATCTCCCCAGGAACAAATGATTGGTCATGCTGAAATCCAACATTCCCAATATGTCTTTTCTCCGACAACTGCCTTCGGGGAAGACACGAGAGACCCCTATACACATTAATCGGCAGGTTCGGACAACATTTATCTAATGTGTATGGGACCTATTCATGATGACATGTACTTATCTGCAACCAATAGACAGGCATTGGGCTACCAGGACAGCTTATTTGCAGCAATATTAAAAGAAAGAGGGGCATTATAACCCTGCTAAAAAGCTAGTGATCTCAAGCAAAATATACAGCAAGCGATACAGCGGGCCTGTGACTGCATCACAAAACTATGGACGCAGTCAGTGACAAGCAGCCATCATAGAAAGTAATTGTCACATGAACCCACTTGTTGCATGTGACTTCATGATTGCCTATGAAAATAACAAGGTTATACTGTTGCTGCAACATAGTTGCATTAAGTTGCTGCGTACAAAATAAAAATGTCATCTATGTATCCCTAAACCTATATACAGGAATACACCTTTTCCTCCTAATTCAAAAACGTCACTACTTTTTAGGTTATAAGGTTACAAAATCAACACCTCAGATGTCAAAAATTCCCCCCTGAATATACCTAGGGGTAAACACTTAGGAGTAAATGACCTCCTCCCCACCACATGTTTTATTAGTCACTTCCTCCCAATACACCTATAAAAACTTCAATGCAGTACTTCCTTGGAAGGAACCTACCTGCCCCCTTCTCCCTCCACTACAGTGTCACTCAGGTCATATACAGTCCTTATATTGAAGTACCTTTTAATTTGCAGTATACGTTACAGTGTATTTTATCAACAAAAGTTCTAATATTTACAATATAAATATACAGATTTCTACCTTATTACATCAATATTTCTACTACATAACCACATCCTTACTTATAGAGCTCATCAGCAACAACAAAAATCACAGCAAATCCAAACAAATCCACAATAGGTAACTTTTAGATGACACAAGAGCATTAGTTAACATGGCCTTTACCCAGTCCTGCTTGTCTACTGTTCGGACACCCTGTATATGGCTCACCTTCTCCACAGAGACCCCCCTGCAGGAGCAGGGCACAGAGCCCCAGGATCCATGGGTGCAGGTCCATCCCTCAGTGCCCTGCATGCAGCACCATACTAGGCAGCCTTCCTTTAGTCCAGGCTGTATTCTCGGTTCTTCCTCCTTGTTTCTCTAGCAGTAAAACTTCCAGTAAGTTGACGATGTGCTCTGCTTCATTCCTACACAAGACTTCCTGCAGGGAGGGGAGAGGCGGGGGCCATTACACATGCCCTACATAGGAGTGGCACTTGGGATCCCCAGCACACAGGAGGCTGCAGCATTCATTGCTCTATTACTGCTGCTGTGCCTGCTCAGGAAAAGAGCTCCCAGGAGGAGAGCACAGTCTGCCATAAATTGCCCCCAAGTATTCCAGGCAGCAGAGCAGCACTACACACGTGTACAGTTTACATTCAAGCTCCACCTTTGAAGCCTCTATAGCACAGAATTGCATTGATTGCAATTACCAAATATGTCATAATTATGGGGGGGGGGGGGATTGAATAATAACCTGTAGAGTTGATGGAAAATACACGCAATTTGAGCCAGTTGCCTGGCAGAAATGTCAGGAGGTAGGAGAATTCTGTAGCTATGGTTTGCAGTGATGATAGTAACATTACACCAGGGAATTGGTATTCAGGCAATTCCCTAACATATTCTTTTGTACAGTAATATGAACAGGGAGGTAGGGCTGCATTAAGATCTACAGAGCTGTAGTTCTGGCACCACCTGCTGCAAACAATCAAAACTGATCTCCAAAACGCATTCAGTAATAATTGCCATTGGCTTTAGTGGTATTATCCAACACTGGTGGCATGGTGGAACTACAGATCCCAGCAAGACTTGAAGGATAATTTTTCTGGGCAAGAGTAGGGAAGGAGAGAGATCAGCCAATGATGGCTTCCCTATGCCATGGTGCTGGCTAAGCCCTAAATTGGACACCAGCAGTTTCTACATTGACCATTAGGAAAAAATACAAAGGCCATTTGTTAAAAGGGTTTGCCAATCCCTAAAAATTGTGTAATAACTCCACAAAATATTTAAAAGAACAAGTATATTCTCAAATACTTCCCTTTCTAGTGTCACCAGCAATGGGTGCTCCCTGTGGTCATCGCTGTGATTATATGCAGTCCAGGATAGCTTCATATGACAGCGGCAGACAATTATTGGCCACATCACTCATCACCAATTTTGTAAAAATGTTAGATGTTTGAAATCTCTTTTTAAATTGAAGTTGGATCAGCAATTGAAGCTCCTGCTGGCCATAAATGTGCCCTGCAATGCAGATGGACGCAATTCCGAACTTCATATGGATAAAAAATATTTGTGGACCTAAATTGGACACGCTTGTCTGAATAAGCCCTTATGGGTAACCTTTTTTTTGTAGGACACCAAAAACTGACTTGATGTTCTTGGTCACGTTGGTTGAATGTTTCGTAAATCTTGGGATGATGATTACATACTATAGTTTATGCCTAAACATAGCTCCCATGCTACAAGGTGATTGTATCTGTACTTGCTATGTATTTTTTTTTGCATAAATGGAACTACTAAAAAAATAGATCCCATTAGTATAGGGTTAAATATTCCAGGAGTCGCAGTAGATATCTGAGGTCGTCAGATAAGAACGATGCTTCTATTTATAACGGTACACTGCAAAAATGTGTTATGGCAACAAGCTACTCGCCAAAGCAGTAAGGCACTATGCATGCTGGGCACTGGTCTCTGATAAAGACCACTTAACGGGTAGATATGTGACCTCCATCATATGACCACATTCTTTTATAGGGTTTATCTTAGGTTGTTTGTATAACAGACTATTTGTATCATTAGTTATAATTTACCTAAAGGGATCCCTGTGTCATGCACTGCCCCCTCAGGCTGCACACTAGGCATAACACAGTGTATCATTTCTTCCCAGAGGGTATCTTTAAGGCTTCGTTCACATCTGCGTCGGGACTCCGTTCATGGGTTCCGTCAGACCTTTCTGTCAGGGGAACCCACGAACAGAATCCAAACTGAAACAAATGGAAACCATAGGTTGCCATTTGCATCATCATTGATTTCAATGGTGACAGATCCGGTGCAAATGGTTTCCGTTTGTCACCATTGTGTAAGAGTTCCGTAGTTTTGACAGGATTAACACTGTAGTTGACTGTGCTATTCATTCCGTCAAAACGACGCAACCCTTACACAACGGTAACAAACGGAAACCATTTGCATAGGATCTGTCTCCATTGAAATCAATGGTGATGCAAACAGAAACCTATGGTTTCTGTTTTTTTAGTTTGGATTCCGTTTATGGGTTCCGCTGATGGAAAGCTCAGATGGAGACCATGAACTGAGTCCCGACGCAGATGTGAACGAAGCCTAAGATTGTTTGAAAAAAATTCAGAAACAGTGCCACTCTTGTCCATAGGATGTGTCTGGTATTGTAGCTCATCCTCATTCAAGTGAATGCTTATCCACTTAAACGTAAAGCAGTAGTCCCATTTTATAAGATTATGGCATAATGACTTGCCATAACATTATGATCGTGGAGGTATGACCTCTGGGACCCCCTCCGATCCTAAAAACACATACTTTTTCCCTGCACATCGGTACTCACGCCACCCGACGTGCAAGGAACTGCAACACAGCTCTATCTGGAGCTGTGTTGGGGTATATTCACACACGCCAGTTTTGTTGCAGAAATCTTTTCTGTTCCATACATCTGAATGAGGTTGTTTCGGTACAAGGACATGGATATATGCAAACTCCATTTAGATGCATAGAATAGTCACAGAAATTTAAAAAATGATTACGAAATTATAACGATGGGTACATTTGTCCTGGAAAGAGAGTGGGAGCATCCTTCAATGAAGGGTTTCTTCAGACGAACGTGTGTGAAATCAGCCTTGAAAAACTGTCATTTGCACCCGTGCGGGACTCGTTTTTGCGGATTCCACATAGTCTTACGTCCTATTTTAGACATGTTCTATCTTTTCACGTGTGACTAGCCCCATAGAAATATATACAGTCGTGTGGCGGCCGTTGAAAGAAACGGCCGTCACTTGGATGATTTACACGGTAGTCTGGATAAAGCCTAACAGTGATGTGAAAGACTGATATCAACTTGGCTTGTTTTGTTTTTTAGAGGAAATGCTCTTTATAATGTCAGATAACACTAGTTCTGTGCTGCATGTTAGCAGGCGTGGTAGTACGATGATGTAGAACAGTAGGATTTGCTGAGACACATTACAAGTTGGTAGGAGAATTATGCTCCCTGATTGGTTGGGCCAGTAAGATTATCGTGGGCTGTCTTCTCCCAGTGATCAAACAGTAAACATGTCAGAGAGCAAAAAACTGTGTGTACATGTTACCTCATCTGATAACTTGTTGTAAAACTCAACAGCGCACACTGCAGGCGAGTACATTGTGGTTCAATGCTTTGATGGTTTTTTGTAATGAAAGCGCAAAAATTAAAAAAGCAGAAAAAAAGTTGGTGCCGGAAGGAATAAAAAAAAATGTAATAAATGAAAATAAATTAAATAAAAAAATAAAGACAAGCAAATATCCAACAAAAAAATATGCAAACAAAACATAAAAACATGTATACAATACAAAAATATAAAAACATGTCCATTCCCAACTGATTTCTTGGACATGACTCGAAATCAGTTGCCTTTGCTATACCCTTTAGGTGGTAGATTTTACTTAGGTTATATAATATGCCATCCCATTACTCTTTGCTTACACACACAACTTCATAAATAGTGTATTATGGATGTTGTTGAACTTTTGCAAAAATAAACCAAATTATTTTGGGATTTTTGTTGACTTGTTTGATACACTAAACCAATTTGTTGACGGAACCTACAATATATAAACACCTACAGGCATCTATATTGTAAAATGGGCATCAAAATGTCAGACGAGGTTCAATCTTATACATTTTGGGACAAAAAATATACATGCTTTTTGGATATTATGTCTTTTACCAAACCACTAACTATGTAACTATGCAAGGAATGATTTTTGTTCGAGAACTAACAAAATACAATAGCAAAATGTTGGTTGACATGTCCATTCTTTTAGTGCTAAGGCCAACGGAGGACGGATTGGACGGATCAGGAATACTGCCTGTGCCATGCGCATCACAGGAAAGACAGCGGGAGCTTAGGGAGTTAAATGCATGGCTGAAGTCTTGGTGTAGAGGAGAAGGATTTGGGTTCCTAGAGCACTGGGCTGACTTTTCATTGGGGTACAAACTGTATTCTGCAGATGATTTGCACCTAAATGGAAGGGGGTCCGCTGTGCTGGGGGAGAGAATTCTAGCTGGGGTGGCGGAGTATTTAAACTAGGGCTGAGGAGGGAGGTCAATGTAGAAAATAAAGGGGTAGCCAGGTTAGAGAGGGGTCAGACTATATTGGTGGGGGGAGAAACAGAATGTGGGGAGAGGACTAGACAACAAGATAAGGAGATCCTTTCGTTACAAAACATCAGTGTAAATAAAAAGGACCGATTAATGTCAAATCACATTTCTGATAATAAAAGTGAAAAACTGACAGGCAAGTTAAAGTGTATGTTCACAAATGCCAGAAGTCTAGCAAGTAAAATGGGGGAGCTGGAGGCCTTGATACTGGAAGAAAATATAGATATAGTTGGTGTTGCTGAAACATGGCTGGACTCTTCACATGACTGGGCTGTAAATCTACAGGGTTTTACACTTTTTCGTAAAGACAGGACAAAAAGGAAAGGTGGTGGTGTATGTCTGTATGTGAGAAGTGATATGAAGGCGAGTGTGAAAGAGACAATAGTGGGTGAAGACTGTGAGGAGGTTGAAACCTTGTGGGTGGAACTAGAAAGGGAGGTAAACACTGAAAAAATTACTTTTGGTGTAATCTATAGACCCCCCAATATAACTGAGGAGATGGAAGTTCAGCTATATAAACAGATGGAGCGGGCTGCACAGGCGGGTACTGTAGTGATAATGGGAGATTTTAATTTCCGGGATATTAATTGGTGTCATGGTTCGGCTTCAACTGCAAAGGGGAGACATTTCCTCAACCTGTTGCAGGAAAATTTTATGGGCCAGTTTGTGGAAGACCCGACTAGAGGTGAAGCTCTGTTGGATCTGGTCATTTCTAATAATGCAGATCTTGTTGGGAATGTCAATGTTCGTGAAAACCTCGGTAACAGTGATCACAATATAGTTACATTTTACCTATACTGTAAAAAACAAACGCAGGCTGGGAGGGCAAAAACATTTAATTTTAAGAAAGCCAATTTCCCCAGGATGAGGGCTGCAATTCAGGATATAGACTGGCAAGAACTAATGTCAAATAATGGAACAAATGATAAATGGGAGATTTTCAAATCTACTTTGAGTTATTATAGTGCAAAATTTATTCCTACAGGTAATAAGTATAAACGACTCAAATTAAACCCCACATGGCTTACACCTTCTGTGAAAGGGGCAATACATGACAAAAAAAGGGCATTTAAAAAATACAAATCTGAGGGTACAGCTGTAGCCTTTGTAAAATATAAAGAGCTTAATAAAATCTGTAAAAATGTAATAAAATTAGCAAAAATACAAAATGAAAGGCAGGTGGCCAAGGATAGTAAAACAAATCCTAAAAAATTCTTCAAGCATATAAATGCAAAAAAGCCAAGGTCTGAACATGTAGGACCCCTAGATAATGGTAATGGGGAGTTGATCACAGGGGATCAAGAGAAGGCAGAGTTACTAAATGGGTTCTTTAGCTCTGTATATACAACAGAAGAAAGAGCAGCTGATATAGCCGGTGCCAGTGCTGTTAATATATCGGCTGATATACTGAATTGGATGAATGTAGAGATGGTCCAAGCTAAATTAAATAAAATAAATGTGCACAAGGCTCCGGGACCAGATGGGTTACACCCTAGAATTCTTAAAGAGCTTAGTTCAGTTATTTCTGTCCCCCTTTTCATAATATTCAGAGAATCTCTAGTGACTGGTATAGTGCCAAGGGACTGGCGCAGGGCAAATGTGGTGCCTATTTTCAAAAAGGGCTCTAGGTCTTCCCCAGGTAATTATAGACCAGTAAGCTTAACATCCATCGTGGGGAAAATGTTTGAGGGGCTATTGAGGGACTATATACAGGATTATGTGACAATAAATAGCATTATAAGTGACAGCCAGCATGGTTTTACTAAGGACAGAAGTTGTCAAACTAACCTAATCTGTTTTTATGAAGAGGTAAGCAGAAGTCTAGACAGAGGGGCCGCTGTGGATTTAGTGTTTTTGGACTTTGCAAAGGCATTTGACACTGTCCCCCATAGACGCCTAATGGGTAAATTACGGACTATAGGTTTAGAAAATATAGTTTGTAATTGGATTGAGAATTGGCTCAAGGACCGTATCCAGAGAGTTGTGGTCAATGATTCCTACTCTGAATGGTCACCGGTTATAAGTGGTGTACCCCAGGGTTCAGTGCTGGGACCACTATTATTCAACTTATTTATTAATGATATAGAGGATGGGATTAATAGCACTATTTCTATTTTTGCAGATGACACCAAGCTATGTAATATAGTTCAGACTATGGAAGATGTTTGTGAATTGCAGGCAGATTTAAACAAACTAAGTGTTTGGGCGTCCACTTGGCAAATGAAGTTTAATGTAGATAAATGTAAAGTTATGCATCTGGGTACCAACAACCTGCATGCATCATATGTCCTAGGGGGAGCTACACTGGCGGATTCACTTGTTGAGAAGGATCTGGGTGTACTTGTAAATCATAAACTCAATAACAGCATGCAGTGTCAATCAGCTGCTTCAAAGGCCAGCAAGATATTGTCGTGTATTAAAAGAGGCATGGACTCGCGGGACAGAGATGTAATATTGCCACTTTACAAAGCATTAGTGAGGCCCCATCTAGAATATGCAGTTCAGTTCTGGGCTCCAGTTCATAGAAAGGATGCCCTGGAGTTGGAAAAAATACAAAGAAGAGCAACGAAGCTAATAAGGGGCATGGAGAATTTAAGTTATGAGGAAAGATTGAAAGAATTAAACCTATTTAGCCTTGAAAAAAGACGACTAAGGGGGGACATGATTAACTTATATAAATATATTAATGGCACATACAAAAAATATGGTGATATCCTGTTCCTTGTAAAACCCCCTCAAAAAACAAGGGGGCACTCCCTCCGTCTGGAGAAAAAAAGGTTCAAGCTGCAGAGGCGACAAGGCTTCTTTACAGTAAGAACTGTGAATCTATGGAATAGCCTACCGCAGGAGCTGGTCACAGCAGGGACAGTAGATGGCTTTAAAAAAGGGTTAGATAATTTCCTAGAACAAAAAAATATTAGCTCCTATGTGTAGAAATTTTTCCTTCCCTTTTCCCTTCCCTTGGTTGGACTTGATGGACATGTGTCTTTTTTCAGCCGTACTAACTATGTAACTATGTAACTATGTAACATGCATCATGCACATGGCTGTTTTATGGATCCATGTTGTATGCATCCGTATTATGGCATAACTAAGAGCCCATACTGTAGTTCCGTTTGTCTCCGATTTTATATGTTGGGACACAGAGGTTTTTTTCTGTGCTTTATTGTATGCAGTATTATGGAGGCACCATATAGGAGCATGCGGAGCGCCTATGGGTTATAGTTCAGTACTATAGGGACCCTGTGTTCCACCATACATGGAGAAATGCTGTCTTCATGAGTCCTTACAACCCATCTTCTAGTCTGTAATTTGCTTATATTTTGTGGTTTTCGTTCTGTTAATAGAAGATTGAAAGTGATTAAGAAACTGATCAAGTTTGTGTATCAGCTAAACAATCTGGACCTAACATTAAAAAAGTAAGTTCAAAAGGAACAAAAAGGATAAACCTAGTCGAATTCAAAGTACAAACAAAGTAAGCAAAATTAGGGATATATAGGAAATAAAAATATAAAATGTCAGTATGGAGAGAAATACATATCCATCTTCGACCCCAAAACATATCCCCTGCCATGGTTTAGACATTAGAAGCTTCATCATTTCAGTTGTCAGGCAATCACCAACTTAATCTAGAAAAACAACCTTTATGATTAGATTTGGCACAGTTCTTCTTATGAACTCATTCTGTGGACCTGAAACTGTAAAATAATAAACTTTGCAATATACTTACCTTCCCGATTAACCACTGTCCCCCCACCACTCGTCTCCTGCCTCTCCTGCCTCTCCTTTTTTGGAGAAGCAGCCACCAATCGGTTACCACCACAGTGACGTCACTATAAAAGAAATGTCATCTTGCACCCTTCAGAATAAGGACCAATCTTCTGATAGAGACACTAAAGCTGGCCGTACATACATGACTTCATGACCGATTTCTGAGCGAGATGTCGTTGATGGTTGGTCTGTGAAGGTTGTCATTCTGGGCGTCAACTCCATAAGTTAAAACAATAAATTGCCGATCGATCTCTAACTTGATTTGTGGCCTGGTTTGGCCCTCTATTGATGGTATGCAGATCTGTTGTTTAGCATGAAGAAATTTACAAGACAACAACCGAAAAAATACAACACGGCAGATCACAGCTTTTCCACAGATATTTGGTCTTTGGTCCGCGACTTTCACGCTCATTCATCTCACGAAAAGGCGACAACATTAGACAGAAAATAGTCTGAATCAGCCTTTTTGTTAAAAATCTCTAGTGTATGTCCAGCTTAAGACCACCACTAGTCACAAGGTTTTACCTGAGAGACATTGTCAGGATGCTAACTGCCTCTATGGCATGTGAGAAAATAGAAATGTTTGCACTCATTTAAAAGCTTTAGATCTATGTTTGGACCTCATCCCTGACATGTTTTGTACTGTACTTTGTTGCACCAAAAATGCATTACAAATGAAGCACCTGTGAACGTGGCCTGTTCACATCACATTTTTACTTCTATCGGAGGTATACGTCGGGAGGAGTCCCAGCGTATACCTCCGATGGAAGGCACCGACGTATCCCACTGTATAGGCATACAGTGGGATATGTCGCCGGAACTCCCTGGGCACAGCGCTACTTTAAGCGCTGAGCCTGGGGAAGTCACTGTCAATATATGGAGAATGACGTCGGGGGCTTTCAACTATGGATTCTCCAGCCAGAGCCTCGCAAGCGCTCTGGTCTGAAACTCCTGTCTTGGAAACGTTAGGAGCTTAAAAAAGCCGGATTCCAAAGCCAGAGTGTCGGCAACGCTCTGGCAGGGGATTCCACTCCTGGAGGAGCCCTAACATATATGGACAGTAATCTCAGGGGCCTCTCCAGTTCCAGAGTCCCCAGTCAGAGAACTACAGAGGCTAACGCCAGGGACCCCGGGACTGGAGAAGCTCCTGACGTCACTGTTCATATATGTACAGTGATGCCAGGGGCTTTAGACAAGGGAGTTCCCAGCCAGAGCATCGGAAGCGCTCTGGTCTGGAACTCCTGTCTTGGGAATGCGTTAGGAACATTAAAAAAACGTAATCCAAAGCCAGAGTGTCGGCAACGCTCTGGCAGGGGGTTCCACTCCTATATGGACAGTAATGTCAATGGCTTCTCCAGTTCCAGAGTCCCCAGCCAGAGAACTATCAATGCTCAGGCCGAGGACCCTGGGACTGGAGAAGCTCCTGACGTCACTGTCCATATATGTACAGTGATGCCTGGGGCTTTAAACTTGGGGGTCCCCGGCCAGAGCATCGGAAGCGCTCTGGCCAGGGACTCTGGGACTGGAGAAGCCCCTGACAGTCCAACGCACACGCTAAATGTAGGGCCAAATGTGACGTGAACCAGCCCTAAATTGCTCAACAATTGCAACTCTCTCATATGTCTATGATTCCAAGGAAAAACACAAGTTGATTATATAGATTAGAATGAAAACAATTGACATGCCCTGCAGTCATAATGGCAGGCATCATAAATGGCTAATGTGTAACTACTGAAATGTGTGAGGGTTACTCTATAACTGACAAGTTGCTACCTTGAAGTAACCTATAAAGTCAACATTGTGAGCAACTATCTACTGAGGTTGTATGTCTGCTTGTATGAGTTCTATTTGCTATATATGCTTTTACACTACTAGGACTATATGCACGGCATAGCTACAGATATCTAGTATCCACATTCTGAGCTAACCTTGACTTGGGCTAATCCCTCACCTTTACCCAAAGAACATACGTTGGTGGCTACATCAGACAATATCTATAAAAGTTGTGTCATATTAGAAACATATTTTCTACCAAGTCCAAAAATGGCTTTATTGATTTAATGAGAATCGTCATTGGTCATATTTGGTCACAAATGCGGTACCAATGGCCCAATACCCTGTTACCCCTGCAGTGATCAAGGCCCTAACGAGTCTGACAGGACACAAATTAATGAAGAGTGATGGAAATGTCATATAAGATGAGTCCACCCCATTGACTAGACAAAGCCACCTCATCAGTCATGGTCTCCTGAATACTGTGTCACTGTCTACTCACCTCTGCCCTAAGGAGATAGTTCAATTGTGAAGAGGAAAATGGCTTTGTGATTGAATCTGTTGCTGAATTACTCTCTCTAGACATGATCATTGAGCCATTGTTATACAATTAACAGTAAAATCACGTAGTGTCGAGAGATTAGAGAGCTCCAATCCAAAGGAGAATTGTGGGGGCTCATTAGTGGTTGCAAATGCACTCGCATGTGTCTTCACTGAACATCTTCCCCAGGTACCGGATCCGTTTTACATCTTGGACATCTTTGAATTTAACATATTGCCTTATTAAAAAAATGGAATTAGGCCCGGGCTAGGTAGTAACTTTGAGACCACAATGGAGCAGACCAATCAATATTATTGCTGGGACAATTTAGGCGACATGTAACATCTGTCAATAATCTGATTTATGTTAAATGACGCACAGCTCCACCTGCCCCATGTGTTCGCGACAGGCGGTTGTGTTCCTTAAAGAGGCTCTGTCACGAGATTCTCAAACCCCTATCTCCTATTGCATGTGATCGGCGCTGCAATGTAGAGAAGAGTAACGTTTTTTGTTTTTTTTAAAACGTTCATTGTTGGCCAAGTTATGAGCTATTTTATATATATGCAAATGAGCTTTGAAATGGACAACTGGGCGTGTTTTTTTTCGTATGTCCAACTGGGCGTGTATTGTGTTTTTAACTGGGCGTGTTTACGTGTATGACGCTGACCAATCAGTGACCAGTCAGCGTCATACACTCATCTCCATTCATTTACACAGCAGCATCACGTTCTTACTAGAACGATGTGCAGCCACATACACAAGTGTCCTGATAATGAATACACATGACCTCCAGCCTGGACGTCATGTGTACTCAGAATCCTGACACTTCCGAATCTTTTCTGTGAGATTACAGCAAGCCACGCATAATCTCGCGAGATTACGAGGTAAACGAGATTTCGTTTCCCTTGCTGGAAATCTCACAGAAAACAGTCAGAAGTGTCAGGATTCTGAGTACACATGACGTCCAGGCTGGAGGTCATGTGTATTCATTATCAGGACACTTGTGTATGTGGCTGCACATCGTTCTAGTAAGAACGTGATGCTGCTGTGTAAATGAATGGAGATGAGTGTATGACGCTGACTGGTCACTGATTGGTCAGCGTCATACACGTAAACATGCCCAGTTGAAAAGACAATACACGCCCAGTTGGACATACGAAAAAAAACACGCCCAGTTGTCCATTTCAAAGCTCATTTGCATATATATATAAAATAGCCCATAACTGAACGTTTTAAAAAAAACAAAAACAAACGTTACTGTTATCTACATTGCAGCGCCGATCACATGCAATAGGAGATAGGGATTTGAGAATCTGGTGACAGAGCCTCTTTAAGCTCTTATTGAGATTCAGAGGTATGCAAAATGTAGGCCTTGTTCACACAGTGCAGATTTGTGGCAAATTTTGAATGTATTTTTTAAGTCTAAACCAGGAGCAGAATCTAAACAGAAGAAATATATAAAGGAAGGCCTTATAGGTCTGGTCTGCTCTCCTGGATCCAATTCTGGTTTCAGCTTGAAAAGTACATGCAAAATCTGCAGCAAATCTGCACTGTGTGAACAAGGCCTTAAGGGGGTTTTACACTGGGCGATTATCGGGCAGACGAGCGTTGATATAACGCTCGTTGCCGATAATTGCCCTGTGTAAACAGGGGAACGATCAGTGGATGAACGAGCAAACGCGCGATCATCTACTGGTCGTATCGTTTTAAAAAAGTTAAATATTATCGTTGTCGGCAGCACATCTCGGTGTAAACAGGGAGACGCGCTGCCGACATGATAATAATGTATGAGGACGAGCGATCGGATTAACGACCGCTCGTCTCCATCCATGGCTCCGTGTGACAGGAGCAAGCGAGCGACGATCAACGATGTCTCATTGATCGGCGCTCGCTGCACCGGCTGAGTGACGGCTGGTGTAAAAGGCCCTTTAGTATTACTATAGGTATACTTGTCACGTGTTCATTACATTATGGTATTTATTTATTCTTATTACATGCATCATAACATTATTATTATTATTATTATTATTATTATTATAGTTGTTATATTCCATGTACTGTTATCAGTATGATTGCTTTCATTATTATATTGTGTATATATATATATATATATTTATTTATTTATATTACATGATGGTTATCACATTACATTTACTAATATAACATTTATTGCTATTAAAGTTATTTTTTTCTAACTAATATTTTGTTCTAATAGTTATTATTATTGTATATTACTATTATTGCATTAACACATACTATTATTATTAGAAATTATATTTATTACTATTATAGTTGTTATTTCATCATTATTATTACTCAGTTGTCGTTGTTTTCAGATGCCGCCAGCCTCAGTGCAGACACCACTACCCGGCGGTAGTGTTCAATGTTTGCCCGGCACCTTCGCGATGGTCTCTGTTTCCAGGGGGACGATGTTTTCAGCCGGACACACTGCGGAAGTGGCTTCAGAGGCGGAAGCGCCGGTTCCCCGGTCATGGCCCCGTTGCTTGTTTTGCTCTTGGCCGGGGTGGCACTTGCCTCACGGGGTGACCGGGAGCCTGTGTACCGGGAATGTGTGACTGCGTGCGAGCAGAAGAACTGCACCGGGGCCCGACTGCAGGATTTCCGGGCGGAGCAGCCCCTGTACATGAGGCTGACTGGTGAGAGGAGCTCTAGTGACATCTCCAGGTGGGGAGGGGGCAGCTGCAGTGTCTTCTCCCTGGGATGCTAGTGATAAAATCTACTGAGTGTAGTTGGTCTTGTAGCCTCCAAATATTGGAAAAAGGAAAGAGGGACGGATTTTTTTTTAGCTATTTTTCAAATGCCACATTGCCTCATATAACAGAGCTCTAGTGCCAGCCATAGTGCCCCATATAATAGTGAGGTCTCTAGTGCCAGCCATAGTGCCCCATATAATAGTGAGGTCTCTAGTGCCAGCCATAGTGCCCCATATAATAGTGAGGTCTCTAGTGCCAGCCATAGTGCCCCATATAATAGTGAGGTCTCTAGTGCCAGCCATAGTGCCCCATATAATAGTGAGGTCTCTAGTGCCAGCCATAGTGCCCCATATAATAGTGAGGTCTCTAGTGCCAGCCATAGTGCCCCATGTAATAGTGAGGTCTCTAGTGCCAGCCATGGTGCCCCATATAATAGTGAGGTCTCTAGTGCCAGCCATAGTGCCCCATGTAACAGTGCGTTCTCTAGTGCCAGCCATGGTGCCCCATATAATAGTGAGGTCTCTAGTGCCAGCCATAGTGCCCCATGTAACAGTGAGGTCTCTAGTGCCAGCCATGGTGCCCCATATAATAGTGAGGTCTCTAGTGCCAGCCATAGTGCCCCATATAACAGAACTCTAGTGCCAGCCATAGTGCCCCATATAACAGTGAGGTCTCTAGTGCCAGCCATAGTGCCCCATATAACAGTGAGGTCTCTAGTGCCAGCCATAGTTCCCCAATATAACAGTGAGGTTTCTAGTGCCAGCCATAGTGCCCCATATAATAGTGAGGTCTCGAGTGCCAGCCATAGTGCCCCATATAACAGTGAGGTCTCTAGTGCCAGCCATAGTGCCCCATATAACAGTGAGGTTTCTAGTGCCAACCATAGTGCCCCATATACTAGTGAGGTTTCTAGTGCCAACCATAGTGCCCATATACTAGTGAGGTCCCTAGTGCCAGCCATAGTGCCCCATATAACAGTTTGGGGTTTGGATAACTCCTATCCATGTGAAAGCACCTTATTACTAATGGAAAGGGGTTGTCTAATGTAGACACAACCTATAGTGTTGCGTGACCAAATATTTACACCAGAAAGGTGCATCTGATCCTGTGTTAAATCTTTGTGTCTACGCCCATGGAGTCTGCCCTGAAGTCAGCTGGGTAACGTGAGTGACATATACAGGAGTGCACTGTAGGAAGTCACAGCAGTAGGGAGCAAGGAGTCGGTAAGTGGCAGCTTTGTGAGACAGATTGTGGAAGCCCTGCAGGGAACCGCATCGCCAGGGGGTAAAGAAACCCAGTGAGTGGCAGCTTTATAATGGAGAAATGCAAACCTTACAGTGATTGCCCACTCTGGGGGAGGGGGGAGTTTGCAGTGGGTGAGGCAGACATCAGAGTTCATGTACTAACACGGAATGTACCCCGATCAGCAGCAATTTCATCGGTCGGTGCAAGATGTATAACACTTATTTTCCTACCATATGCAGATGCTGCAGATCCACTTCCTATGACATCTGCTCGTTGGAAATACAAACATCTGACCAGTCCGATTTTAAAGTGTAATCATCATCTGAAAATACCTCTGACGTCAGAAGTTTGATCAGTGGAGGTCTGGGTCTTGAGACGACCACTAACCACTTAAAATGAAAGGGCAGAAGCACCCAGCTGAGCCCTATGCCACTTTGGCTGGGATCGGCATTGCTCGGCTCGGCCTCGTAGACATGAGCAGAATGGTGTACGGACTCCAATACTTTCTGAGAATCCGTACACCACTCTGCTCGTGTCGCTGTGGAAAGCAGAGCAAAGCCAATTCCCGCTCCTGTCCCTTCACTTATGTAAATGGTGAGGGTATCAGGACCCAGACCCCTTAGATCAAAACCAGTGACATGTCACTATGGAATGTCAGAAGTTCTCTGACACCGTAACTACCATTTAATTTTCTCATTCACCCCCTTTGCTTTATTAACTCTTTCATGACCAAGGGTCATTGATGCCCATGTATACATACACTGTAGAGCTCTGTAACAATTAGTCCTCTTTTCTCTCCGTCAACCTGGATCGCTGTGAGGGGAGAGTGAAGAGGGCTATATACACACGACCGTGAAAAATATGGCAGTCAAGAACGAACCAACTGTCCGTTTTTCATGGCTGTTTTGCATCAATGTGAGGCTGGGTTCACACGAGCACATTAACGTCCGTAATGGACGGACGTATTTCGGCCGGAAGTCCCGGACCGAACTCAGTGCAGGGAGCCGGGCTCCTAGCATCATAGTTATGTACGATGCTAGGAGTCCCTGCCTCTCCGTGGAACTACTGTCCCGTACTGAAAACATGATTACAGTACGGGACAGTTGTCCTGCAGAGAGGCAGGGACTCCTAGCATCGTACATAACTATGATGCTAGGAGCCCGTCTCCCTGCACTGAGTTCGGTCCGGGACTTCCGGCCGAAATATGTCCGTCCATTACGGACGTTAATGTGCTCGTGTGAACCCAGCCTGACTCAAAACTTGAATCTGTTTCCCGGCTGTCTGACCGTTTTTAAACAGCATTTGCCATCTGTTTTTCATGGACGTAAAAAAAAATAAATTATGTATTTTATTTGTTAGGGTTTTTCGTCCCAACCCCTTGAAAGCACCGCAGTGCCCATGTAGATAGTGACGCAATACCACTGTAGATAGTGCCACATTGCCCACATAGTGATAGTGCCCACTGTAAATAGTGCCACAGTTGTCCTTGTAGATAATGCCCACATAGTGCTACACACTGTCCATATATGGATAGTGACACCAGGGGCTTCTCCAGTAGCAGAATCCCCTGCACAGAGTGATCTGACACCGGGGATTCCGCTCCTAGAGAGATCCACTGATGTCATTGTCCATATATGGATAGTGACACCAGGGGCTTCTCCAGCAGCGGAATCCCCGGCCAGTGCGATCTGACACCAGGGATTCCGCTCCTAGAGTCAGTTCAGGTGGCGGTATCTACAGTGGGGGTGCGATGCTATCTACTGCGGTTGGGGGGCGGTTGCTATCTGCAGGGGGGTGGCACTTTCTACAGCGGGGATGGAGTGATGACGGGGGCTCCCTCTAGGAGGGGAATCCTCGGCCAGAGCGCTGGCCGGGGATTCCGATGCTGGAGGGAGCTTAGGTGGCCCTATCTACAGAGGGTGTTGCGCTGCCTACAGAGGGTTGTGGGTGGCACAATGGGGGTGTATTCTGGGGCTCCCAAAGCCCCGGCCGATATGAGAGTGCAGTGCTTCTCGCACTGAAGCAGCACTGCACTCAATAAACCCGTTCCAGGCTGTCAACGTCTATATACGTGCTAACTGCATGGGGCATCGGCAGTTGGAACGTGCATAGCCGTATGGCAGTCATGTTTGTCAAGTGAATGGGGCAGAGCTGCAATACCAGACACAGAATAGAGTGGCGCTGTTGTTGGATTAATGGAAGTCTCTTTTTGGCATACATCCCCATTTACATGTCAGGTAATAACATTAGCAGGGAGTTCTGGTTGTGATCTCAACTCTTTTGTAACTTGGAATCCTTGTCATGGGATGTAAATCTCCTGTAAATTTACATTTATACATTAATCCTGATTATAGATTCAGTTTAATTTAGGTTCTATTTTTTCTTTTGTCCACAGGATGGGTTTGCCTGGATGATTGCAGATATCAGTGTATGTGGGACACTGTGTCACTATTTCTCAAAGAAGGATATGCCGTGCCCCAGTTTCATGGCAAGGTAAGTACGAAACAATCCAGAAATGTAATTTTTTGGGTGGCACAACATGCCGGAACCAGTGACAGGGATTCGTGTCAAACACACACCCGACCCCTCTGGCAGCAGTCTATCTCACACAGGAACAAAGGATCAGGCATGTTGAAATCCAAGAGTCGGGAGGCCCCCATACACAATAGACAGTCGGCTGGTCGCGGCACTTTAGGATGACTTTTATCTCATGTATGGCTAGCTTTAGATGCCTGTGAAACTGAAACTTCAGAGACTGTTTGGAAGTGGTAAAAGTAAAGCATTCCTTATATAAGCTGAACTGTGTATCCTAATATAAGTGAGCTGAGAATAGGTGGCCATACATATTAGATTTACGTCGGATGATTTTGGCAGGACTGACCGACCCTTTAATGTGTATTGGATGTTCTGCCGACGTTTATTTGGCAGAAGTAGGAAAAAGGATCGGGCATGATGAATTTCAACATGCTTGATCCTTTGTTTTCAAGGGATATAAGCCGCTGCCAGATGCGTCTGTCATCAGCTTAAAGTAGAACTAAACTTTTAAAAAACTTTTGACATGTCATAGTGAAATATACAAATCTTGACGACAGCATCAATACGGCAAAAATATAATTCCCATGTATATCAATAAAGCTGCGTTTCGACTTCGCAGGAGCCTTTCTCAAGCATAAAATACATATGAAAATGTGGGCTATAAATATGCCACCCACAGGTGAATACATCCAATCCAGAGATAGTATTGCCGACACTCCTCCAGAGCACGTGTGTGAATATTAAGAGTAATACATGTTACATATTCCACATAAATCAAGTGCAGAACATTGTGCACTTCCATAGTCCATGGTGTAGGATGTCGCTGCCGCACTCCAAGACGCTCATCTGTCTCGGCGTTCACAATTAACCACTGCGCATGCGCTAGCCGATGGAAGTCAATGGACTTCTCTTTGCTCTACTGCGCGGCGGCCATCTTGACTGTTGGCTAGAGCCCTTACTACATGACTGCGCCTGTGCAACAGGATGACTCGCGATATTAGCATTCGGTCGCCTAGCAGCCCCGTCCACCAATCACTGCGCTCTAAAAGCGTATGGAGCTTATCATTATAATCATCTCCCATGGCAATAATATTCAAAAGAACCATCATCTAGCGATGGTCTTCTAATAACAGACTGGCACTTCATTTATATGTGGAATTAGAGATAAACCTCAGACTATAATGTCAGTAAGTCCATTAAAGGGAATAGAATATACAAATCAAGCCCTACTAATATGGGAACTAATGTGTTACAAATAGATAGAAAGAGAGATCATAATATATTTATTAATAGGAGATGAAATAGTTATAACTACTATGTTGCTAGCAACTCATATTAGCACATTTTCAACCACTAGATGGCGATCATAGATCACCATCGAGTGGAAAGTGCAATAAAACCATCTTGGTAGTAAATATTCACCCGTATATGTTTTTAAATGGATCTCATCTTATCATACTGGTCATATAGGGCATCTACCTTTGTTGTTTTGTGATTTATATGGAAAAAACATTATTGAAAACTCACTAGTCTAACAAAAGGATTGTATTTACAAGTTTCTGACCACTTATAAAATGTGTTCAAAGTGCTGCCCATTGTGTTGGATTGTCAATGCAACCCTCTTCTCCCACTCTTCACACACTGATAGCAACACCGCAGAAGAAATGCTAGCACAGGCTTCCAGTATCCGTAGTTTCAGTTGCTGCACATCTCGTATATTCACAGCATAGACAATTGCCTTCAGATGACCCCAAAGATAAAAGTCTAAGGGGGTCAGATCGTGAGGCATTTCTTCTGCGGTGTTGCTATCAGTGTGTGAAGAGTGGGAGAAGAGGGTTGCATTGACAATCCAACACAATGGGCAGCACTTTGAACACATTTTATAAGTGGTCAGAAACTTGTAAATAACTCATGAAAGAATAACGTAACGTTAAAACCAAGCACACCATTGTTTTTCTTGTGAAATTCTCGATAAGTTTGATGTGTCACATGACCCTCTTCCCATTGAAAAAACTAAAGTTGGATACAAAATGTCCGACTTCAAAATGGCCGCCATGGTCAACACCCAACTTGAAAAGTTTCCCCCTCCCATATACTAATGTGCCACAAACAGGAAGTTAATATCACCAACCATTCCCATTTTATTTAGGTGTATCCATATAAATGGCCCACCCTGTACTTAGGATGTGTTAATAAACACAATTATATTTTTGCCATATTGATGCTGTCCTCAAGTTTTGGATACTAGTCGTCTGTCTGGATGGGATTTCTGGACAAGGAATTTGCATCTCTTTTTCAAATGTGAAGTGGAAATAATCTGAGCAAGTGAGTGCTGTGGAATATTCTCTACAAAGTCATAGTGACATGTCAGAAGTTTTGCTTGGTGGGGGAGAGACCCCACCGATCACTAAAACAAAGTGGCAGAAGTGCTCAGGTGAGCACTGTGCTGCTTCGTCTCTGAATGGCTTTTCTTGGATAGCCGGTCGAGCGGCGCACAGCTCATACACTTTCCACTAAGCCTATCCTTTGCTCCCTTGGCTTTCTGAGGAAAGCGGATAAGAAATTAAACGACACATTGCTCGTCCGAGCACTTCTGCAGCTTCGCTTTAGCGATCGGTGGGGGTCTCATGCTCGGACCCCCACCGATCAAAACTTTTGACATGTCACTATGACGTATCAAACGTTTTTGTTTTTTTTTAATAGTTTAATTACTCTTTAACGCCTCTCTCGCTATTGTGAACACATGCGTGCACGGCCAAATAGAGCCATTATGGGGACGGCGACCGGCTGACAGCTATTGAAGGTCTATGGCCACCTTATGGGTAGACAATCAAGTGCTCCCTTTGCTATGAAACCTACTTGATAAGACCAATATTTTCCCTTCTATTCATAAGGAAAGGATTAAATGTTTTATCTTTCACGCTTGCTCAGCAATGGTCTGAAGATATATATATACACTACCCTTCAAAAGTTTGGGGTCACCCAGACAATTTTGTGTTTTCCATGAAAACTCACACTTATATTTATCAAATGAGTTGCAAAATGACTAGAAAATATAGTCAAGACATTGACAAGGTTAGAAATAATGATTTTTTATTTGAAATAAAAATATATTGTCTGTGGAGTTACAGGTGGTGTTTGGTGTGCATGGCCTCAAGTTCTGAACCCCATTATTTACACCTCATCAAAGTGACAAATAATAGTGTAGAAATGGAGCTATGGTGATTGGTATCTTACATTATATATTGGTTTTGATTTCTTCTGATGTTCTTCAGCTTTTTTATTTCTTCATTAAATACGGAGCCTGGCGTTCGTGGCGGTTCTGCCGTCTACCATTGAATCCTCCTTGGAGATGTTTTCACCTTGGTCTCCAATGGTTTTTCTGATGCAGCCCCTCCTGTGCTGCCCCTCCTGTGCTGCCCCTCCTGTGCTGCCTCTCCTGTGCTGCCTCTCCTGTGCTGCCTCTCCTGTGCTGCCCCTCCTGTGCTGCCTCTCCTGTGCTGCCTCTCCTGTGCTGCCTCTCCTGTGCTGCCCCTCCTGTGCTGCCCCTCCTGTGCTGCCCCTCCTGTGCTGCCCCTCCTGTGCTGCCCCTCCTGTGCTGCCCCTCCTGTGCTGCCCCTCCTGTGCTGCCCCTCCTGTGCTGCCCCTCCTGTGCTGCCCCTCCTGTGCTGCCCCTCCTGTGCTGCCCCTCCTGTGCTGCCTCTCCTGTGCTGCCTCTCCTGTGCTGCCTCTCCTGTGCTGCCTCTCCTGTGCTGCCCCTCCTGTGCTGCTTACTGAAGGGGGTTTTCTGGTATATTCAATTGATGGCCTATCCTTAGCATCACGGTCCCTTCTTTCTGCTTATCAGTGGGATTTACGAGGCGTTAGACCCCTATGATTCATGCAATCATGGCCTATCCTAAAGATCAGCCATCCATTCAAGAAAACCCTTTGAACATCTCCACACGGTTTTTTTCCAAGATGGACTGCAACAAGAGGTTTTACCACAATTCACATGTATCACCTATCCACAGGAATGTATGATCGCTGGAAACCCCACCACTGGGACCCCCACTGATCTCTAGAACGGGAGACCCCATCCCCATTCCTCCTCACTGCTTAATCGCAGTGAGGAGGCTTTTGAATGCATCAATGGTCGCGCATGTGCTCCATTCAATGTGTATGGGGCCAACAGAGACCACCAAGTACAGCGCTCCGCTGTTTCCGTCATACCCATAGATAGTGGTGGAGCCCCAGCAATCATACATTTATCACCTATTCTGTGGATAGGTGATAGAAGGTAATTGTGGGAAATCCCATTTAAGAGTACATTCGGTTGTACATTCAGTATAAGGCTATATTCATATGACAGTGAAAAAAAAATGGCTCAAACTGTCCGTTTTTCACAGATCTTTTGCAGCCGTGCGTTGCCAAATTTCCATCCGTTTCCCTGCCATCTGACCGTTTTTAACGGCCGCTTGCCACCCGTTTTTCACTATTGGTCTTGCCCCAGTCCACTAGAACCACTGCATGTTAGCGGCTGTCTGCTCTGGATTGGATTCCCCAGCAGGGGACCCCCTGCATGATATCAATATACCATTATAGGACACAATCGTACAATTGCTTTTATTGTTTTGAAACCATAAAATACAAATAGTTTTTATTTTTTTTCAGTGGCCATTCTCCCGATTCCTATTCTTCCAGGAGCCAGCATCTGCCCTGGCCTCCTTCCTTAATGGTGTAGCAAACCTTGTGATGCTTAAGCGTTACCGATCCTCTGTTCCCGCATCGTGCCCGATGTACCAAACATGCCTCAATTTTGCTATGGTAAGTACCCGCCGTGCGTCACCACCTCTTAATCACCTTACAGACAAGCTGATGTATTCTATATAATCTTGATTTGTTTACACAGGTTTCCATAAATGCCTGGTTCTGGTCCACAATTTTCCACACCAGAGACACTGCGATTACTGAGGTAAACAGTGGAAGGAAATGGGATTTTTTTCTGTAAGGAAATGATTGCTTGCAGAAATCTGCTCATGCATGCATACAGTGCCCATCTGTGAGTGTACCCTCTGCCACATTCACTGTCTGTCCCCACAGAAAATGGACTACTTCTGTGCCTCGGCAGTCATTCTGCACTCCATCTACCTTTGCTGTGTGAGGTGAGTCCAATAAGTGGAGAAAAGGGAACGGTCGTGTTTTCAGTATTTGTTCTCTCATTGCTCGCTGTGTCTCTCGGTTGCTCGCTGTCTCTCTCGGTTGCTCTCTCCTCATTCATATGATCTCTCTTGTGCGCTTATTTCCTTATGTGAACTGCCTCCCATGACTGCTTGCCCCTCACTCACATTGCTACTCTTTGCTCCTGTTTCTTGGAGTGCACTATTTTGTTTAGTTGCTTTCCTTGGGCGCAAGCACTACCCCACTCATCGGCCTCCCTTGCCCGCACTCTCCATCTCCCTCTTGCCCGCACTCTCCATCTCCCTCTTGCCCGCACTCTCCATCTCCCTCTTGCCCGCACTCTCCATCTCCCTCTTGCCCGCACTCTCCATCTCCCTCTTGCCCGCACTCTCCATCTCCCTCTTGCCCGCACTCTCCATCTCCCTCTTGCCCGCACTCTCCATCTCCCTCTTGCCCGCACTCTCCATCTCCCTCTTGCCCGCACTCTCCATCTCTGTTCCTCCCTCATGATTCGTCACTCTTTATCGAGCTTTTGCACCAATTGCATTCCTTGACAGCCCTCCTCTTGTACCGTTGCCTGCCCCATGTGCTGTTCTCTTTCTGCAAATTTAAAATTGAGCCATTTTGGATGGGGGGATTATTTTGACTCTATTGTAATTATATATTTCCTCCCAGGACCCTGGGTCTTCGATATCCTTCTGTTGCCAGCGTTTTTGGTGCTCTCCTGGTCCTTTTGTTCGGGTGCCATGTGTCTTATTTGACTCTCGGGCGCTTTGACTACAGTTATAACATGCTAGCAAATGCTAGCTTTGGTGAGTTGACAGTTTTGTTATGTTCATCTTGTGATTTTATATGTTTCAGTGCAGAGTCTTAGTCTTATATTGGACGATGAATCCCTTCTATCACTCTTTATAATTAGGCATGGTTAATCTTGTATGGTGGCTTGTGTGGTGCTTGAGGAGACACTCTCACCAGCCTTACCTCTGGAAATGTGTCCTGGTGGTTGTCCTATTACAAAGCCTGGCGCTTCTAGAATTGCTGGATTTCCCACCTGTCCTGTGGGTACTGGATGCCCATGCCCTCTGGCACTTCAGCACCATCCCTCTGAACATTCTTTTCTACAGGTGAGCAAGGTTTTGTTCTGCAGTCATCAGTCCTTGACTACATTGTATATTCTTTTCTAACTACTTCCACCCTATATTTATGATGGCATGTACTGTTTGGGCAAAATGAGGACAATTGCCACAAACACTTATCATTTTGATAAAAATACAGTTTCATACAAAAGCTGCATCTAGTGGGGTTCTCCAGGACTTAAAGGGTTTGTCCAGTTATAATAACCCTATTTCCATTTAAGAAATTCTGAGTTAATAGACAGAGGTCCTCTGTTCGGGAACATTCTCTCTTTGTCAGAGTGGAGAGCATTTGAAAAAAGTCCTGTCTTGCATTACACAGACAACCCATTTATGTGAATGGCCACTGTGTAATGCTTAATTTCCCCTGTGATGGCGCTGCAGGGAAATTTGACAACTTTTGCCCCATGCACATGAACGAATTGTTTGGTGGCTCGCGGGGTGACGCTCCGCGGCCGTCCGAGCCGCAAATCACGGCCGTGAACACCACTACGGTCGTGTGCATGAGGCCAGATTACATCTGATCTCTGGGGGGTCCCAGCAGGAGACACTTTGTGACCCTTCTAACATTATGCTCCCTATTGACGCCCATGGGCCTTTCAAACTATCCCCTTTAAAGTATGGGTGTGAAAAATAGTCTTCCGATGTGCTGCCGATGAACGAGCGTTTGCTCGTTCATCTGCTGATCATTGCCCTGTTTACTCAGGGCAATGACCGGGAAAGAGCATTCTGCAAACCTCTCGTTTGCCCAATAATTGGCCAGTGTAAAATGGCCCTTATTCACAAGACTTCTTACAGCACTAAATCTGAAAAATCTGTTACATTTTTTTTTTTTGCCTTCCAAGTAGTTATTGTGATCTCTGGGCGATTAACAAAATAAGAGAATACAAAGTGTCTGAGATAAGTTTAAATGCCCTTGTGTACAGGCCTGATTCCAATTCCTGCCCTGGTGTCACCTGGCGATATCTCTTGCTCAATGTATTGTGTTAATTTACCAACACGTATACCAGTGTACAGAGGTGCACAGCAGGGATGCGGCCCAGTATAGCATGCCTCATGTCACTTTTTACATGTATCCTCTATCAATCACACGTACTATTGTACTGATCCATAATACGGCACCCATAGCCTGCTATGGACCATACTGTATTTCTCTGTACGTCTGCTTTTATATGGAGTTGCAGCTTTTTTTTCTGGGTTTTGTTCGTGTGAATGTGAGATTATTTTTTTAGCAAGCTTTATAATAAAGGTACTCTCCCTAAGCAATGCTTCTAAGGGAGAATATGGCACCTCATGTAGACAGCACATGTAGGGTGTGTTCCACCTTTATTATTCTATTTTTTTTTTTTCTGTTTTCATGTGAGAAACAATGAAAAAAAACTGTTGCTATATGAAAACTGTCAACAAGCAGGCCAGATGTCAAAAGATATGGCTTTATTTTTAATTGTAATTATGGCTTGTGTAAATACTCATGAACATCCAAAGTCCCTGTTCACATGGAGGAATTTGCAGGCAGAACAAAAGTCTGTTTGAGGCAGATTTTGACGTACCTGCACGTTCTTGCCGTGAATTTCGCGATGTTTTTCATTTTATTATTTCTACATATAGCCAATGAATATCATCTTTTGCTAAATGGAAACTGTAGGCAAGCTGCTGATGATAGATGTGGTGTTTTGGGCCTTTTAAATGTTTTTACAATAGTTTTTTTCTTTCCATCTAGTTTCCTGAAGGACGACAGCTTGTACCTCCTGAAGGTGAACTCTGTGCAGAAACTGGACTAGACTGGGAGAGATTCCTGAATATGGGTTCTACACAAGCTTGTCCGGTCTGCTGAATTGGGAATTGAAGTGGCCATGATGTACCATTGTATTTTCCTCTTTGAGAGTGGGAGTCTCTGAAGTGCCTTATTGCTATTGTGAAAGTGACTGTGACATGAGTCTGGTACCCAGTGCAGTCAGTATCCATTTTCTGTGTAGTGATTATCCTGCATCTTTCATTGGAATATATTTTGCACACCGCTGTGACCCGAAGGTCTCAAACCAGTCTTCCAGGATCTCTAGTTAGGCCCCGTATCCTGTGATAGATGGCAAATGTTGATATTGTTATTGCCATTTTGCCTCTAATTCTGTACAAGCATAAATACAGACCTGCACCTTCTTATCGGGGGACCAATTTGTGAGTCTGTAGTAAATGAAGGGCCAAGTTTTAAATGTCCTGCATGTGTTATATATATGTATTTGCCTAGACATGTAAAGTTTACTTCTCGCTATATACGACCTTAATAGGTAACTAAACGTTCAGCAAACTTCTGACATGTCATAGTAACATGTCAGAAGTTTTGATTGGTGGGGATTCAAGCAATGAGACCCCCACAAATCGCTAAAATGAAGTGGAAGAAGCGTTTAGTTTCTTTTCGACTTTTTCCGGAAAGCCGATATAGCAGTGTATGGGACCATAGACTTTCTTTTGAGCCCATACACCGCTACATTGATTTCCGGAAAAAGCCAAACAGAAGCTAAGCGGCTCAGCGCTCATGAGCGCTTCTGCCTCTTCGTTTTAACGATTGGTGGGGGTTTCAGTGCCCGGACCCCCACCAATCAAAACTTCTAAAATGTCACTATGACATGTCCAAAGTTTGTTGAACGTTTAGTTACCCTTTAAAGGTATGTTCCCACAGGCCGGGTACGCTGCAGAATTTCTGCAATAGAATCTCAAAAAAATGCAGGTAAATCAGGCAGAGTAATCCGCAGCAAATCTTTTTTCTGTTTTGTTTTTTTTTTACCACGATTCTGCTGCGGAAACGTGGTACAAACCGCAACACAAGTCAACTTGTGATTTTTAGCGCAGAATTAATTTTGCTCCCTATTGAAGCCCATCGGCCAAACACGCAGCATAAATTGACATACTGCGAATTTGGAAGTTGCAACATCGAACACTTTCCGCACGACTTTTCTGCGATTTTATTTCCGCAGTGTGAGCCTGAGATTTGCAAAATCTCATCCACTTTGCTGCTGCTGTAAATGCTGCGTAATTTCTGCACAGAATTCCACTGTGGTAATTCTGCAGCGTTTACGCTACGTCGGGACCCGGCCTAAGAGGTGTTTTCCCCCCTGAAACATTTATCACATACCCACAAGATAGGTGATCAATGTTACATCATTAGGGGTCGTATTGAGACGCCAACTGATCATATGTACGGTAGTCTCTTTTGCCCTGTTGTCTCTAATCTCTGCGGGACACTTATCACTAGGGTCTTTATACTGTAACCATATGACGATACATGTGGATTGCTATTAAGCGTCCTTTAATGTTGTGTGTAATATAGGGTGTAGATGCAGAACCACAGGGTCCTAACGTTGTAACATTTTATTTCCTGAACTTTCTTCCCTTTTTCTTGTTTTACCCCATATATTGGTTCAGGCTGCATAATGTAGTATATGAATAAGCATAATGCAGTTCATTTAAAGCATGGAAGAATCTCTGTTCTTGTGCCATTGGATATAGAGTGCCTTTAGGTGCGAATGGCCTTATATTTAATATTATAACAGTAATATCCCCTTAAGATTGAAATCCTTGTCATTAGGGCTGGTCAATTATGGTCAAAATCACGAATAATTGAACATGTTATCTCGGTTATGATTAATGAACGATTATTCATTAATTCCTATTTGCATCCCATGCCATTGATTTAATATATATCCCCTGAGCCTGCTATATACTACTGTATATAATATCCCCCTTGACAATGCCCCCACACAGTATAATGCCCCTATAGTGCCTACCATACGGTATAATGATACAATAGCTGCCCGCACACAGTATTATGCTCCCATAGCTACCCTCCACACCCAGTATTATGCCCCCACACACAGTATAATGTCCCTATAGCTGACCGTACAAATTATAATGTTCCTGTAGCTGCTCGCGCATGTTATAATATCCCTATAGCTGTATAATGCCCCCATAGCTGCCCCCATGCAGTATTATGCCCCCCCATAGCGGCCCCCGAGACAGTCCAATGCCACAATAGTGCCTGATAAAATAAATACTCTCCGTACTCTGTTCCCACAACAAGTGGAGATCCCTTTGCGCCTCCGGTTCGTGCTCTGTGTGGTTAAGTGCAGACAGATGTGATGATGTCACTGCATCACGCCTGTCCGTGCCGAGTCGCTTACGACCTGAGGACGCAAATACAGTTAAAACCAGGAAAAATATTAACTAAAAAAACATGAAATGTGCAAGATGACATTGGTAATCTGCGGCAAATTTATTTAAAAAAAAAAAAATTCCGATTAATTGCCCAGCCCCCCAAAGAACAGGGTGGAAATTATTCAGAAGGTGGTATTTGCCGGAGTCTGTGACTAGTCATGTTTTGACTCAAACAACTCGGCTATAAAGAGATATATATAATTTATTTTGCTTGATCTTCATAGAGCTGTAATTTTACCAAGATCTCATAGTTCATGCGTTTCCTTTATTTCATAGTTGATCACTTGTGCCGATGGAGATGAACAAAAAAGCTGATTTTGTTTTCTCCAAAGTTCCTTGCAGTCAGATTTTGATCACAAATGAAGGTCCAAGATTAGTCTTTCTTCCAGAAACCGCTCCATTCTAGTCTGTGGGCGGTGTCCGGTATTGCGGTTCATTCCTGTTCAAATGAATGGGGCAGAGCTGCAGTACCGGAGATGCCCACAGACAAGAATGGCGCTGTTTCTGGGGGAAAATAAAAGTCAGAACCTTTTTTCCACTTCCCGTGTTTTAGTTCATTGTGAAGAAATGAATCTGTAGGACTAAATTTAAGACCAACTTAAAGAGGAGGTATAAACAAACTCATTCGTTTGTATAGCACTTTTGTCAAATGCAGAGGTTTTGTTTTTTTTTCCTACTCCTAGAAATTGCAGAGCCCTCACGTTCATTCGCCATATGATATGAAGAATGTTAAACTTTAGCGCATTCCACTTATTTTGGTAAGCTTGAAAACAGTATGTCAGGGGTCAGCAGCCTCGGCACTCCAACTATTGTGAACCTACAACTCTCAGTATGTGCTGACCGCCAAAGACTCAGGGCATGCTGGGAATTGCAGTTTCAGAACAGCTGGAGTGCCAAAGGTTGCTGACCCCTGCAGTATGTTATTGGTAAAAAGGAATCATTTAGATGTGTGCTGTGAGAACCCGTCACCCAGTTGCCAGTGATCAGGCTGAACACCACGCTTGTTGGGTCTTGGCTCTAGATCAGTTGCATGAACTGTTCCACTTAATGTTGTGTGCAGAATTTACAAGTACCGAGAAGTTACCATCGGAACGATTCTAGATTTCTGTCTGTTGTATTTTTTTCCCAAATAATAAGATGGTTTAGCAAGTTGCTAACTGCTCTTCTCCTCACTCCTGCAGGGGTTTGTCCCACCAAATCAAGTTATAACCTGTCCATAGGTTTTTGATCGCTAACACCTCCAGCGATCAAAAAAACAGGAACCCCGAGTTCCCTTAACGAACGGAGCTGCGGTGGCGCATGTGTTCTGCTGCCACATTTATTCTCTATGGGTCTGCTGGAGATAGCCGAGTGCTGTACTCCGTTATCTCCAGCAGACCCATAGAAAATAAATGGAGCGGCAGCGCATGTGCGCGACCGCCGCTTCATTTGTTCAGGGAACTCGGGACTCCCGTTTTCTTGATTGATCGCTGGGACTCCCAGCAAACACTTATCACCTATCCTGTGGATAGCTGATAAGTTGATGTGGTAGGATAACCCCCTTAACGTTCATACTCCTTTTGTTTTAGAAATAATAGTAAATGTCCATAATTTAAACACCGTTCTGTGCGGATTTATTTATGAATATATCTTTATAGCGGTCACAGGTTGCTTTCGGATTCAGAGCTTCAAATCTCCTGTATAAGCCATGGAGTTGAATGATAAACTCCTAGCTACCTGCAGCCTCCACTACTTCAATGTATATACAGTATGCAGTAGGCTCTTGGGCTCCTCCTGGTGGTGGCTTGGTTATCCCAGCATTAAATATCATATTCACTGTAAAGATCATAAAAAATAGCAATGTTTGCCATTTATATACTTGCTCATTCACTCTCCCCCCAGCCAGGTCTCTGCATAGTGGTCCTCGATTTACAGAGCAGCCAATAGAAATCGCTTTCTGCGCTGCTTCTCCGGGATGGAGCAGAGCCTCGGCAGTAGCAGAAGTAAGAATGGACTATATAGTCAGCTGTCAGACTGGTTCTGCTCAGAGCCCCTACCCCAGCAGCACCAAGGAGGACACATGGAGGCAAAACATTATTTAAAAAATAAATAAATAATTTTTTATGCTTAAAAACACTGCAAGTTACTTGAAAGCAACTGTTATAACAGCATTTCGGGACCTTGGGTATGAAAATGATTAATGGCAAAACCCCTTTTAACTCTGTCTATGCAGGGGATTTGGAGCTTTATGTTAGAAAAACAAAGCTTTGATCGCTAAGACATTAATGTATTTACGGAGTGCGGATGTCTGCAGAAAATGTTTGCCAAATATAAAATCTTCATCATGTGAACCTGGCCTTAAAGCGGAACTCTTACTGTACAAAAGGAGAAAGCGGTCAGTCAGCGGCAGGGCGAGACCGCAGCTCCTGAATAATCCGGACGCTGTGCCACAATTATAAACTGTAAATGTAACAAAATGACACCCGGATGGGATTTAGGAGTTGCTCTAAGGTATTGCAGCTGAGGGTGACGCTTGGACTGTAAACCTGCTACATCTGTGCTTACCGCAAGCGCAGCCACGGCCTGGAAACATTCCCTCCCCCCACATTTACTTGTGCTCTCAAGCCCTGCTCATTGTTTCTGCCTCCTATACTGTAGGAGCTTGTCCCCCCAGGTCACTGGCCACCTGACTGTTAATAGCCTTCTATTCCATACAGTAGCCATTCTGCAGTTCTGCTCCGTAGCTTTCTAATAATGCTGTTTGCACTGGTTTGAGAGCCACTGTTTTGCTTCTATGTTCGTCACACATTACATTCCTTTGTGTGTGTGTATATATATATACTCCCTGCTTTTCACACTCTTCATCAATCCTCCATGTGTTTGGAAGCAGTATATTTGCACTAAATGTATTATTTTAATCGCCTGTCTGACTGGGATTTCCAGTTGCCAGTAGTCTGCGCTTGCAGGGTCAGAAAGGTTTTGGATATGTATATTGCCATGATGTTTTTATGTATATATTGTGGTTCATTTTAGGTTGTCGATCTTTAGCATGGTTGGGAATGCATGTGTGCCTTACTTTCTGTCCGCCAATCATTGTTCATGCTGCTGTGTAATATGACTGCTTATCGTGAGTAAAACAATCTACATCTTAAATGGCTTTTTGTTTAAAGGTGTACAATGAGAAATAATAAATTGTAATGACATGTTGATATATGACCAAGGTGTCCATGCGAGATCATTCTTGTCGATGTGTATTTAAAAATCTTAAGTATATATAGAGTAATCTGTGTAGGTGTGCTCCTGCAAAGGTCAGCATTAAAGGGGTATTTCTATCCTGTAATGTTATGGCGTATCACTAGGATATGCCATAACATTATGATCAGTGTTCCCGGCCACCCGCTGTGCAGGGAACTACAACACTGCTCATTCAAGTAAATGGAGCTGTACTGCAGTTCCTATCATAGCAGGAGGATGGGAGCGTCACTGTGCAGGGAAGCACAATGGGGGAGCCTCCGCACCTACAGGGGTTGTCCGGGCATTTTATATCGATGGTTTATCTTTAGGATAGATCATCAATATCCGATCGGTGAGGATCCGACTCCCGGCACCCCCACTGATCAGCTGATTAATGGGGCCGTGGCATTTGTCGCGGAAGGCTTTTTTTTCCTAGTTTACAGGCACAGCGCCATACACTTCCGTAGTGGCTGTACCTGGGATTGCAGTTCCAGTTTGCTATCCCAGGCATAGCAATTATGGAAGTGTACACCACTGTGCCTGGTAAACATTGAAGAGGCCGTGACAAATGCCACGGCCCCTTTAGTCAGGTGATCTGCGGAGGTGGTGGGAACTTAACTAGTAAAGCGGTCCCACTAAAGTCACGCATCCCTTGCCATATCTGGTATGGTATATCTGTTGATTGAATAGCTCTGTGTACTTGAAGTCTATCAACACTGTATTGCTAAAGCAAGCCATATTTATTAGAATAAAGGGGTCGTACAGGATTAGAAAACCCAGCTGCTTTCCTTCAAAACCAGTGCCACCCCTGTCCATAGGCTGTGTCTGGTATTGCAGCTCAGACCCATTCACTTTAATGGAGCACAGCTGCCATACCAGACATAGTCCATGGGCAGGTGTGGCGCTGTTTCTGGAAAAAAGCAGCTATGTTTTTCTAATCATGTACAACCCCTGAATATCAACTGAGTCAACGTCTTCGCCTTTGTTCACCTAACAGAGGTTTCTGTCACTAGCTTATTATCTTTTCCCCATTAAATAAACATGCACTAGAAAATCCCTGTAAGTCATTGACTGAGTAAAGGGGGTAGTTTTTCACATAGGTTATGTGTGTAGTACATTAAATGCAGTCAGATTTTATAAGCTTTCAGCGTGATAAATATGCAATAGTGCGGGACATCTGAAAGGGGGCAAGTACTTTTCTTTACTACACTGTAAATGCTGAGGTCAGATTGACACCAATGGATTTGAGTCTTAGGCCGGATTTACACGAGCTTGTGCGTTTTGCGCGCGCAAAAGGTACATAACAGCTCTGTGTGTCATGTTCATATGGTGCGTGTCTGTGTGATTTTCGCGCAGCCGCCATCATTATGACACTCTGTATGTTTGTAAACAGAAAAGCACGTGGTGCCTTTCTGTTTACATTCATCCTTTTGACAGCTGTTGCGCGAAACAGGCAGTTCGCACGGAAGGTCTTCCGTGTGCTGCGCGTGATTTTCACGCACCCATTGACTTCAATGGGTGCGTGATGCGCGAACAACTCACAAATATCGGACATGTCGTGAGTTTTACGCAGCAGAGACACGCTGTGTAAAACTTGCGGACAGTCTGCACGGCCCCATAGACTAACATAGGTCTGTGCGAGGCGCGTGAAAATCACATGCGTTGCACGGACGTATATCACGTTCGTCTGAATAAGCTCTTATTGAGGGGGGAATCGTAGTGCGTAAAACTAACCTAAGGCAAATTAATGTGTGAACTTTTTGTCACCGCAATCTTTCATTATTGGATTCTTTTTTTCCAGAGCTGATCTATTGTCACAGTTTAGATCCAGCCTGTTTGCACACAGTTGTCATATATCATGTGTAAGGCTACATTCACACGAGCGTATCAAATTCACGCACGTGAATTATTCACGTGAATCTGGTCCGTTATGCATCAGTGTGTTTTGCGAGGGGCATGCGTTACTCACAAAGCACATCTTTTTTTTTTTTTTTTCTCTCAATTGTATTGATGCGTAAATAACGCACAGCACATGGATGTGCATTTGTGTGCTGTGGGTGATTTTCACGCACCCATTGACTTCAATGGGCGATAGGTGCGTGAAAAACGCACCAATATAGGACATACGCAACGGACACATTATGCATGAAAACTCCTGCATGTGTGAACGGCCCCGTTAAAATCAATGGGTCCGTGTGCTGCGCGTGATTTCCCTGCGCAGCACGCGGACGTTACTCACATTCGTCTGAATGAGCCCTAAGTTGTATGCACTCTTTATAAAACCTAATTAACACCTTCATAGACTCCCAGAAACAACGCAATGATAATAATCTATTCCATGGATCTAAGGCAAATAGAGTTGCACAGGTTTTAATACCAGAATTTATTAGATATTTGCTTATTTTTGTTGTTGTTTTTTTTCCAGAATTACAAGGCATATAGACAGATGATACTTTACATTTCCACCTGCTCCCTTTAACCAATGTAGGTCATGTGATTCAGGAGATGGGTGCTTCTTTCTGTGCCCAAACAAAAAATATCCCACTCACATCATCTACACCAACTTTCATGCTAGGAGTCATGGAATAGGTGGAAAATTCCCTAACTCGACACTTTGCAGTGCACAGAGCCTTCTTTACTATGTCTTCTGTGACTGGCACCACACTCAATCGTGCCTCTCCGGCTAAGTAGTAGGACTCCTCTAAAGCCCCAATCCATAACATGTGTCCTTGTGGTTTCAGGAGCCCAATAACATTCTCCAGTGCCTTCTGAAAGGCCTCAAGGTTGGGACTACAAGCCTCGAGGCAGAAAGAAGATACCAGGCAGTCCACCGAACCACTGGCCAGTTCTCCTTCTAGTGGACTAGGTTGATGGACGTCTACTGGTATCACCCGAGACACCCGGTCCCGAAATCGTTTCTGTTTATTTTTCCAGGACGCTCTGCAGAGACAAAAGGAAAACTGATCAGTAAAACTAATTGAGGTCCTTTTACATCGGCACGTTTTGGCTGGTGCAACGAGCGTCGATCAACGAGACAGTTGGTATGGGGATGAGCGTTCGTTACTGCGATCGCTCGTCCCCGTACATGTGTCGTGTCAGCAGCACGTTTCCCTCTTTACATAAGGAGATGTGCTGCCGACAACGATAATAGTTTTTACTTTTAAAATGATACGATCATCTGATGAACAAGCGTTTGCTCGTTCATCTGCTGATCGCTGCCCTGTTTACAGCTGATCGCTGTCCTGCCTGATAATTTGCCAGTCTAAAAGGGCCTTTACTCTGCAGCCTAATCAACTGTAGTGAAAGATTGGGTCAACAGACATAAGATAATGGTTGGTGGATATCTGTTGGAGCTGATCCAATTCTATTGTTTCCTCCAAGATCAGCAGCTCCGGAGATAATTTTCACAATTTTAAGGCCCTTTTACATGGGCCAATGTTCGGGTAAACAAGCGTACATATGAAAGCTCATTCCCGATCATTGCCCTGCGCTGCCGACCTGATGGAAATGCATGGGAATCAGCGATTGTAGTAATGAGCGATCGTCCCCATACATTACTGATCATAGATCCTTGTGGAAAGAGCAGACGAGCGAACATTCAATGAGCTGTCTCATTGACCGGCGCTTGTTTTTACGGCCAAAGTTGCCCGGTGTAAAAAGGACCCTTACATTCCCCCCCTCCATGGAAATCACACTATTGTTCTACTGAGCTCAATTAGTATTTGTATTTTCTCGTGGTGGTATCCGCTATTTTGGGCATTGAGGGCACAGTAATTTTTTTGTATTTTCATCACTGCGTCCTGAGAGCCATGACTTTTTACATTTTTTTATTCATGACGAGTTGTATTATTTAATGGCACCTTTTTGGGGTACATATAGTGGATTTTACAGAGACAGGAACTGGGGGTTAAGTAAAATGATTACGTAACGTTTAATAATATGCAATAAGAATGATCAGCTCTATGCCTACCAAACAAACCCTAATATGCCCTGGTTTAGCCCTAAGCATAGCACCCGCCCCAAACGGGGGGACCCCGACCTCCACCCTGTCCCTAGTTGGGCCTTGTGTCCTAGCGATGTCCTGTAGTGGGGAGGTATATCAATAATAAGCAAAAGGTGGGGTGAAAGAGGCCTTTAAGGCAAAGGGCATAAATAATTGTCAGACCATGGTATACCCTAGAGTAGCCCTGCCGAATTAAAGCACCTGCCCCAAAAAGGGGGGACCCCGACCTTTGCCCTATCAGGTCCATATCAAGTCCTATCAATATAATGCCATTAGCAACCTAGGGTTAGGGGTGACAGATGGGTAAGAAGAACTTTAAACAAACAGGCATCAAAAAGCCAGTGCAACCACTTTAAATATGGTATAATATCTATCAGAGTATGAAAAAAAAGAAACAATGTGTGTATTCAACACATCCCAACACGTTTCTCCTGTAGATGCTCAGGTTCATCAGGGGACTAGCAGTTGTTAGCAAAAGAGATGATAGAGATGAAAATATGATACAGGCCTATTCAATGCAGAGATAATACAAGGGGGACGATCACACCAAACATTTACAATGACTGGAATATCAAATAGGCCCATGCGTACATGGGCCCATTTGCTATTTACTTGTGATGTTTAACATGGGTGGCTTGTTCATGGTTCCTTGTTATTTCAGTTGTAAATGTATGGTGTGATGGACGAGCATATTGACATGATATTGTGACTACTCACCCTTTGCCCTCCAGCTTACAGATGTGTTCAAAGTAGGGACTCCAGTCAAAGGCCCCCGGTTCATTATTTAGCCACTTTTTCAGTTCTTGCCGATTCACCTCCAAGTAGTCCGTCATAATTGTCTCCTGGAAGTGCTCAAAGGCACTCAACACCTGGTATATTGTGGGACCTGAGCCAATATCTACCAGGGTGCGCCCTTTTATTTCACCTAAGGATACAGAAGGGGATGGCAGGTTGTTTTAATTAACTTTATATGAAGAGATATGGGCTTGTTCATCTATATTCGGCATCTAGTGTTTTGTTTTTTTTCTACTAATGTAGAACAGAAAAGTAAGAGGTAAACTGATGACAAAACTGATCCCATGGGGGTCAGTGTTTCCTATGGGTCAATTTTGTGTCTGGTAGGATTAGTACTGCCACCTGACGTAGCATGCAATGGATGCTGGACAGATGCACAAAGTGCACAACTCGGGCAAAAGAAGAACTGAATATATGTGAATTTGCCGAACACCGAGCTACGAATCGGTAACTTGTGGACAATCATTGGCAACTAGCAGAGAGCTTGAAAATAGTGAGACATTGAAACACAAATATACATTGCAGAACTTTTCATTTTGCAATAAAAACCCTTTTGAGGAATCTTGCCGAAATATATTGGCAAAATGTAGGATATGCGTTAATGTTTGTTAAATGATGACACTTCAATGGCGTTGGAATATGGAGCAAGCTACGCAGACAGATGGGGCCCATACATCATTGTAAAATGGCTATATGTTTTTGCCTTAAAGTTGCCATATTATGGCTATGATTTTGGATTGTAAATGTTAAAGGTTTTTCTTCTTTCCTCTGATGGGTTCATCTCCCGTTTTTGGATAGAAATATATGAATGTATCACAAACCAAAAATTCAGCCAATTGAATGTGCTCCTATATCTGCACAACTGCATTGCATGCTATAATTCCTATCATTATAATATTATATAACTCATGTAAAGCCCCAATGCACAAGGCAGAACTGTGTACATAGATCCTATATGGCGGCGCACAGTCTCTGCAGCTCCGTAGTATGGAGCTATGGGCAATGCTGCCCCCGTACAGCACCATATTACAGAGCTATTCTTCCCTAGAAGCTTTACAGGGGGAAAATCTCTGCAATAAGTCATCTGATGTAACATACCAAAGGCCACATGTAAGAAATCAAAGCATATGGCCGTGTGCATGAGCCCTAACCTAGAGTAATAGTTTAAAGTACATACCTAAAAACTTTACAGTGCATCATATTGGCAGAACTATAAGTTAGACCTGACGGCAACAAACCTACATCTGTTCACTTGTCTGTATATTATTATATATAGTATTACTATCAATCGTGCCTTTTGTATGATGTGTTTATTTTTGTTGTAGCGCCGGGCTGCACTGATTCAATATGAACAACTTGAACTGGAGGGAACCTAAACTGTGAGTGTAATCGAGCAGAGTTTTGACAAATATGGTGAATGTCTCCAGTTCTATATTTTTCTGTCCTAGGCAATAGACGTGTTTGCAGAAATTTTATGAATTCAACGACCTAAACAATTCAGCAGAGCTGACTTTGTCATTGAACTCTGCAATCTTTTAACATGATATGAACTCTCCAGGTCAATGGCGTTGTCCGAGATGAGAAAAAAGGGTGTGATTTTTTTTTTTTGTCTTTCCTGAAATAGTGGCGCTCTTTAGTCAAATGAATGGGGCTGAGCTGCAACACCATACACTGCCCATGGAAAAGAGTGCCACAATTTGTGGGGGAGGGGTGGGAGAAGCAGACCCTTTTTCTAATCCTGGCCAACCCCATTATGATATTACTATAGACTGACCTTCAATCCTATGTAAAACCACAGATAACGTCATATTACAATGAGCAAATGGCAAACTCAGATCTGCTACATGTACATATATAAGCAAAGGACTGCATCAGCCAATGGGAGTGTGAGATACATATTACATAGAACATGTAAGCGATCATTCCTGTACTGCATTGTCCAGTTTCTATGACAAGACTGTTCTCACTATAACATACAGCACAAACGTTGCTTTATATATGACTAACTGCTTGTATTCATAGTATGATGTCAGGAGGGCTCACCTTTGGCACAAGCCTCGTGAAGTCGGCGCAGTTTCCAACACATGACGCTGTCCTCACTCGAGAAGTCTGCCCGCGGTGGCACATAGTTATTCTGTAAGTAGGCTCTGGGGTTGAATAACTGGTAGGACTCAGCGACAGCCTGGATGCTGCTCATGTTGGAAGAGAAAGATAAGACTTCACTCAATGCACTCCTCACACCTTTATAATCTAGAGGTATCACTCCCATCGTATCATCCGTCTGCATTACCTCCCATCACTCTCCATTACAACTGCCTCCACCCTTAGCCTGTGTGATAGCATCTCTCACATTGATCCACTTTTCAGCCTGCCCCCAGGGTTACAAAGCTACACGAGGGTATCTAGAAATGTCATTACTTTATCTGCCAGATGCCAGCCGCCCCGGAGCTGAAGCACATACATCTAGATTGTTCTGAGCTTTCCGCACGCATCTGTGACAGATACATATGGGCTAGATCACTTGTATATACTGTAATACAGTGCGCACATGAATTCTCTAGGAGCAGTACCCATATTGTTACAGCAAGTTCTGATATATACCTCCTATCCTATGCATGGTACCATGTTATTTGATTAGTCTACAAAATTGTGTAGTAAAAAGTAGCTTAATATTTCTTTAGAAAGTAACACATTACTCCCTATTGTCATCCCTAAATATCTGTACATGTATGGTAGGCCCTGAGTCCTCCTGGACGGCCCGCTAAGGGTCCAACGTTTGAAATTCTGTAGAATTCTTAGATTAGATTCTTAGTAGCAATGGTCAACCCATTCTGCCCAGCTCTTACCACCAGAAGCAAAACAGTAGAAGAATAATATGGCATATCATGCAGTGGATCTGGCTACCATATTGAAGGTGGCATGGATTTATTACATGAAATCTCATTGATACAATTATACCCTTATTACAGACTGATTGCCATGAGAAGCAGTAGCCCACACCTTCTCATTGACTCCATGTCTAGAGCTTTTCCAACACTCGAGCCGGACCATTGGCTTCATTGATCAAATATGAGGCATATTCCAATTCTAGGAATTGATCCAGAACCATGTATAGATTTTCCGAGTTGTGTTTATGCCTATATTGTGTGAGCTTGGTGACAGCCAATTTGGCCCCTATTACGGCTCCCACAGGGTTTATCGCCCAACCTTTGTAGAAGCAGAAGTAAAGAGGAAAAAACTGCTAAGAAATTTTAGCATCCTGACAGAGAGGGGAATTGAAGGACTTGTTACTGGCATATTTCGGGTTTCTTTAAATAAGTGGGAAATTCTCTAAGGCCAAATTCAGATGGTATTCCCCATTGATATAAGTTCAGTTCATTATAATTATAAGGGTCTAGATTTTTCAACCATAATTTGGGCCATAAAATGTGACTGTACCATGGCCTTAGTTGTTTTAAATAATGTTAAAAGGGGTTTTCGCATAATCAATATTTATCGTCTATCCACAGGATAGGTGATAAATATTTGATCGGTGAGGTCTGACCGCTGGGAACCCCACCGATCACGAGAACGGGCTTACCTTGCCGTTCCTGGGGGCCCCATAGGAATAGAGCGGTAGGGCGCATTCTCGGCCACTGCTCCCTTTATTTCAATGGGGCAGCTGAAGATAGTTCTCGGCAGCCCCATAGAAATGAATGGAGCGGTGGTTGAGCATGTGTACTGCCGCTCTATTCCTATGGGGCTCCCAGAAACGGCAAAGTAAGCCCGCTCTTGTGATCGGTGGAGGTCCTAGCAGTCCGACCCCCACCGATCAGATATACATCACCTATCCTGTGTATAAGTGATAAATAATGATTATGGGAAAACCCGTACCATACATTTTGCACCATGAAACTTACCCTGCTGGTTGGCTACTTTGGTGACTTTGTGAGGATCATTTTTTGTACTGTACAGGAATTATCAATGTTTTACCATGGGGAACCCAACAACTACCCCTTCCTATTGTAAAAGTGATCCCTGTAGCTGTTTTCTGGGGAACCCCTAATCAGGTTTTAAAGAACACCAGGTTACCCTTATGGGAAATTCTGGCCCAGAGAGAGAGAGACACACTATGTGTTTGAAGATCTTAGGAGCAACTGATGATGTAGGTACTAAAGAGCAAGTGGAACAATCCAAGGAGAATGTATCACCAAGGGATACTTTTTATTATTGCAATGCTAGGAAGTGTTTCGAACCCATGGTTGGTCTATTGCTCCCAGGGGCGCAGCTATAGGGGGGTACAGAGGTAGCAGTCACACCCGGGCCCTGGTGCCTGAGGGGGCTCAAAGTCCCCGCTGTTACACAAGACAGCAGTATTATAAATGCCACATTGTAGAGGGCCTTGTTACAGATTTTGCATTTGGGCCCAGTAACTTCAAGTTACGCCTCTAATGGCTCCCTTGTGGGTGATAGAATTTCATCCCCAAAACTGTGTGTCCCTGCAGCATGAGGACTGTAGGTAACACTATGTGAGCTGTGATAAATGATCTGTCAAAGGCAGACAAAGTGCAGGCTGAAGCCCGGGGCCTCTAGACTGCTTCTTGGGAAAACATTATGTCATTGAACCTCATTACACAAGAAATATAGTCCTGTTATTTCTCTATCTCCTTCCTCTCCTCTGTTATCCTTTATCTCTACAATGCCTCAGCCTTAACCCATGTATGGTCTTCTGCTCATCATTCACAACATAGATGTGTTTCCATCTCTTTCTCGATTGTCTCTTTCATAAAGGGAAATGCTATCGTACCAAAACTTATTTTTATTATATGTCAGATGTATCATGAACAGTGGGGTCTGGCCCCTATCGATCTCCAGGATGAGCAGAACCCTGTTTGTGAGTGCATTTGCAGTTACTGTCAATACCATAAAGATAAAAGTCAATGATTATCCAGTTATGGTTTATGCAAGAAGTCTAGATGCAGGGCCGGATTATAGGGGGGGGGGGGCAAAAGGGGCAAATGCCCTTGAGCATTCACAATGAAGTGGCCTCCACTGTTCTCTTCTGGATTATTCACATCAGGGTCCAACTATTAGTCTCTGACGCTTGGCTGGAAGACCCAGGACTTTAGTATTGAGATCTGAGTATCGTGTAGTACTGTTATTGGGTATTTTTGTAAGGTGGTACTATTACGAAACAGAATGGTATGGTTATTATAGTTATTGTGGTTTATTGTGCTACTGCTAGAATATAGTAAAATACTACAAGTAGTATATTGTATCTTATACCTGTAGCCTGGTTTATCTGAACTAATCTCCTTCATTCCAAAAAGAGAAAAGGGCCCTACACAATGTGTTGCCCGGGAGCCTTTACAGACCTAGATCCGGCCCTGTGTAGATAGAAGAAGGTAGCTGCTAAAGAAACTGCAACTGTATTACCTTATGTGTACATAAAAGATCCAAGTTAAGAGAGGTTGACATGTAGAAAAACAGGTTTCCCCTGAAGATTTTTCTCCAAGATGTTCTTCAGCAGTCCTTCAGCTCTAAAGAGGGTTATAGCCGTATGATATTTGTCTATCTCCCTTGATTCCCCAATAAACATGCATGCTAGGGTTGGCTGAGGGTGCATGCTTATTTCAATAGGTACGGTCAGTGGCTGCCCGATACTTCTAGAATTGCATATTTTCCTTAAAAACAAAGGATCAGTCCAGTTGACGTTTGATCAATGCAGAAAGCCATAGATAAGAGATTGTCACTGGGATAATCATGTCTGAGGCAAGCTAAAAATGTGTTCTCTCTAGTTTATTGTGATACTATATTTTTTTTTATATTGACTTCTTTCATAGGAAACCTTGTTTCATAACATCTTTGGAACCTCAATTACAGTAGGTTACCAGGTATTAGTGGGGATAAAGAGGAGTAGTTAAAGGGGTCTGCTCGTTGTATTATTTCTGCAGGAGAGCATCCTACTGGGCTTTTTAACCTGTACTAAGCACCCCAAAGGCAGAGACTAATGGGGCAGGTCCTCCACAATTGCCCCTCTCAAGCAACGAGTATTAGTGAAGACGGGTATAAGCTGCCTCCAATATCTACTATGTCGCCCTGGAGGCAGCAACCAGTGGAGGCAGAGGTTATGTCCACAGGTCCCCCACCCCCCCAGGGAACGAGCAAAAGTGTCTATCTATCTATATCTATCTATCTCTCTCCTTTGCTGATCTAAATCACTTGACAGTATCCTGCTTACGCCCCGAGTTGGGTCACTTCATTGGCAAAGTGTATATTCTTAAGTGGTCCTTTTGAACCTCTGGTTACCTCAATGAGATCCAGAAAGAGTCTAGTGTTAAACTGTGGAAAGTTGGATCACCTCCTGATATCCCATTGGAAAGTGTCAAGTCCATGGTGACCTAGTAGGTATTGAGACACTATCAACACATCAGGTAAATATCGTATTCTGCCTGTTATATCCCTATTACCTGGTGGTCCAGGATGACGTCCAATAGTCATTTACCATCCCCAAAGATACTGCACTGAATGGCTTCAATGTGCCAATCGGCTCAGTGAATGTCTACCCCGCTTTTCATTTAACAGCTAAGTGGCCATAGAATAGGGGGGCGATTTTAATCACATCTATGAAAAATCAAAGGCTTTTCCAAACCAGCGCTGTCACTTATGACTTCCAAAGAGGTTCAGATGCATTATTGAGCATCATGCCCCTTTGCTATGAGCATCTGTGGGGACAGTGTTGTAGCCATTGGGGTTGCACAGGAAGCAGTTACACCCAGGCCCTATTGCCAGAGGGGGCGCAAATGCCCCTGCTCCATATCAGAGGAAAGCAGTACTTCGACTTGGGATCTCTGGTCTCTGTGTGGGTGTCCCAGCACTCAACCTCTTCCAACAAAATCTTCATCTATATCTTAATTACAGTCTTCAAAGGTTTACAAAACAACATTTTACAATTCGCACCATGCGGTGATTTCTTGTGCTTGTATATTCAGTCCCAGAATAGTAATGTCCTGTGTCAGTGTTGCTGGTATATCTAATTCCTGGCTCAGTAATAACAGATAACATTGTGTATGATGGGATATTAACTAGGTCAGTCTGACTGCTTACAGGGTATTCGTTTTACTAAGGTCTTTGATGTGCGCATTGCAAAGTAACACTGTTCCTAATTTAGAAATGCAAAGATAGCTTGTTAACCATGGCAAACTAAAGGCTTGGTGCTGATTGTAAATGGGTTCGTACTAAACAAATTCAACCATTATATCTGTATCTTAAATAACGGTGACAACCAATGTTGCTGCCATTACCGCTCCTACAGGAGTTGTCTCTCAGCCCCACCGTGCTCCTAAATGGCTGCCTGATATGGGCCGTAAAAATGAGCGCCGATCAACTACACAGCTTGTTGATCAGCGTTGGCTCCTTTCACAAGGAGCAACCATTGGTTATGTATGGGGATGAGCCATAGTTACTACGATCGTTGGTCCCCATACATTCCATCATGTCGGCAGCACGTCTCCCTGTTTACACAAGGTTTGTGCCCGACAATGTTAATATTTTATAATGCATGTGTTTGCTCGTTCATCGGCTGATCGCTGCCCTGGGCAATGATCGGGAATGAGCGTTCATATGATTTTCTAGTTTGCCCCGATCATTGGCCCGTGTAAAAGGGTCTTTATCCTCAAGGTGGTATGGCACGTGGCTGGATTGCCCTTCAGGGGTCTGGGAATCTCATGTGTGTCCGGTCACCGGCCATCCATTCACAGCAAGTATTTTCCACCTTTAAAGCTATGTCTGGATTATCTTTCTGTATATGTCTTTCTCAGAACCATTTGCACTTTTACATATTCATCTATAACCAGACGTGTCATTGCGGGGCTCACGTATCTCGTGCAACGCCTTTTCGGGGTCATATATTAATAGTTTGGTTTGTACGAGACTTGAGCTTTTTTTGGAAATCTCTTACCTGTTACATAATGTACTGTAGAGGAGGCCTGTCCTTTGGGTCTAGGCCGTAAACTTTTTCTATACCAGTTGACTGTTTACTCTAGCCAGGTGTAGCTTAACCTTCTGATCCCCAATGCAAACTAAGTACCAGGAATCCTCCAATCATGTGCTATTTATAGTACTGTCCTTTTACCTGGCAGAGGGGACTTTGTGCCGACTCAGGCACCAAGGTTTAGGTTCACCTACAACCTATGCACCCCATGCACCCCATAGTTATACCACTGACCCTAGCTAAAATATACAGCACCCAATTGCTTCATAACCTCTATATTGTCCATGACGTAACCAATTATAGAACAAATGGCATTGCTTTCCTCAGTCTGTCTCCATCGATGTTATGTACTCCTTCCCAGACTCCCCTATTTCCTCTCCCTCTTTTAATTTTGTGATATAATATTACATGTTTTGCTAATCCCTAAATCCAAGTCTGACAGCTGTTCCCTGCATGTGTGATAGGACAAGCTGTACTGTCTGCTCCTGACATATTCCTGAGTACAGCACATGGCAGGCAGCGCCCGGTTTCAAGGGGAATTTGTTTGGCGCGAGCTTTATCTGTTGGCTTCCGTACTGTAACATTGAACAATGTAATATACTAATTCTAGATGTAAATTGTGGACTACAGGCTTCTAAAAGCAAAATATCCTGGGCATCTGTAGATCCCAACACATATGTAGTGTAAGAATTTATACAGGACGCTTTGTATTTTCAGGCATATAAAACATTTTTCTTAAGGCTATGGTTCTATAAGTTATAATATGGTCAGTATATTATAAGGGCAATGGATGTCTGACAAGTGCTGACCCAGGAGACAGCCAATAACATTGGACCAGTTGGAAATGTTTAATTACCTAATCTAATAAGAATCGAATGCCTGTGCTGTCCTGCAGGACTGTCAGGGTTATGACTATATACGCACTATATTCCAGTATAGAGTTGACCATGCTGAAAGTCATCTATAGTGTGTCCCGGGGGGCAATGCCCCTATTACTGTCAATCTCAACCCTATCTTGAATAATCTTGGCATAGAAATTTAAGTTGCAGATGTTGGAATCTCATCTGGGCCCTTATACCTCTGGGGCCTGCAGAGTTCTCTGACACATAAGGAAATGGTTGATGGCGTATCGTATCACGCTAATTGCATAATGACATTGTGTCAGAGGAATCTAATATTATTCTTCTGTTTCTGTTAAACTGGTCATACACTGGAGATATGGTTGGCTGGAAAGGAGTTAGACGGTTTTCATCCGACTGTCGGCGCCTTTATTGACACAAACGAGCGTGACAGTCCTTCACCGCAGACAGATATCTGTGGAACAATTGATCTGCAATGCTGCATTTTCTCCGTCATTTTCGGATACAGAATTGTAAAGTTGTGCATGCCAAACGACAGATCTGCTTCCCATCGAGAGAAACCCAGACCAGGGCACAGATTGATCGCCGATTTTGTCATTTTAACATCTGGAGTTGTCGTCCAGAACGTCAACCTTCACTTATTAACGACGAGTCGTTCAGAAATCCCTAATTTATGACCAGCTTAAGTCTATTCACATTCTCCTCGGGGAGATGGAGCTGCAGCCCAACCTGAGTATAAAGGACCACCATATCTTTTTTTTTTTAATTATTATTATTATTATTATTATTATTATGCATATCCTCCAAGACTTGTACCATGGTACATTTGTATGTAAAAGATTCATTTAAGGAATCTGGAATTTTTCCCAAATTTCAAGGGTGGACTTCAGAGGCCACGACTCCAACTTGATATACGCATTACATTTAGAAAAGAAACCTTTGTGTTGCCACATGCTCTGGTGTCTTGGACTGACCCCAGGGGGTATGATTTAACTTTTTTTTTTCAAAAGCAGGATGTTTATATGTATATTATTTGATGTATGTGATATCTGAATCATAGTCTATGTATGTAAGCAGCAGATTAATATCATGTCATCAAGTCTTCCCTCATTTATCAGAGTTCTGACTTTATCATGTCTGACATTCTCAGTTGTGTGATCCTTTGCTGAAAGATATTTTATTTGTGATCATCGTGATACATGAGTAGCTGAGCGGTTTCTGATTACCGCCATTGGCTCCTTTTGTATGTCTCAGATGGGGGTTGTCTAAACTGAGAGATACCCAAGTTGTGATGTGTCGGACTGTTTTAGGATTTTTCCACATGTATGAGTATAGGGTTACGTGTTGCTTTTATATTGCAATATATATGATCTGATGACACAGTGATCTACATACAAATTTGTGTTCAATAATGTCAGAGCAAGTACAGTTTCAGGACCTCTTTTGATTTGTTTTATTAGGTAAGCGCTGTTATAGAAAGGTGAGTGGCGAAAGTTGTAGTACCTGGGCCCTGAAGCAAAATCTATAATGCTGTAATGCGTCTTCAATAGTACTGGTCTCCTCGTATGAGGCAAAGGGACCTTTTGGCGATCCTCAGAATCGAGGTGCTGGGTGCGACTGCAACCTTTGCACCCCCGATTTTTATGCTTCCTAAGATTTAAAAGACAAAACGTTGCTGTTAAATGGGTTGTACAGGATTATAAAAACATGGCTGTTTCTTCCAAATACAGCGCCTCGTATGTCCATGGGTTGTGTCTGGTATTGCATTCTCATCTCTACTGAAGTGAATGGAGCTGAGCTGCAATACCACAGAAAACCTGTAGACAGTTGTGGCGCTGTTTTTGGAGGACAGCAATCATGTTTTTATAATCTTGGACAACCCCTTTAAAGGCACAGTTTTTTCTTCCAACTGGCACATGCATGGCTCCGGTTCTGACCAACCCCCAATATGTTGTTGATCATCATTACATGGTTATCGGGCAGATTTAGGTCGGGTTCACTTATTCAGGAGTTTTAAGAGGTTTCTAGAGCTATTTCTGAGTAAAACTGTGATCAAGGTTTTTACGTGTAGACATCTCTGCCACATTTTACCCCATTCAAGTCACAAAAAATAGGGATTTGGCCTATGGTGTACTGTACTCAGCAATTGTAGAGAAGAATTGATCCAGCGCTGATAGTGAATTAAAAGGGAAAACGATGTCCCATGTTTATTAGAAAAAGAGTAAAACAGAAGGGAGACGCAGTCCCAAGGTGTAAGTAGTCAGGGCTTGAACCTGAGCCTACGCGTTTCGAACGCAGTCTGCGTTCTTAGTCATTTGCCATGACTAAGAACGCAGACTGCGTTCGAAACGCGTAGGCTCAGGTTCAAGCCCTGACTACTTACACCTTGGGACTGCGTCTCCCTTCTGTTTTACTCTTTTTCTAATAAACATGGGACATCGTTTTCCCTTTTAATTCACTATCAGCGCTGGATCAATTCTTCTCTACAATTGCGGTCTTACACTGCGGGCCGTCGCGGGGATCCGACTGACGCTGCTAGGAGACGCACACCGGTGAGCTGGAGGTTCTCTCCCTTTTCTATATTGTACTGTACTCACTCCTGGTTTATTAGGTTTTCCATGTTCTTGGATATTGCACCAAATATTGTACTAAAAAGTTAGGCCTTCAGAGATACGTATACGTTTATGGAAGCTGCAACACATGTCAGGGCATGCTGGGAGTTGTAGTTTCCCAATAACTGGAGACCACCAATTCCCTCCATCATACCTCAGTTCTACTTGCTTAAATATTAAAATTAAAGGCATATCACATTTTTTTTTAATGATAAATAAGCATCTATAAATGTCCCTACAGTAGATTAAGAGTTAATATCCCTTTAAGCATCTATTTTTCTCCAACATGTTTGCTAATAAAGAGCATGTTAAATCCCCCTCTTGGCCGAGTACATTCCACTAGGTGTGAATTCCTAACAGCGGCCAACTTTCCAGTAAGACACTGGGACAACACATGTAAACAGTGGTTGTAAATATAACCTCCCCCTCCCCCACTGTCTTCCCTTTGCATACAGTACATTCATAGATCATTTATCTCCACATTCACATATACAATTTTGCAATTAGCATGATATGGCATCTACTTAGTGTATATCACTGCTGCTCTCTTATGTGACGAGGATGGCCTGCGGACCCTTCAGGCAGAGGTGTCTGGTAATTGTGACCTCTGCATGTCTTGTTGCTATAGCACAGAACCTGTTTCCAAAGTCTTCAGTCCTATGCGTTCTGTTATATAATCTGTAGGGAACCATATTTTTCAGGGCCGGACAAGATGTATCCAAGTATTACGATAATGACCCAGGTATGGAAAGTTTCTGGTAATGTTTTGCAAGTCTAAGGCGCTCCTGTATATGTAATAACAGAATATATGTTGATAATTGTGATTGATATACATGTGTACAGATATGTGGAGCTGCTCAGGAGCAATAGGGGTGGAATCAAAAGGGACACCTCTTATGTTTTTTCCAATAAATGAAAGGGACACGGACCCTTAAAGCTGGCTTTACAGGGCAGGGCAGATTTTCACCCGGTAGACGAGCGCCGATCAACGATACAGCATGTCGATCGGCGCTCGTTTGCTCCACTTATACAGAGCAATGATGGGTGTACATGGGGACGAACGATCGTTAATTCTATTGTTTGTCCCCATACATTTTGCATCTTGTCGGCAGCACAGCCACTGTTTTCACGGGGAGATGTGCTGCCGACAAGCGACCCTTTTTTGGGCCGCGTGAAAGAACTGATCAGCCGACAAACAAGTGTTTTCTTGTTTGTTGGCTTATTGACGACTTGTTTACACTGATCAAGAACGAGCATTCGTACAAGCGATCATTCGACCTGTGTAAAATGGCCTGGAGTGTCTGCTTTCTTAATTGTATACAGAGAGGCGAATGTTAGTTTGGTAGAATGGGAGGAAAAACAAATCTTTGCCCTCAATGATCACTAATTCATCTCCCATAAATCCAGTTACAGAACCTCCAGAAACCGTTACATACATTGAAAATTGGACACCTTTATATTTATCAAAACTGTCTAAAAGGAAAACTAGCTATGTTGCCCAGAGCAACCAATCAGAGCTCAGGTTTCATTTTCTAAACTGCTGTGTAATTATAAAAGCTGCGTTGTGATTGGTTGGTACCAACAAGACTCCTTTTTTTGTGTTCGTTTTGAGGAATGAGGTCGTACGATCATTATATTTGCTTGTGAGATTTTTCCTATTATATCCTTCATCTAATTTGAACTAAGAAAATACACAAAAGTAAATATATAACCATTTTATTACATCATAATAGTAACAATTATTAGTGCAGTACACACAGACATATAAAATACGGAAAAATAGAATTGATCATATATCTACATATAAAACTGTGCAAAGTATTTGCAATCCAAAACCACTTAGAGTCGGTGTTCATTGTTACACAGGAATAACCCTTTTATAGGCCAGGGGGATTTTCAGTTGGTAGCTTATATTTTTTGATAGACCAGTCATAACTTGCTATGGAATTGACTTAAACACCCTCCCAGGGGCTCCCCCCTCCCCTAAGTTTTCAGACCCTTATTTCATTATTTTCTACTTTCTTATTCTGCTCCTATGTAGCTTATTTACTGAAATATCAATAACTAAGGACTAACAATATACTGTATCCCAAAGGGCAAGCAACCAAAAATCAATCATAGGGACTTTTCAGCCATAAAATCCTAGCCTTCGGGAACCAGTAATAACATCTTATCCTTGAGGAACCAGTTATAACAGCCTATCTTTCAGGAACTAGTTATAATGGTCTATCCTTCAGGAACCAGTTATGACATCCTATTCTTCTGGAACCAGTTATGACATCCTATCCTTCATTAACCAGTTATGACATCTTATTCTTCTGGAACCAGTTATAACATCCTATCCTTCAGGAACCAGTTATAACATCCTATCCTTCAGGAACCAGTTATGACATCCTATCCTTCATTAACCAGTTATGACATCCTATCCTTCATTAACCAGTTAAAATGTCCTATCCTCCAGACATCAGTCAAGATCTTCTATGGCTACTCCATGCCTAATACTTTCTAATTCCTATACCTTCTTTACTTCCACTAACTTTATCCAGCAACCAATGGGTAGTTGTTAGTTGACATAAGAAAATTCAAATTCAACAAACATATCTACCCTCATGTGCTAGACCTAGATGTCCACCAATTTTTATACATTACATTAAGAGCTTTCTAAAGAACAGTGAAGAGATGGGTTGTCGTTCCACCTCTTACTGTAAAGCCTATGCTGGCCAACCAAGACTGATGAAACTCATAGTGTGAGAGGTTATTAAAGTGAATCATAAAGGAGCTGAAGTTCAGCACCATGTAGAGGGTGATCCGATGCATTAAAGTAATACAATGCTTTCCAGAAACAAAGATAATGTTTTCTTCTGCAATATCCCTATCACAAGCTGGAATATTCAGAGCAATTTGTCTATAAATTAATTTGCTAATGGACATTTTGCTGCTGGGCATAAACGTAATAACTGAGATTCTAGTGCAAACACAATGCAGACATACACTGCATTCAAACCTGGCCTTCCTAGGACTACTTTTCATTTTTCAGATAGTATATCCCCCCCCCCCCCTCCACAGTCCATTATAGTCCTTTAGCCCCTCTGAACCTCCTGAGACATAGATCTGGAGAAGGAAGGTGCCAGGCCGGGTTTAGAGAATTCCATACGTGCTGGCTGCATGACTGGGGGCAACTCTTTGGTGATTTGAGAGACAGGTATCTTGTCTTGGCACAACCCATCATTGCCTGGATTGCTCAGAGCTCTCTCGAACTCAATCATGCTACGAAGCTGTGGAGGTGTTGCCATGCGATCCATCTTGGTAGTAAGGTCTGCTGGTTTGAAGATGGGCAGTGGCAGTGTTCTCTGGTAGGGCAGCTGATATTGGGTAAGGCGGTGACCGAGACGACCCATTCTCATAATCTGAGCTGGAGAACGCTGGACCAGGAAATGTGTCTGGCCTTGCTGTCTGAAGCTTTCCCTCCTCCAAACATTGGCATCACGAGCATTGCAGCTGAATGAGAGAAATATGGGAATTAACCAAATTGTCCACATAATACTACAAAATATAAGAGACAATAGTGCTCTTCCTAATCTTCCTTTGCCTCCCAAAGTGTCATATACTCGTTCCTATTAAAGTTGTACCTTGGAAACTATATCAACATTCCAGTGTATTGCCAATACAAATGCATTAATTAAAACTTATCTACATGTATATTAATGCCCCTTTATATTTGCCTCTGCCCATCTGCAGTGCGGATGTTGGGTCCCAGTTATCTCACCTCTCCTCTGGTCTGCTGAAGACTGATGTATCCAGCCATTCTGCGGAGTAGTGCTCTCTCTGAGCTGTGTTGTCTTCCTTCACTTGGCAGCTCAGCTCGGCCATAGGGCTGACTTCTTCACGTGTTTCTGGCTTCCCCAACATCTTGGGTTAAGTGTGTGTTAACAGGTTACAGTGCTTTAACTTGTCCTGTGTTTCCTCTGAGGCTTGTTCTCCCATGCACTGTTATGTTCTGGGCTTATATACACTTGGCCAGTACTATTTTCATTCTGCCTTGTAACAATCTATATCTGTTCAGGGAGTCATCCTCACCCCCCCCCCCCATCCACCCCTTACACCCACACCGTGACCACTGAGTGACACACAGGACAGATCTGGAACTGTGCCGAGACGTCACTGCATATAGGAACATGCTCACTCCAGCAAAATGCGGGCATTGCTATTCGTTTTGTCATCAGAGCAGAGTTAAGTTACACAGTTCCCAGCACAGGTTACGTGAATTATATAATCTGCTATCAAATAGTATTCATTGCTTTACTATCGAAAAATGCATCAACCAAGACTTAATTTTTATATATATATATATATATATATATATATATATATATATGTATATATATATAGATATATATATAGTACAGTGATCTGACTGTAGATTATCTTGATAGGATCACACAGTGCTGGTTTCTATATAATGATCTCCTAAATATAGATGATCAGAACTGGATTACACAATGATGGGTATCTAATCAACCACCCATCATAGCCACCATGATAGCCACGAGGTTATCAAAGCACATTTAGAAGATCACTGTACATTAGTACAGTGATCTTCTGAATGTGTTTTGATAACCTTGTGGCTATCATGGTGGTTAGGATGGGTTTTTGATAACCTTGTGCCCATATGGTGGATGGCTCATATCCTGTTTACCCAGAATGAGGGACAGTTGCCTTGAAATCTGGTGTCCTAGGTGAGGGAGGGTACATAAAAAGTTGGTGTATGTAAAAGGTGGGTAAAAAATCTGGATGCCAATTCAATACATTATGTACTGCCATAGTTAGGATCAATGGTATGGTGGGACATTGCCCTGGTGACGTCATCTATGGGATGCTGGGCAGCAGTCCACACATGGAAGACTGAAGGGTGATCCGTGTTGACAGTGAAGTGGATAATGATCTATTTGCCAACTATGGACAGAAGCTGTGGATTCACAACTACATGGAGGCTTTCTAGTCAAGAAGAGAGTACTTATGCAATCAGGATAACAGCGTTTTGGAGGTTCGATTGCTTTCGCCTGGTGAGATGGGCTCAGCTTCTTCAAATATGTCATGGTCATGGCATTGAAGTGCATCTTTAATCTACATTTTGTTTTTTAATCTACAGATTAAAAATACATTCTTTCCATTATTAGTGCAGCTGTCTCGCTTTGTTCATGTAGTATCAGCTGGCCATGCTCAAGGGCAATGTGACCTTCAGAATTCTCCTTTATAAAATAAACAAGCTCAGCACCATTAATCTCCATGTCTGATTCTATGCCAATATGTAATCCGAGAAAGGTATTTTAAAGCATGTACCCGCTCTGCTGGCACACTCCTGCATCTTGCTTCTGTTGAAGGAATAAAAAGCTACTTAATCCACTACTAACTAATTTGGTAGGAACCTGCGTCCCGCTTGTTTATTGAAGTGGACCACGACTAAATGTCAGACTTGTTTCATAGCCCTACTTGGAAGGTACTCTGACCATGAGTGGTATATTCTAGGGTGGATTTACCATATAGTCATGTGCCCATTCTAAGGCTGACATGCATGGTACCATTTCCCATAAGACTACAGAAAAATGTAACAAACCCCAACAATGATTTCAAGGGTGAAAACCAATCTGAACAGCAGATGTCTGTGCAAATGATTTCCCAATATGCTGGAAAGATATTTTGGCAGATGCTCATTAGTAACAGGTGTTATCCCTGTATAAAGCATTACAAGGAGTCTGCTATTGCATCTGTGGGATGTTCTAATAAAGGCAAGCCCCCTAAACAGCACTTCTGGGGGCACATTTTCATTATTCGCAATAGGGAGCTAATAGGGTCATGTAACATACCAGGGCCGTAAACGCTTTCACTCAGGTCCCCCAAATGCAAATTTCTAAGGTGCTCTGTACATTACAGTTCCTAAACACCACAGACAATAATAATGATTTTCTGCATGTTACAGTACTGACTTGCAGAAGTTACCAAAATGACGTCCCTTTTTCAGACATCACTTCCTGCTCTGCAGCTATTGGCTGAAGCTGCACCTCACAGACTTCCTGCTATCCCCCCCGCGTATAATACTGTAATACAGAGGTCTCTGCTCTATATAGCTGCTTCCTTTTGCATTTTGGACCAAAAAGCAGAGGGAATTAGGGCAGCTAAGGGCCCCATAAAATAGCTGTATCTTGGCTTCCTGGACTGCTGTCAGTGTAATATGGGTAGGGGATGGGTATTGGGGTGAAGTGCAGTAAGGGATGTACACAGAAATCATGGGGCCCCATAACATAAACCTAATAGAGAGATCTAAAAAATGTACTACGTTTTTTCCTAAAGTTAATGTTTACTGTAATTTCATAAAATATCTTTATAGTGGTTGATATTGGAGCTTTGTAAAGGGCAGCTTCACTATTTATGAGAAACAGTCATAGAGGTAAATAATAAACCGCTGGCTGCCTGCAGCCACCACTAGGGGGAGCATATGGATTTATGCAGCGACTATTGAACTTAAAGGGGTTATTCAGCTGCTAAAAATTGATGGCCTTTTCTCGGGATTGGCCATTGATAGCTGATCTGCGGGGGTCCCGGGAGACGGATCCCGACCCATTAGCTGTTAAGTGGGTGGAGCGCTTGTACGTGCGCTGCTTCCCTTCATTTCTTCTTGCTCACTGTGAATGGTCGTTCGCGAAGTAGCGGCGATTCACAGGTATTGCAGCCTTTTCTCCCTTTGAAGTGAAAAGGAGAGAAAGCTGCAATACCTGTGAATCGCCGCTACTTCCGTGCTTTCGACTTTTCACAGTGGCCGTGAAAACAAGCGCTAATTGATGATATAGCAAGTCAATCAGCACTGGTTAGCTCCATTCACAAGGAGCAATTGTCGGTAATGTACGGTGACGAACAATCGTTAATATGATCTTTTACCCCCGTCCATTTGCATCATGTCGTCAGCACATCCCTCTGTTGACGCAAAGAAATGTGCTGCTGACTCATATTATCCAAGCGATCAGCCGATGCGTTTGCTCGTTCATCGGTTGATCTCTGTTCTGTTTACACGGAGTAATGATCGGGAACGAGCGTCGTATGACTGCTCATTCACCTAATCATTGGCCTGTGTAAAAGGGCCTTAGGGGCTATGAACACCTTTGGAAGAAAAGTTTGATCTAACCCCTTAGTGACCAAGCTATTTTTTTTGCGTTTTTCCATAGTGTCATTCAAAGAGCGATAACTTAATTATTTTTGCGTCAACATAGCTGTATAAGGTCTTTTTTTTGTGGGACAAGTTGTATATATTAATAGCGCCATTTTGGGGTACATATAGTTTATTAACTTTTATTACCTTTTTTTGGGGGGGGGGGGGAATAGAAAAACCCCCGCAATTTCGCCACTTTTTTTGCATCCTAAATTACGCCATTTACCGTGTGGTATAAATAACACTAACTTTATTCAGCGGGTTGTTACGATTGCAACGATACCAAATATATATATTGTTTTCTTATGTTTTACTACTTTTACACGGTAAAAACACAATTTTTTCAAAATTATTTGTTTTTGGGTCGCTATATTTGAAGAGCCATAACTTTTTTATTTCTCTGCCGATGCAGCTGTATGTGGGCTCTGTTTTTGCGGGACGACTTGTAGTTTTTATTGGTACCATTTTGGAGTATATGCATCTTTTTATCACATTTTTTTATAAGGCAGGATGCACAGAATCATCTGATCGCTTTTTATAATACACTTCAATACTTCTGTATTTCAGTGTATTACTGCCTGTCTGTGTAAAATGGACAGATATCTGTTAGGCCAGGCCTCTGGCATGGCCTAGCAGGCATTTAGAGGCAGACCTCTGTTAGGCCCCCAGCTTCCATAGAAACACCAACACCCTGCGATCGTATTGCGGGGTGAAGGTGGGGAGAGGGAGCCCCCTCTCTCCAAAACCACTCATATACGGCGCTCGCTATTGAGCGCCGCATTTGAGGGGTTAAACAAAACTGATAGCAATTTTGCCCGTTCGAGCAGGTCGATTTAACTTCTTCCCCTTGTGTTTATTTATTCTGACCCAGCGCCGTAAAAAGGCAATTTCATCGGTATAAAGCCCGTTAGTGGCCGCCATAAAAACGCCTATGGGTGGTCACTAACGGCTTAATAATAATAATAATAATAATAATAATAATAATAATAATAATAATAATAATAATAATAAAAAAAAGTGTTATGTGTTTTTAAGCAACTTTTTTAAATTGACTTATTAAATATTTTTTTTTTTTTACGATCTAGCTTTTGTGTATCCTGTATACATAGAAGCTGTATCATTCTCTCAGCCGAATCAGTTCTGCTGAACTGACTGCTTGGCTGAGAGCGAGTCTAACGTGTCTCTGACACACCGGATCCACCTAATATCGATCACATCTAAGTTCAGAACTTAGACGTGATCGATATTAGGTGGATCCTGTATGTCATGTGAGACATGTTGGACTCCCTCTCAGCCGAGACATCAGTTCAGCTGAACTGACGGAATTGGCTGAGAGAAAGATACAGCTCCTATGTACACAGGATACATAGAAGTTGTATTGAAAAAAGTACAGTTTATTTTTTTATTTTTTACGAAAGGTCAATTTGAAAGTTGCTTAAAAATACACAACAGATTAATTTTTTTTAAAAATCCATCCAAAAAAGGTGTACATAGCTATTAAGGCAATATGGCTGCCCTCTGCTGTGTGCTGGAGACGGGTGCACTGTAATGTTGACCCTATGACGATGAGTAATAACTTCTGTTTATTGCTTCCTTTAGTAATAATTCCACTTTAATGAAGAGAAATGAACAAGAAAGGGGCTGGGGAATAACATATAAATAATGTTGAAGGATAGAATTGAAAGCATAGCGGTAGTATGACAGGTAGAGGGTATGTTGGATTACGAGGACATTTTTATGAAACATTTCCAAATCTTTTTTTTGCACAGAAAAAATAAATACCTAAAAATGTAAGTACCTGAGTTCTCCTCTTATGTCAAGTGTTTTATTTTGGTCTTGTATATAGGTAACATGCTGGATTATAACCACTAATGGCTGCCATTCCAGTATTCATAGGGTAAGGGTTTTTGTTTTCAACAAACTGTTGTAAATGTTATGTTACATAATTGTTATGCAGTTGCATTTTTCCACCTAATGCTTTGTCAGTCTTCACTGTCATTTGGCATTTTATTCATCAACCAGAAAGATCAGGATGAACACTGCTATGTATAGGAATAGCTCTCTAATGTTTACCTCTAAATGTATGCAAACAGGTCTGTATAAAAGATAAGAATAGCAGCAGATCAAGCAGTAAGCGACTAGACATGAGCGAACACTCAGGTATATTATATTACATTATCAGTTATGGATTCACATTCCTCTGCCTAAAGAAGTGGTCTGCAATTAATTGCTATTTTCCAGAAACAGCGCCACTCTTGTCCATGGAATGTTTCTGGTATTGCAGCTCATTCAGTGGGAATAAGGTGAAATACCAGACACTGTTCATGGAAAAAAACAAAAAACAGCAGATCCTTTTTACAACCCCTTTAGTAAAAACAGAAATAGGCATTTTATAAGATTAAACATTTCCCTAAAAAATGGCCAGTAAATAACCCATTTTCAATTTTTCTTTCTTTTTGTAAAACGAGAAGTCCAAATTTATTAAGTGACAGCATAGCATATCCGACTGAAGGGACTCTTACCGATCACTAGAACTAACGGGGCTGAGAACAGGTGGAGCCCTTCATTCTAGCGATCATGTAGGGTCTTCGCTTTCAGAACCCCACCGATCAGCAGATCACGGCATATCCTAGCGATATGCCATCACTTGCTTAGGTGAGGGAACCCCTTTAAGCATTTTTATGTATCTCTCTTAGAAAGCTGGGTAGCCTCCAATATGGCCACCATTGCCGATCCCACAGGGGTTGTCACTCAGCTTTCCTAAGATCTGGAATGGAAAAGCTGCCAAGTTGTACCACAATACTAGAGCGGCAGAAGATAACCCTTGTGGGATCAGGCCTCCAGCTTTCCCTGAAACATATATACATAAAAATCAGATGAATAGAACATCTAACAACTTGGCAGAGGAGGACGTCTTAATAAGAACTGCACTTGTGAAAGTATTTTGGCTTAAAAGGTGTTAATTGAATCAGCTCTTTATAAGCATGCTCTGGTCTGAAGACACAAGGGTGGCTCAATGTAGGAATAAAAGTTCTATTTGAAGATTGAGAACAGCAAAATAATGCCATCCAATGAGAGGAAGTGGACATGTTTGGCAGAGGACAGGGTCTGAAGTGATAGAAAAGATGTGAACATAGAGCTGCGGACGAGTAAATAAGCTGATGGTGGCTTGAATGTTGTCACCCGATGAGATTGACCAAAAAACTGTCTTCGTCCACCTCCACGCACTCTTCTTCCTTGTCTTCAGCATTTCCCACTTCCAGCAAGCCCGGGCTCACCAATACAGCAGTGCCGGGCTCCAAACTGTCCTTCTCGCTGTTTTCCAAGGTCTCAGGGGGGTAAAACCGTCTGGCAATAGATACAAACTCTGTTCCCATGTCGAGAAGGATGAGTCGGTCCTGAAACACATTATATCCCCAGTGTTATAAATAAATGGTGTCACCTTTATGGACACATTGCGGAGAGGTACTCTAGAGTGTAACTCAGTAACAAAAAACACATCATAGGGGCTTCCTCTTCTATGTGGAATGAAACGCTCCAGAGACAACATTTATCACCTGTAATTACTGTCTGTTCTGTCACCACTTGCAGCGAATCACACAATCCAGAACATTGTGTGACAAGCCTGAGGGGAGGTGGAGGGGGCCGTGGAGGGACCTTTCACTTCTGCCCATAAATTCAACTTCTGTGCTGCATAGAATAGATTTACCATTTCAATTACAGATATTCTCTTACTTGTACATACTGTTTACAAGCCATCCCCGGAAAGTGAATCTTATTTCCAGGAGGAGAGCCAGGTTCTGACATAGTAATGGAAATGTTTAAAGGACTTGTCCGGTTTAGAAAGCCCATTTTTATTCACTCTGTTAGGGAAATCTGAGTTAATAAAGAGGAGGCCCCTGTTCAGAATCCACAATTCTTTTCCAGAGTAGAGAGCAGCTACAAAGAGCATCTCTTACTCTGGAGGACTTGTCTGTGTAATGCAGAACAGGACAACGCATTGATATGAATGGCCACTTTGTAATGCTTAATTTCCCCTGTGGTGGCGCTGCAGGAAAACTGAACATTTACTGCCATGTTTCCCCACAGATTAGAGCTGATCGCTGGAGGTCCCAGAAGTGGGAGACTTTGTGATCAGCTTATTGTCACGGGAAAACTCCTTTAACGGGGCTCTGCACAAATGAGTTCCAATCAATTGGCACTGGTATGATAAATATATCGTCAATATACCATATGCTAATATTGTCTTGCATCACAATTTAACCCCCTTCTCCAGGGTATCGAAGTTCTATACAATGTGCCAAACTGGCTGCAAAACTACTCTCTACTTGTCTTCTTCTGCAGTATGGAGGAGTAACAGCTGGCACATTGTATAGAACTTCAATACCCTGGAGAACATTGTGAAGGAAGGCAAGACAATATTAGCAAGAACGGCGATAGGTGCAGAAACCCTTTGATAGGGACTGAGTTGTATTGAGTAAGTTCTAGAAGAATGAAAGGAAGAACCATATTATGGTCACACCTATAAATCAAGTTATATTAGTGGCCTAAATCTACATAGCACGGAGCGGGAAGGTGGACTGCCCCTAGTTCTTGACTTTAATTGTATTGCGCTAAGAGCATGGACTATATTATATGATGGGCCTGTCCATGAAGGAGATGTACTGATATTATACATACACAGAAAACAAGATGTATAAGTCTCGCAATTTTGTGTCCCACCAAAGAATTGAGGCATGAGGGAGGGAAGATGGGAAAATTCTCATTGAACTAGATACTCGACCTACCAGAACAAAGAGGTACCTCTCAGGCGGTGGGAGGCCTGACTGTTCAAATATGCTGGTGTCCTGGGATAACAGGTTGAGCAGACGACGAGCCTCTGTGGGGTCACGCATACTATTGTAGGAGCTGTTAGAGGTCACCGTGAGCAGCGAATCTGCTTCATTATGAAAACCTAAGGATTAAGGAGAAAATATCAGGTAAGGTTGGGAAAGATAAGGCCATGTTTACACGCCATTGTTTATAATGGGAATCACCTCTGTAGTTCACACGGTGCTGATCTTTCAGCACGCTGAATCTAAGGCCTGGTTTACACGAGCGTGTGCGTTTTGCACACGCAAAAAACGCGGCGTTTTGCGTGCGCAAAAGGCACTTAACAGCTGCGTGTGTCATCAGTGTATGATGCGCGGCTGCGTGATTTTCGCGCAGCCGCCATCATTATGACACTCCGTTTGGATGTTTGTAAACAGAAAAGCACCTGGTGCTTTTCTGTTTACATTGAGTTTGACAGCTGTTGCGTGAATCATGCGGTTCGCACGGAAGTGCTTCTGTGCGGCACGCGTGGTTTTCACGCACCCATTGACTTCAATGGGTGCGTAATGCGTGAAAAACGGCGAAATATAGAACATGTCGTGAGTTTTACGCAGCGGACTCACGCTGCGCAAAACTCACGGACTGTCTGCACTGCCCCATAGACTTGTATAGGTCCGTGCGACCTGCGTGTAAAGCACGGACATATATCACGCTCGTGTAAACAAGGCCTTAGGGTATGTTCACACGCACTGTTTTCAGACGTAATTCGGGCGTTTATGCCTCGAATTACGCCTAAAAAAACGGCTCCATTACGCATACAAACATCTGCCCATTGCTTTCAATGGGTTTTACGATGTTCTGTTCCCACGAGGTGTAATTTTACACGTTGCTGTCAAAAGACGGCGTGTAAAAAGACGCCCGCGAAAAAGAAGTGCATGTCACTTCTTGGGATGTTTTTGGAGCCGGTTTTCATTGACTCCATTGAAAAACAGCTCCAATAACGTCCGTAAAATACGCGAGTTGCTACAAAAACGTCTGAAAATCAGGAGCAGTTTTCGCCTGAAAACAGCTCTGTATTTTCAGACGTATTTTGCTAAGCCGTGTGAACATACCCTAAGGCTGGGTTCACACGACCTATTTTCAGACGTAATGGAGGCGTTTTACGCCTTGAATTACGTCTGAAAAAACGCCTCCAATACGTCGGCAAACATCTGCCCATTACTTTCAATGGGTCTTACGATGTCGCTGTCAAGACGGCGCGTAAAATAACAGCCTCGTCAAAGAAGTGCAGGACACTTCTTGGGACGTAATTGGAGCAGTTTTTCATTGACTTCAGTGAAGAACAGCTCCAAATTACGTCCGTAAAAGACGCGGCGAAAAACGCCGTAAAACAGCTCCGTAATTTCAGACATAAATGCAGTTATCGTGTGAACATACCCTAACTCAGCGGCACTGAAAAAAAAAGCCTCCTGATCTGTCTAGGCACAGAATTTGTCTGTTTATTTTGCTTCTTATTGATTAATAGGAATTTGCACAGTCAAATACCTTCTGCGATGTTTTGTGCGCTGAAAAGCAAAGCCTCCGGTGGGCTGTTTTTAATAAAATGTGATTAAAAACAGTGTCAAAACCAGCCTGTGAAACCCACGGATTTTGGAGGCAGCATCTGATTTTTCAGCCTCAACTTAGGGAATGTCCACACAGTATTAAGGAAGGAACCTGGATTACAGTCTGTACTCAGAATCTCCCATTCACTGCAATACGACTATAAGGGTATGTTCACACGCTAGCTGGCTTTTACGGCTGAAATGACAGCCTGTTTTCAGAAGAAAACAGCTGCCTCGTTTCAGCCGTAAATGCTCCTCCTCGTAATATACGAGGCGTCTGTGATGCTCGTATATCTTGAGCTGCTCTTCATTGACTTCAATGAAGAACGGCTCAAATTACGTTGCAAAGAAGTGCCCTGCACTTCTTTGCCGAGGCAGTCAATTTACGCGTCGTCGTTTGACAGCTGTCAAACGACGACGCGTAAATTACAGGTCGTCTGCACAGTACGTCGGCAAACACATTCAAATGAATGGGCAGATGTTTACCGACGTATTGCACATGCAGTCCTTTTGCTCTGAAAACAGACTAGGTTTAGTGTCCCTCTGAAGCTGGTCATACACAGATGGCAAAATCGGCAGTTTCAGCCGACATACGTGACCGGCTGCCTGTTTAATATGCATGGTGGCATCCCAACTCTACCCCGAAGACAGATGTTGGGGAGAGAAGGGTCAGGCATATTCAACTTCAACAGACTGGATCCTTTTGCTTATTAGCAGATAAGCTGCTGCAAGGGGAGTCTGGCAGAGGAATTCTCCCTTCTCTCCTTTGAAAATACACGCATGCTTGGCCGAGCCCAACGTACATGTGTATGGGGGGGGGGGGGAAGAATAGCTGTCGGCCAAACTATTTTTTGGCCATCGGCTATCTAAAGTGTATGGCCAGCTGTAGCCTGTTCATCTTTTGGTTTCTTGCTGGACAAATAAATTGCTAATCACGTAAATTTGATCCCATTTTCAAACATATCAGTGAAAAGGCCATGTTTAGGCTTCGTTCACATCTCCGTTCCGATGTTCCTGGGCCGTGTAAATGAGCGCAGATCAACAAGACGATCAGCGCTCGTATGGTCCTTTCACAGGGAGCCATGTATGGGAACGGGCGCTCGTTACTGCGATCCCTTATCCCCATACATTTCCATCATGTTCACACAGGGCGATGTGCTGCCGAAAACGATAATCATTTCACTATTTAAAACAATACGATCAGCTGATGAACGAGCATTCGGCTGATCGTTGCCCTGTTTACACAGGGCAATGATCAGGAAAGAGTGTTCTGTGAACGCTCGTTTACCCAATAATTGGCCTTTACATGTAGTGCGCCACGCTGGACAGCATACTATTAGTCACTCACATATTAGGAGGTGCTGTACTGCACCTCCTAATAAGTGTACCACACACAGTACTGACACCCCATTCTGCGTAGACACCACAAGGCCAGACTACATAAATGATAAACATAAGGTATTCGTTAATTTTTTTGAACAAAATTTGTAGTCTCACAACCGCCTCCAATCACTGAAAATAGGATCAAATTACAACATATTACTAGATGTTTATCAGTATTTTGCACCAGTGTGATTTCCCTCATTTAACGTCTTGACAGGATGCAGACAAGCTACGAACTGGCGTTTTAACCTGTCCTTAGATCAGATAGATCGTTTGTGCAGTTTGTTTAATATATACGCTAGGAAAAGATCCCGGCGTACGCATTAAATATATCCATACGCCCCCATTCACCTGGCGGAGCCAAAAAGAGTGTCCTTATGGCCTCCATCAGCCCAGTATGCATTGGCATGCCATTGTTTTAACTGTATAGGAAAGCACAGCAGACTGCACTTTCCTATATAGACTTTTTTACAATTAAACCCTTAGGGTATGTGCACACACACTAATTACGTCCGTAATTGACGGACGTATTTCGGCCGCAAGTACCGGACCGAACACAGTGCAGGGAGCCGGGCTCCTAGCATCATACTTATGTACGACGCTAGGAGTCCCTGCCTCACTGCAGGACAACTGTCCCGTACTGTAATCATGTTTTCAGTACTGGACAGCAGTTCCACGGAGAGGCAGGGACTCCTAGCGTCGTACATAACTATGATGCTAGGAGCCCGGCTCCCTGCACGGTGTTCGGTCCGGTACTTGCAGCCGAAATACGTCCGTCAATTACGGACGTAATTAGTGTGTGTGCACATACCCTTAGGCTGGATTCACACGAGCATGTTCGGTCCGTAAAGGGCGGAACGTATTTCGGCCGCAAGTCCCGGGCCGAACACAGTGCAGGGAGCCGGGCTCCTAGCATCATAGTTATGTACGACGCTAGGAGTCCCTGCCTCTCCGTGGAACTGCTGTCCAGTACTGAAAACATGATTACAGTACGGGACAGTTGTCCGACAGCGAGGCAGGGACTCCTAGCGTCATACATAACTATGATGCTAGGAGCCCGGCTCCCTGCAGTGTGTTCGGCCCGGGACTTGCGGCCGAAATACGTTCCGTCCTTTTATGGAACGAACATGCTTGTGTGAATCCAGCCTTAGGGTATGTTCACACGGCAGCGTCCGTTACGGCTGAAATTACGGGACTGTTTTCAGGAGAAAACAGCACCGTAATTTCAGCCGTAATGGCATGTGCAGGCGTCTTTCGCTGCGTCCATTACGGACGTAATTGGAGCTGTTTTTCCATGGAGTCCATGGAAAACTGCTCCATTTACGTCTGAAGAAGTGACATGCACTTCTTTGACGCGGGCGTCTTTTTTACGCGCCGCCTTTTGACAGCGGCACGTAAAAAAAATGACCGTCGGCACAGAACATCGTAAGACCCATTCCAATGAATGGGCAGATGTTTGCCGACGCTTTTGAGCCGCATTTTCGGACATAATTCGGGGCTAAAACGCCCAAATTACGTCCGTAAATAGTGTGTGTGAACCCAGCCTTACGGTGACGCATGCTCCGTGAGTGTATAGCTCCAACAGAAGACACAAATGCTGTGTGTACAGAGCCTAGAGGCCCTATTACATGTGCCAATAATCGAGCAAACGACCGCTCATATGAACACTCGTTCCCGATCATTGCCCTGTGCAAAAAGGGAAATGATCAACCGATGAACGAGCAAACACTTGTTCTTTGACTGATCTGCTCTCTTGTGCTGCCAACTGCTATGAATTTTAATTTTGCATATCTTCCTGTGTAAACTGGTAGATGTGATGCTGACATGATAGAAATGTATGGGGACGAGCAATCATAGTTACGAGCGCTCGTCCCTATACATAAGCAATGATTTCTTCGTCTGATAGGACCAAACGAGCGGCGATCAACGAGCAGTCTCATTGATCGGCGCTCATTTACACGGCCCATGTCGTTAATAGTACCTTACATATGGCCTTTTTCAGTGACATTTTAGACATATAAATTGCATCGCAATCTAAAATTGGTTCAGCTGATCTTTCTTGTCAACTGCATTTTAAATATCATTGACTCACCTAGATTTTCCAGGAGCACCCTCCACCGATCCTTCACATCTTTACGTATCTGTCTGTGAGCGCTGATATCAAAACTCAGCCTGCGGTAACCCTGAGCAAAGGATGGAAAATGAGAAGCATCTTGAATATGACTACACCACCGTTCATCTTGATCGTCTTCTTGAGCTTGAAGTCAGCAATGACTAGAATGCTAATGTATGCCTGTTCTCTATAATCTCATGTGTCTGTAATCTGAGTATTTCATCCTTCACTACATCACCATTGATTTTTACATTGACCTCAATGCTTACAATCTGAATGTCCTAAATTCCCATTTTATATTAGGTTTAATCAAGAACCAAAAACGGACAATTCATAGTGACTGTCCACATTAAACGCCATATATTTATTTATTTTTTTTAAAGGTTCATAATTCTGTGCTATGTTTTTCCATATATTATATATGCATTCTCACACACATACATACATTCTCACACGCAAACTCATACTCACACACACTCACATACATGCTCACTCACATACATACTGTCACACTCTCACATATACACACATACACACACACACACACACACACACACACTATTACGCACATACACTCTCACACTCACATACATACACTTACACGCTCTCAAACACACACACACACACACGCTCAGTCACACTCACTCGCACACTCCTACACACACACACACACACACACACACCACACACACACGCTCTCATACACACACAC